>NC_090440.1:755832239-756497239 GCF_031143425.1 Pleurodeles waltl | reverse complement strand
ACTCAAGGCTGGAGACTTTGGTGGAAGTTGGTGCAGGGAAGCTCTTTTCACCTGTTGCTTCAGGGAGTCCACTCCTGAGTCCTTTTTGAAGCAAGGCAAAGTCCTTTAGGCTGTGGTTCCAGTGTACAATAGGTACAGTCCTTAAGTCTGCAGGCCTCTGGGTTGCAAACCAGGGTTTCAGCAGGGCAGTTGCTGTTCTTCTTGTGGTTTCAGGCATTAGATCTGAATTCCAATGCAGATCAGCCACTTTTATTCAATCATATGGGGGGTGGCAGTGGGCATCCTTGTTCAATGAGCTGCAGGATGCCACCCAGAAATATGACAACGTCCTCTAAAGTGTGGCATCTTCTTGTCTCATAAAGCATTGCACTTTAACATTCCAAAATGGATGATTTTCCTCAGGAGGAGTAAGATCTGACTAAACCAACCCCCAGATGTAGCTCATTTCCAGTAACTTCCCCTCTGGACATCTTCAAGTTCCTTTCCTAAGCCCACCATCTATCTGCAGGGTACAGGGGTGAGAGGGCAGGCCTGGCTGCATTCCTCTCTGACTGGTATACTTTTGAAGCCTCAGCTTGAGTCATTCATTTCTTCCCTCACCAGGGAATATAAAACATATTTTGTAAGGTCCCTGCATATAGTTGCATGACACCCATCCCCTGGGGCATCTTGGGGAGACCTTTAGGGTGACATATTTACAAATAAGGTAGATTGTTACATTGGACGTACCTTTAATTCCAAAATTGAATTTGCATACATTTTACATTTTAAAAATGACAGCAGGCACACAGAAGTGCACACTCCACTGCAGGAAATCTACTGGGCCTCTAGCCTTCCCTGCCCTTTTATATACTAGGAACTTACAGGGAGTTTTAATCCCCCTTGGCCTATTACCTACTAGAGACTTACAGGTTCTGACAATGCCTTTGGAATTATAATATTGTACCATTTGACCATGTGCCTTTTATTTAGAGCACTGGCCCTGGGCCTGTTAAGCAGAGCCTAGAGCACAGTCAGGGTCAGTTACCATCAGCATCAGTTAGAAACATTGGGGTGACCATGCTAAAAAAGGGTGACTTTCTCACATTATGCAATTTGTTTTCTGGGAACTGCTAAGGCAGGTTTACAGCTTTAGATGTGGAAAACTGTGTTCGTGCGTATCAATTCAAAATTATGTGAGTTAGCTAAAAAATGAATTTCTCATGAAGCAAAAGAGTTTCTCTTTGGTGAGGGAATGGTAAAATTGTACAAGGCACTGTATTTCATGCAAAGAGTCTTCAGTGGCAGTAGTTTTTATGGCAGGGCAAGAAGGAGAGGGCACCCTTCGGCTGAACATATGATAAAGCCCAATATCAGTATCAGAATTTAGGGAGCCAATCATATGGATGTTGCAGAGGGAACCAGGATGGTCCACAGTTTTATACCCAGATAATGAGAGTCCTTGGTAAAGGAAAAAGAGGAAGAGGACAGAATACTTTCCAAACTCAAGGACAAGGTGAGTATGAGGTCTATTTTTCCTTTTACCCATACAAGTGCGGAAGGAAGGTTGAGGTTTATCAAAAAACAATGGGAATTGATAGCAAAAGATCCATGGGTTTTTCAGATGGTAGAAGAATATCTTATAGAGTTCTGGAATTAAAGGAATCAAAAGAATTGGTATTCCAAGGTGAACTGATAATATTGTATAGGAAGAAATAATGTGTATGTTGCAAAAAAATGCAATTATAAGAAGCGGAGAGGAGGGCAAAGTATATGTGAGCTCTTTGCTTCTGGTGGAGAAAAAAGACAAGTTTTGGAGACCTGTAACAAATCTGAGAGGTTTGAATCAGTTTGTAATGTTCCACCATTTCAAGATGGAGGGGATACATTTGCTGAGAGACAATCTTCAGGATTTGGATTGGATGGTGAAACTTTCTCTCAAAGATGCCTATTGCACAATCCAATGACATTAGAGAGTCAAAAGGTTTTGCAATTCAGATGGGAGGAACAACTGTACCAGTTTCTACCATTTGGCTTGTCATTGGTGCCTTGGTGTTTTACAGAAGTTCTGAGACTGGTTGCAGGTTACTTAAGGGAAAGAGGAATAAGGATGATTGTTTAATAAGATGATTTTCTGATAAAAAATCAGAACATAGTATAGTTAAAGGAACAGTTGATTATAGTGATGAATTTGTTTCAAGATTTCGGTTTTATAATAAACACAGAAAGATAATTTCTGATTTCAGCTCAAAAGTAAAACAAATTAGGATTTGTAGTAGACACAGAGGTAAGCCATTTGCAGTTACCAGAGAAGAAGGTAAGAAATATAAGAAAAGTGAAATTAATATAAAAAAAAGGACATTGTGAAGATGAAGGATTTGGCTGGAGTATTCAGTCTTTTGCCATCTTCGATTCAAGCAGTATTTCTAGGTCCTTTGCATTGCAGGGCTCTTCAATGGCTAAAGACTTCTGGCCTGAGGATGGGTCTGTGATACGGGGACATGGTGTCTCTGACAAAGGAAGCACGGGAGGAATTGGTTTGGTGGAAGGGAATGTTGGAGGCCTGGAATGGACGAGCTATTTTTGGAATGAGACCAGATTTTGTCATAGAGACAGATGCCAGCACCTTCGTTTGGGGTGGTACTTGTTTGAATCAGGATGCGGGTGGAACATGTAATTTGTCAGAGAAAAAGGAACATATAAATTTGTTAGAAATAGAAGCTGGGTTGCTTGCACTCCAGTGTTTCAAGAAGGCATTGATGCCGAACTCAGTATGATTTTGAATGGACAATATAACCGTTTTAACATATATGAACAAGCTAGGAGGAAGCAAGTCCAAGAAGTTAATATAGTTACCAAAAGAGACTAGAGCGCTAACAGTCTTACTTATAACCTGAAGTCATCTTGATCAATTCAAACTGGTAAATCTAAAACATTTAATTTAGAAAGGAACAAAATGGTGAGTTTCATTTTTTCATATAAATTATGGTTAGTGCTGTAGAAGGAAAATGTTCATTTTAAGAGAGCTCTCAAATATCTCTTCTATTTCATTAAACCATTCTGACATGTATACTGAAACATGCACTTTCAACAACAGCATCAGACTGCTAGTTATCTCCCTGGCAGTTTACTTTAGTGTTCTAATGAGCAACTAGAGCAGCTAAATGCCAAAGGTTTGACACATCTGACCACTATCTTGATGGAATCGAAGTGGAAAACTGAAAGCATTTTCTACTGGGGATACTGAAAATAAACAAGGTGATTAGGGTGCTTTATTGGAAATACGTCTCCCATGATCGCCACCAGAGAAAAAAGAGCCCAAGTGAAGCACAAATGTCCAAATGTAGCCCAAGTGTTGTCCAATTTTGTTTTTTTGGTGTTTTATATAGTGCAGACATAATCCAAAGGAATTAAAGAGCTTTACATGAGCATCAGTTACTTTACACAAGGACACATTACCTTTGGGTTTTAGGCATGTGGAGATAAAGCGATTTGCCCAGGATCATAGGATGTCACACTGACCCTGAACCTCAAACCTGGTTCCACAGTTGCAAAGTCTGGAGCTCTGGCCTTAACGCCACATTCTTTCCCCTAAGTGTAACATGTAATCAAGTGATCAACTGGATTTAAAAAATCAAGATAGTAAATAATTTTAAATTGCTTTGTTGCTATTTGAGAACTTAGGAGAGATGTCCTCATTTTAGATTTTTAGATGCACTAACAATATTTCTATTGGAATAAAACCCTCACATTTTTATAATTTCCAAAGAACATGTTTTAGGTATTACAGGTTTGATTACATCAAGATGCACTCAGGTGTGCCACCTTTTTGTAATAAATATAGAATGTTAGCAAGCTAGTTGTTCATTAGAATACTGAGGGGGGGAGATGTCAGGGCACAGATTCACATAATTGAGGGCAGGAAGGGTGATGTAGAGTTAGGAAGTTGACCATTCTGGGCAGGCGCAAGGGGCAGTGGCAGCAAAAGGAGCCATGGAGGGCAGGGGAAAGGAGGGCAGAGGCAACAAACTAACCATGCAGGACAGGCAGGAAATGCTGTGGCAATATAATAGACCATTTATGGTTCAAGGCAGCAGCAGTGGCAGTACAACCATACATGCCAGTAGACCCGATTCATACTGGAGACTTCTGATGTTTGTGAGCCCAAAAGGGCTTTTTTATATCTGTCTACTGCCTAAAATCTCCTCCTTTCCAATGTGAGTCTATGGGAAGAATGAATTCCCCAGTTTTCTTTTTGGAAAGCTACCTCTTACCAAGTTCAAAATGTTGGCAAGTATGCTACATTGGATCACTGAGGGCAGGAGGAATGGGGTAGGAACTAGGACTCGGATAGCAGAGGGTCCAAACTGACCTTGCAGGGCAAGGGCCAGGGGTTGTAGCAGCACAATACACCATACAGGGTAAGTTGAACAGCAGTGCAGCACATGGGGCAATGAAAAGCAAAGGGGAGGGGACAGGGACATGCACATGGACAACAGGGAGCAGAGGGGAAAGTGGCAAGGGCAGAAAGCTGACCATACTGGACAGACAGGAGGGAAAGTTGCACCATAACGGATCATGAAGGGCAGGAGGGAGGGGGTAGGGGCTTGACAATGAACCAGACAAGGCAATAGGAATCAGATAAGGGCCTGCACATAGACAAAAAGAGGGCAGGGATCAAGGGGGCAGGGCTGGAGCAGAAAGTAGACCATGGAGTGCAGGTGGATGGGCACTGGAAGCACAACACACAATAGAAGGCAACAGTGAGACTGTAATGGAATACACACATAAAATGTAGGGAAGATGGGAGAGGGGTCATGGGAAGCAAGCTGACCACACAGGGCAGGATTGGAGGTGCTGTTGCAACACAGGACGCCATGGACGGCAAGTGGGATGGTTAGTAGCAGCACATGAGCCATGGTGGGCAAGAGGGAGGGGGCAGGGGCATGCACATAGGGCCATGGAGGACAGAAGGGATGGGTAGGGGCTGGGCACAGAGAAGAGAGGGCTGGTAAAGGGGCTTCCCAACAGACCATGTGTGGTAGGCAGGAGGAACAGTTGCAGCACAACAGAGCATGGAGGGCAGATGGGAGTGGCAGCAAAATGGACAATGGAGACCAGGAGGGAGTGGATAGGGACATGGAGCTCGGACAGGAAGGGTGGAGGTGACGGGCAGCAGTTGTCTGACCATGCTAGGCAGGTGGAAGGGGCAGTGGCAACTCAAGAGAACACTCAGAGTAAATATGAGGTCAGTGGCAGGTCCATGGAACATGGTGGGCAAGAAAGGAGGAACAGGCAGCAAGCAGGCTAAGCACAAAGACTAAGCAGGAGGGCAATGATGGGGCATAGCATTGGACAATAGAGGGCAGGAGGAGTGAACAGGGACATCAAGCAAAATGGAGGGCAGTGGCAGTATGTCAGACCATACAGGACAGAAGGGAGGGGACTGATGCATGGACCTGGACAACAAAGGGTAGTAACGAGGTGGATGGGCAGCCAGCTACCTGTTCAGGGCAGGCAGGAAGGTCAGTGGCAGAAAAATGGCCACACATAGTTGTAACAAGGGAGCAGGGGCTGGATGTGCACAATGGATGGCAAGGAGGAGGAGGGGCAGGAGCAGAAAGCTTGGGTGGGGGTAGCACAATGCCAGGCCAGCCCTAACATCAAACACCTCCCACCTCCCACTGTGCACTGCAGTGGACATTTTACTTAGCATTTGAAAACCCTAAAAATTCACTGAAAAAAACAAAGGTTACAGGGACATTATAGTTATGAAATAGATTTTTTTTTTTTTTTTAATTCATTGAAAAAATACATTTTACAGGGACATTACAGTTAGGATCAGATTTTACACATAAAAACATAGACATTCCGCTGTTATAGTTAGAGTTATTTCAAGTAACTATAACTCTGCACATTATTAATGATGCAAAAAATGAATGCATAAACATATCCGATACATGCTAGGTTTTTTCTATATAAATACTGACACAGAAATAAACAAATACATGCAACTATACACGCAATACCATTTGCCACAACTTCACATGCTCAAAGGAATTGTCAAGCAGCATATAAATAACTGAACTCGGTCAAAGGCTTCAATCAAAACAAAACTCTGACTAACCTCAAATTAAGATGCTTGGATAGTCAGGAAATCAACAAGGAATATTAGAATGGAATGATCCATCAAGCATTGTCGTTCTTACACATTCACAATGGTGGCTAGTTCCAACTCTTAAGCCAGAACTGACATCTTAGAGGGCACAGAGCCCAGACATTTAGAATGCCTGTGCAAGCAAATGTGTAGAGGATTCATGAAGAGTGCAGAGATAGGCATTCCATTCCAAAAATTGGGCAGCTTATGTTAGCCCCAAATTTTCCCATGTGATTACTGCTACTCAAATCCTGAATGCATTTTCAACCTGCTGAGGTCCTTCATCAGAGGGTTTCCTATGGAATGAGAAAGAACAATGCAATATTTGATACTTGATAAACAGAGAAAATAGTTTTCAGAGTGAATACAACACATTGGGATTGATAAAAAAGTCCCTACATCATACATTTCTTAGAGCCCATGCATAAAGTTGTTCCTGCTTATCACTTAATCATTGCATTGTTAACCTGTTCAATGTAATGAATATCAATTACTAAATGAGGCTTAATAACAGATTCAAGATCTGCTCCATGTCTTATGTATATAAGAAGCAGATATACCCTTGGTGAACAGCACATAATGAGGAAAAAAACAGATGAAAAGCTAATAACTACTAGGCTCATAATTGTCTTGTTGAACAAGATTGTTGTTTCTGAGCAAATCAAACCATGGAATACTCAGAGTTGGAAAAATCCCGTTTGGCAAGGACAGCCCAAACATTTTGCCTTCCTCCTACTTTTTTTCTAACCGCATTTTCATTGGCGTTAGGACTCTGAGCACTTTACCACTGCTAACAAGTGCTGAAGTGCATGTGATCTATGCTTAAAACAGGCTAATCTTGGCTTATCCACTACTGGCATCATTACTTTACTTATAAAATCCCTAGTAACATACACTACATGTGCCCAGGGCCTGTAAATGAAATACTACTGGTGGGCCTGCAGCACTGATTGTGCCATCCAATTTAGTAGCCATTTAACATTGACTCATGCCTGACACTGCATATCCTGTTCGTGCACAGTTTTAAACTGTCATGCCGACCTGCACACACCCCCTCCAGCATGGATTAACATGCCACATAGCATTCGGAACTGCCGCACTCATAACTGGTGCTTCACTCCACAGAACCAACGCATTGCCACAATTGTGTCAAGCAATCCAGAGCAACACCTTAACTGCATGGGGACCATCTACACATCTCATGCTGCAACAAAGATTGAGTTGCTTTTGCTCAGTAGGCTTTACATGGATCCTATAGCCAGCCTGCGCTCCATCGCAGGCACCCTGAACTCTTGACTTTGTCCCGGTCCAGTGTGACCAGATATTCCAATAGACACTCAATGCTTCTAAGAGCTACTTTGATATTTATTCTTTAAAATTCTTATCTCGACTTCTACTTGTAATTTTGTCATTCTGGTCTTGTTTTCTTTATAAAATTATCCTTTAGTTTTCTAAACTGTGAAGTTTTTTGTGGTGTTTTAACTGTGTAACTGTATGCTGTGCTGCATATATTCTTTACATATTGCCTCTTAAGTTTAGCTTGACTGCTATGTGCCAAGCTTCAGACGGTGAGCATAGGTTAATTTAAATTGTGTTTGTGACTTACCCTGACTAAGATTAAGGTTTCTGCTTAGACACAGTGGCACAGTTGGATGAGATTTGTGTTTATGCAGTGTCTTATGGTAGTTTGGTGTACACTACCATTCCACACAGCAAACCATTAAACGTTTTTGTCCTTTTTCTCTCAGTTGTTCAGTTTTCTAAAGTTAACTCCTGCTCCACCTTCATCAACTTGGGACTCTTTTTGTTTTTGTCCCTGTGACACCTTGTCAGAATGGAAATGGATTTAAGTGCCTGTCATTATACACAATGAGTGAGTTGAAGAGGTTCTGCCAGGAGAGGGGGCTGCCTGTGAAAAAATTATCCACAAGTCTGGACCTAAAGCTTACCCTACATGCATTTGAATCAAAACGCTGGGGAGGAGCAACAACAAAAGACTCTGGGGAAAGCATCTAAGGAGGATTATTTCACCACTCTGAAGAAAGCCGAATACTGGTACTACCTGGAGGATCCCAAGAAGGCAGTGGCTCTGAGATGGAGGAAGAGGAGAAGAAAATGACCTGGCAAAAGCTTCAGAGGAGAAGGGGGAGCCCAAAGAGAGGAGTCCCCAGCCAGATCCCCTGCTAGAAGCAGTGTCTCCTCTGAAACCCTACCCCCTGGGGAGTTAAAGGACAGACAGGCTTAGAGGGACCTGAGGCTACAGATGGGCCAACTGGCTGTAGAGGAAAGAAGAGCTGAGGCTGACAAAACCCTAGCAGAGGAGAGGAGGGCTGAGTTGTTAGAGAACCTTGGCCAGGGAAAAGCTTGCCATGGAGGCCGCTAAGGCTGAGAGAGCCATGGAAGGAGGAATGATCTTGCTGGCTCATGAACTGAATTGCAAGGAGCTAAACAGTTGGCACTGTCTAGCAGATATGCTGGCAGCAATTGTGAAGTGTTCACTGATGTTAAGAGGATTCACATACCCTTGGACTTGGTGCCTGATTTCAAGGAGGGGATGCCATAGACAGGTGGTGTGAGGCATATGAGGTTACTGTAGAAGTATACAGGGTCCCTAAGATGTTTTGGGTGCTGGCAAATGGAGACATATACCTGGGGATTGGAGGGATGTCCTTCTGGCTCTAGATGATAGTGACAGGCTGAGGTATCCCACCATGAAGGAGACCCTTGTCAAGAGATATGAATTAACCCCTGAAAAGTACAGGTTGAGATCCAGGGGCAGTCATAAACTGTCTCACAAGCCCTGGGAGGATTTTTTTAGTTACTTATACAAGGCACTGGATGGTTGGGAGAAGGGGAGTGAGGTAAACACATACGAGGGGGCTGTACAATTTGATGGCTAAAGAGCAGATGTTCAGTCACTGTATTCAAGAACTATGCCAACACCTGGTAGATTGTAAGTCATCTGAATCTCAATTTCGAACGCTCAGTTCATAAACTTTTATAACCAAAGTCAAAGCTCAGATTGAATAAAAAGACTGTTGTGTGAAAATCAAAAGGGGCTTACTGGACAGTGAAATTGTTTCACAAGTCTCTCGACGTTTAAGTGAACAAGCATCATTCATTGCATTGTTGATGCTGAGTGGCCTCTGCCTGTATTGTAGTCATCAAAATAGAACTAACAAATGGTAGGAGTTGTCCGAATCAAACCTATATTGGAACTCTATGTTGGATATCGATAATGAATGTTACTTTAATATGGGTGTTATGGCACAAGCTTGTTTTTTTTTCCAAAACAGTTTTCCATTAATATTTCTGGAATTCATGTTTATGAGAAGCAGTCCAGTGAAGTTAAAATTGGTTTTATTCATGATTTATGATAAGTGGTTTATTTCATGGTCATTCAAATTAGATTTGAAAAATTGTTGAAGTTTGAAAGATCGTTAAATCGGAACACACTGTTGAATCAAAGTTAAGGCGACTGAGTGTACATAAAACAGTCTCAAAAATAAACATTGTTCACTTGTGCCTGAAATTAGTAGGAGTGTGAATGTGTCAAAAACTAAAACTTCATGTACAAACATGTGTGAATGAATGTCAAAACCAATATCCATTTTTAATGTCCCAGTCATACCTAAATCTGTTTAACTTCAAACTCTAGTCCGAGTGGACAAATCTGTTGACCTCAATGGAAACATTGGAGCGTGGACAATATCTTGGAAGTGTATGTAATGACATACCCTAAAGTGTGTATTTAAACACCATGTGCTGCCTGGGATCCTAGATTAGGACCACCTAAAACAAATATGTGAACTGGGCATATTACAGTCTCTCTAGATAACGTGTGTATTCCAAATGGTCATTCAGTCTTTTTGGAGCTTTGGTGTGCAGTATCCTTCTCCAAAAACATTACATTTTTGGTAATTTCTTATTATTATCCACATCTTCTCTGGTTTTGACCAGTTATAACACTATGAATCTTAATTGACTAATGTTTTGTCCTTTGTATTGAAATGCTTTGCCACTGAAGATTTCTCATTTGTGTTCCTTATGTTATATTTGTACTCAGTTAATCTGGTTTTATTTTTTGTTCCGTTTTTCCTGACATATAGTAAATCACATGGTCATTTCAACATGTATATGGCATTTTTGGACTCATCTGGCTGTGCTTCCTTCGAAGGATGAGCGATGTCTGTGCCTTCTATAATGTTGCTACAGTTGCTATCATTCAATCATAGTACAGTACCTTTGTATGTTTTTTCCGTGCTATCTCCTCTGTCTATGCTGTTGATGGAGTATATCGATTCCTTTAAGTTTTTTTAACTTTCATACGTAAACATCAGTGGGTGTTAAAACATTCCTTTAAAGTCTAGTTCTGCTTTCATCATAGGCCAGTTTTGAAAACTATCTTTTTGAGTTTCATGCTCTCATTGTAATACTTTGAGACAAACACCATCTTGTTTGGATCGCTCTTTTGAAGTTTATCTTCTAAGAATTGTAACCTTGTTGTCGTCTCGTTTCATAGCTTTTTGGATGATACTTTCTGGATAACCTCTTTCTTTTAATTTTTCACACATCTTTAATTTACCCTGTTCATACATGTCGGCATCAGATATAATTATTTTTATGCACACTAATGGAGAATATTATAAATTTAACAGATTGTTGTGATCAGTGTGCTTCACATAAATTTTCACACTGATCTTATTTTCCATTAAGGTTACCTCATCATCTAAAAAAAGACATTCTGGTTTCACATATTTCATAGCCTATCCAATTATCTACAGCATTTTAATCAATAACTACTTTTTCTAGTTCATTCCTAGTCCCTTTTCTTAACAGGAGAATGTCATAGTTGAATCTCCAATACGTTTTCAATATTATTTTTCCAGTTCTCAATGGAAAAGATTTATCTTTTCAAAATTTCTTTATAAACAGATTAGAATAGCAGGGAGCTGCACAATTGCCTATAGATGTTCCTGTATGTTGTAAAGAGCACTTTTTATCTCAGTAAAAGTAACTGTGATATAATGTAAAGTGCATCAACTCTAAGATAAACACGTTCATGTCTTCCTCTATGGTGGTTATTGTTAGTGCCTGTTCCACAGCTGTCAATTCTAAATCATGGGGAACAGAAGAATACAGTGACTTTACATCATTAGGACAGACTAGTGTATTCTCCTCAGTGTTTATTGTGATTTCTCTTATTTTGTTTTGAAAATCAGATGCATCCTTTATGTAAGATTGACTAGACTGTGCTCTTGGCTGGAAATATGGATCTAAATACTTTCATGACTGGTTCATGGATGGAATTCTTTGTTGAGACAACAAGGCTGAATGGAGGATGTTTAATGTTCTTATGTATCTTGGGTAACATATGTATGGTAGGGACCCTGAGGTATTGTTCAGTTATAAACTTTTTATCAATCTCAGAGATGGTGTTCCTTTCCATGGCTTCCTTTAGGCTTATTCCCAGTATCCTGAAGAAATTCTTTAGTTAGATTCTCTTCTATTATCATATGAGTAAGATCATAACAAACATGAGAATTCGTATTTTGTAGATAATATTCTCTATCCAAGACAAGTAGAGCACCATCTTTATCTGCCATGCAAAAGGTAAAGGTAGTATCGTTAGCTAGCTGTGATACCTATCTCTTTGTTAGATAAGCTTGTACGGTGCTGTCTCTTGGAATTCAATATGTTCTTTATTTCTGATTTTACTACTGTTTCAAACGTGTCTTGCACCTTAAGACTTATAGGTGCTTGAAATGTTCTTTTGGTTGCAATTTTTTCAAAGTTCCAATTTGACTTACTGGTTGTTCATCCTCTATGTTTTCAAAAAAATTGTATAATCTTCAAGTACGCATACATTTAAAAAAGCTGATTTCAGCTTCCAATTCATTGGAGTGGAATTTTTTTCCTTCAAATCTTTTTATTGGTTTTTGACATGCAATAAAGAATTCGATTTACAAAACAGTCCCCCTCAGGGAGGGCGTTTAGCGTCGATAATGTTACATTACAGCAGTTGAAGTTGGTGCATCTCATCATTAAATGTTCTAGTTATCATCCGGAGTGAATATCGCACCCTTCATGAAATCCTAAACTGTACCTAAATTTTCAGTGAAAGTAAGGCCAGTGACGAGTAATAATGTAAAGCAAAACACAAACGCTGTGGGATAGCATAACTTTTTGCTTTGTCGCCCTAAGTGGGAAGGGTATGCCCAGACGTAGGTCCTGTGCTTCCCATGCCACTGGATTCAAGCTATCCTGGCTGATGAGGGGTGAAACCCCGAAACCGGTCCCAGGATGCTTGTTTCTGGTCCAGTGAGGTCCTGGCTTGGCAGTTCGGGCTGAACTGCTCCCATGAGGAACAGGGTCAAGACTGATTTGCATATGGCTGGGTCCAAACTGGGGTGGCATGGTGAGCAAAAGAACGATGGATTAAACCCAGATCTGTGGCTGGGGGTGAGTGTTTGACAATGTTCAGCATTCTGTCCATCACTTGTTGTTTTTGCTTTGTTGCCCTAAGTGGGAAGGGTATGCCCAGACATGGGTCCCGTGCTTCCCATGCCACTGGATTCAAGCTAGCCTGGCTGATGAAGGGTGAAAGCCCGAAACCGGTCCCAGGATGCTTGTTTCCAGTCCAGTGAGGACCTGGCTTGGCAATTCGGGCTGTAATGTTCCCATGAGGAACAGGGTCAAGACTGAATTGCATATGGCTGGGTGCAAACTGGGGTGGCATGGTGAGCAAAAGAACAATGGATTAAACCCAGATCTGTGACTGGGTGTGAGTGTTTGACAATGTTCAGCATTCCGTCTATCACTTGTTGTTTTTGCTTTGTCGCCCTAAGTGGGAAGGGTATGCCCAGACGTGGGTCCCGTGCTTCCCATGCCACTGGATTCAAGCTAGCCTGGCTGATGAGGGGTGAAACCCCGAAACCGGTCCCAGGATGCATGTTTCCGGTCCAGTGAGGACCTGGCTTGGCAGTTCGAGCTGGACTGTTCCCATGAGCAACAGGGTCAAGACTGATTTGCATATGGCTGGGTCCAAACTGGGGTGGCATGGTGAGCAAAAGAACGATGGATGAAACCCAGATCTGTGAATGGGGGTGAGTGTTTGACAATGTTCAGCATTCCGTCCATCTCTTGTTGTTTTTGCTTTGTCGCCTTAAGTGGGAAGGGTATGCCCAGACGTGGGTCCCGTGCTTCCCATGCCACTGGATTAAAGCTAGCCTGGCTGATGAGGGGTGAAACCCCGAAACCGGTCCCAGGATGCTTGTTTCCAGTCCAGTGAGGACCTGGCTTGGCATTTCGGGCTGGACTGTTCCCATGAGGAACATGGTCAAGACTGATTTGCATATGGCTGGGTCCAAACTGGTGTGGCATGGTGAGCAAAAGAACGATGGATTAAACCCAGATCTGTGACTGGGGGTGAGTGTTTGACAATGTTCAGCATTCCGTCCATCACTTGTTGTTTTTGCTTTGTCGCCCTAAGTGGGAAGGGTATGCCCAGACGTGGATCCCGTGCTTCCCATGCCACTGGATTCAAGCTAGCCTGGCTGATGAGGGGTGAAACCCCGAAACCGGTCCCAGGATGCTTGTTTCCGGTCCAGTGAGGACCTGGCTTGGCAGTTCGGGCTGGACTGTTCCCATGAGGAACAGGGTCAAGACTGATTTGCATATGGCTGGGTCCAAATTGGGGTGGCATGGTGAGCAAAAGAACGATGGATTAAACCCAGATCTGTGACTGGGGGTGAGTGTTTGACAATGTTCAGCATTCCGTCCATCACTTGTTGTTTTTGCTTTGTCGCCCTAAGTGGGAAGGTTATGACCAGATGTGGGTCCCATGCTTCCCATGCCACTGTATTCTAGCTAGCCTGGCTGATGAGGGGTGAAGCCCTGAAACCGGTCCCAGGATGCTTGTTTCCGGTCCAGTGAGGACCAGACTTGGCAGTTTGTGCTGGACTGCTCCCATGAGGAACAGGGTCAAGACTGATTTGCATATGGCTGGGTCCACACTGGGGTGTCATGGTGAGCAAAAGAATGATAGATTAAACCCAGATCTGTGACTGGGGGTGAGTGTTTGACAATGTTCAGCATTCTGTCCATCACTTGTTGTTTTTGCTTTGTCGCCCAAAGTGGGAAGGGTATGCCCAGACGTGGGTCCCGTGCTTCCCATGCTACTGGATTCAAGCTAGCCTGGCTGATGAGGGGTGAAACCCCGAAACCGGTCCCAGGATGCTTGTTTCCGGTCCAGTGAGGACCTGGCTTGGCAGTTCGGGCTGGACTGTTCCCATGAGGAACAGGGTCAAGACTGATTTGTATATGGCTGGGTCCAAACTGGGGTGGCATGGTGAGCAAAAGAAGGATGGATTAAACCCAGATCTGTGACTGGGAGTGAGTGTTTGACAATGTTCAGCATTCCGTCCATCACTTGTTGTTTTTGCTTTGTCGCCCTAAGTGGGAAGGGTATGCCCAGACGTGGGTCCCGTGCTTTCCATGCCACTGGATTCAAGCTAGGGTGGCTGATGAAGGGTGAAACCCCGAAACCGGTCCCAGGATGCTTGTTTCCGGTCCAGTGAGGACCTGGCTTGGCAGTTCGGGCTGGACAGTTCCCATGAGGAACAGGGTCAAGACTGATTTGCATATGGCTGGGTCCAAACTGGGGTGGCATGGTGAGCAAAAGAACGATAGATTAAACCCAGATCTGTGACTGGGGGTGAGTGTTTGACAAGTTCAGCATTCCGTCCATCACTTGTTTTTGCTTTGTCGCCCTAAGTGGGAAGGGTATGCCCAGACGTGGGTCCTGTGCTTCCTATGCCACTGGATTCAAGCTAGCCAGGCTGATGAGGGGTGAAACCCCGAAACCGGTCCCAGGATGCTTGTTTCCGGTCCAGTGAGGACCTGGCTTGGCAGTTCGGGCTGGACAGTTCCCATGAGGAACAGGGTCAAGACTGATTTGCATATGGCTGGGTCCAAACTGGGGTGGCATGGTGAGCAAAAGAATGATAGATTAAACCCAGATCTGTGAGTGGGGGTGAGTGTTTGACAATGTTCAGCATTCCATCCATCACTTGTTGTTTTTGCTTTGTCGCCCTAAGTGGGAAGGGTATGCCCAGACGTGTGTCCCGTGCTTCCCATGACACTGGATTCAAGCTAGCCTGGCTGATGAGGGGTGAAACCCCGAAACCGGTCCCAGGATGCTTGTTTCCGGTCCAGTGAGGACCTGGCTTGGCAGTTTGGGCTGGACTGTTCCCATGAGGAACAGGGTCAAGACTGATTTGCATATGGCTGGGTCCAAACTGGGGTGGCATGGTGAGCAAAAGAACGATGGATTAAACCCAGATCTGTGACTGGGGGTGAGTGTTTGACAATGTTCAGCATTCCGTCCATCACTTGTTGTTTTTACGAGTAATAGTGTATACAGTCTTTCGCCTGCTGCTATAGTGTATTCCACTCCACGAGGGAATCAAACCTCCCCCTCCCCCCTATCTACCCAATTGTCGCTCGAGTGCCCGGTGAGTGTTGGTTATCAATAAATGTCTAGAAGACTGAACCTCCTTGTGGGTTGACAGGGTATGTGTTCCGGTCATGTACATATGCAGTATGCCCCTGTCTGAGTGTGTCAATGCTTCCTCGCAAAGTGTGTAATGTTGAGGGGATTGCGTTACCAGGTCAGTGGTCTTTCACAGCTGTCAGGCGTCTAGTGCTTCTTCTTCTTGCTGTTCCCACTCATTTACCAAAGTACTCCAAGCTCTGGCCCTTTCCATGGGGCCTTGGTCCCTCCGTACCTCCCTGTGCCTAATCGTCTCTTTAACCTTAACCCACTTGAGGACTTCCCTTCTCCATGCTTGCACATGTGGTCCTGCTGTTGATTTCCACGTCATTGCGATCCCTCTTTTGGCCAGGACTAGGGCTAAATCTTGGAACTGATTAGTGTATTTGTGTTTGGGTTGGTGTCGATATCCCCCTGGTAAACAGTGTCTGGGGTTATTCGGTACTTCCCGGTCAATAACGTCAGATAGCAGTTGTGTTATCTCGCACCAATACTCCTGCAGGGTTGGGCAGGTCCAGAACTTATGTATAAATTCTACACCCTCCTCACGGCATCTGGGCAGCCAATTCCCAGGGTTTCAAAATGCCTCTTGATTCTGCCCGGAGTCAGATATGCTCTATGTAGGACATATGTGTTAATCAATTTAAATTGAGCATTCCTAGAGGCCCTCGGAATCCAGGTCAGTATTTCCTCCCAATCTCTATCTTCTATGACGGCCCCCAGATCTGTTTCCCATTTTTGTTTAACTGTTAGTGGGAGTGTCAGTGCAGTTCTCATTTTTCTATATAGGTAGGTCACTGCCCTATTTGTCCCTGTTGCGCTAACGAGGTATTGTGTTATCTCCGAGATAGGTGGTTCTGAATTATCAGTGTGCCAGTGTTTACTCATCGTGTTTGTGATTGCTCTATGAAGCAGGAAGTTCCCCACTGGGATTTGATATTGGCTTCGAAAGTCCTCGAAGGGCATCAGGGAGTCTGCCTTATAAAGTGCCCAGGGTGGTTGCTCCTGCCTGCTCCCAATTCTTTAGTTCACTCCAACTGCCCTTATATGGAAGTGCTAACAGGCACCGCATTGGTTTCTCAGGGGCATAGGGGCAGGGCATTTTGTCCTGCAGAGATGTCATCGCCAGCATTTATGGATTACTTCCAGTGCCTGGGATTTAGGAAGCACAGGTGGGCCGAGGCCCAGAATGACTCTGGCCAATGAGGACAGTTCGGGGGAAAATGGTAATGTTTCATGACCGGGCGTCATACGGTCTGCCGTCCATCTGGTCAGCCATTGCAGTTGGCCTGCTGAGTAATATGCTTCAAAGTCTGGGACAGCCAGTCCCCCCTCCTCAGTAGCCCATCTCATCACTGCAAGTGCTAGCCTCCTCCTGCCCGTCCCCCAGATAAAACCCGTTATCAGAGAGTCCAAGTCCCTAAAGAAACACTCTGGAAGCCATACTGCCAGTGTCGTGAAAAAATATATTAGTCTGGGGAGGGTTATCATCTTCAGAAGTGCCACTTTGCCCACAACCGAGATAGGCAGTGTGGACCAAAACCCTATTGAGCTCTTAATGCCTCTCAGCGCCCACTGAATATTGCCGTCATACAGGTTCTGGCAGTCATGACATACATGGACTTCCAAATATTTTAGGCAGCAGGGTTCCCATTGTAATTCTCCTATGTTCAGAGGAGGATTCCTCCCCTCTTAAGTCGGAAAGAGACTGGATTTCTGCCAATTTACTCTCAGCCCAGAAAAATCACCAAAGTCTCTTAGCAGCACCTGAGCGCCCTGTAGATCACTTTCTGTAACTTTCAAACAGAGCAGGAGGTCATCTGCATATAATGCTATATGATGAGTCTGAGCCGCCAGCCTGATACCCCTATATGTTCCGCCCTCTCTAGCCTTGCAAGCCAATGGTTCAATTGCTAATGCAAATAGCAGAGGGGAAAGGGGGCAACCCTGTCTACTTCCCCTCTGTTCTGTACTCTTTAGCTATCAGGTATGGTGGTGTCTGTCCGGACACTGGCTGTCGGTCCAGCATACAGTAGTTTTGTCCAGGCTTTAAAACAGTTTCCCATCCCAAACTTGTGGAGGACCTCATATAAGTATTGCTGTCAAATGCTTTCTCAAAATCAATAGCGAAGACTGCCGCCCTAGACTTGTCAGAATCATCACTTTGCATCAAAGACAGGAGGCGTTGTATGTTCTGCGCTGTTTGGCGTCCTGGAATAAATTCAGCCTGATCTGCGTGTATTAGATGTGGCATGTGTCGCAAGAGTCGGGCCGCTAGTATTTTACTCAGTACCTTATAGTCTGTTGCGAACATCAATAACGGGCGGTAAGAAGCTACATCGTAGGCACCTTGCCCGGTTTTAAGAGCGGTACTATCAGGGCTTCCCGAGCAGACACAGGTAATGTCCGGTTCTCAGCTGCCGCTTCGAAAGCCACCACTAATCTAGGTCCCAGTTTGGATAGATAGGTCGAGTAAACTTCTATTGGGAGTCCGTCTGGGCCAGGTGTTTTATTGCGTGCCATGGAAGCGATCGCTTCTTTCACTTCCGTCTCAGTGATCGGGGCTCCCAGTTCAGCTGCATCTACGTCCAATATCATAGGGAGTGGTAGATGCTGCAAGAAGTCCCATATTTCCTAATGGAGGGGACATGTTTTACTACTGTACAGAGCTGCATAATATTTCCGAAATTCGTCATTAATAGCCGATTGAGAGTTAATACAATCGCCTCCGGGTCGTGTAAGTTCAACTATCACCAAGCCCCTTTTTGCTGGATTTGCCAGCCATGCCAGTAATGAACTCGCTCGATCACCCTCCGCGTGTGTTCATGCTAGGTATGCTCTATTGTCGAAACAACGCAGTCTGTAAGTTGCCAATATAGTGTGTTCGTGCGCTTATGTGAGCTGTGTTCGCAATTCTGGAGTCTTGAGGCATTGTCTCTAATTCTCTCTGGTTGCTTTCGGCCTTCTCTATATCACGCAGTAGCGCACTACTCTCTCCGGCTGCCGCAGAGAGACACCTCCCTCTAATGACCTCCTTAAACGCATCCCACTCCACCAGTGTGGAAGTAGTCAATCCCTCATTAGTTTCGAAGTAGGTGTTTATTGCCTGATCAATGGTGTGCTTAAATGCCTCGTCCTCCAACATAGAAGGTTGAAGTCGCCAAGTAGGTATTGGTGTCTTTACCCGAGTCCAATGCAGAGTGAGAAGAAGAGGATTGTGGTCTGAAAGTGTTTGAGTGAGGTATTCACTCACATGCACTGGCCTATGTATCTCTGTTGTGGAGAGAAAAGAGTCTAATCTGACGTGTGATCGTGCATGGGAGGGTAATATGAATAGTCTTGGTCCGTTGCGTGTTGAGCGCGCCGTGTCCCCTAGTCCCCAGTTTTGTTGCCATGTTCAGAATGAATAGGCCATTCTAGTGGTTGGGGAAGAGGGCAAAGGGGGGTGGGATCTGTCTAGTGTTGCATCTGCTATGCAATTGAAGTCTCCGCCCAGGACTATCGATCCCGCCAAGTGTCATGCCAGCTTTGTTGATAAGGAGGTCAGATAGGCTCCCTGGTCGAGGTTGGGTCCATAAATATTTTCCAGTGTTATCTCCCTGCCATCTAGTTTTCCTGAGATCACAGTATATCGACCCAGTGGATCATTGATGGCAGACTTATGTTGGTAAGGTATCCCTGCCTTAATTCAGATCAGTGTCCCCCTAGCAAAGGCCGAGTAGGTGGTGCAAAAGACTCGACCCCTCCATCGCTTTTGGAGAGGCTGACTTTCTGTAACATCTAAATGTGTTTCCTGGAGCATTGCTATATGGATTCCCCGTCAAGCAATAAAGGAGAATACTTTGTGACACTTGGCCATAGAGCGCATACCCCTAACATTCCATGTGAAGAGTTTCAAATTCATAGAACCCCTCATTGGACAGGTAGGTGTGTCCTCTTGATTTAAAAATATGTATCTTACCCAGGCAGCTTGGCGTGTTTTGTAGTATAACTATGTAACTGGGTTCCCAACTCCCCTTCCCCAGGGCAAAGGACATAGGGCCGTATTTATACTTTTTGGCGCCCAACTGCTCCAACGCAGTTGTGCGTCAAAAAATTTAACGCCATTCCAAAGCACCATGCGGGCGCCTTATTTATGGAATGACGTTAGCCGGCGGAGCTGACTGGTGTGCGTCAAAAAAAATGACCCACACCAGGCAGCGCCGGCGTAGGGGAAAATGGAGCTTGGGCGTCAAAGAATGGGGCAAATCGGTCTGAGGCAAAAAATCTGCCTCAACCCGATTTGCGCCATTTTTTTTTACTCCCACCCTCCATTGACATGACTCCTGTCTTAGCAAAGACAGGAGTTATGCCCCCTTGCCCAATGGCCATGCCCAGGGGACTTCTGTCCGCTGGGCTTGGTCATTGGGCATAGTGGCATGTAGGGGGGCACAAATCAGGCCCCTCTATGCCACAAAAAAAAAAAATACTTACCTGAACTTACCTTAAGTTCCCTGGGATGGGTCCATCCATCCTTGGGCGTCCTCCTGGGGTGGGCAAGGGTGGCAGGGGGTGTCCCTGGGGGCATGGGAGGGCACCTCTCAGCTCCTTCCGAGCCCACAGGTCCCTTAACGCCTGCCCTGACCAGGCGTTAAGAAATGACGCAAAAGCGGCTGGACGTCATTTTTTTTTAACCCGCCCACTCCCTGGTGTCATTTTTGCCCGAGAGTATAAATACGGCGCACATGCCTTGGAGTCTATTTTTAGAAGGGAACGCCTACCTTGCATATCATTAACGCAAGGAAGGTGTCCACGCTAAAAAATTACGCAAACTCCAAGATCTTTGGCGCTAGACGGGTCTAACGCCAAAATATAAATATGAAGTTAGTTTTGCATCGGATTTGCGTAAAAAAAAAACGACGCAAATCCGGCGCAAACAGAGTATAAATATGCCCCATATTGTCTTCGCCCAAACTTTTAAACAATGACAGTGTTCCAACCATGATCATAGTCTCTGCTTTGTGGCCCACAGCGGTTGTGGGAGTGGTGTGCTCGGTTCTCCTCAGTCGGAAGCCCCGGGGTTCCTCCGAGCCCACAGCTCCCTGCTATCCATTAATGTAGCAGGTAGTGCAAGAGAATAGTTTTCTACGGAGATTGTCAATCTTGAGATTGTAAGTAAGCTGGGATTTGCCTACCAAGCGGTCTCATCGTATGGGGTTTCTGCTATGTGACTTTATTCAGTGGTGGTGTGACCAGTCTGTATCAGTGCTTCTTAGTCAGATTATGCCATCTGCCGTTCCAGGGGTAATCGTAGGCAGTATAACACTCAATTAGGTGGAGGTCGCAGTTTCATTATCGGAGTCCGAATGGTCATCTTCTTTCTGTTAACTCAAGGGCGAAGCCGTGTTCGATCTCCTAGGTCTTCACCCAGCATTGCCACTGCTTCTACCACACGCCGTCTTTCTTTTTGTGGCTCCGTCACTGATACATTGTGCATTAACGGGTCCATGCTCTCTGTGCGCAGTCTGGGGCGCAGGACTCCTCCCATGTCGCTTTCTCTTTTTTTGAGGGTTTTCCCCATTGTGGGGCCAAGTTTATTTGTTCAGTGCTCGCTGTTCAACTGCATGCTCAGCTCATAAGATAATTGTTAGGGTTTGTACACAGCAAAGAGCATGTCCCCTCTCACTGCACTAGTGGGTTCTGTAATAGCTCCCTTTTAAACTTACTATTAAAAGCCTTTCTTGTTATTTCACCTCCCCCCCCCCTAGGCTTCTGTGTATGTTGTTTAATTTGCTGTTTTGTTTACACATTGGGCCTTGCTTTTACCAAGGCTTCTTTAAAACACTCCTCCCTAGGCCATGTGTTAATCCAACTCATTTGCATAATAACTGAAACTCTGCACACCTTTCAAGACCATGTGCAGCATGTGAGGACCACACCCAGCTCTTCAAACCACACCCAGCTCTGCACACCTTCCAAGAACATGTGCAGCATGTGAGGACCACACCCAGCCCTTCAAACCACACCCAGCTGTTTGAGCCACACCCAGCCCTGTCTATAAAAGGCATCCCCCGAGCCTCACCCAGTGCTTGTGCTCGTCTACCTCCAGCTTACCTGAGAACAGATCCCTCGGCGCTGGCACTCCTGCTCTTTACAGACTTTCTTTGACTTCAATGGGCGCAGCTGCTGGCTCTTCCTTCTTCCGGTTTCCGGTTCCTCCTTGCCTCAGCCTCTCTCCTACGAGTAACCTGCAAAAGAGAAAGAAGACAAGGTTAGACTGATCAGTATCTCTTGCCAGCAACAAGTAAGTGCAAAACATTTTATTACCTGAGGAAGCTTTGACGGCAATTTCTGGATTCGTGTATAGACAGTTTGAGGCGAAGTGCCTTCCACGAGCATTGTGATTCAGGCTCTTTGTTGCAGGAGTATTTTGCGGAACTTTGTGAAGCGGACATTGTTTTTTTTTTTATGGAACTTTTGGGAATCGAACAGTGAAAACCATTGACAGCAAGGCAAACAGTAAATCAAGGACTTGCACAAATTACATGCTGTATTTTGATGTAAAAGTACAGTATTTGTTTTATAAAAGATTCTGGAAATATGGGAAAAGTGAGTCTACTATTGGGAATTTAGGCTTTAGTTATATTATGATGAATGTTTGATATTGGTAATTCTGATAACGGTATTTGTTTAATGTTTTAGAAGCTTTACAGTAATAGAAAACACATCCCAGAGCAGTAACACATTCCAAACCTGGAAACTAGAGACCAGGATCCAAGAGGTACTTTTAGAAGAGAATTTCTAATAAATAAAGGGATAGTCAGGAACCCATTTAGGAATAGGTTGCACTTATCTGTTCTTTGTTTATGTTTCATTAGGCACCAGTTTCTACAGAAGTCAGAAAGGGCCGCAGATTTGTGCAGCACTTCAACAGTGGAAACGCAAGAACGGTGTTGTCTTTTTATTTTTTATTTTATCCACTTCCCCCCTTCCCTTGAGCTTCTGTTCTTAGTGCACTGTTTTAAAAACTAGTGTGCTGGAACAAGCAGTTTCAGGGTGGGGTCGGATTGTCTTCAACCTCCATCAGAACTGAACAAGAACTCAGGTGAGCTGGGCTTTGACAGAAGCACAAGCCTTAAAAAATTTCAGTTCTGGTGGATGATGAATACCGGGGAAGAAATAGAGGGCATTGACGTCACGGATATGGCGCTGGCCCTAAATGAGGACTTGGCTCATAATGAATCAGTGTCTGGCATCTTGCAACATATGCAAGAGGAAATAGAGAGATTAAAGATGGAGAATACCTCTTTAAAACAGGATTTAAGCAGGTATAAATTTAGGGGATCTCAGTGGAACACAGCTTCTACGCCTTTGTTTAAAACCTCCTCAGAGACAGGGGCGCCATCAAAACATACAACTTTGCCTTCCCCAGTTGAGGTTACTGTTAATGTTCCTAATGTTGTGCCCTTAGCAGCACCTGAACGTTTTCATGGAGATAGTAACAAATTCCATGTTTTTATCAATCAATGTCAATTACACTTCATTTGTAAGCCACAACAGTTCCCTACTGATGATACGAAAGTGGCATTCGTCTTGTCTTATTTGGGTGGCACAGCAGCCAATTGGTCAATTCCTTTCGTGGATAGAGATGATCCCATCCTCCATAATTGGAATCAATTTAAACGTACCATGACCAGCCTTTTTGCAAAACACACTTTCATGCAGGCAAGTGATAATGAGCTTTTAAATCTTAAACAAGGTAACAAGGATTTATTGACCTATCTCACTAGTTTTAATCGTTTACTCACCGAGACACAGTGGCCAGAAGAAAAGCGTGTCTCCCTTTTTTATAAAGGTTTGAGAGACGAGTTAAAAGACGCGCTGGCTCATATCGTTGATTTGCCAAAAGACTATTCGGACTTTGTAGATTTAGTTGTGAAATTAGAACATAGACTAGGAGAAAGAAAGAGAGATAAATACAAACTGGAATCACGGTTAACTTTTATTAGACACGAGAAGAAAGACACAGATAATAAACTCCCTGAACCAGAGCCTATGCAAATAGGGACACTCAGAGGTCCACTCACATCAGAGGAAAAAGAAAGAAGGAGAAAATTTCAATTATGTTTATATTGTGGCAGGGCAGGTCACTTTGCCAGAGAATGTCCAGTAAAGTCTAAAACTCCACGAAAGGGTGCTGTTTCCTCCACCTCCTCAACTGAATCGGGAAACGATTAAGCTCGACAAGGGGAGAGGTTACTTGTTCGAGAAAACATCTTAATCAAACCTCTAATGCTGCACCCTTCAGGGTACTGCACATACCTAGACATTTCATAATTCAGGTCGTTTTAATTGTTACTACCCAAGTGAGGCATTCTCTCCCTGTCCTACTGGACTCAGGCGCAACAGGAAATTTTGTGGATAATAAGTTAGCTGAAATCTTAGGACTTCCTATGTGCCTAAAGCCTTGTCCAGAAGCAGTATGTGCAGTGGATGGGTCAGAATTGACCTCTGGATTAATCACAAAACAAACAAGTCCACTTGTTATGGTCTGTCAGAACGGGCACACAGAGGTGATTAGCTTTGATCTAATAGATACTCCTAATTTTGGTTTGATTCTCGGGGTACCCTGGTTAACAACTCCTAACCCAAAAATTGATTGGGTGAATAGAACTGTTACTTTGGATTCCTCTTTCTGTAGAACCAATTGCTATCAAGAAGCAGGTACAGAACAGAGCACAGTATTACACTGTGCTAGTGTTACACAAGATGAATCAAGTCTCCCTCCTGAATATTCTGACTTTAAAGACGTCTTTGATCCAGTAAAGGCTAGTGTGCTGCCCCCACATCGGTCTTATGACTGCCGTATAGATCTTATCCCAGGGGCCCCTTTACCTAATAACAGAGTATATGCTTTGACTGACGAAGAAACCAAATACTTAAGAACCTACCTAGATGACCTACTACAGTCTGGGTTCATCCGTCATTCCACATCTCCGGTGTCATCTCCACTCTTTTTTATCCCGAAGCCGGATAAATCCCTGCGCGCGTGTATCGATTATAGAGGACTAAATAAGGCTACAATAAAGAATAAATATCCTCTTCCTCTAATACCTGTGTTGTTGGATCAATTAAGACATTCTACTGTATACACTAAACTAGATCTGCGGGGAGCTTACCACCTGGTCCGAGTAAAAGAGGGGGATGAGTGGAAGACAGCTTTCAAGACAAAGTTTGGTTTATTTGAGTACACAGTAATGCCCTTTGGGTTATGTAATGCCCCTGCGGCCTTTCAGTTCTTTATAAATGAGGTCCTACACGAATTCCTGGACGTTTGTGTCATAGTATACATAGACGACATCCTCATTTACTCTAAGAACTCAGAAGAACATACCCAACATGGTCGTGCAGTATTATCAAAGTTAAAAGAAAATCATCTTTTTGCTAAGTTAGAAAAGTGTACTTTTAATGTCAGCAAGGTGGACTTTTTAGGATACTGCCTGTCACCTCAAGGAATAACTATGGATGTAAAGAAAATCAGTGCTATTGCTGATTGGCCAGAACCATCCTCTGTAAAAGATATTCAGAAATTTCTGGGTTTCGCCAATTTTTATAGGAGGTTTATTGCACATTTTGCAGACATTGCAGCCCCAATAACTACCTTGTTGCGGAAAGGGCAACGATTTCTTTGGACTGATGAGGCGGCACACGCCTTTCAACTCCTAAAACAAAAGTTCACTTCAGCCCCAATTCTGAAACATCCTGATCCTGACTTGCCCTTTTTTGTTGAAGCGGATGCTTCACAAGTAGCTTTAGGAGGAGTTCTCTCTCAACGAGATGCAGTAGATGGCCAGTTACATCCTATAGCCTTCTATTCCAAAAAGTTATTGCCAGCTGAACAAAATTACACTGTGGCTGAAAGGGAACTACTAGCTATCAAAGTAGCCTTTTCAGAATGGAGGCACCATTTAATGGGAGCCAAGTACCCAGTTACAATCTTTTCTGACCATAAGAACCTACAGTTTTTTGGATCACTTAAAGCACTAACACCACGTCAGATGCGCTGGTTAATTTTTTTTAGCACATTTGACTTTGTTATAACCTATAGACCAGGTGCACAACAAATTCAATCTGATGTGTTATCTAGATACGGACATACCTCAGACATGAAACAAGATAAAATAGGAGAACCCATTATTCCTCCCCAAAAGTTGTTGGCACCAGTACAACAGAAGGATTTCATCACAGATCTATATAATGCACACATGCAAATAGCACCTCAGGATTGGTTAAAGGATTCCCATAACACAATACAACGAGGTTTATTGTATCACGACAACATGCCGTTAGTGCCCACCTCTGAATTACAAACACAGGTGATAATTTGGCATCACGCCTCACCGTTGGCAGGTCATCCTGGTTGGGTAAAAACCCTGGAAAATGTGCAAAAACACTTTTGGTGGGACACTATAAGAAAGGACATTAAGCAATTTGTCACTACCTGTCCAATTTGTGCAAGACATAAATCTTCTCATAAGGCTCCTGACGGCTTGTTAATACCAATGCCAACACCCAAACAACCTTGGCACAGTGTGAGCGTAGACTTTATTGTAGGTTTACCACCTGTAAAATCCTTCACAACAGTGTTGGTTATAGTGGATTTTTTATCTAAAATGGCACATTTTGTACCATTACGGAAATTACCCTCGGCGGCAGAATTTGCCGATATTTTTATAAGGGAAATTGTGCGTTTACATGGTTTGCCAAGCAAAGTGGTGTCAGACCGAGGGAGCCAGTTCAACTCCAGATTTTGGAAAAAATTATGTGAAAAACTGAAAATAGATGTGGCCTTATCCACTGCTTTCCACCCAGAGACAGATGGACAGACTGAACGACTGAACCAAACCTTACTTCAAACGCTACGTTGTTTATTGGCTGATTATTCTAGTGAATGGTTGGAAGCTCTTCCTGTAGCAGAGTTTGTTTATAATAATACTGAGCATTCAGCTCTACTTTGCTCACCATTCTATTTCTTGCAGGGGTATCATCCAAGAGCTATACCCATTTTGTTAGAAGATTCCCTGTTGCCTACAGTAACGGATAGACTAACGAGGTTAGGTGACATACAAGACAAAGCCAGGAAACATTTATTAAAGTACAAGGAAAGCATGAAAAGACAAGCAGACAAACACAGGTCTGAGGCCCCAATGTATAAAATTGGTGACAAGGTATGGCTCTCCACAAAAAACCTAAACATAGAGGGATCTCGAAAGCTGCAACCACGTTTCATTGGACCCTTTAGTATAACTGCCATAGTAAACCCGGTAACAGTAAAATTAGATTTACCAAAAGAATATCCAGTACATACTACATTCCATGTGTCCTTGCTTAAGCCGTACAACTCAAAAACCCGACCTGAACCACCACCTCCACCCATACCAATTAAGGGAAATCTGGAATATGAAGTGAAAAGCATAAAAGACTCAAAAAGAATTAGTGGACGTCTGTTTTATTTAGTAGAATGGAAAGGATATGATGAATCTGAGAATTCATGGGAACCAGCATCATATGTACATGCCCCACAGCTGATTAGACGGTTTTATTTAAAAAATCCAGGAAAACCCCGTCCTGTAGGAGGGCCTTTGAGGGGGGCAACTGTTAGGGTTTGTACACAGCAAAGAGCATGTCCCCTCTCACTGCACTAGTGGGTTCTGTAATAGCTCCCTTTTAAACTTACTATTAAAAGCCTTTCTTGTTATTTCACCTTCCCCCCCCCTAGGCTTCTGTGTATGTTGTTTAATGTGCTGTTTTGTTTACACATTGGGCCTTGCTTTTACCAAGGCTTCTTTAAAACACTCCTCCCTAGGCCATGTGTTAATCCAACTCATTTGCATAATAACTGAAACTCTGCACACCTTTCAAGACCATGTGCAGCATGTGAGGACCACACCCAGCTCTTCAAACCACACCCAGCTCTGCACACCTTCCAAGAACATGTGCAGCATGTGAGGACCACACCCAGCCCTTCAAACCACACCCAGCTGTTTGAGCCACACCCAGCCCTGTCTATAAAAGGCATCCCCCGAGCCTCACCCAGTGCTCGTCTACCTCCAGCTTACCTGAGAACAGATCCCTCGGCGCTGGCACTCCTGCTCTTTATAGACTTTCTTTGACTTCAATGGGCGCAGCTGCTGGCTCTTCCTTCTTCCGGTTTCCGGTTCCTCCTTGCCTCAGCCTCTCTCCTACGAGTAACCTGCAAAAGAGAAAGAAGACAAGGTTAGACTGATCAGTATCTCTTGCCAGCAACAAGTAAGTGCAAAACATTTTATTGCCTGAGGAAGCTTTGACGGCAATTTCTGGATTCGTGTATAGACAGTTTGAGGCGAAGTGCCTTCCACGAGCATTGTGATTCAGGCTCTTTGTTGCAGGAGTATTTTGCGGAACTTTGTGAAGCGGACATTGTTTTTTTTTTTATGGAACTTTTGGGAATCGAACAGTGAAAACCATTGACAGCAAGGCAAACAGTAAATCAAGGACTTGCACAAATTACATGCTGTATTTTGATGTAAAAGTACAGTATTTGTTTTATAAAAGATTCTGGAAATATGGGAAAAGTGAGTCTACTATTGGGAATTTAGGCTTTAGTTATATTATGATGAATGTTTGATATTGGTAATTCTGATAACGGTATTTGTTTAATGTTTTAGAAGCTTTACAGTAACAGAAAACACATCCCAGAGCAGTAACACATTCCAAACCTGGAAACTAGAGACCAGGATCCAAGAGGTACTTTTAGAAGAGAATTTCTAATAAATAAAGGGATAGTCAGGAACCCATTTAGGAATAGGTTGCACTTGTCTGTTCTTTGTTTATGTTTCATTAGGCACCAGTTTCTACAGAAGTCAGAAAGGGCCGCAGATTTGTGCAGCACTTCAACAGTGGAAACGCAAGAACGGTGTTGTCTTTTTATTTTTTATTTTATCCACTTCCCCCCTTCCCTTGAGCTTCTGTTCTTAGTGCACTGTTTTAAAATCTAGTGTGCTGGAACAAGCAGTTTCAGGGTGGGGTCGGATTGTCTTCAACCTCCATCAGAACTGAACAAGAACTCAGGTGAGCTGGGCTTTGACAATAATGTAGTTGTGCTGAGAAGAGTCAGAGTTAGGGTTTAGTTCTCCTTATTTGTTCTGTATTAACGCCCACCAGGGCCCGGAACTGCGTAGTTTGTTCTGTAGGTATGACTCAGTTATTGGCCCGAGTATTGAGTTTGCCTGTCCCCCTTGATTAGGGACGCTTTAGTGGAATCGCAAGCAGTGTTTTCTTAGCCTGGGCCCAGGGGTTGGTATTCTTCCTAATGCGCTAATCTGTCTTTGCCCCTGGTCTTGCTGTTAAATGTCACTATTACCGGCCATGTCGACTGCGATGTTCACTGCCCGTCTCACTCGATCGACTCTTACTGTCTGCCAGGTTCCGCAATGCGGCATTGCCCCAACCTCGCCGGTCATCCGAGGCTCCGCTCGGTGGTGTCAACGAGTCGCGCCCTGTGTTGAGTATCTCTCCAATCAATTTTCTTCTGTGGCCGCGCCCGCTCGCCTCTGCCCTCCCAGGCGTTCGGGCCCTCACGGTGCTGTGTGTGCAGCCTGAAATACCTCTGCCCCCTCCTGGGAGTCTCACAGCTTCCTCTCCCGTGCGATTTCTGCCTCCGATGGACTCCGCTATTCTCCAAACATGTTGTTTTGAAGCATCGCTGTTAGTGTTCGCTCTCCGGTGGCACCCACCATTTTGGGTGTGTCACGAGCCGAGAGTAGAGTTATTAGTTTAAGGTTTCATTTCCAATTCTGGCAGCCCCCACCTAAGTTTCCCGGGTTTCGGGGGAGGCGGTAGAAGATTCCCCGCTCAAGTCCGGTTCAGGATGAGTCAAGGACACCAGTGAGCCACCCGGATCCCGGAGGTCCCTAGATTTGCGGCTTACTCCATGCGAGGCCCGATTCATTGGAGTGGTATATAGGTAAAAATGATGTTCTTTTCTGAACAATACTCGACTGGAAGTTAATTGCCACTGTGATATATTAACAACCAAGTTATTTCATGGTAAACTTTCTTGTGGCTCTCGGTCAGTACCCCTGTGTCTTTTGAAACCGTGACCTCTTCTGGTCTTTCGTTTGATGATAGACCGGTGTGTAAAAATGATGCACTGGAGTTGTCAGTAGACGAACTGGAAGCTCATTGTTTGCCATCTTTCTCTTTAAGTGTATTCCTGTCACACCCATGGGCTATGGTTATTTGTGCTTTTCTGCCCTTATTATTCTCATCCAGTGTTGAAGTTTCTCCTTCTGATGTTTGAGTTGAATTCCTAGTTGGGCATTTCTTAGCATACATTGCCACCCAATTATAAACTTCACCCAGCTTGCAAGCAATGGTATCTTGTTTGAACTTCTCAATCTTTAGCTCATTGATTTCCCAAGTGTATCTGTCAAGCTGAATGCTAATACAATTTATGATTGATTCCCAATTTTCAATTTGAGTTTGAGTTTTACTCATGATTTCTTGTTTAAGTTTTAAGATTTCCTGTGGTAAATCATCCAATATCTTTGATAATTTTTCAACTACTAATAAGATCCGATCTAGAGAGCTGTTGTTCAGTACTGTGTACCATTGGATAGTGAATGTTTTATTATTGTTACTTATGGTTGGTTTCAATGAAATACATAATCCTCTAGGTATTCTCTTGGCTTTGTAGTATTTGATGAGAGTTGTTGCTTGTAAAAGTTGATTAATCTCTAATTCCATAAGGTACATTAACTGTTTCACATTGCTTTTCATTGTTCCTGAACTGTTGGTTATTTCTTTAGTTTCCTTAATCAATGAATATATCTGTTGAGCTTCCTCTGCCAAGAAACCTAAAGTACTAGCTCTATTATCTGTTATGCTTGAAATCTCTTCAGAAGACATGGTTAGCCATGGGTCCTGCTTGATGATGATCCGAAAAATAGAAATTGGTGTGTTGGCTCTTACAATAAAAAAGTAGACCTATCAATCATGTTTTAGCAGCATTAACTAATTTCAAAGAAAGTTTAAAGATTTTTTCTCAAGAACGTTTTAGAAATGCCTTCACCGTCCCTCTAACTTCTCTATAGCTTCTCCAAAAACATCAGATTTGGGCCCATATTTAAGAAAACTTATCATCAGTTTGCATCTTTTTTTCTGATGCAAAAGCGGCACTAACATAGCGCAACATTTATATTTTGCAGCTGGATCAGTCCAGCGGCAAAATATTAGAGTTAGCGTTACCCCACCTTGCATTGTGTGGCGCTACCCCACCTTGCATTGTTTGGTGCCAATGATATAAAAAAAACTGTAAACTTCGTACTTGTATAGCGCACTACTCAACCGTTAGGGTCTCAAGGTGCTGTACGCATACCGCTGTGGAACCCCTCCTGGCTTTTCCCTGTGATGCGCCCACTCCTGACAGCCCCAGGGTGAAGCCAGGAATCCAAGCGCTGTGAGGGCCGTTGTGGAGATTAAGCAAGCTACTGCCCAGAGTTACAGAGTGGGACCCATAAATTAGATTAGGCACCGATGCGAGAATTAGCTGGTCCAAGGGAATTAAGCCCAAGACCCGCCGAGGCGTGAATTGACCCTGGTCCCGGGCCAGATCTCTGCATCAAGGTCTGCTGCTCTAACCATTGTGCCACACTTCTCCAAATGCAATGATATGCAATGTCTTCCAAAAAATGACGCTAGTCCTCCAGCGCCATATTTACTGCCGGACTCGATAATGATGCACGTTAATGAACCGGTCCAAAAAAATGATGAAAATACCAATTAGCGTCAAATTTTAACCCCTAATCAGACCAGGAGTTAAAATGAGGCCCACAAACTTCTACATAAGGAAAACACACAGGAGCATTGGCAACCCCCTGGACAACATGGATATGTTAATGCTCCAGCTTGGCACACAAGGGTGGAAACTCCAACAACTATTTCACGCATGACCAAACTCCTGGCTGTCAGGATAAGTCCAGACAACTGGGGCACAAGTGGGTGGTATCTCTTACTTGTCTTTCCTTTCAAAGGTTCTGGAAGCAATCATCCACCTAAAACCCCACACATCTGCTTCCCCAACACGCAGCAACTGCAGCAGCAGATCAAGCAAGGTTTCTACCAAATGACTGGGTTCCAGCATATGCTGGGTGCAATGGACTGTACCCATGTGCAACATGTGCCACCTGCTGCAATGGAACATCTCTACAGGAACCACAAACACACCCATTTTATAAATTGTGGACCACCGTGGGCGCTTCACAAACATCTTAGCCAAATATCCCGGCAGTGTCCGTGATGCCTACATATTTCAGCACTCCACCATCAACAAGCGGTTCCAGGATGGGCGATATGGCAATGGGCCACTAGTAGGTAAGCCACCATACCAATCATTACACAGACAACACACCGACCTTGTAGGACAAAGAATACATACACCACATTAAACACATATGGACAGGGGAACACTGATGTACAGACAACAACACATATGCCACATGCCACACTACACCTTATTCACTGCAAATCATGCACACATACATCCATATGTACATAGTGCAGGCACAACTTGACAGGCCCACCAGTTGAAGGACAGGTGGAGCTATGTCCCCTTTGCATACAGAAGCTGGGCCGAAACCACTACAAGTGTCCACTGGTTGACAACTAAATACAGATCCCACACACATAACACCTAACAAGGAATAGCTCAGCTATGTGACTGGCATTAGCCATGTCAATGTAAAGAAAGTCATATTTAGGCACAGTTGCACATTTGTCATGGTGTAGAAGCCTCCGGCGGCACCAATATCAAATGCCATCCAAGTGTTGCGTCACCAACCACATATCACCTAAACATACCAGATATATCCATTGTGTCCACCTTCACCTGTCTGGTACATTGTGCCGCACATGTAGTAATATAACATCACCAGCCATGAAAGACCATGTGTCACAGCAAACCTACAATCATACCTGGTAATTCCTCAACTCTCTAACATGACATCAGGGTCCCAACAGAGATGCCAGAGATGCAGGTGAATGAAAAGACATGGGACTTAGCAGGACTGGTCATGCGATGCAGAACATTGCAGAAAAACACATCATTCCTTCTCCGCCACACAGATGTTGGAAAAAGCATGCATACATCACTAAACATACAATACAACTGTGCCACACTGTGCCCATGATCCACATGCAGATACATATGCCAGCCAGCAATTACCAACAACAAAACTCTGTGTCATGACACACAACACACAATAGGTTCAAAGTCCCATCACTCTTCTGCAGGTCTAAAGTGAAGGGGCTCAGGGCCACATGTCAGGATAGGGGTGCAGCATTGACTGTAGCACTACTCTAATTGTGACCCTTTGCTGCATCCTACTGCTACCATGTCGGCCCTGTGTACAATAAACGGTGCACCATGATGCAGAATAGGTGTAATAGTCAAGATAATGGATGCCATAGCTGGACTATATAGGAGTACTGACAACTTACTTGACCATTTCATGCACAGTACATAGGGACTCATTTAAAGCTATGATGTGCTCCCTCTTAACGCCTGCTCTGTGCAGGTGTTGAAAGTGTCTGGGATAAATCATGCCTAGGAACCTTGGAAAATCCTCTGCACCAATTTCTCTAGTCCTCCTATTGTGTGAATCTCCCCCTTGTACACATGATGGCTGGCACAGGCATAATCTGCCATTAAGAGTCTCTAACTGTCGCACTGCATGTGTAGTGCACATTGAAACATGGTGGCCTGCGTTTGGCCTTGTAGGGCTACCATAGTGTCAATACAAATGATGTGATTGTGGTGCCACCAGCAGTAGAACAAAGCCTGAAATATGGACAAACCTAACACATAATTTGCATGGTGAGTCTGCATTTAATTTGACAATCACCAGGTCCCTGAGCCACAACTCATGATAGTAATGTCCGCCACCACACACCAATACAACCATTCAACAAAACAGGAACACACACAATACCAGATGCAAGTCTGAGTCACCACTCAACCTAACACTAACATGGCAGATACAAAATCACAAATATGCATGATAAACACATGTTCTTACATCTCTTTGCAGCCGAAAAAGATTGCGGCATCCAGCCATGGCTGATCACCCCTTTTGGCAACCCGACAACAGAGGAAGAGCAGGCATACAATGAAGGCCACCAGACACAAAATGTGGTGGCAAGGATATTTGGGCTCCTGAAGTCAAGGTTTGGGTGCCTGGCCCTGACAGGAGGAAGCCTGTTGTATGCACCACCCCTGGTATGCAGGATGATCCTTCTATGTGTGCAATCTTGCATAAATTATATATTTGGACTAAAGTCCCCTGGGATGAACTGGTAGATGTCCCCAATGAGGAGGATGATGACAATGATACAGCACTGGTGGAGCGGGAGCAACATAACACTGCTGCAGGAGTATGCAGGGGACAACAAATTGCACTGAACTTTTACACCTAGACACTGTACAACAAAAATCAACTTGTAAATATCACCATTAAAATTAAATCACTTTGCACCAGATTGTCCATGGCGTACTCATTCTCTGCTCTATATACCATTGGAAAGTTGCTCATACTTCAGAGGGCAGGAAAAAAAACACAACAGTTGGGTTGCGATTTAAGATTGTCTAGCACCTCCATGCCGCACATCAGGGTCACATTTTTCATGTTCAAGTGGCTCTCGAAAGCCTAGATCCACCCACCAGAAAGACTATTTATGCATTGTACCAATTCCAACCTGAGCACCACATCATGCATACTCCAGGCAAGATGTATGCAAGGGGGGCATACATGTGGTAGGGGCTGTTTCAAAATGGTGTACTAAGGAATCAAACTGCCACATCTCAGGTGGGAAGCTGTGACGCCAGCAGTGAGCAGGTGTGACAAGGGGAAGCATCATTGGTATTAATGGACCATCATATACTGGTCACGATTAGGGTCAAATTTTTACCCTAACCATGTACTGTATATCAATGGCGCTACATACTGTGAGCGCTATTGGTCTCAACCCTGCCACATGGTGTGCTGTCTCTCAAATACAGCACACACATGTTGGCTGTGGAGTGCGCTAAGGGTGGCAAGACAAGTGGAGTAGCAATGGGTGCATCCACTCTCCACACATATGCTCCATAGCCAGGAATGATCAATAAAATGGGAGAATGCACTACTGCATGAATGTGTGGGTGGAATCTAGGCATAGTCTGTAGCACTTCCAATGTAGACACATGTCACACAATTGTGTTGTCTTGATATATGCCTGCAGCTAATCTGAAAATACATATGAAGACTGCTGTACCAGTGTATGGCTTAGGTAGGAAAGGGTTAGCAATTACCTACAAGGGTTGTTTATGTCTGTAAGGTAACCCAGTGTAGTTTGTATGATACCATCACAAATGACATATGTAAACACACCTTGCATTGACACTGTGATGTCTGACCAAGAGAAAATGACCTACTGTGACCAAAACCATAAAATGACTAAGGGGGTCATTTTGACCATGGCGGTCCATGACCGCCATGGCGGAGTGCAGCGGAAGCACCGCCAACAGGCTGGCGGTGCTGCCTGGGCGGTCGGAAAAGGGGAGCCGGCGGTTTCCCGCCGGTTTCCCGCTGGCCCAGGGAACCCGCCATGGCGGCGCTGCTTGCAGCACCGCCATGGGGATTCCGACCCCCTTACCGCCAGCCTGTTTCTGGCGGTGTACACCGCCGGAACCAGGATGGCGGGAACAGGTGCCGTAGGGCCCCTGGGGGCCCCTGCACTGCCCATGCCACTGGCATAGGCAGTGCAGGGGCCCCCTAACAGAGCCCCACAAAGATTTTCACTGTCTGCTTAGCAGACAGTGAAAATCGCGACGGGTGCCACTGCACCCGTCGCACCCCTTCAACTCCGCCGGCTCCATTCCGAGCCGGCTTCATCGTTGAAGGGGCTGTCCCACTGGGCCGGCCGGCGGTCTTCTGGCGGTCGCCCGCCGGCCCAGCGGGAAAGCCGGAATGACCGCCGCGGTCTTTTGACCGCAGTGCGGTCTTTTGGTGGGAACCGCTTGGCGGGCGGTGACCGCCGACAGCCGCGGTCAGAATGACCGCCTAAGTCTCCCACATGCCAATCTGGTTTGGGATATGCATGTATGTCAAGCAATGTCCAATCAGACCCATTCTAAATTGTATGGGTGAAGAAGCAGACAAAAAGGTTGCATGTGGCAATTCACATAATCATAGCTGAGATGACTGCACAGACTAACAAGATGCACTTATGGTGAAAGTGACATAGGTTGTGGAATGCAGATGTGAGTGCATGCCCATGTATACCAAAGGATGTGGAAGTAACTGAGAGACTCCCTCAGACACTTGGAGATGCAACATGGGGAGGTCACCTGGATACTACACAGGTGCAGTGGCTGGTGTACTGTCATGTGTGTGTGGAAGTCATGAAATCTTGCAAAACCTGGAAATGTGAGGGATACTATCACGTAGCCAATAGAAGAATATGCATTAATCTTCAAAGTACAGAAGTCTCACGTAGCATCCTGTCCATTTATGATGGGACAATGTTGCAGTAGATGATGTGTACAAAGGGTAGGCAGCCTGAAAAATGCTAGCACTGTAGGACCAAATAAATTCCGAACAAGATATGCCATTATTGTTGGAGAAAAACACACATGGACCAATACTGACTGTACAACACAATAATGTTACCATGTGATCACCAGACATATATTCACAGAGGGTGTCTAGGTCAGTACATAACGCATCCCTGTTTGCAACAACAACAATGTAGTTGTCCATTGCATACAATTGTGACAGAAAGCAGTGACAGGTGACATAATCTGTCCCCTGGGTCAGAAAAAAAGCAAGTTACACTAGAGATAAATGCCCTAACCAAGCTTCATATGGAACATACAAACAATGTATAACCATTTGTGTCAAACTATGCAAAAATATGAGACATGTTCTACACAAACAAGCAGCCAGTCCCCCATACATGATAGGGCAAGCCTGGCATCATGTACCCCAAAGGAAACAAAACATGCCAGGCCATGGGATCACATTTGTGCAGGTGACTGTCTGCAGCGGAATACACAGTGCACTGCTGAGGAGCTATCATGATGAAGGTAGATCCCTGTTTTACACCCCCTAGCTCCCCTGATGAGGCTACATTGACTCTTTAAACAGTCAGGGGCCTGATGCTTGTTCACAGTGGACTGAGCTGAGTGGTGCACCATCAGCCTGCATCAATACATGCCACCAAGGGTCTGTGTGGGCACACATGGTGCCAGTGGTGCAATGATGACTAGGGTGCCAACCTTGCCTGACAGCAACCCTGTAATACAGTGTTATGCCATTGTATGTAACAGTCAAAACAAACATGTTTTGGTCAACTGCCTTTCACACATATGTCTGAGTTCTCAGCACACATGTACCACTTCAATGGTTCAGGCCTGGTATGTTGTATTGGAGTATGTACAAAAGTCAACTTTCCACTAATTAAAATGTATATGTACTATATGAGCATACATAGACTTATATGACCTTCAGATATATTCCCATAAAGGGAAAAATAGTTGTCAGTGATAACAATACACAGTCATGAATCAATGGCCAACATATGCCCATGCTGGAACATATGTGTGGGAGATTTCATATACCATGAACACACCGCTTTGGCATTCATTACACATATTACATCACAAATATCTTTCAACACACATGTCACATGCGGACCTTCATTGACACATCTCCTGCATCACATATGCATGGGGAACCATATGTTACACAGGAAGCATAGCATCATGAACCCTGAAACATACAACATACCACAGTGTGGACTCACATGCACTCACATTGCCATGAGTTATGTGAAATCAACCCAGCCATAGTCCACTGCATCCTTTGAGTATGATTTGTCAAGGGTATCACATGCATTGGACATAGACCATCATATCTAAATTGGAGTTGTCAAACGTACATTTGCAAATCCAACCTAACAATGTGGTAAACCTACAATTATGTGTTAAATCACATACGTACACTCCCAGTACACATGTGGTAACATGTATGTGGAAAACATCTACCAACACATGCACATATGCAATCAGTATCAGTATCAAACGGTATCAGTCATCACATGAATCATACACACATACATATGGTAGCACATTCCGATGTTACGTTACATATATGAATGCACACACACACATTGCCATACCTTCCTGACTACATACATGCATATCCCCTGTAACAAGGTATTTGAATTTAGGTGCACTGTCACTCTTTGCAACAAAGTCCACAGAATCCCGTGACGCGAGCAGCAATTTATTCTACAGTCTTGCCTATGCACTCAAATTATAGGTCACAGCAGAATATCTGATAATCCTCCCATAAAAACCACAAAAGCATTGTATTTTATTTTAGGACTCTCACCCACTCTAGCAGTGGCATGCTTCATCATCAGGTTGCATCCTGATCCCAAACAACCAGAATCGGCTCAATAATTTTCCACGGAGCGCTTTTAAGATTATTGTCTGCCAGGGTCTTCTAGAAAATTAAAATACCTCAAAGAACCCAGGTATATTTTTAATAGTGTTTTTTTTTTGGTACAGATAATAACCATATTTTTTGGCATTATGTCCCTTCCCCATTGTTTAAGTCGACAAGTTTCAGCCCTTGTTAGAGAACCCTCATAAGGGTTTCAGGCTTTCATCAGGACTAGGAATGTGCCCCAGGATTTATATGGCCTATTGCCTATTGATGTCCATCAGTCATTCTAACTCCAGCATTCAGGGCATACAACATAAAACATACAACATGCAAAGGACTGCATGCCCTGTGGAGAATAAAATGACCATGGGTATCATGGCATTATGAATTATCAGCATGACAACAAATTTGGCTTGAATTATTGTATCCAAGCAAATACTCATGAAACATAGTACATGAAAATCATGCACCACAATATGTAGACATAGTGTAATTTTGAACAAAATCTGAAGACTTTGGCAATTGAGACATTGTCATTGGGACATGGATACATAGAAAATAAAAACAACATATAGGTGTGATCACTCCATGTTGTTCAATGCAAGCCTAAAAGAACAGGTGACTAAGAGTTTGTGTTGTCTCTAGACATTAGTATCTTACCCTATTTGGGAATAAGTGTGTCATAGTGTTTCACAGGAGGAGGGGAGGCATGTCTTTAGCACTCTATGGTTTTTTCCAGCTCTTTTGTTAGCTCTGTTTATTAGGTGTCTGGGATAGTGTATTTTGATGCTCATTTCATTACTATCTTTTTTGTCTCTGTTTTGTACTCTTGAACATGAGAACAATTTCACCTTATGTGTAGAAATTGCCCTACCAGCACTGAAAACAAAAATGTACTCTAAACCAATTGACAAAATTAATTTACTTCATTTTAAGAGTACACACCCCTGCTCCCTTAGGAAGAACCTATCGGTAAGGTAGACCCTGTGCATAAGAATAAATTGCACAACCGAGAGTCCTCCTGTTTGACTAAAAAATATTTTTGCCAAATCATGAGACTGGCCAGGTGTGAAACCTTACTGAAGAACAAGAGATAACAAATCTACAATTTGAAGAGAGGAGGAATAAGTATCCACAGATCCCCCAAATTATTTTATACCTGATAATCCAATAAGAATCAATAAGCTTATCCCATCAGCTCTATTGTTCGATTAACTGAACTATGGTGACTTGGTCCTGAGCAAAACAAATCAAGAGACTTTTATTTGGTGATTGACACATGAAAAATATTCACAGAATTCCGGTTTCCACACAATATCATTTGTATGGTACGTAGGCCCTCATTACAACATTGGCGGTATTGACCGCCTACCGCCGCCTACCTGACAGCAGCACCGCCACACCAACAAAACACCGCCAACCGTATCATGAGCAATGATACCGCCTGGTGGTGTTTTGCTGGCGGGCACTGCTGCTGACAGCAGCGCTGCGGACCATCTCCAGCCGGAGGACCCCGTGCAAGCAGGTAAGTCAGATTCTCCGACCGGAGAAGGGGGTGGGGGGTGTTGTGTGTATGTGGGTGGGTGTGTATGTTTTGTGATGCGTGCATGCAGGTGTCTGTCGCGTTGGATGCATGCATGAATGAGTGATTGTGAGTGTTGTGTGTTGTGGATGCATGTGTGTTACAAGGTATGTTGGTGTGTGTTGTGGTGTGTGGATATGTATCTGTGCATGCGTGGGTGGAGGTTCGTATGCATGTGTGCATGTGTCTATATGGGTGCACGTGTGGGTGTGGATATGTGCGAGGGGCAGGAATGGGTGGGGGAGGACTCTGGAGAGGGGGTGGGGGGCGGGTGAGACCCCATCAGTGCCAGGGAAGAGATTCTCTGGCACCGATAGTGCCTACTGCCATGGTTTTCGTGGCGGTACAAAAAACACAGAAACCATGGCAGTAATCCAGGTCATAATCAAGAGGGTGGGAATGTGACGAACGCCAGGCTGGAGACTGAAGTCTCCAGTCCAACGGCCGTTACCACCCTGGCGGTCGGTGTGTTAAAGTGGCGGTGTTGGGTGGCGGTAACCGCCAGTGTCCAAATCTCATTTTTTTTACCGCCAGCCTGTTGGCGGTATTACCGCCGCTTTAACACCGACCACCAGGGTTGTAATGAGGGCCTTCATTTTTCCAGTAAATGTGTATGTCTGCACATATTTAGAGGCCATTTCAATGGAAAATAGACTGTCTGTAAATGACAATACACTACCACACGCTGCTATAGTTACATAAAAAAATCGCTTCACTTCAGGTGGCTTAATAGTGGATAGGTCATGAATGTTTATCATTCTAAAAATTGGTTCATGGTTCTAAAAAGTTTTGGAAGCACTGCTCTAGACCAATATAGAGCCACACATTTCCATTCATTCAAAACTAGGCAATGAAATGTATTAATGTTCGAAGAGTAAACCTTAGTGTGGTCTTCCCCCCATCTTTTTGTCTTCCTCCTCCGTTTTATTTCTTATCACTTCTTTGTTGCTCTGGGTCTCTGTGCACTGTACCACTGCTATCCACCACTAAAGTGCTTGTGCTCTCCCAGCTATACATGGTGATATAGGATTGTCCCTAATTGACATATTTATTTTACTTCTAAGTCCCTAGTAAAGTGGCACTTCATGTGCCCAGTGTATGTAAATGCAATGTTGCCAGTGGGCCTGCAGCACTGGTTGTGCCTTGTTGGGCACTTTAAACATGTCTTGGGTCTAGGGGTGGGCAGCGAGCTCCGCTCAGCTGGCAGAGCTAGCGGAGTATTTGGCACTCCGCACTCTGCTTAAAGCACGGAGTCCGACCAAAAACTCTGCTAGCCCTGGCCAGGGTCGTAGGCAGAAAACGCTGGTGTTTAAGGCCTCTTATACACAGGCCTGCCAATTCTTCTTGTGCACGGTCTAGCCTGTGTACTCTGAATGCACATGGGGCAGGCCTGTGCACGAGAGAATGAAAACGGCAGCTTTCTCTGCTACCTGCCCTGGCCTGAATCTGCCAAATCTCGGAAGCGCTAAACAGGGCGGACCCTGCTTAGCGCTTTCGAGATCAGGCAAATTCAGACCAGGGCAGGTGGCACTCCGCCATGTGCAGAACTCTGCAGAATTCCACAGAGTTGTTTACCAAGAGCTCCATGAGCACCACTGACCCCTGCTCCCAACTGCAATCGCAGATCTTGTTTGTGCAGTTTACACTGCCATTTTGACCTGCCAAAATAAATCTTTTGCCATGCCCACACCCTCCTTTTTAATACTTATGAGCCACCCTTAGAGTAGGCCCTGGACAGCCCAGAGGTCAAGGTGCAACATATTCAAAAGGTAGGACATTTACTTTCAAGTTTTACATGTCCTTGCAGTGAAAAACTATTAAATTTGTTTTTCACTAATGCAAGGCCTATCTCTCTCATAGGATAACATTGGAGTTGCCTTATTAAATTTCGTATGTGTAATTTCCAAATAGGAAGGGATTACTGGTTCATGTTTGGTGTTTCTGGAATCACAATTTAAAATTCCAACTTATGGTAAAGTTAGAAATCAATTTGCAATTCTAGAAATGCCACTTTTAGAAAGTTGGTGTTTTCTTGTCTTAATCATGTGGTGCTCACAGCCTGTCTCTGGTCACATGACTGGGTGTTGTTGAATGCTGGGCTTTGTGTATTCATCTTAGACAGTCACAAACAATGGGAGCTTAGGTGTAACTGGCAGGGTAGGAGGGATAAGCTGGGCACAGCCTCATTTACACTTGAATAGACTGTGTCCTGTCTCCACACAAAGGGCTGCATACCCCCTGTTTGTAGTCTGCAGCCAGAGCATGAAAGGCAGGGCATCTGTACACTTCAAAGGCATACTTCTAGAAGTTTCTCTCCCACTTCAAAGGCACTCACACCTGGGTATAAATACTGGACCTCAGACATCATCACTCCAGTACACGTTTGGAGCTGTGGCTACTCTGCCAGGAAGAAGAACTGCTGTGGTGCTGAAGGACTGCCAGTCTCCTGGACTGTACCCTGCTAGACTCCTGTTTTGCAATGCTGACCTTTTGCTTGCTGCCCTCTTGGCCAGATTTTGCATCGTAAGCCCTGTTGACAGGCTCCTTGAAGTCAAAGCAACACGTCTTCGCACCACAGCATAGCTGCATCTCGAAACCGATGCATCGCCTCAACTGAGCAATGCATCTTTGATGCGGATCCACACACCACTCCGCAAGCCAGGATTGAAGGTACGTATGTGCAGTGGTCTAACTGGGTCCCTGTAGCCGGTCTGCTCTCCATCAAGGTCGGCCTGAACTTGTGACTTGTTCATGTGTTAAATATCCACAATTGGTGCTTTTTGCCTTTAGGTGCTATTTTCTCTAAAACTAAAATTCAAAGAGGTTCTACTAATTGGATTTTTGTCATTTTGATCTTATTTTATTTATTAAATTAATCTTTATTTAAGCCTGTTGTGTGCCCCTTTGTGGTATGTTATTACTGTTTACTGTTTACCTTTCTGTTAAGCCTGACTTCTTGGTGTCAGGCTACCAGGGGCTGAGCACAGGCTAACTTGGGGCTTGCTTTTGCCTTACCCTGACAAAGATTAGTGTTGCTGCTTGACCAGGGCTCACACCTCAGTCCACCACCTACCCAATTTCTTGCAATTCGTATTGGTCCTTTGCCAATATAAATGACCCACTGTCATTAGGACACTACTGTCCTTTGTGGTGCGTTAAAGAGGATCCTAAATACTTTGAGAAAATACAGTGGGAGTTTAGATTTTGCTATTGCAGTATATCATTATTAAATACATTAGACATAAAGCTTAATCAACAGTACTTATTTTTTACAATATCTCCTAAGCCTGATAAACCACATCACTGTTAAACCATTAAAACGCATTCAATTAAATAGTTTCTGTTAGAGATTGAATAGGATTTAGCTTTTTCATCTTAAATGTATCTTGCTCGAAGGCAACCTTTGATTTTCTCCAGTAACTTCCTAATCATAGGGTTCCTGACATTAATAACGCACTTTTATTTTGAACCTGGTAGTATTAAAAAACAAACGTTACACAGAGAATGCAAATTAAATATTTACATGTGCTTTAGTATCCTCCCTTTGTTCTGATTTTAGTCACTTAACATTTACATTAGGCCAATTAGACATCATTAATTATATAGGAGGAAGGAATTAAGTAATTGGAAATTAACTATTTATGATTGGTTAAATATGATCAAGTTGAAGAGCCAGGTATTCTTCACACTTTGATGCCCAGCATAGACAGCTTCTGTCTGTATTTTCTTGTGCTTTTATTTACCCAAATAAGAAGTAGTCAAAATGTTCTGTTTAGAATTATACGAGATGGCTCACAAAAATGCTTTTTTCTGGCAGGATTTTCTGCAAAATACAAATAGGCCAGGCTTTCAGAGAGTGTTTTGTGTGTGGATAGCTGTCTGGAAAGAAAGGCATGATTCTAAGTGGGATCAGGGATGTCACAAGGATAGGGCAGTTCGGTCTTTTGCACCGGCCTGTGTTTTTTGAGGGTTTGACTCCTGTTGTAACATGTTTCTCACACTAGAAATTTACAAACTAAGGGCCTAATTACAAAGTCTGGTGGTCAATAGACCACCAGACTTGCAGTGGCAGTCTGGACCGCCTCTGCTGCGGTGGTCTGACAGACACATTATGACCCTGGCGGACTGACTGCCAGGTTACCGCCACCTCTGCTGGGATCACTGATCCTGACCGGCTGACGGAATATTGCAATCAGCCTTGCCTCTGGCATAGGCAGTGCAGTGGTCCCCCTGCCCAGGAACCTTCTACCTGCTGTGCAGACAGCACGCATTACTAGGGTGCTGGTGCCCCCTACTTATGAGCTGGCAATGATGCTGCCACCCGTTTCTGGCTGGGCTGACTGGTGGAAACCTTGGTTTTCGGCCATCAGCCCAGCAGGAAAGTCATAATTGTGCCTTCGGGGAGGTTGCCACTACAGTGGCAACCAACCGGTTGGGAGTTTGACGGACTGGTGTTCCCATCCGCCAAACTCATAATCAGGACCTAAGGGCTTGATTACGACCTTGGCAGAGGGGATTACTCTGTCACAAACATGAAGGATATCCCGTCCGCCGTATTACAGGTTCCATAGGATATAATTTAACTCAGAACTTGTAATATGGAGGACGGGATATCTGTCACGTTTGTGATGGAGTAATCCCCTCAGCCAAGGACATAATCAGGCTCTACGACATAACAATCAAGCAAATATTTAAATTGAGAATTTGAGAAGTGGGAACTGTTAAAAGATTTTGGGGGTTATTCCAACTTTGGAGGAAGTGGTAATCCGTCCCAAAAGTGACGGTAAAGTGACGGATATACCACCAGCCGTATTACGAGTCCATTATATCCTATGGAACTCGTAATACGGCTGGTGGTAAATCCGTCACATTTGGGACGGATTACCACCTCCTCCAAAGTTGGAATAACCCCCTTTGTTTTTAAAACACTCTATTTTACTTTGTATTCTTCCAATAAGATCCATGTGTAGGACTGAAAAGGTATTGGAAGCAAATGAGCCAGAGCTGTAAGGAGTTTTCATAGGGTGTTAAAGAAATTTTGATTGTTAAAGAAATTTTGACAAAAATGATTGCTTTTTATTTTTTTGCATTTGCACATCCTACTGGCAGCTGGCCTATGTCATGTCTGAAAACCAAAGCCAGCCCTGCCTTTTTATCCAAAAACACTGAACAATTATGAACCCATCTGTTAGAAATGGGGTCCTTGGTTGGCAGTCAGGTTACCAAGTGTCCAAGCAAGGACCCTCACTCTAGTCAGGGCAAAGGAGAAACACTCCCAGTTAACCCCTGCTCACCCTTTTGGTAGCTTGGCGCGAGCAGGAAGGCTTAACCCAGAGACAATGTGTAATACAGTAATACAGTAATGCAGTAATACTGTGAAAACAATACAAAATGACTCAACACCAGGTTGGAATAATAGCCAATATGTATCTGAACAAAACAAGATCAAAACAACAAAGATCCAACACACACAGGCAAAGTTATTAATTTTTAAAGATTAAACTTCAATATGATGCTTAGAAACACAAACGTTTTGATTAAGTGATACCACGGCATCATGACAGAGTTGTTCCCAATAATCTGACACCAATGACGCGGATCACAGAGTCACATGGACCCCCCAGGTACAGTACCTTGTGAAAATGTGGAAACATGCCGGTGCACAGAGTTGGGGATCGGATTGTCACTGGATCCGAGGCGGTGTTGGTTCGGGTGCTGCAGAGCTGAGGAGCAGAGGCATCATGAAGAGACGTTGAGTTCTTGCTGTGGAGTGGTGGAGGTGAGGCGGTGGTGGTGCAAAGCGTTGAATCGGCGTACTCTGATGGATTTGGTATCCGGCGGTCACAATGTGGTGCTGTGACTTCCACTGAGTCGTGGATTTCAGCGAGGTTGCAGCAGTGTCGGACCTGTGATATCATCACACTCCAGCGAGGACCATGGCTTCGGTTGCAGGTGGCATTAAGGGATTAGGCAGTGGCGTCAGTCCAGAGTTGTCCGAAGTCAGTTTCCTTGGATGTTCTTGATCTTCCACCAGCTTCTCCTTTCAAGGCCCCAGGAACTTGATTAAGTACCACTTAGCAGGGCAGGAGTCTCAGCAGAGAGTCCAGGTGCTGGCAGAGGAAGTCTTTGATGGCTCTGAGATGTCAGAACAGAGTGCAAGCTTAGTCCAAGTCCTTGAAGATTCTTCTCAAGCAGGAATATACCACAAAGTCCAGTCTTTGTCCCCTTTCACAGGCAGAAGCAGCAATTGCAGGATAGTCCAACAAAGCAGTCACAGGCAGGGGCAGCACTTCTCTTCAGCTCGTCTCCTTGGCAGAGGTTTCTCTTGGTTCCAAAACCAAATCTTGAAGAAATTTAAAGTCTGGGAGTTTGGGTCCAATACTTATAGCCCTTTCTGCCTTTGAAGTTGCCTGACTTCAAAGAAACGTTTATGTTGTTTTCAGGATCCTGCATTCCCCAGACCAGGCCCCACACACACACCAGGGGGTTAGAGGCTGCATTGTGTGAGGGCAGGCACAGCCCATTCAGGTGTAAGTGACCACTCCTCCTTCCACTCTAGCCCAGATGGCTCATCAGGATATGTAGGCTACAGCCCAGCTCCCTTTGTGTCACTGTCTAGAGGAGATTCACAAACAGTTCAACTGTCAGTCTGACCCAGACAGGGAATCCACAGAATGGTTTAAGCAAGAAACATGCCTACTTTCTAAAAATGGCATTTTCAAACTACAATCTAAAAACCAACTTCACAAAAAAATATATTTTTAAATTGTGAGTTCAGGGACCCCAAACTCTAAAGTTTCATCTGCTCTCAAAGCGAAACTGCAGTTTAAGAATATTTAAAGGCAGCCCCCATATTAACCTATAAGAGGGACAGGCCTTGCAACAGTGAAAACCGAATTTGGCAGAATTTCACTGATAGGACATGTAAAAACACATCACTATGGCCCTGATTTTAACTGAGGCGGGCGGCGGTAGCCGCCCGCCTCGCGGGAACCGCCATATGGCCGCTCCGCGGTCGAAAGACCGCGGAGGCTATTCAGGCTTTCCCTCTGCGATGGCGGGCGACCGCCAGAAGGCCGCCCGCCAGCCCAGCGGGAAACCCCTCCCCACGAGGAAGCCGGCTCCGAATGGAGCCGGCGGAGTGGGTATGTGCGACGGGTGCAGTGGCACCCGTCGCGTATTTCAGTGTCTGCATAGCAGACACTGAAATACATAGTGGGGCCCTCTTACGGGGGCCCCTGCAGTGCCCATGCCATAGGCATGGGAACTGCAGGGGCCGCCAGGGGCCCCGCGGCACCCCCTACCGCCATCCTGAACAGGATGGCGGTAGGGGATGTCAGAATCCCCATGGCAGCGGAAAACCGGCGGGAGACCGCCGGTTTTCCTCATCTGACCGCAGCCGAACCGCCGCGGTCAGAATGCCCTGCGGGGCACCGCCGGCCTGTCGGCGGTGCTCCCGCTGACCCTGGCCCCGGCGGTTTCAGACCGCCGGGGTCAGAATGACCCCCTATATGTCCTACGCATAACATACACTGCACCCTGCCCATGGGGCTACCCAGGACCTACCGTAGGGCTGCCTTACATGTATGAAAAGGGAAAGTTTGGGCCTGGCAAGTGGGTACATTTGCAAAGTCGAATTGGCAGTTTAAAACTGCACACATAGACACTGCAGTGGCAGGCCTGAGACACGTTTACAGGACTACTTATGTGGGTGGCAGAATCAGTGCTGCAGGCTGACTAGTAGCATTTGATTTACAGACCATAGGCACCTCTAGTGCACTTTAATAGGGACTTACTAGTAAATCAAATATGCCAATTATGGAAAGGCCAATTACACATACAATTTTACATATGGAGCTCTTGTACTATAGTACCCAGAGTAACAAAACCAGTAAAAACAGAGTCCAGCACACAGCAACAACATAGGAGGTAGAGGCAAAGAGTTAGGGGAGACCACACCAAGGATGCCAGGTCTAATACCATCCTTATAATGTTAAGTGAGAAACTGCAATTCCCAAAAATGCTGTATCCTGTTGGCTAACAAAATCAGGACTAGTTAAAGGTGTTTCACATGATATGGGAACAATTGGCAGCTCTAAATATATCTACCAGTTTGGCCATTAAATTTGTGTTTAGCACTTTTTAAAGTGCAGTGAAACGCAATTACTAAAATTCTATTGCCAGACCTCTCACCCTGAAATTGTCTACATTTTAATGAGTAGATGAGAAATTAGAAGGTGAGAGATTTGGAGACTCACTTTTGAAACCCTATTTCAACAGGACATGACTGACACAAGATGTTACAGATTGGCCATTACATAGTGGTGGCTGAAAACTAGCCAAGAAGCAGTCAGGGAAAGAAAATGGGGTCAGTGCTTCTACTTTTTCATGAATATCTGTTTAAATTTCACACTTTGCAAGGTGACAAGGTGTCAGAAGCATTCACAATGATGCAAGCAGCTGAAAATAGAATTGGGAGAAGAATATTTACCAATGTCCCTGGGAGAAGCCCAACTACTAAGCATCGGGATAGATGTGAAGTGTCTGAGGCTCCTAATGACTTGAAACAGTACAAATGTTGAGAGTGTTTCTGTGATCTCAAGTTATACCAAGAAGCCAGAGTGTGATCAGTATGTGACTGCTGACCAGCATGTGGCATTTGAACACTTTTGCACGTTGGGCATCGATCATAAAAACTAAAATGTTATCACGTGAACAAGGAGTGCAGGAAGCAGGACGATACTGCTGCAGTGCAGCAGATCTGCCTTGAAGCACCAACATCTCTCCTCCACACATCTCTCTTCAAGTGATAATGATGATTTTGAATAGGTGCATGAATACGCATCACTAGTGTGCACCAAACAATAGCAAGCTAAACATTATGTTTACTTTAATTGTCCAGAACTTTCTAAATGAGGGCCAGGTTTATTAAAGACTTGCAATGTCCTTGTATAACAAAAGTCACTACAAGGCAATGCAAGTCCTTAAATGAGATATACAAAGCTCCACAAGGGTATTTGAAGCATTTCCAGAGTTACTAAAGTCAGTGATCCTGGGATTATGTCAAAATGATGCATCTATCAAAGACAGGCATAATGAGGAGAATTGTCTTTATTTCTCCTCGTTACTTCCTCTTTCAATGTGTGCCCATTTTTACAGCACACATAGAAAGAGGAAAAAGGCCCCTAAGGATTGGTTTTGTATAGGAAGGCATTGCAATAAGCTATCCCTTCCTGTACATATACAATCCTGCCTATAATACAGAAACCACTGCACTATTGTGCATGGGTGCCTGCTTTGGTGCTAGGCAGCATGTAGTGCACCACTGCACTGCGCGAGCAGAAGTGTGCTATATCTTATTAGATATGATGTATGACTGTTCTCTTCCTTTCACTCAACACAGAGAAGCAATTTGCCTTGCAGCGTTGTTTAAAAGGTATGTGAATGTGCCCCACAATGTCATACATCCAAATGCCGATGAGTACAGAAGTTTTTACCAAACATCTATGTGAAATTCATCGTTTATAAGGACTAACTACGCCCATTCGTTTTAGCAAGACCGAAAGAAGGGATGTACTTTAAACATTAGCACAGCCAATCACAGGTTGGTTAACTTGCAGTCATGACTTGTTCAGTAAATTTTACAAATAAAGGGCAAGGCAACGCAAGTCCTTAAATGGAATTTACAAAGCCATGCAAGGGGCTATTTGCATCTTCTTGTGTGACTTTGCAAAGAAATGTAACACAACGCAGGGGCTTGTGATGCTTTGCATTACATTTAGTTGCGGTGGGTATTCCCGTACACCCACGCATGGAATTTAATTCAGTCCCAGATTTACTAAAGCCAGTAAACCTGGGATTGCACCAAAATGGTGCGCCAACCACAGAGAGGTGCAATGAGGAGAAATATCTTTGTTCTCGTTGTTGATTCTTCTTTTCATGTGTGCTGCATTCTGCCTACCGGGACTATTTTTGTCCGGAAAGGTATTCCTTCCTGTAAAACAAAAACATTATAGACATCACACCCTTTGAATGTTCTATTGTAGATTTCTCACGGTTGGAAAATCATCAGAAATGAATGCATTTACTACTGTCAGGAATTCCTTTGTGAATTCCTGGCTGGTGTAAATGTGGTATTTTCCGAGGTACAGGTTTGTATCGGAATATGCTTTTGTGTATAGAAACCATAGTTACAATATACTGAACTGTAAATCAGCTGCTGAAGCTACTGGCTAATTTGTAATTTATTTTTATCAGATAAGGGTCCCTTTGATGAATGTGGCTAAATGAAGTCCTTGGGAGATCTAAGAACATTATTTGACATTTTCCCTACCCAATTTGCATTAGTTCACTTTGTCCTTAGGGAATTTAGAATTGCAAGACTTCCTTATTGGGTATGCTTCATCGATCACTTTGGCAAAGTGTAGGGTAAGGTGCTGTTCTGCTTCCCATTTTCAAGCTAAATGGTGTGTAAATACTAAACCGCCACACAGCACCTCCTCAATTGCCTGGCCCTGTGTAATGTAGATGGAACTCTTACCTATATTCAAGCCTCCAATCATCCTCAATCCTAGGTTTGTTTTCAGAACAAACGGCTTGAAGCTTTGTACAGGGACATCATACATGGTTCATTGAGGGATCCAGAAGTTAAATGTTTATCCAGAATATCTAAACACACTCTGCCTATGCCAAATTTAAGTTAGTAGGACATTGATTTAGCTGGTGGAACAGAAACGTGCAAGATTTTGTGAACAATCAATGGACATTCATATTTTGCCACACTTGTGCCATGCTGAGCAGCAATCCAAATGTGTTCAAACCATACTCGACAGAACAGTATTAATCCTTATTTCCTCCTATTTCAAATAGTAGTTGCAAAATGTACACACTTTGCATGAAGGCTTGGAATTCTTGTACTTTTATTATTGATTTATCTTTTGATTTTCAATCAATCATACTTTGCAACAGTTGTTCTGTTTTAAATATGGAAGCATCAGAACATACTATAAAGTGTTTCCTTGATGTTCAATATTGGATTGAAATTGCATGCTTTACGCTTCTGCGATTTCACGCATGAAAGTCAGAGCTACTTTTGAACTGCAATTATGATAGATAATTTGGGCCCAATTTTGCGTCAAAAAGTATAGTGCTGGCTTATACCATTCCAGAGCCCGGAATGGCACAATCCAGCGCAAAGGGTGGGCTAACGTCATGGAAAATTATGTTAGCCGGGTGGGGGTGGTGGTATGGGAGAAGGGGTTTTGCACCAAAAAATGATGACTCTAACCAGCCTAGTGTCATTTCTTGAAGCAAAACCATCTATACCACATGATTCCTGCTTTATAAAAGACAGGAGTCATGCCCACTACCCCAATGGCCAGCACAGGGGACAAGGGACAACCGCACTTAAAAAAAAAAGTAAAATACTGACCAGTACTTACCTGGGATGGAGTGGTGTTCCTCTGGTGTGGGTGGGAGAGTTCCTGGGATGTGGGAAGGGCACCAGTGGGCTCTTTCCAGGGTGTTTCACAATGGAAAGGGGTCCACAGGTCCCCTAAGGCCTGCACCATTTTTGCACGGGAGGATCAATAAGGCGCTAGAGTTATTTGTTAGGACGGGAACGCCTACCTTGCATCTCAATGACACAAGGTAGGTTTACGGATCCAAAAAATTACTTTAACTCCAATATTTTGAGGTTAGACTAGTCTAGCGTCAAAATATAAATATGGAGTTAAGTTTGCACTGAATTAGCATAAAAAAATGACGCTAATTCAGCACAGAGTATAAATCTGGGCCTTAGTGTTTTTGAGTTTCTATAAAACATCTGTCTGCTTATGACTTAATAGGATCACTGACACAATACTGTGGTAAAAAATACTGTTGACAAAAATATTGTGTTAAAAATATTGTTTCCAACTAACAACATGTTTCTATGATTGTGTTGGTAAGTACAAAAATATGAGATAAAAATATTTTTGACGGATATATGGTCCAAAAACATTGATTTTGTTAATATATACATAGTTGAAAGTAGTTAATCTTAAATATTACAATATGTAACATTAATACAATATAAATTAAATACATTCCACCAGTATTCAATAATATACATAAATATATACTTACATAAACACACACAGGTGTGTTTATATGTATATATATATATAAATACATATGTAATATGTATATATGTATGGTGTAACACAGTTATCAACTATATACTTTACATTCCATTCATTTTATTTATTTTAATATTGTAAATGTACTACTTTAGAAAGCATATGTACATATATGTACATGTAAATATGTGTGTATATATATATATATATATATATATATATATAGATATATATATATATATATATATATATATTTAAAAAACAAAAAGTACAGGGACGTTATAGTTAGGTTCTGAATTTACTCACACAAAACCATAGAAATTCAGCCATTATGGTTATCTCAAGTAACTATAACTTGCACCCTAATGTAACTGTAACTCGTGCCTCCACTGTGCACAGTTTTCTCATCAGTAATCTGACTGCTAATTTGATATTTTTACTGATGTTATAAAGAAAATCATGATTGCTGTGATATCTGGGGTAATTAGTGGTGCATGGCAAGGGCTCCTGGGGCCAAACCCCAATAAGCACCCAATCCTGCGCTGCCATCAGCCAAAACCCCATTAAGCAGTCACCCCTGCACAATGCTCAACCTTGTGAAACTAAAGAAGGGTAGGAATACCCAAAACCTCTAGCCTTGATGCTGGGACCCTGTCAATGCAAAAAACTTTTTGGGGGAAAACATCTTTACCACACATTTATTAATATACAGCAAAAATAATAAAAAAATAGAAGGGTGGGCTTCTGCACGTGTTTTAAAAGAAGGCCCCAGGGAATAGCCACTTATACAACAAAAAAGGAGGGGACAAAATGGACCCCCCTCCTAGGGCTGTTAGGAGCCCCAGGGACCACCAACTCCCTTGGGTTTAATATTCATTTTGGAGGGGTTCTGCGCAGACCTCCCTCCATAAGCTCGAATGAGCCCTGGGGACCACCACCTCCCTAGGCCTTTATTTAACTAATTGAAGGGGGACTACAAGGACACCCATCCTGGAGCTGTATGAAGCCCCGGGGACCCCTATCTCCCCAGGGCTTTATTTCATTAATTGAGGGGGGGGGGCACAGATGTCTTTCCTGGGGCTGTGTAAAACCCTGGGGACCACCACCTCCATGGGGCTAAATAATATTAGTGCAGGGCTGCGATGAATCCCAGGTGACCCTGGGACCACAACCTCCTTAGGGTTCTACTACCAAAGTTAATTAGGAAGGGGGGCACGTGAACCCCTTCCCCAGGCTGATTTTAGCCTAGTCACCCCATCGCCAGGGGCCCAGTCACATCCTACTGGGTGCCCTGGTCCCACCCAGGGCATCTACTTTACCAAGATGGGGACCACAGGGGAGCCTAAAGGCCCCCATGGTCCCAGCAAGTTCACCGCCTCCTGTGGGAGTTGCCATTGCTCAATCACAAAAGAAGCTGCTAAAAAGCTTTCTGGATGCAGGAGCAATCTTTTAATCTCTTTCCCTGTCCGCATTAAAACGGGCAGGTAAAGAGATGAAAACTCTGCCACCAGCAAGCTGGAGCAGTTCTCATGCTCCTGCTTGCTGGCTTGATGGTAGAGGAGTTAATGTTTGCTTTTGCTTGGAGGGAACAGTCACAGCTCCTGCCAAGCAAAAACAAACAGCTATCTCCCAAAGATGGGCACCTCAGGAGATTGCAGGAGCCAGCCCTAGGGGGTGGTGGTCCCCGAGGACCATTAATGACTCTAGGAGGGGGTTTGCAGGGCCCCACCCTTTGATTCCATGGGCCTGCCCCAAGGATGTGGTGGTCTCCGCGGCTGTGTATGGCTTGGAAGGGGGGGGCGGTGGGACCCAACTCCCTCCTCAACATTTTTAAATGGCCCTGGGGAGATGGTGGACCCTGGGCCATGGGGGAGGTCCTTGCGCCCCACCACACTTATTTTCATTTAGCCCCAGGAAGGTGGTCCATATGGCACCCCTCCTTTCTAAGAAAAAGCCCTGGGGCCCAGGGGGTCAGCGTGGCCCCCCTATATATTTTTTTTACTGTAGCCCAGGGGAGGTAGTGGTCCCCGAGGCATAAAAAAGCCCTTGTAGTTGGCCTTGTGTGCACCTTCCATTTTAAACATAAAATAGGCATGCCTCTGGGACCTGGCACCCCGAGGGTTACATTAAAAACAAGCGCAGGAGACTTTTTTTTTATTTATGGTAAAATTCACAGATATACATGAAGTTCGCCAAAAAAGAAAAATGCTTTTTGGCCCTGGTGGGATGGCAGGGGGATCCCAGCACCAAGGTAGGTGGTCAGGGTAATTGCACCCAGCCGAGTCCCAAAATGGCTGCCAAAACTTCATGGTTGAATTGTTGGCAGCCAATCAGATCAGATTCAGGCTGTTGTTGCCCCAAACACAGGCATGAAATTAGTAGGTCGGAGGCGGTAGTGTGCGTTCAGGGCTGAGAGATACTGGACTCTCTTGGTAGGTATGTTCCTCCTGCGGTAAGCCCTCTCATGCACATGGAATATTTGGATGCTTGGAGCTGGGCACCGCATAGGCTACACACCTAGCAGTGGTACGAGACACTGTGATGACTTTGGCTGGTAAGTCAGCGTTCAATTTTAGACCTGCAATAATGTGCAGTCTCTCTAGAGTGAACTTTGTATTGGGACCGTAAGAGTTGCACTTATCATGGAAAAAAATGAAAACACTGATTAACTTTGGGCATGTTTTGAACAAGTCTAGTATGGCTTAGGATTGGGGGTGTGGGCAAACGCACATTATCTTATTGGCCTAAAATTGAGGGCTGCACAGACTGCTAAGAATGCTGATTTTGTTTTCTTACCATGTAATTTCTTGTTTGATTTTGCATACTTTGCTCATTCCAGGGTGATATACTAACTAGTCGCAAATCGCCTGTATGTTAACTATAAGAAATATTTCATTCATTCTATCTCTAAATTAATGGTATGTGACACAGCTGCAACAATCACTGCTATTTATGCTTGATATAAGCATGCACACATTTTTTTAATTTATGCCTGTAATTCTAATCATGTGCATAGTATATACAGTATATACTTTTTTTAAATGGCAATTTCCCAGTGTTACAAAGGCTATATAAAACAGCAGAAATGTGTCCTATGTGTTGAACGCTGCCTAAGTCAATTAAACAGGAATCTACTTGTAGGGTTCTTCGAGTCAGCTTGAGGAAGACAAATACACCAACTGGTTCACTGTATTTACTAAATATGGTTTTATTGTGGTTTCTATAGGTTCTGGGGGTTTTCAGTCTGTTCGGGTGTTTTCTTCTTCTTCCTTTCTCTTCTTTCTTATCTTGTTGTGCTTATCTTTCTCCAGCTATATTGATGTCCTTTCCTTTTTCTTTCTTTTCCTTTCTGTTTTAGGGTTGTCCTCCCGTAAAGTTGTTCATCGCTATAGGGCCCAGGGAAAAGAGAACAGAACTGAAGACAAAGGTATGTGGACTTTCTTTCCTTTATCTACATATAACAAAGGGGTTGGGTGTGCTGGAAAGGAACACCAAGCGAGTGAGGATAGGCCCTTGTGAAAAGAAATGGGAGCTGAAACCATATGTAGGTATACCTTCTTGTGCACAACCAACAAAAACAAAACAAACAAAAAAACGTTCTAAAGTTCTATCTACCATCTGTTGTTTTGACAGACTCATGTGGAGCCCAGTGTGTAGACTTTCCAAGCGTAAAGAAACACTTCACAACCTCCGTCCTATTGTTCAGGGAGGTGAATTTTCTGCCTGCGGTGTCGTCCCACTTCTCCCTTCTCCCCTCCCTACCACTAGTATCCCGATGGATTTGACATGCAGGCACGTACCTGCGTATGCCACTTCCCTCCAGGGACGCGGCTGGCTCTGTCGCCTTCTGTTGTGCGCCTCCATGGCGGCGTATTCAGCAGCAGTTCCTGGATCCGGCTCCTCGCATCTCCAATGTTTTTCTGCTGGTGTCCGTCCTGTCGTCTTCTATCTTCTCCTCCACTTCCTGTTAAACCCTGTTGTCTCTGCTCTCCATCTCTTTAACCTGGATGTCTGGGTTTCCATAGGGCGTCGTCACTTCTGGACTCTCAATGGTTCCCCCAGGGTACTGCCTTACAGGTCCTGCGGCTTTGTCATGTAACAGGGTTGTGCAGACCCTGTTACACTACTCTTGGTTTCAAGTGCAGGCTTTCTTCCTTATGGGGAGGAATGATGGCATTTGTTTATGGCATTAGGGGTAGTGCCTTTACTTGCACCACCAGAAATATAAGCAACAGGAGAGAAAGTATTTCACTTCAGGCACATGTTGTATATGAAAAACCATAGAATATAGTAAAAATATAAAACTCTTAATATAAACATTATTAACATTAAACACATATATTTATTAAAAAAATAAAACCAATTAGATATCTGAATTAAAATGAAAAAAGGAAAAAAATCAAACTACATATAATACATTCTAATTCCCTAACTACTAATAAGAAGACAGAATCCTCAGTAAAAGACTTCATTTCAATTGATACATAAAAACAGTTCAAATAACAAATATCATTGCACAAACAAGCTTCTATAAACACTTAACATACAATAAATTAAAAATTTTCAAAAAATGTAAATGTTAAAAATACATAATTAATTATCAATTATCAAATTACATATAAATACCAACGATTAGTAAAAAAAATAATCTTCCTAACCAACTCATCCAAAAAATGTAAACATAACATTTAAAGATACATGCATAATACACAGATGAATACTAAAATCCCCAAAACAATTAAACAGTAGAACAATTACACAATTGTTAATAACTTCATTAATTTACATAGGTAGTACTCAAATAGCAAACAATGCAAAGAAAAACAACATTAAATTAATATGTATTTAAATTTATATAACTTCCCACCCAATATCCCTACACATCCAGCAGCCCTCACTTAAAATATAACTAAAATAAATCAGTACTAAATGATTTACATAATTAGTAAACAATCACATATTTATCAATTAATAGTTTAATGTATTATTAAATAAATATTACTCAGTTTCCTATCATATCCCCTACAAACCCAACAACCAGGTACAACACTATAAATTACTATTAAAAAATAAATTACATAATTCTAAATCACCTACAAATACAAACAGTATTAAAAATAAAATTAACTGTGGTCACCTGGAGGGACTGTTCTGTGGTCATTTGAAGGAATCAGTCAGCACAGATGGCAGTGGATCCTCCGAATCTGACCTTAGATGATGGTCTTCTTCTGATGTTTATCTAAAGCCATGATAACGAAGGAAGAAGAGTGGTCTAGCTCATGAATAACCCTTTTCAAGGTTATGTATTGTCCAGACTAATCTAATGGTAGTTCCCATTCCAAAATAAATCTTAAGTCTTTCTTGTGATGTTAGTTCATTTCTGAATCATCTACAAATGAGATAATCACAAAGTAAGGATGTAGCACAATTAATTTTTTTTCCTGTTTTTTATCATGTTTATCGCTCTCCATTTTTCTATTTTTGTCCTTGAATTTTGCTTCTTGCAGATGGATTCCTTCTGGATTTGCCTTCTGAATTATGTTGCCTTGCTCAACTCTCCTCCTGATTTTCAGGGGGAGATCCGTGCTTGTCTTATTTATTGCAACTTATGTTTTCTCTGCATTCAAGTACTATCAGGTTGCAAAAAAGGGTTTTACTGTTGTGTTTTTTCCTCCAAAACTATGTCACTATTAAGCAGACACCTGATTCCTTTCCTATGTGCTACTATGTGGAGGGTGACACTATGGCTACTTGGATTACTCAACCTTTCCTTGAATAATCAAGAAAAGACTGAACAAACCTTCATCGCATCCACTCCTTGACAGCTAGTAACATTCAAATGTTTTACTCCTTGTCTAGTTTGGGACCCACTCTGTGCTTAATTTGTAAAAGAATAAGCACCAGTCCCACTTCTCTGTCTGAAGCCCACTGGTGCCACTGCTGAATGACAGGATACCCGAGTACTAATGCTGTATTGTCCTGAATTCACCTCACGCCTCTTTCTTTTACCAAAGTACTTTGCATGTCCCTTTATCTCATACTTGGAGGTTCTCCCCCCCACCACTTTGTCTCCATCTCACTGTTTTCTGTCTTTCTCTTCCTCCTCCTTTCCCCCTTGCTGCCTTCTCACTTTTCTTCTGGGTCAAAGTCTAATGATTTAAAATAAGTTCTGGTACCAAAAAAAGAGTGTTGGTGTATCCCACCTGTAACTACTGGCTCAAATTAAGTACTGGACCGAACCTTTAAGGACAAGTGTCAAATTGGCTCACAAATATCTTCCCTCTTACACTCTCTCGTGACAAATTACTCTACAACTATGATCTCGTGCTCCCCTTTGTTGCCTGTGCCAACATCCCTATTTGACAATATTCAGTTTCCTTCTGACACTTTAAAGTTCATTCCCTTCAACAGAAGCTTTGCGAGTTCAACTGAGCTCATCTCTAAGAATAAAATCTTCTATCATAGAATATTTTTTAATATCCTGTTCATCACACTCAGAGTACTGTAGTATAAACTACTATTCTTCACCTATGAAGCAGTTAAAGTAGGCAGGCTAAATGCTGATATTTCAAATTAAAAAATACATTCTCAATAATGTCTAAGGCAGACATTTAGGGGCATATTTATACTCTGTTTGCGCCGAATTACGCACAATAGGCGCAAACCCTGCCCCATATTTATACTTTGACGTCCGACCCCGCTGGCGTAAAAATTCCACCATGTGCGTCATTTTTTGGAAGGGGGAACCAGCCTTGTGTTAATTATATGCAAGGTAGGCATTCCCTTCCAAAAAATGACTTAAGGCCTGTGCCCCTTATTTATACTCTGTCGTCATTTTGACGCACAGGAGGGGGTGGGCCTTAAAAAACGGCGCACAGCCTGATGGGTGCCGTTTTTTAACGCCTGGGTCCGGGCGGCGTTAAGGGACCTGTGGGCTCGGAAGGAGCCCAGAGGTGCCCTCCCCTGCCCCCAGGGACACCCGCTGCCACCCTTGCCCACCCCAGGAGGACACCCAAGGATGGAGGGACCCATCCCAGGGAAGTAAAGGTAAGTTCGGGTAAGTATTTTTTTCCGATTTTTTTTGTGGCATAGGGGGGCCTGATTTGGGCCCCTGTACATGCCACTATGCCCAATGACCATGCCCAGGGGACATAAGTCCCCTGGGCATGGCCATTGGGCAAGGGGGAATGACTCCTGTCCTTGCTAAGACAGGAGTCATGTCAATGGAGGTTGGGCGTAAAAAAAAATGGCGCAAATCCGGTTTGAGGCCTGAATTTTGCCTCAGACCTGACTTGCACCATTTTTTGACGCACAACCCCCATTTTCCCATACGCCGGCTAACGTCATTCCATAAATAAGGCACCCGCATGGTGCGTTGGAATGGCGATAGCCGGCGGTAAACTTTTTGACGCACAACTGCGTTGGCGCAGTTGTGCGTCAGAAAGTATAACTATGGGCCTTAATTTCACCCCAGCTATAGCTGCACAATATTGAATCTAAGAAAGATATGACAAAACTCCTCATTTTACGGGTAATCAGCAAGTTGGACTAATACAATGGTCTACCTGTAGGTCTTCCTTCAGTACATTTTCTTCCACAAGAGAAAGTCTCAAACTTTCCCACAAGAACCTTGTATAATCTGACCAGGCATGATCCGGCTACTGCATATGACCACCTGCATATCTAACTGACTCCCACCCAAGCACAGAGCCATTTTGAAGTTATTGACCCTTGTAATGAAAAAGTGGCTCACAGTTCTCCCAACTACTCTCTGACATCATATCTTGCTACACCCCAAAACCAATCAGAACCCATGATCTGCAAGGGCTACTTCCCCGCTCCGCTCATTTCACCTTTTACCCCCTTTTCAGTGAAACTCTTTGCCACCGGACAACTGGGCCAATAATTGGGTCCAAAATTTGAAGAAAAACGGTGGCATCTCTTTTAACTTGAAAGAGAAGATATATTAGAGGCCTCGCGCCTATGTAATATGTATAATATCCAGTTATGTGCCCTATTGTAATGCTATTCCAACAACGTGTATGCTTCTCCTATGACACTTTAACAATTTAACATCCTCACACCGTTCCCAAAAGTAGTCTCTGCAATAATCTTAATCATCCTACCATTTATTGTTCGATGCACTCTTTAATTGCTAATGTATTAAAAGTTCCTGATAGAAATGCTCTATTTGTCCTTTATAAAAACAAATTTTAAATATAAATAGTGTGTGACTAAACATCCTGCTCAGTGTCCTTGTCTTTTCATCAGACATCATATCATCTGTGCCTCAGAAATGCTTTCTGGTGAGCAGATTATGCTTGATTGCGTGGAAATGTTTATTATTCGACAATCCTTGTAAACCTTAATTTTAAGAGGTATGTGTTACAATTGGACAGACTCAACAACACAACCGAGCAATCTACAGAGACGAATTTGTTGGAAGCTAAGGCATATTTTTTTACTGGAGGGCCAGAACAGACAGCAGCAACTACCTGCAAATTACAATGAAAACAAAACAATACTTCATCAGTCCAGTAATTGCTTCCTGTGTAGACAATAGTAAATTATTTCTGTGAACCTAACTACATACAGCAATACTTCTTTGTTACTGAAAGTCAAGAAAACAGTAGAACGGATGGGCCTATTGTTTTAAATGTGGTTCATGAATATCTTAATGTTGATTTTTGGGATATATCTTGCTTTACCAGCTGCTATAGTGATCTTACTAACTTTTGGCCGAGCGCCTAGAAACAATTACACCTCTATTATGTGTTTTATAAACAAAAATAAAGACGGTGTAAAGATGGTTGGAAGAAAACTGTGCAGCTGGTGTGTGTGTGTGTGTGTGTGCGTGCATGTGTGCTGTGTCGGTAGTGTACTAGCCAATATCCTGTCGGTGACAGCCTTCATTTCTGCTCTGCCAATCGTGGTTGAAGATATTCATATTTCAACCATTAAATGTGAAGAAGGCGGTCTTCATAAAGTTCAATACATATCTTAGGGCCAGATGTAGGAAGGCTTTTGCGCCTGGCAATCTGCGAAAAACGCCGTTTGCGAGGCGCAAAAGCCCTTACGCGATGCAGAATCACATTTTGCGAGTCGGTACCGACTCGCAAAATGTGATTCCGACTCGCAAATAGGAAGGGGTGTTCCCTTCCTATTTGCGACCGCATCGCGTTGTAGAGTTGATTTGTGACCGCGAAAGCGGTCGCAAATCTACTCGCAGTTACCATCCACTTGAAGTGGATGGTAACTCATTCACAAACGGGAAGGGGTCCCCATGGGACCCCTTCCCCTTTGTGAATGCAAAAAAAAATATTTTTTCAGAGCAGGAAAAAAAACGAAACAAAAAGGTTTCGGTATTTTTTCTATTTGCAGCTAGTTTTCCTTTAAGGAAAACGGGCTGCAAAGGGAAAAAAAAAACTCCTTTATTTAAAAGCAGTCACAGACATGGTGGTCTGCTGTCTCCAGCAGGCCACCATCCCGGTGAGTGCCTAGACTTGCTATGGGGTCGCAAACTGCGACCCAACTCATAAATATTCATGAGGTGGGTCTTTGCGACCCCATAGCGAGTCGCAGAAGGTGTCTGAGACACCTTTCTGCATACCAGTTTGCGAGTTGCAATTTGCGAGTCAGAAGGACTCGCAATTTGCAAGTCGCAAATTGTTTTGTACCTACATCTGGCCCTCAGTGCCTAAAATTAGCACCTTTTACTGCTTAAAAGACGGCTGATGTTGTTTCAAATGCTATTGAGTAAACCCAGGGAGTGCATAGTTCTCGAAATCAGAAGGTATCCACTAGAAACATTAGCTGTATTGCATTGGTGTTGGAAACGGTGCTGGTCATTTGGTTTTGTAGTGGAAAATGTTGCCTTTTTCTGTTAGTGTTTCTCTTATTCACTGTATCGCTCTTTTTGGGACCAGGGAGGTTTGTACAGAGCAACACGGAATGTAAATTATCTTTCTTTGTCTACCCAAATGCTATAGTTTTCATGGGCCAGAGATGGGTGAGGCGATATGCCCTTTGTATATTTTTGCTGCTGTTCGCATCCGAGGAATGACTTGGTGGTGTGGGCCTAATTTCAACATTATTTCTAATATAAAATAGTCGGCCATTGACCTTCGAGTTATTGTAGTAGTGACATAACAAGCTTGGGGAAGGAGATGTTGCAGCATCTGTAACTGACCTTAGTATTCGTTTTTTTCAAACGTAGCATACCTTGCATGGTCATATCTCAGCTCAGAACTCAGGTTCAGCGTCCTACTTGATATACTTGGAAGTACCTAATATTTTCAGCTGATTTATCTATTTGTTAACTTGAGTCTTAAAGTTATACTCTTAAGAAACAGGGGTTTAATCTAAGGCTCTCTGAATAAGCATAGCTGGAATAGACATGCTGTGAGAGTCACCACTAACGAATGGCATGTTCATGAGATACAAGTAAAGGGACTATTTGCTTCTGTTATGGACCTACATTGGAATGGGGACAAAGACAAGGATGTGAGATGTTTTTGAGTCACCTCTTCCTGGGGTAATGTTAGTTTAAAGTTGTGTTACATATATTGGCTTAGCGAAATTAAGAAGGCTGATTGACTCAAATTCTATCACATACTTGGCAAGGAGGCAAGTAGGTTGGATCATTATCCAATGGACACTTTTATTTTTATTCCAACAAATTAAATGTGGCTGATAGTAATATATAAATTAGATCTAGGAGAGTGGATGTTAAATATCATGACTACTTAGGGGTTCTTACATTTTTTAGTTGTAAATAATAATGTGATGCAAGGAAAGTTTAAATTAATCTCAGTCACTGGCAATGTCTCTTTTCTTCATAGCTATGCACTGTTTTTTTTTCACCTGCAGTGCCGTTTTAAACAGGCATCAGAGATATACACGTGAGTGTTGGTGTCAAAATCCCTTCATTGTCAGAACTGCCTTAAGTTTCATATGGGAAACCCTCTTCCTACCTTGTCAAGACCACATCGAAGCTTAATGAGTAGTATTTGGAATATGAGCCAGATATATTTTCTGATGACAGCGAAACTTGAACTTTGACCGTCTGCTTGTGTCTAAGCCCGTGTCTGTCTGCAAATATCTTATAATCAGACTTCTTGTAAAAAGCATGCATTGGGTTTCATTAGGTTTTGGACATCTGATTTTTATGTATACTGCAGTGTTGGCACAAATGCGTGTACGAAATCATGTTTTCAGTCCAGATGCGTGGATGATGCCCATTTGTACAAAAAAGAGGTGAGACGCACATTGCACTGCATAGGGAGTTTTTGTAATAGAAGTCTCTACTAAAAGCCAGTGATGCTAGAGAAAGCATCCATAACCTGTTCAAGTAGTACTTTATCTCTCATCTCTTCTTGGCTACTGGTAATTGCATGAACTACTTATCTTACTGACCCTTAGTATGATAGTATAGTTGTCTAATCCAGCTTTTGTCTTACATGGTGGAACTGGATTTCATATATATCCTTATCATATCCCACTCTATCCAATAGTGCCTGTTTAATCACTGAAAATGGCATAGTACCATCAAGATTGGCCTCATTGTAGGCTGCCTGCATCTCCACCATTGATGGTGGGGCAATGTAGTGTTCCATCTTTCTGTTGGCCAGATGAAGTTTTGGCCCACCTGTTCAAACATTGTGAAAAAATATACCAGGTATTTGCCAGAGATGTATTTCTGAAGCACAGAATGATAGAATATACCCTTACACCCACAATGGTGTCAGCTTCTGGGTGAGGTATTCCTGATGCTTTACATGTGAAGTGACTTGTTGGGCTCATTGCAATTCGATAGATTGTTGAAAAGGCTTTATATTGATTCAGCCTTCCTGTTGTTGGAGTTGAAGCACATAGGGCAGCTCATCTGCAAGCTGCCTGATGAGCGCATCTTTGGTTGGTTATCTGATCTCACATTTGACACAACCCTATCAGTTAGACTCAATGAAAACAGAGGAGATGTGGTTATTGAAAGGATCCTTGCATTTTCTCAATTTTACATAATCCTATGGGATACTATTTTCATATCTCTCTTTAGAAATCCCCTTTTAGAAACTTTCAATTTCCCCACAATATTTTCCTCAGGTCCCTGGTTCACCAAAATATGCTTTGTTGCTCATTATAATATTCATATTATTTTTCTCTAGGCTACGACTGTGAGAGCGTAGCTCTTATAATGAAAATTAACATGAAATGTTTATGAACTAATGCGTAATGATGCAGCATAGAAAATTTATTATTGTGCCTTACTAAACGTGTGTTTGAAATGTGCCCACGGGGAGTGGCCACCAATGTATACGATGATTAATTAAATTGACTAATAATGAAAAATTCATGTATTAAAGTATGATTTTATACCAGTATTATGAGTTATGTGTGTTAAGGTTTTGCTAATTAATCACTAGGCCTTAGTTAGCATGAGACGAGGCCTAGCTGCCCGGTTTCATATTAAATGTGTTCTTTTAACGTACAGTGTGCTGACTTGCTGAAGGACATTTACTCGTACTTTTCCAAAAGCTAGAGGATCTATGTAACCGTAGTGGATCCGTTCTCATGAAATTCGACTTGCTCAAGGAAACATTTTTGCCGAATGCAAAAGTGTAGGCTTGCAACAGGTACAAGGTCGCCTAAACCGGTATAGACAATGGGACTACTGACTGGGGATGTGAGAGGACCACATGAACATGAAATCATACCGGACATTCTGCCTGTTGAAGACGTCAATCACAAGAACCAATAAACTACGTGAGAACTGTTATGAGGTGACAATTTTGATGGCACGACTGGTAAACCATTGGATGGAGATAATAGTGTGCCAAGTGTACCCAATCAGGAATTAGGGGACTGTACAACAAGAAAGGGATAAAAACATTTGACACAAGGAAAAGAGAGCCTTACAAGCCATTCTTGCGATTACCCAGCCACTTTGTCACTCTGCCTAAAGACTTTGCTGTATGATTCTTTGAATCATTCTTACCCTACTTTGCTTAGTCTGTCTTGTACTTTACCTCCTTATGAGGGAAGTACCACCTTTGCCCCGTTTTGCTGAGCTCTGCTGAGTTTCCTGGCTAATGGCGAATCAACTGATGTCCTGAGGACGAAGACTGAATCTGTATGCTGACCCCTTACCATTAACTATATAATGACAAAATTGTAATTGACTGTTTGCCTTTCCTTTCTAGGTACCAACTACTTCTTTTGACAAAGACTTTAGTTAGATGTTTTTTTTAAATTGATGTTGCTAAATTGTTTTGCATGAAGCCCCACATGCTGATGCCAATTCGAGGGTAGTTAAGAACTCACGGAATGACGCAAATAGACAAATGACTGAATCTATGCTTTGTTGAATAATGCCCTAATGATACTCTGTTAAAGTTAATCCATGTTGACGACGTGCTATGTTCTAATGTTTATAATCTTTGCTTTGATGAAGTCTTATTCGAGTTGCCAAATTACGACAATGTTGATGTTTCTTCTGATTTGGAGACTAATAAACTTGCTGGTAGAACTGTAATCAATAGGTAATAAATATCATAAATCTTACTAAATTCTGTGTGGTTATTCATGGCTGAAAGGTCATGGTGGTTTCCCGAGTCTTATTGATATAATTGATTACTTTGATTGACCTGCTATTGTGATTATTGACGAGGTTATTGATCTATTGATTGACATGTTGAGTAGCTATCTCGTTCTAAGGAGACTTCAATCAGGGTCAAAAGATCCATCTGCCTAAAACGAGTCCCAGAGTGAGTAAATTATCAAGATTGGGATGCGTTAGCACAACCAATTTCCTAACTGGCCTGCAGGCAGATCAGAGATAGAGAGTGAGAGAAAAAGGAAGAGATGGAGAGAGAGAGAGAAGCGAGCATCCGTGAAGGATCCTTATTTTCCCTGAGCTGCCTCCTGACTGCTTTGCCTCCTGGCCCTTTGCTCTTGACGAGTCTGACTCTTTCTTAATTCCTGACTAGGAGGATATGATTGGATGATACATGGATGGCCCTGCTTCTTCAGGTGCTTTTGAATACTCTCAAAGCATTATCCTGCTAGCCCCTACCTGTACATAAAGCAACCCGGCCTCTTTCTCTTTTATCTTGGTAGAGCTAATGTTTCTCATAACGCCTCCTGCTCTCTACTTTGTTATTTTTCCTGGTCAGTTCTCTATCCACCAGAAACTGCTGTCTTTAGTGTCATGGGAGCTGATGAAATCTAACTCTTCTAAAGCAGTTTCTGATTATGTGTTGTAGTAGTCTGCTCTCTCTCACCCCCTCCAGGTACTCCGAGATGAGCCTCTGAAGTGGGACAGCTGTACACTGAGCATAGCTCCTAATCTGACCTCACATTTTTAGTAATATTTGAGTGGACTCTTGGCAGCCATAGCAAAGATAAATTCATTTGAAACCATAAGTTCATCTTTGCAAACTGGCCCTCGTAATCTTTTGCATCTTTACATAGGAGCATCATGCAAAAGAACAGATGTTCCTACTGAAGGTTTTGAGCAACAATGTGAAGCGTGCTGGAAACTACAACAAACCTTCAGAGTTACGTCTTTTTGGAGATCTGATTGCATTCATTCTGCATCATTCTTCACTCAAAAGCAGGGGCATAAGGCAAATATCTTTGATGGTTCTGGAGAAGAACTGGTTTCTTCTGATCCACATAAAAGCACATTGGCCTAATTACGCTGATTTCCAGCATGATAAAGGATACAATACTGGAAACAAAAAAAAATCATGACCAATAGACATTCCTGAGATTCATGCATTTCATTAATATCAGGTATCAAAGGTTTTTTCACTGCGAGGAACTGGGTAACTGGTTGATTAGGGTGTGAGCACTGGTCAAGCTATAACCACAGTCCTTGTCAGGGTACAGCACAAGCAAACCCCAAATTAATTTGCACTCAAACCCCGGGTAGCTTGTCACAGAGTAGTCAGGTTTAACTTAAAGGCAATGTGCAAAGTATTTGTGCAAGACTCCAAAAGGTAAAACAGTGAAAACACTGCATTCAAAGATCCTACACCAGGTTGGTAAAATAGAGCAAAATGTGATCAATAAAAGAAGACCAAAATGACACAAATCCAACCAGTCAAACAAGAGTTATGAATTTTTAAAGAGTGAAGTATAATATAGTGCCTAAAAGCACAAAGTGCTGCACTGGGTCAAAGTCAAAAGTTCAGGCTAACTGCGATTGAGCGCAAGTTGCATACAGTCCAAGGTTAGTCCCATTGAAGGCTTACCTTCTCAAGTTTGTGCCAAGAGTCCTGTTTGTGTTGCAGAGGGTCACAAGGAGCAGGGAGAGCATCACAGAATACTGTTAACAAAGCACAAGGAGCTGATTGGCATCGTGGCTGGGCATTGCTGTAGCTTTGTGGTGGATGTCTATGTAGGCGATTGATATTGCAGTGCGAAGAGTCAGGCTGACAGAGCTTTCCACAGATCTAGTGTGCGAGTGATCAAGTCTTGGTGTAAACGGGCCAGTTCACAATTGTGAAGAACCCAAAAGCTTGATTTCAGCACCTGTAAGCCACGCCAAGGGTCCAGGTACTGAGAGGCACCATTTAAGTTCAGAAACTCACTGCTTCTAAGACCAGGTGCTGGTAAGATGTTGGGGAAACTTTCATGACCCTGAGACCGAGATCAGGAGGCCAACAGACTAGCCCCTTCAATCATTCAGGGGTCCTGGGTTCAAGTCAAAGTTGCATGTCCAGTTCTCCAGGTCAGAGGACAGCAGGCAGCAGGTCAACACAACAGGGCAGGAGTCCCTTCAGAGTAGCTGTCCAGTAGAGTGGCAGTCATTGCAGTAGCATGGCAGTCCTTCTTTCTCGCAGAGTATCCACAGGTCCACAAGTGTACTGAAGACTTGGTGTCTGAGGTCCAGTATCTATACCCTGTTGTACCTTTGAAGTGGGGAAGACGCTTCTAGAGGTTTCCCTTTGAGATCTCCAGGCATCCTGCCTTCCCTGTACCTGCTCCAAACTAACTACAGGGGTATGCATCCTTTAGTGCGGAGGCAGGACACAGCCTATTCGAGTGTAAGTGGGGCTGTGCCCAGCTCCTCCCTCCTATCCTGCCAGTGTTGGCCCACCCAGGCACACCTAATCTTCCTATTGTGTGTAGCTGTCTAGGAGAAATACACAAAGCCCAACTGTCAGCTACACCCAGTCATGTGACCCAAATACAGGTTACAGGCACCAAATGGTTAAGGCAGGAAAATGTCAACTTTCTAACAGTGGCGTTTTCAGAATTACAATTTAAAATACCATAAGTAGGCATTTCAAACAGTTATTCTAGAGACACCAAAAATGAACTGATGACTTGTTACCATTTAGTAATTACACCTTTAGAATGTAATAAGGTAATTCCAGAGCTATCCTATTGGAGCTGTAGGCCTTGCAGTAGTGAAAAAACACATTTAAGAGATTTTAACTACCAGGACATGCCCTCTGGGCTGTCCAGGGTCTACCCTAAGAGTGACTTATATATATTAAAAAAGGAAGGTTTGGTCCTTGCAAGCAGTTTTATTCAGCCAGGTCGAAATGGAAGTTTAAAACTACACACACAAACAGACTGCAATTGCTGGCCTGAAACATGTTTAAAGGACTACATAAACTTGGTGGCACAATCAGTGCTGCAGGCCCGCTAGTAGCATTTAATTTGCAGGTCTTGGACAAAGATAGTGTATCTTTACTAGGGACTTAAAAGTAAATTAAATATACCAGGTGGGTATGTAGCCAATGTTACCATGTTTAGAGCAGAGAGCTTAAGCACTTTAGCCCTGGTTAACAGTAGTAAAGTGCACAGAGCCCTAAGACCAGCAAAAACTAGGTCAGTAAGAATTGAGGAGGAATGCAAAAAGTTTGGTCTTCGACCACCTTAAGGCTGACATGTCTAGCAGTCATCCATGCAGTGCTCTGCTCCTTCTAGCATATATAAATACATATTAAAGATTTCCTTAATCACCAGCACTTCTCAATCCTAAATTGTCTAGTTCACTTCTGTGCCAATTAGGGTGCATAAGTAACATGCAATGGGACATACAGCAGCTGAGAATGTTCTCATAGAATGGCTCCAATAGTGAAAGAGTTTGCATCTTTTTCTAATATGAAGGGTAAGCTATTATCCAGAACTTGCTAACTGGGAGATGTGGTGAAAGCATGGAAGGTCTGATGATAAGGGAAATGTGTTTAATGAAATGCTTATTGAATCATGAGACTCACTTGAGCAGGTAGAATGTTGAGTGTGGTGTCTAAAAAAACACCCTCTTTAATGGTGAAGTTGGGTTTTAGGTCACAATTCTGAGAATGCAACATTTAGAAAGTTGCCTTTTTATTGTCCCAAACATTTGTTGCCTGCAGACTGTATCATTGGTCGCATGAGTAGGGGTAGCTGGGAAATGGCCTTTGTGTATTGCTCCCAGACAGTGAGACAAAGGAGCCTAGATGTTGGCAGGAGTGACCATCTCTGACTTGATGAGGGGGAGTAGCTGTCACTACTAACCTTGCACATCATAAAAGCTCTGTCTGAGCACATTTACAAAGGTTTTGATACTAGTCTATTTTGACGTCAGACAAGGTGGGGGTTGGACAAGGAGGCAGGAAATTCCAAACACCTTTGAGGGTGGAAACTCCAGAACCTTCTCCTACTTCAAAGTGGACACCAGGTATAAATATTGGATCCTCAGTGCTAATTCTTCAGTACATCTCCCAACCTTTGGAAGACTAGAAGGACTGCTGTGCTGCTCTGCAAGAAGGAATACTACTTTATTGCCCTGCTGCCCTGTGGCCTGAAATAAAGGACTGGACCTACATCTTGTACCCATGATCTCCAGACTGACTCCAAGGGCTGGTTGGCTGGCCTCCTGATAATACCCTCAGGGACAAAGAAATCTCCAACCACCTTGAACCAAGTACCTGGATTCAGTAAGCTGTGAGCCTTGCCCCCCACGTTGTGCCATCCTAGTCATGGACCCTTGGAAATGGGCCTAAAGGTGCTCTGCAAGCCTACCCATGGTCCTGTGGGCAGAACCACTGCAGCGTGGCGCATCTCTTCACACTTCCACTTCAGAACTGCCCCTGTGTGATGGATCCCTGGCACAGGAAGTCACACTGCAATCTGCAGTCCCCACTAAAACCATTGTTGTATGACTCATCCTCAAAGTAGGCCTTCCCATTGTGATGGTATTGTCGATGACAACACAGGACTCTCCATTGCACCCTTGCAGCTCGCTCAGACCTGGTGCTGACTTTTGCACTGCAAGCCCCTTACCAACAAAATCCTGAAATATGTCTTAGGACTTCACATTCTCCGCTGTGTGACGTATCTTCGACACAGGATCTCTAAACGCTCCACAACCATGATTTAAGGTACTTTGCTCAGCAGGCCTAACTGGTCCCCTTCTCCAGCCCACATTCCATCTTTGTTGGCCTGAACGTACTGCTTTATCCCTATCTAGTGTGACCAGATAACCACAGTTGCCAGTTTGTGCTCTTAGGAACATCATTCACTTAAATCTTTAAAATTGCAAATCTCCAGTTCTACGGAGTGGATTTTTAATGTTTCGCTGTCAAATACCATATTACATTTTACTGTATTGTTCTAAATTGGTGTGGGTTTTATCTTGTGATGTGTGCTCACTATATTGCTGTGTGAAGTGCTGCATCAATATTTTACACATTGCCTCCAAGCTTCACCTGACTGCTTTGTGCCAAACTACTAGAGGGTTAAGCAGAAGTTAATTTGGAGGTAGCTTGTGACTTCACCCTGACAGAAATTGCAGCCCCTGCTCAAATAGGGATTTACCCCCTCAACGCCTAACCAAAGTTTCAACTTTGGTGTTCAAATGTGAGATGAGAACTTGTGATTGTGAAGTGTCCCACAGTGATTTTATGTTTCACTGAAATCCCAGATAAGTAATAGTAGACCATTTTGAGTTTCTTTTTAAATTATCCTTGATTGGCTCATTTTGCTTTATCCAGAGCTACTATCATTGCTTCCTGTCTGTGGACATACCTGCAGTAATGGAATTAGAGCTGGCCAACCTGGTCTGTTACACTGTGATTGAGCTTAAACAGTTCTGTAAGGTGGTTTAAGCCTGACTGCTTTGTGCCAATCTACCAGAGGGTTAAGCACAGCTTAATTTAGGGATAGCTTGTGATTTATCCCTGACAGACATTGTGGCTGCTGCTTGAGTAGGGGCTTACCCCCTGAACCTGAAACCCAGTTTTCAACAACTAGGAAGCAATCCTTGGTCCTACAACCAGGCATTTATCTGCTTTAGCATACAGCAAATGTTTTCTAAGCCATTGCAATGCCTTTGTTAGACATTTGTAATTCACTTTTTGTGCAATAGAGGATATCAGAATGTAACTGAGGTTGATGACTAATAAAGGATCATAAAGACTCCTAAAAATATCAATAAGATGCTGAAATGCCCTTGCTACTTACAACATCCAAAGGGCATGACCAGGTACTCAAAAGGACTGAATAGGGAGCTAAATGCAGTCCCTAATGAATACAAGCTAACTTGTAGCCATCCCATAGATTTAACTTAGTGAAATTTTTGGTGTCCTTGGGTTAAACTAGGAGAATTGAAATCAAGGGTAAGCTGTATTAATTCCAGATAAGGATCTGATTTATTTCTCTGTAGTCAGTACATGGTTGCAATTTTCCTCCAGGTATTGATATTAACAATTTGGGGTCCTGCTGGAGAATTTGTTCTGCATATTTTTGTCAGATAATTATTTGGCCATCCTAGGGATTTAAGGAATACATTCTTCCATGTGGATTCTGAGCCCCCCATACCAGTTCTATAATGCAGTCACAGAACCGGTGAGGTGGTAAAACATTGTCCTCTTTCTTGTAGAACTTATGCAAATGTTCATAGAACTTATATGAGATAAATGTGTTGTTAGAGCTACATCCATAAAAGGGTGATGTAGCTGAGGCTCTTTTCTGGAAAAGCATTGGTGGTGGCAAAATTGACGCAATAAAGTAATTTTTTCTGGTGTTCAATTAAAATGTGTATTGAGTAGTATTCAACCAGGGAGCCTGAAAGTCCAGGCTAAAGGTAACTGAGGGTGAATGCCATGGATTCAACATAACCCCCATGGTGCCTTCCTGGGTGCAGCAGGGATTTTAGAAGTGACCGAGACCTCCATCAAGGTTTCCTCCCATCATGCAAGCAAAACAGCTACCCTTCCAAGTCACATCACATGGAGAGGGGAGGCGTGATAGTGGGGAGCCCCTTTCTGGGTCTCCCCCATGTGCACAACTGGCCACAAGCACACAGTGCTGCCCCACCCCCACTGGGCTGTACCCAATACCTGGAGTCCATCAGGCAATCTGTGAGGCTTGAGTCACTCCTGGCATCAGTTGGTTGTTGGCGGGCATCGTGAGTGGGGCTCGCAGGAGCAGTCGCATTAGGTATCTGGGGCGGTGAGCGCCAGGAGGCTCCGGCAGGTGACAGAGGTGGGAGTTCCTTGTGTTGTGGGCATGCTTTCCCTTTACTAAAGGCAATGCCCTTTCAAACTGCATTGGAGGTGCTGGAGCCGTAAGTAGCGTGGCAGGATCAGCAGAGATATAGCCAGGGTATAGAGGGAACCATTGGTCATTGCATCCAAACAAGGGTTCAATGGGGCAGTGTTCTCCTCATCACGTTGCAGCCCGACAGGGAAAACAAATGCTGCTTCTGCCCAGGGAACAAGGGGCAATTGCCACAGCCTGAGCACAGCACTCTTCATGTGCTAGGTGCAAATACACACATGAATCTCCGGGGGCAAAACGCTGGGACACACAGTAAACCAGGGAGCTGCAAAACAGCATTAACCCTATGTTAGCCCCTGGGAGAGACCTGGGGGAACACAAGGCAGACAGCAGTGGGCAAATAGACCAGAACAACCAGACCCGCAGTCTTGAGGGAGATCTTTCCTTAAAGCACTGGTAGCAGGGCAAGAAGCAGAAATGCAATCTAATGAGTCCTTTAGGACACCCAGCCTGTAGCAAGTAGCAGGGCAACAGCAGAAGAGCAGTCATTTGCACAGTGCAGCAGTCCTTCTGACAGAGGTTCAGTCCCAGGTCCACAAGTGCTCTAAAAACATGGGGTCAGAACCACTGTACTTATAGTCCAAAAAGTCTTAGTTCAAGGGGTGACTTCGAATGAACCCTTTCAAATGAAACACAACCCCTTTCAATGCAGTCCTGGCTCCAGACATCAGTGGGGGTAAATCAGCCATTTGTGTTTGGTAGGACACAACCTATTGACATGTAAGGTGTGAATGACCTCTCCCTCTCCCAGCCCAGGAAGACTATGAGTATGCAGATGGATGCAAATGCCTCTCCTGTCACATCCATCCCTTCCTGTGTTGTGGCTGTCTGGAAAGTATGCACAAACTGTAACTGTCACTCTGCCATAGACGTGGATTGGAATCAGGCTGCAAAAGACTAGAGTTATAAGCACAGAGAAATGCACACTTTCTAAGAGTGTCATTTTTAAAAAGAGTAATGCAAAATTCAACTACACAAGTAAACAGGATTTTTCACTACCATTCCAAACATACCAAACATGCCCACGCTACCCCTTTCACATCAGAAATTACCACTTAAAAGTATATTGGGGGTTTCCAATGCTAGCCTATGAGAGAAGCGGCCCTCACAGCACTGAAAAATGAAATAGGATATTTGTAACTACTAGGACATGTAAAACATAAGAATACATGTCCTACCTTTTACATACGCAGCACCCTTCCCAAAGGGCTACTTAGGGCCTACTTTAGGGGTTACGTAGGGGTAACAAAAGGGGTGTTTAGGCCTTGGCAAGCAGTTTGAAAAGCCAAGTCAATGTCAGTAAACTGCACATGCAGGCACTGCAGTGGCAGACATGACACAGATTTGAGAGGCTTTTTGTGTGGCGGCACAATCAGGCCTGAAGGCCCACTAGGAGCACTTAATTTACAAGCCCTGGGTATATGGTATACCACTTAACAAGGGTCTTACAGGTAAATTAAACATGCCGAACAAACCATGTTTTAAAGGAGAGAGCATGTGCACTTTAGCGCTGATTAACGGTGGTGAAGTGCCCAGAGTCCTAAATCCAACAGAAATATGGTCAGAAAAATAGTAGGAGGAAGGCAAAAGGTTTGTGGATAACCCTGCAGAAAGTGCCATTTCCAACAGTGGTCTTTACATATAATTATATTTAACTTTTGGCTTGGGCCATAGCTTTTATGGGATTGTCAGAGTTCTTACTGACTAAATATTGACTGGGAAACGGTTGTGATTGTTTGATTGTATGAGTAATCTGTTGCAGTGTTTAGTCTTATTCCCACATGCACAGTACACTCAAAATTATGCATACCTGTATCTGATACAAATGTCTGTCAAACGTAGATTTTTTGTGTAACTACACTCCTTGACACTGCACTGAAGCATCATTCTTATGAAGATTCCATCAATATTAAAGGATTATTTACATCCAAGCCCACCTCGGGAGGCTACCATTAGGTTACCAGTTAGAGGTGCACAGAAATACCAGTGATGTGAGCATAGGGGGCCATGGTGAAGATGATGACAACATGTTCTTGAACTCATCTCCTATGCAGGCATCAATCCAGTACAATCTTGGCCTAACCCTAATTCTGATGCACCTATAGCAAGCATCTCTGGTTAGGAAGCACACATATAATATAAGGTTTCAAGCTATATGAAACAAGGAATCAACAGCACTATACATCATTTCATACAGTCCACCACTGAAATAATTATGAGGAGAAATGAGACTTCAAATAGAAACAGAGGTGGTGGGTTAAGGAGTACAGAAATAACATTGGAAAGTTCTGAAAACTCCCTTAGACAGTCCCTTCTGAGGCGAGGAAAACCTATCTAGGTTGATTTTGCACATCCTGCAAAATGTCAGGCCCCCTAAACACTTACATCGTTTAGGCTGAAAACTAAAAGCATGAACATAGTATTGTTTAGCACCTCAGCGATTGCTTTAGTAGGATGCACCTCTCTCAGTCCATTGGGAAAGGAACCTCTTGAAACTATAGCCAAGTTCCATGATATAGATGTGACCCACAAAAGGGTCGACCACGACTCTTAGACCCAGTTTTATGATTGCTTAGAAATGATGGTGGAGCCCCAAAGAAATGACATTGCAAATCTTCAAGCAGAAGTCACGCAGATAGGCCTCACCCACTCAGCAATTCAGAAAACAGCAAAAACAAGCGAGGCCAGACCACTTTTGCAAGAGCGAACTGCAGTACAAAGGTTTCTCTTCTGAAAAGGGAAAAGTAATGTCCTTGATCTGTTGGAAGTTGTCTGTTAGTGTGTGAGGGGCATTTGAACATATTTCACGCCAAGGACCTCCAAGGAGCCAGCGCGGCATGAAAAAAGCTCTGTAGTTGCCTCTCCAAATGGGACAGGCATTCCAATGCCTTTCTTGTTGACAGATGGGAGGTGGTATGCAGGGACTCCACATAGAAAGCAGTCGTTCGCACATACCTTAATGGAGTTGATGTTTGGCATATTTCCCATTGCCCCTGAACTTTAAAAGAGGCCCTTAATCTTAAATTTGAAAATTATGGCAACCAAACCAGATGATTTGCCTGCATTATGCTCCATGGCTCACTGAGAGGACACTCTAGGTGAAAAAAGTACCCAGACATAGGAAAGAAAGTGGAGGAAACATTCTTTCCATAGTGACCAAACTATTTCAGCTTGCTCAGTTGCATAGGTACAATCAGACCTTCTCCACCGCTAAACAATATTTCATATCAAGCAATGTCCGTGTGACTGAAAAAATAATTACGGACACCAAATTATTCGCACTGTGTTACATTTGTGGGTATAATGTGTAATCAGCAGAGCAACATTGACACTTATTGCAAAGCTCCCTTAATCTGCCACTAATAAGGTAGCGATGTTATCGTTCCGAGAATATATTTAACTCTCGTTTAACTGTCGCATTATATACATTCAAAGTGTTGGATAGATGTGCATTTCTGGGAGTGTCAAGGCAGTTGATCGTTCTTCACTAGAAGAGATGGTTAATGTAAATGGCAAGGGGTTACTGTCAGAAAATGCATCATGGAATTTCCACCATCAAAATAAATCACAACAGACTTCATCATCATTACAGATTAGAAACTGGAGGGCCAAGTGCTTTCAGAAAGGAAGGAAAATAACAATGTGAAGGACATAGACAAGTTACCATGGTTACTGAATACTGCTTGCCATTTCCTGAGCTGTTATGTATGAATGCACATATCAAAATGTACGAAACATCATTTTCAAATTTCTTTTTAATGTGAAATTACTTGGATGTGCAAGTTTCGAAAAGCATAGAGGAGATGATGGCATATTTTAACGTCTTAATAAATAATGTACACCTTTGATATTCAATTATAATAGCTTTATTTGAGTCATAAAGCTATCAGCAAACATGTGAAATAGGTGCTCAAATATGACATGACCTACGACTGTAAATTTACTTTTGCATTTCACAAAACACAAATCTGAACTTGGAAGTTGCTTTTCCCTTGTAGGCCATTTTAAATACATCTTTAACATCCGATCTGTTTTCTGATATGTTGAAAACAGGAGCAGTGAACCCTCTGTTGAAACAAAACCAACCTGGACCGCTCTGATCTCATAATTTCAGATCTGTATCATTACTCCAGTCCTGCTTCAAACTTCCGGCAAAACTAGTCTTCTCCCAACTTCAAATATACGTTGAGGCAATTGCATTCTTCATTAAATCTAGGCAGGACACAATTACTAAATTCGTTGCGGTCTCTGAGGTGAATGGTTTATGTAAATTTATAGACAACAGGGGAATTTGGGCCTTAGTCTTATTCAACCTTTTTTAACACCAACGAGCAAACCATCTAAGACACCAGGTTTAATTCTACAAGCATCTTAGGCATCTTCTTTGACAGAACGTCATCAAATTGTGGCTTTACCTTTCCACGAATCCAAACCCAAAGCTCTTAATCGTGGTGTCCTTCAAGGCTCTATGCCATTGCCCCTTTTATTTAACATCCACATGCATCCTCCTGCCCAACTTTTAACTCAGATTGTTGAAAGACTCTTCTACATGTATGATCTTTGCGTTTTCCCAGAACTCCCCCTTCACCTCCTCCCTGTCACACATCCTACAATTAGTAAGATGGTGGAAGTCACACTTTTTTATGAAATTGACCATCTAAAACAATATTATTGAGTGTTCAGGGCAGAGCAGTCAATGTGGGGTACTTGTCCAAGCCTTTGGTGATAGGTCCTAGTTCACACGCTCTCCTGTTGTATGTAAACTGGGTATAAATCCTTACTGTAAAAAAAATTGCACAATGAGGGTCCCCTCTTGTAACTAAGATGAAAGAATTTAAATAAACAATTCACATGAAAAAATTCATTCGAAATATCAGTCCATATCACACCAAACTGGTCCTGGAGAAAATCAATAGAATCAATCGATGAGTCCAAAGTTTATTCAAAATCTGATTAACATTCAACAGTCTGAAATCCACAGGAATTTATGCTTCCAGCCAACACATATTTCGTCTTGGAAGATAATTATATCCCTTACGACTTCTTCAGGGCTTAATTGTTCATCCCTATTCCACAACAATAATCGATAATCCAGGTTCCTCAAAACCACATGTGCTTCACAAACCACGTTAAAACCAAACTTGACAAATTAACTATATTAATAGATGGTACATCCACAGAGTTCACACTTTCCTGTCTCGTGATCTCATTTTGACACCCTCCACTTCTCTTGTTGTATTTACCCGTTCCTCTCCTGCCCCTCCTAGTTTTTTTTGAAGAAGCCATCCCTCTGTTTTGGGCACTTCTGCCCGTCTCATCTTCATTAGTTCTAATAAAAAATTATTGCCACTAGAAGTCTCTTGAGCAGAAGTGCTAGCTCCCTCTTCCACCTCACTGTCACTTGTTAATGAGGTACTAACAGATGTTGAGTCTGAGAATTTTGACAAATTAGAACCACCAGGGGGGACACCAGTATGAAAAAGGTGATCATACTTATTGGCAAAAGTAAAGATTCTACCAGTCATATAATCTTTCTCGTCCCGCTTGAGTTTGCGTGCTTTCCTCTGCATGATATCCTCTTGATATTTCAATAATACTTCCTCCAAGATTTTATAATTTTTCTCAGTGGCTTCTCTCAGATTTAAACCTTCAATTTCCTTTTCTAGACAACTAATATCAGTTTGAAATTGACTAACTTTTCTCTCAGAATTAATGATCAAAATGTCCATAAGTTTCATAGAACTAGCAGTTAGCTCTTTGCCCCATAGTGCTAGTAGATCCTCATCCAAGTCATCGTAAGTAGGAAAGATCTGGGATCTCAAGCCTCGGGGGATACGGTTGAGTTTTTTATATTGTTTTAACGTCGTCCCATCCCACCATTTGGATAATTCATTTTTCTTTAGCCTCTCAAGTCTTATGAATTTATTCCTCAGGCCTTCCTTCTGTACATTACCACCAGTAAGACTGTGTAAAGTACCTCCCTTTGCTAAATTATCGAATAGTTCTTCTGCTATTTTGTTTCTATCCATAGTGAAGTAAAATTATGTTCTGGGGTCCCACCTAAGCAGCCACCTCACAAACAATAGAAATAATATTAAGGGGTGTAATTTGAGGAAATATGGCGCTCAAGGTACCAATCTACCCTATGTCGACAATGGGGAACCTCACAAGGGAAACACCCAACCCTCCGAGGTAAAACAACCTCTACACTAAGAAAAATTGCACAATGAGGGTCCCCTCTTGTAAATAAGATGAAAGAATTTGAATAAACAATTCACATGAAAACATTTTCATTCGAAATATCAGTCCATATCACACCAAACTGGTCCTGGAGAAAATCAATAGAATCAATCGATGAGTCCAAAGTTTATTCAAAATCTGATTAACATTCAACAGTCTGAAATCCACAGGAATTTATGCTTCCAGCCAACACGTGTTTCGTCTTGGGACCCTCATTGTGCAATGTTTCTCAGTGTAGAGGTTGTTTTACCTCGGAGGGTTGGGTGTTTCCCTTGTGAGGTTCCCCATTGTTGACATAGGGTAGATTGGTACCTTGAGCGCCATATTTCCTCAAATTACACCCTTTAATAATAAATCCTTACTGTAATCTCTCTTTTGGTCCACATGTTGCTGAAGTAAAAGGCTCCAGAACATCCTCATGTTCACGGACAACATATTCCATGTTGCTATCATGACTACAGGAACACAATCTCCTCTCAATAATGATAATTCCATCTATTCATCAGATCCATGAAAAATTGTTAATATACTCCAAGTGATACAAAATACCTCTGCTCGTATTTGCCCAGACGTCATAATTGTTCCTCGTTCCTGAAAAATGCATTGGCTCCGGGTCGATCATACAATTATGTTCCAGGCTTATATCATCCTGCACAGAGCAGTTTATCAAACCTTTGCTGAATTCATTGTTTCTATATTTTGCTGGCACAGGCTCTGCCGTAATTTAAGGTCCAATGACCAGTTCATTCTAACAATGCAAAGAACAAGAACAGGTTCTTTTGGTTATCGTGCCTTTTCAGTTACCACCGCCAGGAAGAGGAATTACCCACCACTACCTCTTCACTCAGATTCCTGTACGACCTATTTCATTAGAGCATTAAAAACCTTCGTTTTGTGACTCAGCTGAACTGCGTGTGCCTACTAGACTAGTAAAGTACCATGAAACCTCGGTGTCCAGTAACTTACAATACGAAATAACACATTATTGTGTTATAATTAATATGATGTCATATTCAGCTACCTGTGAGCAGGAAGTGGGCATTCCAAACATGAACGCCATGGAAATTTGAAGACCTCTCACAAATTTGTAAAATCGTGACTATTTGCAGACTTGTCCAATGCCCTCAATATGGTTCCACATTTATAGCTGCCAAGGGTAGGAGTAAAATGCTATGAAGGGTGGAAATTATAAGCGAAGATCTCACTGTAAGGATTTAGATGAAGTGCTTTCATTATGGTAAAATATTTTCTTCATGGAGAAAGTAACGAAGTTAGCATACACAAATTTACATTCTCTTAGCATTTAGACTTGTAAAAGCACTGAATTAACATGCATAGTGCTTATGCATGTGAGCATTCCTGGTAAGCTCTGATAGTCCAAGATTCCTAAGAGCACCCTACCACTTGAATTCTTTGACAATTCCAAAATGTTTGTAGTTTTATCACAAAAATGAGTGCTACAGATGTTGATTCATGACCAGAATATCAAGTTGAAGGAGCAAAATGTTCTTAAAGGTCCTTATTATGATTGTCCTGAAAAATGTGCTGGATTCTCCCCACCCCGGAGATTAGTATAGTATGGATCCTTGTAAGCCCAATATTGGGGTATTTCTGGCTCATTATGAATTGGACCCCGAGGGTCCATTGAGAAATTAGGAATTACACAAAAACTCTGCAGCGCTTTCTTTGTGAGACAATGAGTGCCGGAGCCCAAAAGTCTGCTCAGATGACTGAGGCAAACGCTATTAAATGTCAGCTTGCAGAATAGAAAGGCTGCATAGTCTTGAATCTGTTATGTATTGGAGTAGCGATAATGTGGCCTCTGCAATGCTGATATAAATACATACACATGACACACGTCGGGTTGGTGAACTCAGCCCTTGACGCCAAGCCGCGGGTCCTTTTATTAACCCCGCTCCTTGCGTCAGGAGCGGACCAACTTCCTAGTCACGACAGTGGTCTTGCTGGCGCAGTCCATGCTGGGCCGAGATTAAAACACCCCTCTGTGCCAATATTACATGGACGCAACAAAACAGAATCCACCCCAGGCCTCTTTAATCCACTGCCTGACACTTCCTGCCCTTTTATCTCACTCTTGTGGGTTCCTTTCCTTTCTTTCGCCCCGTCTTACGTTTTATTCCGCTTTATTCCTTCTTCTTCTTTCTTCATGCTTTTTTACTATTGTTACTCTCTGTAAATGTCTGAAGAGAAAAAAATACCTTGGTTGGTACCTGTGTTGGACTTTTTTGCTTATGCAGGGTCATCCCCAATCTTTTTGCCTCCTCCCTCCTATTTTTTCTGACCTGTTGCAGTTGGCTTTTGAACTCTGAGTACTTTACCACTGCTAACCAGTGCTAAAGTTTATATGCTCTCTGTGTAAATTGTTTGTGATTGGTTTATCCATGATTGGCATATTTGATTTACTAGTAAATCCCTAGTAAAGTGCACTAGAGGTGCCAGGGCCTGTAAATCAAATGCTACTAGTGGGCCTGCAGCACTGGTTGTGCCACCCACATGAATAGCTCTGTAATCATGTCTCAGACCTGCCACTGCAGTGTCTTGTAGTGAATCCTAGTTTGTTTTAATGGGATAGCAGGAGTTAGCTTAGCCTCTGGCTTGTAGACTCGTGCCCCCGTCACCTAGTGACTTTTAACCTTCTTAGCTTGCTCTGTCTTAGCCCATTTAATTATTTATTTCTTCTAATATGGCTGCCTTGTTTATAGTTAGGCCACTTGTTATGAGTTACATTATCAGTGTCACCGCGCCAAGGCGTCAAGGTCAAGCACCAAAGACAAACAAACAGTAGGTGTTCACACTTAGGGATTTTCCCTCTCTATACTTTCGAGGGATTGTTGATATTAATTGCCGTCCCAAGCATGCCTGTTATCTATTGTTTAGGAATACACTTACGTCAGGGGACCTTGTAGATCTGTATAAATACATCACACGTTAGACAGATAATCAGAGGGATTCCGACCAGAGGGCATCGTCACCATCGCTGATACCGATGCTGCAGTCGTCTTGACGCTGACCCAGTCTTCGTGTCCCTGCGGAGTCTGACATAGAGACCTCATTCCAAGGTAATGAGGGTTGGGGGCTCTTCTCATGGACACGGCATTGGCAGATTAGGTTTAACGAACCCAGCTCTCCTTTAGGTATGAGGTTAGGTCTTTTTCTTAGGATAATAGGGAATCTTACATCTCATATATCTTTTCTATGTATTGCAAAATGGTGGGGGTCTTCGTAACAATTACTCTTTTCTTCACAATACTGTTACTTGCTATATTCATTATCCTAATCATTGCAGTCCCTGCAACTTATTGAAAATTGCAGTCATGTTAAATAAAAAGCTATTATAACTTTACTGCATCTGTGTCATTGCCTGTGTTTGTATGAGACATAATATATCTTGAGAAAAGGGTAATCTCCGTTTAACCACGACACTCCCTGAGATATCTCATTTTTGAGTCCATGCGTAAACGGCTGCCATAAATCACCTTTTACTATTGTGTTTCTGGTGAGGTGCTGCTAGTAAGCCGGTAAGGTTGGGATAACAGTTGCGACTTGTTGTAGGAAAGACGCAGTCACCTACAAACAAAAGTACTGTCATCCTTGAACCAGCAGTCTTGCTCAGAGCAAGAGTCCAAACTACGACATGGCGCCACCAACGATGGTGTTTAGGCACTAATTTACGGATACCCTGACTATCACTGTCTCACAAACAACAGGTACCCTAAGTACCGTTATACGGAGACGTCCGTGGTCCTAGGGAGAATTCTCCTCAGCTGAACAGGTAACACCTAATTAAGCTGTAGGTTGTTCGAGCTCGAACTCATAAAAAGGAAAATACTTCCCCTATCTGGTGTTCCGTTTCTCTAAACAACTATGGCTAATACCATAGACATTCCTGCAAATGCTAGACATGCACTAACACAACATTTATTAGTGCATGGCCTTACAGATGAGGGCGGGATGTTACTCTGATAATAGAAGCAACTGAAGCATACCAAACATAACCGTTTTACTGTTGGGTCACCTTTCCTGAGGTTGACCAAAGAACGCACACATTTCACACATATGAAGTTGCGAAAGTACCTGTACGGTACGAAGCATACCAGTATCATGAAATATCACTCACATATCAAGAGCATCAGAACTGGTTTGAAGGCGCCCTACCACATGTACTACGAAGAGTGAGGTTAGGTCCCTTAAGTAATGAGGGACCTACCTGGCCTATGTTCGCCACATATACACCTCACCCATGCATACAGAATATGCCGATAGCGGATTTACGAGTTTTATATAATGAATTAGTGGCATTATATAGACGATTGGTTCAGTTCGTAATGCGAACATTGAACACAACACCAGCGCGTCCAGCACCGCCAGTAGCTGGTGGTTATCAATTGGCTACTGGGATTAATCCACAAACAGTGCATACTATTATGGGTAAAGTGCCCATGGAACGGGAAAAAATACCGTTCTGGATAGCCCAGAAAACTAATCAGCTGGAAGCTGTGTTTCCCCATACGGGACCACAGGAAAAACATAGATTGCTCACTAAGGGCCAGATCTAGAAAGCTTTTTGCATGGTGCAAACTGCGTAAATCGCAGTTTGCGCCATGCAAAAACCCTTTTGCAATGCTCATTCACAAATTGCGAGTCGGTACCAACTCGCAATATGTGAATGCAACTCGCAGATAGGAAGGGGTGTTCCATTCCTATTTGCGACTCGCATCGCAATTCAGAGTTGCTTTGTGACCGCGAATGCGGTCGCAAACCAACTCGCAGTTACCACCAGTGTCACACTGGTGGTAACTCATTCGCAAAAGGGAAGGGGTCCCCATATGACCCCTTCCCCTTTGTGAATGTCGACAAAAATATTTTTTCAGAGCAGACAGTGGTCCTATGGACCACTGCCTACTCTGAAAAAAACGAAACCAAATGGTTTCGGTATTTTTTTAATTTTGCAACTCGTTTTCCTTTAAGGAAAACGGGCTGCAAAATGAAAAAAAAAACTGCTTTATTTACAAAGCAGTCACAGACATGGAGGTCTGCTGACTACAGCAGGCCACCATCCCTGTGAGTGCAGGGACTCGCTATGGGGTCGCAAAATGCAACCTCATGAATATTGATGAGTTGGGTCTTTGCGACCCCAGAGCGAGTCACAGAAGGTGTCTGAGACACCATTCTGCATCCGTTTTTGCGACTTGCAAATTGCGAGTCGCTCAGAATTGCAATTTGCAAGTCGCACAAACGGATTTTGCTACATCTGGCCCTATGTGCTTGCCATTTGGGATGGTTCCCTCGGTGGATGACTGTGCCACATGGGGTACAGTCTTCGCTGCTGTTTATACTACCACACATAGTACCCCGACACTTGCCAACTTACCGGAAGTGTTAAAACAAATACAAAATGAGCATGGGGCTGCACCAGCCCTGGATCTGGGGATGAAATTAATGTGTAACTTTGACGCCGTCTCCTCAATAATACTGAGTAATATTAAAGGGGAAGCGGTAGCACTGGCAATTCGCCAGCGTCTCCGGGAAACTCCAAATCAGGAACAGGAGAGACAGCTACCGAAAATAATTTCCGATACCTATACTAGTATAGGACAGGATAGTTTGAGAGCCAAACCTAAAAAATTGGAGTTACAAAGTACGGCCCATAAGGAGGGTACGAAGCAGGCACAAGAGGGCTCTAAGAAGCACTGGGACAAACAAAAAGATTTCAATGAAAGAAGAAATAAGAGAGCTGAATCTCCACACCCGGAGAACTCCGAAAGGAGGTATAATCTCAGAAATAGGGAGCACATTAGAACCCCAGACAGATATACTGATTCACGTCCCTCTCGTTCCTTTCAGGACGCACCGGATAGACGTAGTGAGAGAGGGGGCCGTCAAGATCGATGTCCGGAATACATGAAAGAAAAGAAAGACTCACCACAGTCTACCATTAAAAAAGAAGAAAAGACTCCTCAGCAAAAGCCACAGTTTAAAAAGAAGAAGGTGGCAGCACTGACAGTTAAAAATGCCAGTAGTATTGAGAACACTGTTGAGGAACAAGAGGTGGGCAGTGACTCTGTTGGACAGCGCGGCAGAGGTCACGATATGTCGCTGGAGTCTGAAAGATCATCTGGATGCGACAGCAACTAGCGATTACATCGCGGTTGAAACAGCGGATGGCCGCGTTCTTCCCCCCGAGGGTTTATGATTTAACAATTCAGATAGAGGGAGACGTGAAACGCACTATTAGTGTAATATTTTGGGATGAACTTACTAGTGATATCCTATTGGCCGAGAGAGACTGGCCACCTGAACACGTCCGCAAGCTCCCGCATGGGGAAGATGTCATTTTGCCTTCTTTCTCCGATCTTGTTCCGGAAGCAGCAAAAGAAGCCTATGCTGCTGAATGGGCCTTTGCGCAGGCACCTGCACTATACCGTAATCATGTAGGTTGGGACAAGGAGTCTCCTTATCATATTATTCCCGTTAGGTCTACACCCCAACCGCAGCCACAGTACCCTGTTAAACATGAAGCAAAAGCTCCGGTGAAGGAGTTACTATCACAACTTGAGTACCAGGGAGTAATTGAGCCCTGTACGTCTGCAATGACTAATCCATCGTTCCCCGTTGCAAAGCCAGATCATTCATATAGAATAGTATTTGATTATAGACACTTAAATAGTCATACACGCACGTATGCTATACAGAATTCACACAGCACAGCACTGATAAACAATATAGTGCGTAAAAAATATAAAACTACATTGGATATATCTAATGGATTTTTTTGCCAGAATTTAGCACATGAAAGTAGGGACCTAAGTGCATTTTCATTTGGCTCTCAGAAACGCTTTTATCGTTTACCTCTAGGCTATAAAAATAGCCCAGGCCTGTTTTCAGCCCGTGTAACATCAATATTACATGATATTGATTCCGAGGCATTGTCCTATGTGGATGACATATATCTCACAGACGACGTCCTCGACATTCCTCTTGCGAGGGTCGATCGGATCATTTTGGGGTTTGCAGACCTCGGTTATAAATTTAATTTTAAGAAAAGCAAGATAGCCTTTCTTAGTGTATTGTTCCTGGGATATGAGCTATCAAACGAGGGGAAGAGCCTGGCCCGCACTTTCTAGAAAAGTGTGCTCAACTACAGCCTCCAAATACACTTAAGAAATTACAGTCCTGACTGGGTTTCTTCAATTTTGGCAGAACATACATTCCAGATTATGCAGAACGCATCAAGCCACTTTATGACTTAGTTCAGCCCAATTTTTCTAGCAGACGCTGGACGATTGAACACACACACATCATTAGGGACATGCAACAGGACATGCTAGAAGCTAGACCCTTACACACACGTGACAATAAAACAAACTTGGTCATCAGAATAATTGCTGGTGCCCTTGGATTTACTTATGTCACCTTTAATGAGGATGACACGATACCGATAGCATATAAATCACATTTATATTCAAATGCTGAACAACGTACCCTGAGACTTCAAACAACAGGAGGCAAGCTCTAAATTCCCCCGCCAGCCCAGCGGGAAACTCAGAATGACCGCCGTGGTCTTTTGACCGCGGTACGGTCTTCTGGCGGTTCCCGCCAGGCCGGCGGCATCCGCCGCCAGGCCGGCGGCATCCGCCGCCGGCGGGAGTCAGAATGATCCCCAATATTCCTGATCGCTCCCAGTGGAGCCTGTTGATGAAATTTTAACACCACATCATTCTTCACATACGGTCCGAAGAGATTTGTCCCCTGTCAATATTACAGCAATACCAATTACTGATGGGATTGTGTGGGACAAAGTTCCATTCGATATATACAGGCTGTTGGACTTTTGCTTATGCAGGGTCATCCCCAGTCTTTTTGCCTCCTGCGTCCTATTTCTTTCTGACCTGTTGCTGTTGGCTTTTCAACTCTGAGCACTTTACCACTGCTAACCAGTGCTAAAGTGCATATGCTCTCCGTGTAAATGTGTACGTAATTGGTTCTCCATGATTGGCTTATTTGTTTTACTGTTAAGTCCCTAGTAAAGTGCACTAGAGGTGCCCAGGGCCTGTAAATCAAATGTTACTAGTGGGCCTGCAGCACTGGTTGTGCCCCCACACAAGTAACCCTGTAATCGTGTCTCAGACCTGCCACTGCAGTGTCTGTGTTTGTATTTTTACACTGTAAATTCAACTTGGGAAGTGTACCCACTTGCCAGGCCTAAACCTTCCCTTTTCTTACATGTAAGGCACCCCTAAGGTAGGCCCTAGGTAGCTCCAAGGGCAGGGTGCAGTGTATGGATAAGGAAGGACATATAGTAATGTGGTTTATATGTCCTGACAGTGAAATACTGCCAATTTCGTTTTTCACTGTTGCAAGGCCTGTCTCTCTCATAGGATAATATGGGGGCTACCTTTAAATATGATTAAAGTGTAGATTCCCCTAGAGAGTAGATGGACATGTGGGTTTGGGGTCCCTGAACTCACAATTAAAAAAATACATCTTTTAGTAAAGTTGATTTTAAGATTGTGCGTTTGAAAATGCCACTTTTAGAAAGTGAGCATTTTCTTGCTTAAACCATTCTGTGACTCTGCCTTGTTTGTGGATTCCCTGTCTGGGTCAGTTTGACAGTTGGGTTGTTTTTCACCTCGCACTAGACAGTGACACAAAGGGGGCTGGGGTGTAACCTGCATTTCCTGATTAGCCATCTCTGCTAGGAGGGAGGGGTGGAGTGGTCACTCTCATCTGAAAGGACTGTGCCTGCCTCTGACAATGCCGGCTCCAACCCCCTGGTGTGTGTCTGAGGCCTTGCCTGGGCAAGGCAGGATTTCACAAGTAGGTGTGAGTCCCCTTTGAAGAAAGGTGACTTCAAAGACTAAAATGGGTATAAGAAGGGCACCCAAATCTACAGCGTTTAGAAACACTTCTGGAACCAAGAGGAACCTCTGCCTGGAGAAGAGCTGCTAGCTGAGGAAGAAGTGCTGCCCTGCCTGTGACTGTGCTTTGTGGAGTTTTCCTGCAGTGCTGCTTCTGCCAGAGTAAGAGGGCAAAGACTGGACTTTGTGTGCCTTCCATCTTGTGAAGAAATCTCCAAGGGCTTGAGTTAGAGCTTGCCTCCTGTTGTTTGAAGTCTCAGGGTCAGCAAAGACTTCTCTCTGCCAGCACCTGGAGTCTCTGGAGAGACTCCTGCCCCGACAAGTGGTCCCTATCCAGTCCCTGGGCCCTTGAAAGGAAAGCTGGTGGAAATCCAAGGAAACAGACTTCGGACGACTCCGGACCGACGCCGCTGCTGAATCCGGTAACGCTGCCTGCACCAGACGCTGTGACCTTCGCTGGAACGCAACGCTCTTCACAGGCCCGACGCCGTAGCAGCCCTGCTGAAGTCCGCGACTCCGTGGAAGTCGCCGCACCACGTCGTGACCGACACCGCTCGAAGTGCACGGATTCAACGTTTCGCACAGACGCCGCGATCCCCGACTTCGCGCATCGTCTTGTTTTCACTCTTTACCAAAGGTACTGTACTTGGGGGTCTACACGACTCCGTGTCCGGCGCCACTGGTGTTGGCTTGTTGGGAACGACTCCGTCACGACGCCGTGTTAACATCTCATCGAAGCATTTTTGTTTCTAAGCGCTATTTTTGAGTTTAATCTCTAAAAATTCATAACTTGACTTGCGTATATCGGATTTTTGTCGTTTTGATCTTGTTTTGTTTAGATAAATATTTCCTAGTTTTTTAAACTGGTGTTGTGTCATTTTGTAGTGGTTTTCATAAAGTTACTGTGTGTGTTGGTACAAATACTTTACACCTAGCGCTCTGAGGTTAAGCCTACTGCTCTGCCAAGCTACCAAGGGGGTAAGCAGGGGTTAGCTGAGGGTGATTCTCTTTTACCCTAACTAGAGTGAGGGTCCTTGCTTGAACAGGGGGTAACCTGACCAAAGACCCCATTTCTAACACAGGCCTACAGAGATTATTCAAATACCATACGTGTTAAAAATTTCAATGTCTGATGTTATTACACCTAGGGGGTCATTCCGACCCTGGCGGTCGGTGTTAAAGCGGCGGCCAACCAGCCAACAGGCAGGCGGTAAAAAAAATGGAATTCTGACCCTGGCGGGAACCGCCAACACAGCCCGCCACTTTAACACTCCGACCGCCACGGCGGGACAAACAAACAGCGCAGCGGTCACCGCCAACAGACAGGCGGCAGACAATGTAACGCCCACCCTATCACGACCCACCAATCCGCCACCTTTTCCGGGGCAGGAGCTCCGCCGATAAAAACACGGCAGAAACAGAGCACGAACGGGAAAACGCTCACCTCTATACACTCCACGAGGAATCTGGACAGCATGGAACCCGAATTAAACATCCTACCAGCTATTGTCTACCTGCTCTTCGACCAGGAGCACGAACGCCGGCGCAGACGACAACGGTGAGTACTGCACCTACGACACAGGGGAGGGGGGAGGAGAAAAGGTTACGGGCACACACATACGCGACACACCCAACCGCCCCCCTAGCCCCCCCAAATCCCTACACACCAATGCAGAGCAACAAGTCAGAGTGACACCCCCCAAACCCCCCGGAATAATGCAAAGACAAGATAAAAAGATCATTAAAATTGAAGTATATTATAGCATATTTGAAGTTAAGTGAAATATGAAATCTATAAAATAAATATATTACAACATGAACAATATATACATAGTCCAAAAGTCCGGCACATATTGGCAACATTCCATTGTTCGTGGGCCAATGTGCATAAACACATGGGCAAAGCCCATACACGAGACCCGAATCCATTGGAGAGAACACTGCTGGGGCATCAGATAATAAAATGACAGGCACCTCAGGGGGAAGGGAAGGAGGGGCACCTCAGCCACATGAGTCCACCACGCCAGATCCACGATGGACCTCCATGCCCACTGTACCATCCTGGGGAGTGCAAAGCCACAGTCTCTCAAGTCTCTGCAGTGGGTGGATTGCCCACTGTACCATCCTGGGGAGTGCAAAGCCACAGTCTCTCAAGTCTCTACAGTGGGTGGATTGCCCACTGTACCATCCTGGGGAGTGCAAAGCCACAGTCCATCAGGTGGATTACAGACTCCATTGGCTATGGAGGAGGCATGTTGGCCAGAGTGCTTCGTGAAGCCCTGCCCGACACAGATCTGGCCCTGCCAATGGGCCAGCGGTGCTTGAGATGAAGGGCCCAGCGGAGCAGTTCAGAGACGGCGGTGCCCAGCGGAGCGGTGCTTGAGTTGAAGGGCCCAGCGGAGCGGTGCTTGAGTTGAAGGGCCCAGCGGAGCGGTGCTTGAGATGAAGGGCCCAGCGGAGCGGTGCTTGACAGGAAGGGACCAGCGGAGCGGTGCTTGAGATGAAGGGCCCAGCAGAGCAGTTCAGAGACGGCGGTGCCCAGCGGAGCGGTGCTTGAGATGAAGGGCCCAGCGGAGCGGTGCTTGAGTTGAAGGGCCCAGCGGAGCGGTGCTTGAGATGAAGGGCCCAGCGGAGCGGTGCTTGACAGGAAGGGCCCAGCGAAGCGGTGCTTGAGATGAAGGGCCCAGCGGAGCAGTTCAGAGACGGCGGTGCCCAGCGGAGCGGTGCTTGAGTTGAAGGGCCCAGCGGGGCGGTGCTTGAGTTGAAGGGCCCAGCGGAGCGGTGCTTGAGATGAAGGGCCCAGCGGAGTGGTGCTTGACAGGAAGGGCCCAGCGGGGCGGTGCTTGAGATGAAGGGCCCAGCGGAGCAGTTCAGAGACAGCGGTGCCCAGCGGAGCGGTGCTTGAGATGAAGGGCCCAGCGGAGCGGTGCTTGAGTTGAAGGGCCCAGCGGAGCGGTGCTTGAGATGAAGGGCCCAGCGGAGCGGTGCTTGACAGGAAGGGCCCAGCGGAGCGGTGCTTGAGATGAAGGGCCCAGCGGAGCAGTTCAGAGACCGCGGTGCCCAGCGGAGCGGTGCTTGAGTTGAAGGGCCCAGCGGAGCGGTGCTTGAGTTGAAGGGCCCAGCGGAGCGGTGCTTGAGATGAAGGGCCCAGCGGAGTGGTGCTTGACAGGAAGGGCCCAGCGGAGCGGTGCTTGAGATGAAGGGCCCAGCGGAGCAGTTCAGAGACGGCGGTGCCCAGCGGAGCGGTGCTTGAGATGAAGTGCCCAGCGGAACGGTGCTTGAGATGAAGGGCCCAGCGGAGCGGTGCTTCACAGGAAGGGCCCAGCGGAGCGGTGCTTGAGATGAAGGGCCCAGCGGAGCAGTTCAGAGACGGCGGTGCCCAGCGGAGCGGTGCTTGAGTTGAAGGGCCCAGCGGAGCGGTGCTTGAGATGAAGGGCCCAGCGGAGCGGTGCTTGACAGGAAGGGCCCAGCGGAGCGGTGCTTGAGATGAAGGGCCCAGCGGAGCAGTTCAGAGACGGCGGTGCCCAGCACAGCAGTGCTTGAGATGAAGGACCCAGCGGAGCGGTGCTTGAGATGAAGGGCCCAGTGGAGCAGTTCAGAGACGGCGGTGCCCAGCAGAGCGGTGCTTGAGATGAAGGGCCCAGCGGAGCGGTGCTTGAGATGAAGGGCCCAGCGGAGCGGTGCTTGACAGGAAGGGCCCTGTTCAGCGGTGCTTGTCACGGCGGGGCCCTGTTCAGCAGTGCTTCTCACGGCGGGGCCCTGTTCAGCGGTGCTTGTCTTGGCGGGGCCCTGTTCAGCGGTGCTTGTCTTGGCGGGGCCCTGTTCAGCGGTGCTTCTCACGGTGGGGCCCTGTTCAGCGGTGCTTCTCATGGCGGGGCCCTGTTCAGCGGTGCTTGTCTTGGCGGGGCCCTGTTCAGCGGTGCTTGTCTTGGCGGGGCCCTGTTCAGCGGTGCTTGTCTTGTGTTCCTAGGGAACCAGATCTGGCCAATAATTCCCGCTCAGTCGCCATCCGACCTTTCGCTTGCGGAGCCCTCCTGTGCTGGAGTCCTGGGCCCATGGGTGTCCTCCGTCACACCCCAAATGGGGCTGGTGGGGCCCTCCTGGGCAGCTCGCCTGCTGCCGGACTTGTCCGCCCTGCTGCCCTTGCCCTCCTTGGCAGAATCTCTGGGGCCCTTGCCTCCCTTTGTGGATGGGCCAGGTGACGGTGCAAGGGTGGTGTCCTTGGGGGCAGCCGTCTCAGGCCTGTCGTGCCGGCCCTTCCCTTTTTTGGTTCTTTTCCCAGGGGGTGGGCTGGCTGTCCCCTTGCTGCTGCCCGATGTTCCTGCCCTAGGAGGTGGTGGACTCCAATAGCCCTGAACAATGGTCCTAGTAGGTGCAGGGCTTGTGGTGGCTGAGGTGCTGATTGAAGTCTTATGAGATGGAGGGGGTGGGTCAGTTGTTGGAAAGAGGTCAAGGTTGGAAAAGAAAATCAATTTAGAAAGACAGGGACGGGTAGTTGTAGTGGGTATGGGAGTGGAGGAAGAGGATGTGGTTGTAGGAGAGTGAAGTCTGGTGTCTTTGGGTGCAGGTGCTTGTGCTGGAGGCTGTCGTGAGGTGGATGGCTGTTGGGTGGGTGGCTGCCTGCGTTTGTGTGGTTTGTAAGAGGGGGTGACAGACACACTGGGAGAGGACACAGGGGACGTGTAAATGGCAGTGGGGGTGGTGACTGCCCGTGTGCGGACTGTTCTTGTGGGTGTGGTGGTGATGGACGTACTGGCTGATGGTGGTGTGCATGCAGGTGTGAGTGGAGACGTCACAGGGAGGGAGGAGGGAGACGAGGAGGAGGGGGACACAGAGGAGGCAGTGGCTGTTGGCATGTCTGCATGTGGATGTTGCTTGGGTGAATGCTTGTGTGATCTGTGGTGCTTATGTCTGGATGAGCTGCCCTTGGGTGTTGAGGTGTGTGCAGGCTGGTCTGTAGGTGTGTCTGGGATAGGCAGAGGAACAGGGGAGTGGGACTGGGTTGAGGAAGTTGGAGGGGGGAGGCTAGACACAGGGACAATTGCTGCCATCAGTGCTGAGGCCAGAGCGTTGAACGATCGCTGATGGGCAGCCTGACCCGAATGAATGCCCTCCAGGTATGCATTGCTCCGATGCACCTCCCTTTCTACCCCCTGGATGGCATTCAAAAGGGTAGACTGCCCAACAATGAGCGTCTGGAGGAGGTCAATGATCTCCGCACTGAGGGCAGCTGGGGTAACTGGGGCAGGACCTGAGGTGCCAGGGGCGAAGGAGATGCCCGGCTTCCTGGCCGAGCCGGCACGGGGCGAAAGCTGAGGGGCTGCTGGGAGGGTGGAGCTGGTGCGCTGGGTGGCGGCTGTACCTGTTGTTGCGGTGGGCACGGATGTTGCCGCCACCACAAGAGAGCTCCCTTCCGAGGACGTGTCGGTGTCGCTGACATCTCCACGGGTCCCCGTTGTGGTGCTCCCCTCACCCTCCGTCTCACTGGTTAACTCTGAGTCGGTTGCAGGGCCCTCCGGGGCCATGTGAGATGCAGCTCCCTCGTGCGCCGATGCCACTTCTCCTCCGCCTGATGATGCTAATGCACACATGAACAGGAAAACCAAAAAAAAGGGGGGGGAGAAGAAATAAAGACATGTTGAGTGCATGCATCGGCGGCACCGTTGGCAGAGAGGATAGACACAGAAGCCCCCTGCACTACGCCGCGCACTCGGGGTACACTACTCAATTATTGTGACTTGGCCTACAAGTCTATGGACGACAAATGCACACATAGGTGAGCCCGGACCATGGATAGCTGTACTTAGTGCCCTACAGAGGTGGGGGGCGGGGGCACAGGGCCATGCCTAACGGAGGGGTCTTGTCTACAGAAACCGCCCTGGCCTAGAGATAGCCACAGCCCTCCTCCCCCACCCATACACCTCCACTGTGCGCTAATATAGCAGAATGTGCTGATACTCACCCCCTTGTGTTCCCCAGTCGCAGCAGCCATTGTGATGTCCTCACGCACCCATCCAAATCGGGGTAGGCCACCGCCAGGATCCGGGATATCAGGGGGGTCAATTGACGACTGGCACCCCTCCTACGTTGGGAGGCCATCCCCAGTAGAGCCTCGGCGGTCTTTCTACTCCCGCGGCGGATGTCCTCTCACCTCTTGCGGCAGTGGGTGCCCCGTCTGTTGTGCACCCCCAGGGCCCGGACGTCCTTGGCGATGGCACGCCAAATGTCGATCTTCTGATGGGCGCTGACCTATGTGACATGTACAGGGTGGAAAAAGAAATATCATCACTTTTCTGCATGGTCGATGTGAGTGGCCCCCCCTCCCTAACCTTACCATGTGGCACATGCTCTCATCTGTCGTGCGTTGCACTCCTCATTCGCTCCCCTCCCCACCATCTTACATCCACCCCACTCAACACAGGCATAGCCCATACTACGTGCTCCCTGTGTACTTACCTGTTGTTCTGGAGGACCGTAGAGTAGCGCATACTGGGGGAGGACCCCATCAACAAGTTTCTCCAATTCCTCAGATGTGAAGGCAGGGGCCCTTTCCCCAGTCGCAGCAGCCATTGTATCTTCCAGACCGAGGTCACAGCAGCACTTGCAGTATAGGTCCTCTCCTGTGGATGATCAGGTCTCGAGTGATTAAGCAGTTAGAAAATGGCGGTCACGCCCACGGCGGTGCGTACCGCGGCGGTGCGTACCGCGACCGCCGGCGCACATCGTCATTGGCTCCTGAGACCCATAGGGTTCAATGTTAACCAATGCTGCTTTGCGCCGCGGTCTTCGACCGCCTACCGCCACGGTGTGCCACGCCAGCGCATTGACCTCACATCCCATTGTCACACTTCACAGGTCAGGCAGCCGCCATTTCAAGGGCCCACATGGCTTAATTTCTACTGCGTCACACAGGCCTAGGCCTTGCATTGCCACTCATACAAGCCATTCAATGCATAGCGAATCGTGTACTGTGCAAGCTGTGGTTACGTACCTGTGGGTTGCTTGACTCTGTGCTCCATGTTGTCCTTCCTAGGCGCCGTCCGCTGGGACTTGCGAGGAGATGGAGGAATCCTCCCGTGTACAGACCGCTGGTGGACCTGTTGACAATGGAAGAAAGACATGTCATACTGACATACAGACTTGACCGAGCCACTATACAGGAACTGTGTGCCCAGCTGGAGCCAGACCTGATGTCCCCCATCCGCCAACCCACAGGGATTCCCCCTCTGGTGCAGGTTCTGTCAGTACTCCATTTTTTGGCAAGTGGATCATTCCAAACAACAGTGGCCATATCATCAGGGATGTCTCAGCCTATGTTTTCTAAGGTTTTGTCCAGAGTGTTGTCTGCCCTGATGAAATACATGCGGAGCTACATTGTTTTCCCTGAGGTGGGCGATTTGGCTACAGTGAAGGGTGATTTCTATGCCCTTGGACATATCCCCAACATCATTGGTGCCATTGATGGGGCCCATGTGGCTTTGGTTCCCCCCAGTGGAACTGAGCAGGTGTACAGGAACAGAAAAAGTTATCATTCGATGAATGTCCAGGTGGTCTGTTTGGCTGACCAGTACATCTCCCATGTAAATGCCAAGTTCCCTGGGTCAGTGCATGACGCGTACATCATGCGAAATAGCAGCATCCCTTATGTGATGGAACAGCTACAGAGACACCGTGTGTGGCTAATAGGTGACTCTGGTTACCCCAACCTGTCGTGGCTACTTACCCCAGTGAGGAATCCCAGGACAAGGGCAGAGGAACGGTACAATTAGGCCCATGGGAGAACTAGGAGGATTATAGAAAGAACCTTCGGCCTCCTGAAGGCCAGGTTTAGGTGCCTGCATATGACAGGTGGATCCCTAATGTACTCACCAAAGAAGGTGTGCCATATCATCGTGGCCTGCTGTATGCTTCACAACCTGGCTTTGCGATGCCAGGTGCCTTTCCTGCAGGAGGATGGTCCAGAGGGTGGTGTTGTAGCAGCTGTGGAGCCTGTGGAGAGTGAAGAGGAGGAAGACGACGGGACGACACAGACAACAGGGACACAGTGATACAACAGTATTTTCAGTAGCACACAGGTACGAATCAACCCCGCCATTTTACATTTACTTAAAGTCTCCTGCCTCTCTACTGTCTGAGTTCCCCCCAGTTCCTGTTAACTGAGTTGTGACTTTCCCTTCCGTTTTCAGAGCTGTGGGCCCCACTGCATGACCTCTGCTTTGTTTGCCCATGGACTACAGCTGTGTGACAGTGGTATGTTGTCATCACAATGTAACTAAACATTTTTGCACCGTTATGTCTAATACATTTGTTCAAAATACAAGCAGACTCCAGATTTTTTAAGTGCAATAAGTGATTTAATTAAAGTGCTACATTTAGGAACATGATTGTAAAACGGTGATGGGTGATGGTGGAGTAATGTCCATGGCAGAGTCCAGTTCTCAGTCTCACAGGTGCATTGTCCATATGCCTGTGGAAGGATGGAGCAGGGGCAGTTCAAGGTTGGACCGGGTGACAATGTGGGACAGTGGGATGACATCAGGGGGTATCGTTTGCTGGCGGGGGTCTTGGCATCCTACTCTGTCTTCTTGTGAGATCTCAGGTTCCGCTTGCGGGGTGGTTCTTCTTCTGCAGGAGGTGGGGTTCTGGTGGCCTGTCGTTGTGTGGGGGCCTCGTGTCCACTAGCGCCGGCGGAGGTGGTAGGCTGTTCCTGGTCCAGGCTAGTGACAGGGGCCCTTTGTGGTGCCACATGGTCCCGCAATGTGGTGACTATCTGGTTAAGGGCCACGACGATGGTCCCCATTGCGGAACTAATGTTCCTCAGTTCCTCTCTGAACCCCATGTACTGTTCCTCCTGCAGTACCTGGATCTCCTGGAACCTGGCCAGTACCGTAGCCATAGTCTCCTGGGAGTGGTGGTATGCTCCCATGATGGAGGAGAGGGCCTCTTGGAGAGTGGGTTCCCTGGGCCTGTCCCCCCCCTGTCGCACAGCAGCCCTCCCAGTTCCCCTGTTTCCCTGGGCCTCTGTCCCCTGGACGGTGTGCCCACTACCACTGCCCCCAGGTCCCTGTTGTTGTTGGGGTGGTGGGTCAACCTGGGTGCCCTGTAGTGGTGGACACACCGCTGATTGACGTGTCTTGGAGACAGAGGCATGGGCCTGCTGGGTGGGAGCTGTGCTGGTGTTCCCAGAGGGGGTTAGGTCTGGTGTAGCCTGTGGCTGTCTGTGGGGAACCGACTGTCCCGAGGTCCCCGATGGGCCGGGCTGGTCATCTGGGTCCAGGGAGACAGAGCTGCTGTCATCACTGGGGGCCTCTTCTGGGGGTGGGATGGACATCTCTGGACCCTCCGTGGCGGTGTGGTGGCGTTCGGGTCCTGCAGGGGTATAAGAGTATGGTTATTGCTTCTGTGTGTGGCATTTCGTGTAATGGGTGGGTGGCCGTGTACCCCAGTGCTGGCATTCCCTTGTGGAGGCTTTTGTGACGGTGGCTTGTGGGGGTGATGGGTGTGTGCAGTGGGCATGCTTTGGGGATGGGTGTCCATGCTTTGGGGACGCATGCAGGGCTAGGTTTTGGGATGGGTGGGATGTGATGGTGAGCCATTTGCAAGGAGTTGGTGTGATGGGGGTAGTGGTGAGGGTGGGGGTATGATTTGGCATGCAGGTGGGGTGGGGGGAATGAAGTAGTGGAGATTTGACTTACCAGAGTCCATTCCTCTGCCTACTCCTGCGAGGCCCTCAGGATGCAGGATGTGCAAGACTTCCTCCTCCCATGCTGTGAATTCTGGGGGAGTAGGTGGGGGTCCGCCGCCAGTCCGCTGTACCGCGATGTTGTGCCTTGATACCATGGAACGCACCTTCCCCCGTAGGTCGTTCCACTGCTTCCTGATGTCGTCCCGATTGCGTGGATGCTGTCCCACAGCGTTGACCCTGTCCACTATTCTTTGCCATAGCTCCATCTTCCTGGCAATGGTGGTGTGCTGCACCTGTGCCCCGAAGAGCTGGGGCTCTACACAAACTATTTCCTCCACCATGACCCTGAGTTCTGCATCAGAGAACCTGGGGTGTCTTTGGGGTGCCATGGGGTGGTGTGGATGAGGTGAGGGGTGGTGTATGTGTTGTAGAGTGTGGTGAGTGTGGTGGTGTATGGTGTTTTGTGCGTGGAAATTGTGTGGGTGATGTTGTGATTTGCCTCTGTGTGATGGTCTACTCTATGCTGTGCTCTCTCTCTCTGTCCTTCAGTCGCAATTGTGGTCGTAAGGGTTTGTGGGTGATGTGGGTGTGTGTTTTATATTTAATTGGGTGTGTGGGAGTGGTGTGTGTATGTGTCTCAGGTGTGTGTATTTTGATTTTTCCAATGTGGTAGTGTTTTGTAAAGGTGTGTGTATTTTGAGCGCACCGGTGTGTACCGCCAATGGAATACCGCTGTTGAAAGACCGCTGCGGGGATTTGTGGGTCGGAATGGTATGGGCGTATTTCTGTTGGCGTGACAGTGGAGGTTTGGTCATCGGCAGTTTCCCACTGACCTTTGGTGTGGCGGTTTGTTGTTTTTGTTGTTGTCGGGTTTTTGGCGGTTTGCCAGTTGCGGGTCAGAATGACCGTGGCGGTTTACCGCGACCGCGGCGGTGTTATGGCGGTCTTCTGACCGGCGGTAAGCACCTTTTACCGCCTAGGTCAGAATGACCACCATAATGTTGTCTCTGATGATTGGGATGTCCAAACAGTTGATTCCATGCTAACTGAAATGAAGGACTATTCCGCTTTTGAAAGTGATGATGTTTATGATTATACAATGAATTATGGGGAAATGTTCTGCTATAACAATTGGGGACATCACTACCTACACCGTGCCACTAGATATAGGCCTCTGTTGAACTACACACAGTGGGAACACTGTTCGACGCCACAGGTGGGGAGTCCAAAGTATTATAGCGATAAATGTACATACTTTTCTGGGCATGATACAAAAAAAGCAGAGTCATATTATTTTAAAATACCTCCGGCACATGTTAGGAAAATTTTGCTAACAGATACGAAACTGATTTATTCAGATCCCAATGTTTCCCGGCTCTCGATTGAGGGTTACGAATATTGGAAGAGTACTATTGACTTGAAAAGTGTATGGGGAACACAAGATTGGCAGATACAGGGTAGGGAGGCTTTGTTTCGAGCATGGCTGATTCCTGTGCAAATGATTTTCTTAAATGATACTATTGAGCAGACATCCTGTCTGGGGTTAGAAAAAATTAAAGATCTAAACACGCCCAGCATCCCTACTCCGGCAAAATTAAAAAATTGGCAACACTTCCTTAATATCACAGAGGACAGGCTAGATGCAATGGTTAAGGCTGGTACCTATAATTCTTCACTTTCCAGTCCCGGCGGGTGGTTGGTATGGCCCACCGACACTAATGAGTGTCAAAGGCATTTCTTGAACTCTTCAGGGGGCTTTTCAATTAACAGGCCTGACCCTCGCTTTATATCAGGTCAACATACAGGTATAATTACAACATACAGTGTGGGTAAGCTGTGCCAGCAATGGGTGCAAACAAACACGTTAACAGCGGTTAAGAAACACCTGAACACTCTTTCTGATGGTATAGACTTGCAGGATTTTCTGCTAGGTCCTAGAAAACAGCGCTCGAAACGGTTTTTATATGCTATGTACAATGAAATTTGGAAACTTTCCCAGATTGAGGCTGCTGCGCGTTTAAGGCAACTAGATAAGGAAAATTTGGAAAAAACATTAGCTGTTGTCGACAATGGCATGAACACGCTGTCCAACAGGATTTATTCACTATCGAATATAGTGTCGTCTGCTATTGATATCACTCAGACAGACTTGTCCCGGTTCTATCATGGGCAAACACAGCTACATTCCATCATGCAGCTGGGTTGGACATTACAGACACTGAAAAGTGGCCACATTCCATGGAGGTATATTAATGGGAGTGAATTCTTCACTGCTTTTAATTTTTCCAGGGAACAAGAGACAACGGCTAAAATGGAGGCTAGTTTCACCCTGCTTCAAGTAGAGAAATTAGATAATTTGCCCTTCACAGTAGCAGAGAGTCCTTCAACTATCTGGCTCTTACACGGCATTATTAATTTACCGATTTCGACCTTTCGTTTCTCGAGCTGCCTGAAACATCTTGCAGTGGGACGATATGAGCAGCTAGGAGATAGCTTTATTAAGGAAGAGTGGGAGTTGCCCTTTGACTATAGATGTCTGAACGGTGAAAGAGAGGTCTTTCTTAGCGGAAGTGAATGTGAGACTGCTGTTCGTCATTCTATGATATGCAAACAGGTGTCACTTCACGGTCTTTGCAATGCGGGGGTCGCAAATTTGGCCTGTTTTCTGAAGGGTACTACCGTCCCCTTGATTCGTCCAGTGTTTCATGTACTTTCCAATGGAAGTTATGTGGTACTGACCGATCAAAGCTGTTGCGGCATGCGACCTGGAATTGCCTACGCAATCTCAGTCACGAAGGTCGTTACGTGTTGTGGACATGTTTTGTTTCCCCCCACACGAGAGATAAAAGTATCTGACATGTGGCCCCACATAGATACTATTAATGTGAACTATGACAAGCTGAGTAGGCTAAAGGCGCTATTGTTTCAGAAACAGGTCGCCTTGACATCCGCAAAAGAGACGTATGCTCTCCAGATTGCGAGATCATCAGCCGAGATACAATCCCTTTTAAATACCAATTTCCCCAAACACTTTGGAGAGCTGGTATCGAGGAATATTCAATGCTTCAAGCACCACTGGGATTGTTCATTTCTTTAAGGATGTCGGGTCTGGTTTCGTGTCCATCTTCCAGACTGTCTTCGGAGTCATCCCATCAGCCATCCAGTCTCTCTTTTCAAGTGTGTTTGGTGGCTTTCCAATTATTTTGGCTTTAATTGGCAGACTACTACTGCTATTTCTTCTGATTCGCAGTGGTTGTTTCTTTCCAGCAACACAGAGCAATGGAGCCGCTCCCGCCAACTCCACTGTGCCGTGAGAGCATGGTTCGAATCTTCGGTGCACCTTTGCTGGTGGAACTGGAGCTTGACTGGTCGTTGTCATTTCAGCCACTCCTCTGGTGTGTACAACCAGTCTTCCGCTGCATATGGTGTCGCTTTGAACATCTGCCTATGGTCTGTCTTGCTGTTGCACCGACATCTCCTGTGGACCACGAACTGCTGATGTCCCCGATGAGGGTTCATACACGGTCATGCCCCTTGAGACTGAGGTTGCTCCGCGAGGCCACCTATGAGCCTTCCGTTGTGGGATCTACCATGGATGAGGACACTGCAATGAGTATCGATGCACAGGAAATACGGCTCACTTCTGCTCTGTGGATCCGTTTGTCCGCCCAGCACTCGACTTAACTTCGGACGACGTTGACTCATTTTTTAGATCATTGACTGGTGACTTCGATGACATTCTTCAAGGTCATGCTTATAACAAATAATTTGAATAATTGAGTTGCCATTCCCGATTCCAAATTATGCATTTAAATTGACATTTGCTGTTGCACGCTATACTTGTCATAGTTGACATGAACATCTCTTTATGTATTATAAAGGTATTTGTTTTAATATATTTTTAACACATGCAAATGCTTTTTTAGCGTGTTTTTGCTTTTAGCTTTAGTTCAGAAGCAGCTTTTAGCATTTGGGTTCCTGTACCTTCATCATACCTGTTACTGCAATGGGGAGGGTGTAGTGAATCCTAGTTCGTTTTAATGGGATAGCAGGAGTTAGCTTAGCCTCTGGCTTGTAGACTCGTGCCCCCATCACCTAGTGACTTTTAACCTACTTAGCTTGCTCTGTCTTAGCCCATTTAATTATTTATTTCTTCTAAGATGGCTGCCTTGTTTATAGTTAGGCCACTTGTTATGAGTTACATTATCAGTGTCAACGCGCCAAGGCGTCAAGATCAAGCACCAAAGACAAATAAACAGTAGGTGTTCACACTTAGGGATTTTCCCTCTCTATACTTTTGAGGGATTGTTGATATTAATTGCCGTCCCAAGCATGCCTGTTATCTATTGTTTAGGAATACACCTACGTCAGGGGACCTTGTAGATCTGTATAAATACATCACACTTTAGACAGATAATCAGAGGGATTCCGACCAGAGGGCATCGCCACCATCGCTGATACCGATGCTGCAGTCGTCTTGACGCTGACCCAGTCTTCCCGCTGCCCCAGGGAATCTGGCTGCAAGCAGCGCCGCCATGGGGATTCCGACCCCCTTCCCGCCAGCCTGGTTTCTTGCGGTTTTCACCGCCAGAACCTGGCTGGCGGGAACAGGTGTCGTGGGGTCCCTGGGGGCCCCTGCAGTGCCCATGCCACTGGCATGGGCAGTGCAGGGGCCCCCTAACAGGGCCCCACATAGATTTTCAGTGTCTGCGTGGCAGACACTGAAAATCGCGAGGGGTGCAACTGCGCCCGTGGCACCCCTTCCACTCCGCCGGCTCCATTCGGAGCCGGCATCCTCGTGGAAGGGGGTTTCCCGCTGGGCGGGCTGGCGGCCTTCTGGCGGTCGCCCGCCAGCCCAGCGGGAAACTCAGAATGACCGCCGTGGTCTTTTGACCGCGGTACGGTCTTCTGGCGGTTCCCGCCAGGCCGGCGGCATCCGCCGCCGGCGGGAGTCAGAATGATCCCCAATATTCCTGATCGCTCCCAGTGGAGCCTGTTGATGAAATTTTAACACCACATCATTCTTCACATACGGTCCGAAGAGATTTGTCCCCTGTCAATATTACAGCAATACCAATTACTGATGGGATTGTGTGGGACAAAGTTCCATTCGATATATACAGGCTGTTGGACTTTTGCTTATGCAGGGTCATCCCCAGTCTTTTTGCCTCCTGCGTCCTATTTCTTTCTGACCTGTTGCTGTTGGCTTTTCAACTCAGAGCACTTTACCACTGCTAACCAGTGCTAAAGTGCATATGCTCTCCGTGTAAATGTGTACGTAATTGGTTCTCCATGATTGGCTTATTTGTTTTACTGTTAAGTCCCTAGTAAAGTGCACTAGAGGTGCCCAGGGCCTGTAAATCAAATGTTACTAGTGGGCCTGCAGCACTGGTTGTGCCCCCACACAAGTAACCCTGTAATCGTGTCTCAGACCTGCCACTGCAGTGTCTGTGTTTGTATTTTTACACTGTAAATTCAACTTGGGAAGTGTACCCACTTGCCAGGCCTAAACCTTCCCTTTTCTTACATGTAAGGCACCCCTAAGGTAGGCCCTAGGTAGCTCCAAGGGCAGGGTGCAGTGTATGGATAAGGAAGGACATATAGTAATGTGGTTTATATGTCCTGACAGTGAAATACTGCCAATTTCGTTTTTCACTGTTGCAAGGCCTGTCTCTCTCATAGGATAATATGGGGGCTACCTTTAAATATGATTAAAGTGTAGATTCCCCTAGAGAGAAGATGGACATGTGGGTTTGGGGTCCCTGAACTCACAATTAAAAAAATACATCTTTTAGTAAAGTTGATTTTAAGATTGTGCGTTTGAAAATGCCACTTTTAGAAAGTGAGCATTTTCTTGCTTAAACCATTCTGTGACTCTGCCTTGTTTGTGGATTCCCTGTCTGGGTCAGTTTGACAGTTGGGTTGTTTTTCACCTCGCACTAGACAGTGACACAAAGGGGGCTGGGGTGTAACCTGCATTTCCTGATTAGCCATCTCTGCTAGGAGGGAGGGGTGGAGTGGTCACTCTCATCTGAAAGGACTGTGCCTGCCTCTGACAATGCCGGCTCCAACCCCCTGGTGTGTGTCTGAGGCCTTGCCTGGGCAAGGCAGGATTTCACAAGTAGGTGTGAGTCCCCTTTGAAGAAAGGTGACTTCAAAGACTAAAATGGGTATAAGAAGGGCACCCAAATCTACAGCGTTTAGAAACACTTCTGGAACCAAGAGGAACCTCTGCCTGGAGAAGAGCTGCTAGCTGAGGAAGAAGTGCTGCCCTGCCTGTGACTGTGCTTTGTGGAGTTTTCCTGCAGTGCTGCTTCTGCCAGAGTAAGAGGGCAAAGACTGGACTTTGTGTGCCTTCCATCTTGTGAAGAAATCTCCAAGGGCTTGAGTTAGAGCTTGCCTCCTGTTGTTTGAAGTCTCAGGGTCAGCAAAGACTTCTCTCTGCCAGCACCTGGAGTCTCTGGAGAGACTCCTGCCCCGACAAGTGGTCCCTATCCAGTCCCTGGGCCCTTGAAAGGAAAGCTGGTGGAAATCCAAGGAAACAGACTTCGGACGACTCCGGACCGACGCCGCTGCTGAATCCGGTAACGCTGCCTGCACCAGACGCTGTGACCTTCGCTGGAACGCAACGCTCTTCACAGGCCCGACGCCGTAGCAGCCCTGCTGAAGTCCGCGACTCCGTGGAAGTCGCCGCACCACGTCGTGACCGACACCGCTCGAAGTGCACGGATTCAACGTTTCGCACAGACGCCGCGATCCCCGACTTCGCGCATCGTCTTGTTTTCACTCTTCACCAAAGGTACTGTACTTGGGGGTCTACACGACTCCGTGTCCGGCGCCGCTGGTGTTGGCTTGTTGGGAACGACTCCGTCACGACGCCGTGTTAACATCTCATCGAAGCATTTTTGTTTCTAAGCGCTATTTTTTAGTTTAATCTCTAAAAATTCATAACTTGACTTGCGTATATCGGATTTTTGTCGTTTTGGTCTTGTTTTGTTTAGATAAATATTTCCTAGTTTTTTAAACTGGTGTTGTGTCATTTTGTAGTGGTTTTCATTAAGTTACTGTGTGTGTTGGTACAAATACTTTACACCTAGCGCTCTGAGGTTAAGCCTACTGCTCTGCCAAGCTACCAAGGGGGTAAGCAGGGGTTAGCTGAGGGTGATTCTCTTTTACCCTAACTAGAGTGAGGGTCCTTGCTTGAACAGGGGGTAACCTGACCAAAGACCCCATTTCTAACACAGGCCTACAGAGATTATTCAAATACCATACGTGTTAAAAATTTCAATGTCTGATGTTATTACACCTAGGGGGTCATTCCGACCCTGGCGGTCGGTGTTAAAGCGGCGGCCAACCAGCCAACAGGCAGGCGGTAAAAAAAATGGAATTCTGACCCTGGCGGGAACCGCCAACACAGCCCGCCACTTTAACACTCCGACCGCCACGGCGGGACAAACAAACAGCGCAGCGGTCACCGCCAACAGACAGGCGGCAGACAATGTACCGCCCACCCTATCACGACCCACCAATCCGCCACCTTTTCCGGGGCAGGAGCCCCGCCGATAAAAACACGGCAGAAACAGAGCACGAACGGGAAAACGCTCACCTCTATACACTCCATGAGGAATCTGGACAGCATGGAACCCGAATTAAACATCCTACCAGCTATTGTCTACCTGCTCTTCGACCAGGAGCACGAACGCCGGCGCAGACGACAACGGTGAGTACTGCACCTACGACACAGGGGAGGGGGGAGGAGAAAAGGTTACGGGCACACACATACGCGACACACCCAACCCCCCCCAAATCCCTACACACCAATGCAGAGCAACAAGTCAGAGTGACACCCCCCAAACCCCCCGGAATAATGCAAAGACAAGATAAAAAGATCATAAAAATTGAAGTATATTATAGCATATTTGAAGTTAAGTGAAATATGAAATCTATAAAATAAATATATTACAACATGAACAATATATACATAGTCCAAAAGTCCGGCACATATTGGCAACATTCCATTGTTCGTGGGCCAATGTGCATAAACACATGGGCAAAGCCCATACACGAGACCCGATTCCATTGGAGAGAACACTGCTGGGGCATCAGATAATAAAATGACAGGCACCTCAGGGGGAAGGGAAGGGGGGGCACCTCAGCCACATGAGTCCACAACGCCAGATCCACGATGGACCTCCATGCCCACTGTACCATCCTGGGGAGTGCAAAGCCACAGTCTCTCAAGTCTCTGCAGTGGGTGGATTGCCCACTGTACCATCCTGGGGAGTGCAAAGCCACAGTCTCTCAAGTCTCTACAGTGGGTGGATTGCCCACTGTACCATCCTGGGGAGTGCAAAGCCACAGTCCATCAGGTGGATTACAGACTCCATTGGTTATGGAGGAGGCATGTTGGCCAGAGTGCTTCGTGAAGCCCTGCCCGACACAGATCTGGCCCTGCCAATGGGCCAGCGGTGCTTGAGATGAAGGGCCCAGCGGAGCAGTTCAGAGACGGCGGTGCCCAGCGGAGCGGTGCTTGAGTTGAAGGGCCCAGCGGAGCGGTGCTTGAGTTGAAGGGCCCAGCGGAGCGGTGCTTGAGATGAAGGGCCCAGCGGAGCGGTGCTTGACAGGAAGGGACCAGCGGAGCGGTGCTTGAGATGAAGGGCCCAGCAGAGCAGTTCAGAGACGGCGGTGCCCAGCGGAGCGGTGCTTGAGATGAAGGGCCCAGCGGAGCGGTGCTTGAGTTGAAGGGCCCAGCGGAGCGGTGCTTGAGATGAATGGCCCAGCGGAGCGGTGCTTGACAGGAAGGGCCCAGCGAATCGGTGCTTGAGATGAAGGGCCCAACGGAGCAGTTCAGAGACGGCGGTGCCCAGCGGAGCGGTGCTTGAGTTGAAGGGCCCAGCGGGGCGGTGCTTGAGTTGAAGGGCCCAGCGGAGCGGTGCTTGAGATGAAGGGCCCAGCGGAGTGGTGCTTGACAGGAAGGGCCCAGCGGGGCGGTGCTTGAGATGAAGGGCCCAGCGGAGCAGTTCAGAGACAGCGGTGCCCAGCGGAGCGGTGCTTGAGATGAAGGGCCCAGCGGAGCGGTGCTTGAGTTGAAGGGCCCAGCGGAGCGGTGCTTGAGATGAAGGGCCCAGCGGAGCGGTGCTTGACAGGAAGGGCCCAGCGGAGCGGTGCTTGAGATGAAGGGCCCAGCGGAGCAGTTCAGAGACGGCGGTGCCCAGCGGAGCGGTGCTTGAGTTGAAGGGCCCAGCGGAGCGGTGCTTGAGTTGAAGGGCCCAGCGGAGCGGTGCTTGAGATGAAGGGCCCAGCGGAGTGGTGCTTGACAGGAAGGGCCCAGCGGAGCGGTGCTTGAGATGAAGGGCCCAGCGGAGCAGTTCAGAGACGGCGGTGCCCAGCGGAGCAGTGCTTGAGATGAAGTGCCCAGCGGAACGGTGCTTGAGATGAAGGGCCCAGCGGAGCGGTGCTTCACAGGAAGGGCCCAGCGGAGCGGTGCTTGAGATGAAGGGCCCAGCGGAGCAGTTCAGAGACGGCGGTGCCCAGCGGAGCGGTGCTTGAGTTGAAGGGCCCAGCGGAGCGGTGCTTGAGATGAAGGGCCCAGCGGAGCGGTGCTTGACAGGAAGGGCCCAGCGGAGCGGTGCTTGAGATGAAGGGCCCAGCGGAGCAGTTCAGAGACGGCGGTGCCCAGCAGAGCAGTGCTTGAGATGAAGGACCCAGCGGAGCGGTGCTTGAGATGAAGGGCCCAGTGGAGCAGTTCAGAGACGGCGGTGCCCAGCAGAGCGGTGCTTGAGATGAAGGGCCCAGCGGAGCGGTGCTTGAGATGAAGGGCCCAGCGGAGCGGTGCTTGACAGGAAGGGCCCTGTTCAGCGGTGCTTGTCACGGCGGGGCCCTGTTCAGCAGTGCTTCTCACGGCGGGGCCCCGTTCAGCGGTGCTTGTCTTGGCGGGGCCCTGTTCAGCGGTGCTTGTCTTGGTGGGGCCCTGTTCAGCGGTGCTTGTCTTGGCGGGGCCCTGTTCAGCGGTGCTTCTCACGGCGGGGCCCTGTTCAGCGGTGCTTCTCACGCCGGGGCCCTGTTCAGCGGTGCTTGTCTTGGCGGGGCCCTGTTCAGCGGTGCTTGTCTTGGCGGGGCCCTGTTCAGCGGTGCTTGTCTTGTGTTCCTAGGGAACCAGATCTGGCCAATAATTCCCGCTCAGTCGCCATCCGACCTTTCGCTTGCGGAGCCCTCCTGTGCTGGAGTCCTGGGCCCGTGGGTGTCCTCTGTCACACCCCAAATGGGGCTGGTGGGGCCCTCCTGGGCAGCTCGCCTGCTGCCGGACTTGTCCGCCCTGCTGCCCTTGCCCTCCTTGGCAGAATCTCTGGGGCCCTTGCCTCCCTTTGTGGATGGGCCAGGTGACGGTGCAAGGGTGGTGTCCTTGGGGGCAGCCGTTTCAGGCTTGTCGTGCCGGCCCTTCCCTTTTTTGGTTCTTTTCCCAGGGGGTGGGCTGGCTGTCCCCTTGCTGCTGCCCGATGTTCCTGCCCTAGGAGCTGGTGGACTCCAATAGCCCTGAACAATGGTCCTAGTAGGTGCAGGGCTTGTGGTGGCTGAGGTGCTGATTGAAGTCTTATGAGATGGAGGGGGTGGGTCAGTTGTTGGAAAGAGGTCAAGGTTGGAAAAGAAAATCAATTTAGAAAGACAGGGACGGGTAGTTGTAGTGGGTATGGGAGTGGAGGAAGAGGATGTGGTTGTAGGAGAGTGAAGTCTGGTGTCTTTGGGTGCAGGTGCTTGTGCTGGAGGCTGTCGTGAGGTGGATGGCTGTTGGGTGGGTGGCTGCCTGCGTTTGTGTGGTTTGTAAGAGGGGGTGACAGACACACTGGGAGAGGACACAGGGGACGTGTAAATGGCAGTGGGGGTGGTGACTGCACGTGTGCGGACTGTTCTTGTGGGTGTGGTGGTGATGGACGTACTGGCTGATGGTGGTGTGCATGCAGGTGTGAGTGGAGACGTCACAGGGAGGGAGGAGGGAGACGAGGAGGAGGGGGACACAGAGGAGGCAGTGGCTGTTGGCATGTCTGCATGTGGATGTTGCTTGGGTGAATGCTTGTGTGATCTGTGGTGCTTATGTCTGGATGAGCTGCCCTTGGGTGTTGAGGTGTGTACAGGCTGGTCTGTAGGTGTGTCTGGGATAGGCAGAGGAACAGGGGAGTGGGACTGGGTTGAGGAAGTTGGAGGGGGGAGGCTAGACACAGGGACAATTGCTGCCATCAGTGCTGAGGCCAGAGCGTTGAACGATCGCTGATGGGCAGCCTGACCCGAATGAATGCCCTCCAGGTATGCATTGCTCCGATGCACCTCCCTTTCTACCCCCTGGATGGCATTCAAAAGGGTAGACTGCCCAACAATGAGCGTCTGGAGGAGGTCAATGATCTCCGCACTGAGGGCAGCTGGGGTAACTGGGGCAGGACCTGAGGGGCCAGGGGCGAAGGAGATGCCCGGCTTCCTGGCCGAGCCGGCACGGGGCGAAAGCTGAGGGGCTGCTGGGAGGGTGGAGCTGGTGCGCTGGGTGGCGGCTGTACCTGTTGTTGCGGTGGGCACGGATGTTGCCGCCACCACAAGAGAGCTCCCTTCCGAGGACGTGTCGGTGTCGCTGACATCTCCACGGGTCCCCGTTGTGGTGCTCCCCTCACCCTCCGTCTCACTGGTTAACTCTGAGTCGGTTGCAGGGCCCTCCGGGGCCATGTGAGATGCAGCTCCCTCGTGCGCCGATGCCACTTCTCCTCCGCCTGATGATGCTAATGCACACATGAACAGGAAAACCAAAAAAAAGGGGGGGGAGAAGAAAGAAAGACATGTTGAGTGCATGCATCAGCGGCACCGTTGGCAGAGAGGACAGACACAGAAGCCCCCTGCACTACGCCGCGCACTCGGGGTACACTACTCAATTATTGTGACTTGGCCTACAAGTCTATGGACGACAAATGCACACATAGGTGAGCCCGGACCATGGATAGCTGTACTTAGTGCCCTACAGAGGTGGGGGGCGGGGGCACAGGGCCATGCCTAACGGAGGGGTCTTGTCTACAGAAACCGCCCTGGCCTAGAGATAGCCACTGCCCTCCTCCCCCACCCATACACCTCCACTGTGCGCTAATATAGCAGAATGTGCTGATACTCACCCCCTTGTGTCTGCTGTGATGTCCTCACGCGCCCATCCAAATCGGGGTAGGCCACCGCCAGGATCCGGGATATCAGGGGGGTCAATTGACGATTGGCACCCCTCCTACGTTGGGAGGCCATCCCCAGTAGAGCCTCGGCGGTCTTTCTGCTCCCGCGGCGGATGTCCTCTCACCTCTTGCGGCAGTGGGTGCCCCGTCTGTTGTGCACCCCCAGGGCCCGGACGTCCTTGGCGATGGCACGCCAAATGTCGATCTTCTGATGGGCGCTGACCTATGTGACATGTACAGGGTGGAAAAAGAAATATCATCACTTTTCTGCATGGTCGATGTGAGTGGCCCCCCCTCCCTAACCTTGCCATGTGGCACATGCTCTCATCTGTCGTGCGTTGCACTCCTCATTCGCTCCCCTCCCCACCATCTTACATCCACCCCACTCAACACAGGCATAGCCCATACTACGTGCTCCCTGTGTACTTACCTGTTGGTCTGGAGGACCGTAGAGTAGCGCATACTGGGGGAGGACCCCATCAACAAGTTTCTCCAATTCCTCAGATGTGAAGGCAGGGGCCCTTTCCCCAGTCGCAGCAGCCATTGTATCTTCCAGACCGAGGTCACAGCAGCACTTGCAGTATAGGTCCTCTCCTGTGGATGATCAGGTCTCGAGTGATTAAGCAGTTAGAAAATGGCGGTCACGCCCACGGCGGTGCGTACCGCGGCGGTGCGTATCGCGACCGCCGGCGCACATCGTCATTGGCTCCTGAGACCCATAGGGTTCAATGTTAACCAATGCTGCTTTGCGCCGCGGTCTTCGACCGCCTACCGCCACGGTGTGCCACGCCAGCGCATTGACCTCACATCCCATTGTCACACTTCACAGGTCAGGCAGCCGCCATTTCAAGGGCCCACATGGCTTAATTTCTACTGCGTCACACAGGCCTAGGCCTTGCATTGCCACTCATACAAGCCATTCAATGCATAGCGAATCGTGTACTGTGCAAGCTGTGGTTACGTACCTGTGGGTTGCTTGACTCTGTGCTCCATGTTGTCCTTCCTAGGCGCCGTCCGCTGGGACTTGCGAGGAGATGGAGGAATCCTCCCGTGTACAGACCGCTGGTGGACCTGTTGACAATGGAAGAAAGACATGTCATACTGACATACAGACTTGACCGAGCCACTATACAGGAACTGTGTGCCCAGCTGGAGCCAGACCTGATGTCCCCCATCCGCCAACCCACAGGGATTCCCCCTCTGGTGCAGGTTCTGTCAGTACTCCATTTTTTGGCAAGTGGATCATTCCAAACAACAGTGGCCATATCATCAGGGATGTCTCAGCCTATGTTTTCTAAGGTTTTGTCCAGAGTGTTGTCTGCCCTGATGAAATACATGCGGAGCTACATTGTTTTCCCTGAGGTGGGCGATTTGGCTACAGTGAAGGGTGATTTCTATGCCCTTGGACATATCCCCAACATCATTGGTGCCATTGATGGGACCCATGTGGCTTTGGTTCCCCCCAGTGGACCTGAGCAGGTGTACAGGAACAGAAAAAGTTATCATTCGATGAATGTCCAGGTGGTCTGTTTGGCTGACCAGTACATCTCCCATGTAAATGCCAAGTTCCCTGGGTCAGTGCATGACGCGTACATCATGCGAAATAGCAGCATCCCTTATGTGATGGAACAGCTACAGAGACACCGTGTGTGGCTAATAGGTGACTCTGGTTACCCCAACCTGTCGTGGCTACTTAACCCAGTGAGGAATCCCAGGACAAGGGCAGAGGAACGGTACAATTAGGCCCATGGGCGAACTAGGAGGATTATAGAAAGAACCTTCGGCCTCCTGAAGGCCAGGTTTAGGTGCCTGCATATGACAGGTGGATCCCTAATGTACTCATCAAAGAAGGTGTGCCATATCATCGTGGCCTGCTGTATGCTTCACAACCTGGCTTTGCGATGCCAGGTGCCTTTCCTGCAGGAGGATGGTCCAGAGGGTGGTGTTGTAGCAGCTGTGGAGCCTGTGGAGAGTGAAGAGGAGGAAGACGACGGGACGACACAGACAACAGGGACACAGTGATACAACAGTATTTTCAGTAGCACACAGGTACGAATCAACCCCGCCATTTTACATTTACTTAAAGTCTCCTGCCTCTCTACTGTCTGAGTTCCCCCCAGTTCCTGTTAACTGAGTTGTGACTTTCCCTTCCGTTTTCAGAGCTGTGGGCCCCACTGCATGACCTCTGCTTTGTTTGCCCATGGACTACAGCTGTGTGACAGTGGTATGTTGTCATCACAATGTAACTAAACATTTTTGCACCGTTATGTCTAATACATTTGTTCAAAATACAAGCAGACTCCAGATTTTTTAAGTGCAATAAGTGATTTAATTAAAGTGCTACATTTAGGAACATGATTGTAAAACGGTGATGGGTGATGGTGGAGTAATGTCCATGGCAGAGTCCAGTTCTCAGTCTCACAGGTGCATTGTCCATATGCCTGTGGAAGGATGGAGCAGGGGCAGTTCAAGGTTGGACCGGGTGACAATGTGGGACAGTGGGATGACATCAGGGGGTATCGTTTGCTGGCGGGGGTCTTGGCATCCTACTCTGTCTTCTTGTGAGATCTCAGGTTCAGCTTGCGGGGTGGTTCTTCTTCTGCAGGAGGTGGGGTTCTGGTGGCCTGTCGTTGTGTGGGGGCCTCGTGTCCACTAGCGCCGGCGGAGGTGGTAGGCTGTTCCTGGTCCAGGCTAGTGACAGGGGCCCTTTGTGGTGCCACATGGTCCCGCAATGTGGTGACTATCTGGTTAAGGGCCACGACGATGGTCCCCATTGCGGAACTAATGTTCCTCAGTTCCTCTCTGAACCCCATGTACTTTTCCTCCTGCAGTACCTGGATCTCCTGGAACCTGGCCAGTACCGTAGCCATAGTCTCCTGGGAGTGGTGGTATGCTCCCATGATGGAGGAGAGGGCCTCTTGGAGAGTGGGTTCCCTGGGCCTGTCCCCCCCCTGTCGCACAGCAGCCCTCCCAGTTCCCCTGTTTCCCTGGGCCTCTGTCCCCTGGACGGTGTGCCCACTACCACTGCCCCCAGGTCCCTGTTGTTGTTGGGGTGGTGGGTCAACCTGGGTGCCCTGTAGTGGTGGACACACCGCTGATTGACGTGTCCTGGAGACAGAGGCATGGGCCTGCTGGATGGGAGCTGTGCTGGTGTTCCCAGAGGGGGTTAGGTCTGGTGTAGCCTGTGGCTGTCTGTGGGGAACCGACTGTCCCGAGGTCCCCGATGGGCCGGGCTGGTCATCTGGGTCCAGGGAGACAGAGCTGCTGTCATCACTGGGGGCCTCTTCTGGGGGTGGGATGGACATCTCTGGACCCTCCGTGGCGGTGTGGTGGCGTTCGGGTCCTGCAGGGGTATAAGAGTATGGTTATTGCTTCTGTGTGTGGCATTTCGTGTAATGGGTGGGTGGCCGTGTACCCCAGTGCTGGCATTCCCTTGTGGAGGCTTTTGTGACGGTGGCTTGTGGGGGTGATGGGTGTGTGCAGTGGGCATGCTTTGGGGATGGGTGTCCATGCTTTGGGGACGCATGCAGGGCTAGGTTTTGGGATGGGTGGGATGTGATGGTGAGCCATTTGCAAGGAGTTGGTGTGATGGGGGTAGGGGTGAGGGTGGGGGTATGATTTGGCATGCAGGTGGGGTGGGGGGAATGAAGTAGTGGAGATTTGACTTACCAGAGTCCATTCCTCCGCCTACTCCTGCGAGGCTCTCAGGATGCAGGATGTGCAAGACTTCCTCCTCCCATGCTGTGAATTCTGGGGGAGTAGGTGGGGGTCCGCCGCCAGTCCGCTGTACCGCGATGTTGTGCCTTGATACCATGGAACGCACCTTCCCCCGTAGGTCGTTCCACTGCTTCCTGATGTCGTCCCGATTGCGTGGATGCTGTCCCACAGCGTTGACCCTGTCCACTATTCTTTGCCATAGCTCCATCTTCCTGGCAATGGTGGTGTGCTGCACCTGTGCCCCGAAGAGCTGGGGCTCTACACAAACTATTTCCTCCACCATGACCCTGAGTTCTGCATCAGAGAACCTGGGGTGTCTTTGGGGTGCCATGGGGTGGTGTGGATGAGGTGAGGGGTGGTGTATGTGTTGTAGAGTGTGGTGAGTGTGGTGGTGTATGGAGTTTTGTGCGTGGAAATTGTGTGGGTGATGTTGTGATTTGCCTCTGTGTGATGGTCTACTCTATGCTGTGCTCTCTCTCTCTGTCCTTCAGTCGCAATTGTGGTCGTAAGGGTTTGTGGGTGATGTGGGTGTGTGTTTTATATTTAATTGGGTGTGTGGGAGTGGTGTGTGTATGTGTCTCAGGTGTGTGTATTTTGATTTGTCCAATGTGGTAGTGTTTTGTAAAGGTGTGTGTATTTTGAGCGCACCGGTGTGTACCGCCAATGGAATACCGCTGTTGAAAGACCGCTGCGGGGATTTGTGGGTCGGAATGGTATGGGCGTATTTCTGTTGGCGTGACGGTGGAGGTTTGGTCATCGCCAGTTTCCCACTGACCTTTGGTGTGGCGGTTTGTTGTTTTTGTTGTTGTCGGGTTTTTGGCGGTTTGCCAGTTGCGGGTCAGAATGACCGTGGCGGTTTACCGCGACCGCGGCGGTGTTATGGCGGTCTTCTGACCGGCGGTAAGCGCCTTTTACCGCCTAGGTCAGAATGACCACCATAATGTTGTCTCTGATGATTGGGATGTCCAAACAGTTGATTCCATGCTAACTGAAATGAAGGACTATTCCGCTTTTGAAAGTGATGATGTTTATGATTATACAATGAATTATGGGGAAATGTTCTGCTATAACAATTGGGGACATCACTACCTACACCGTGCCACTAGATATAGGCCTCTGTTGAACTACACACAGTGGGAACACTGTTCGACGCCACAGGTGGGGAGTCCAAAGTATTATAGCGATAAATTTACATACTTTTCTGGGCATGATACAAAAAAAGCAGAGTCATATTATTTTAAAATACCTCCGGCACATGTTAGGAAAATTTTGCTAACAGATACGAAACTGATTTATTCAGATCCCAATGTTTCCTGGCTCTCGATTGAGGGTTACGAATATTGGAAGAGTACTATTGACTTGAAAAGTGTATGGGGAACACAAGATTGGCAGATACAGGGTAGGGAGGCTTTGTTTCGAGCATGGCTGATTCCTGTGCAAATGATTTTCTTAAATGATACTATTGAGCAGACATCCTGTCTGGGGTTAGAAAAAATTAAAGATCTAAACACGCCCAGCATCCCTACTCCGGCAAAATTTAAAAATTGGCAACACTTCCTTAATATCACAGAGGACAGGCTAGATGCAATGGTTAAGGCTGGTACCTATAATTCTTCACTTTCCAGTCCCGGCGGGTGGTTGGTATGGCCCACCGACACTAATGAGTGTCAAAGGCATTTCTTGAACTCTTCAGGGGCCTTTTCAATTAACAGGCCTGACCCTCGCTTTATATCAGGTCAACATACAGGTATAATTACAACATACAGTGTGGGTAAGCTGTGCCAGCAATGGGTGCAAACAAACACGTTAACAACGGTTAAGAAACACCTGAACACTCTTTCTGATGGTATAGACTTGCAGGATTTTCTGCTAGGTCCTAGAAAACAGCGCTCGAAACGGTTTTTATATGCTATGTACAATTAAATTTGGAAACTTTCCCAGATTGAGGCTGCTGCGCGTTTAAGGCAACTAGATAAGGAAAATTTGGAAAAAACATTAGCTGTTGTCGACAATGGCATGAACACGCTGTGTCCAACAGGATTTATTCACTATCGAATATAGTGTCGTCTGCTATTGATATCACTCAGACAGACTTGTCCCGGTTCTATCATGGGCAAACACAGCTACATTCCATCATGCAGCTGGGTTGGACATTACAGACACTGAAAAGTGGCCACATTCCATGGAGGTATATTAATGGGAGTGAATTCTTCACTGCTTTTAATTTTTCCAGGGAACAAGAGACAACGGCTAAAATGGAGGCTAGTTTCACCCTGCTTCAAGTAGAGAAATTAGATAATTTGCCCTTCACAGTAGCAGAGAGTCCTTCAACTATCTGGCTCTTACACGGCATTATTAATTTACCGATTTCGACCTTTCGTTTCTCGAGCTGCCTGAAACATCTTGCAGTGGGACGATATGAGCAGCTAGGAGATAGCTTTATTAAGGAAGAGTGGGAGTTGCCCTTTGACTATAGATGTCTGAACGGTGAAAGAGAGGTATTTCTTAGCGGAAGTGAATGTGAGACTGCTGTTCGTCATTCTATGATATGCAAACAGGTGTCACTTCACGGTCTTTGCAATGTGGGGGTCGCAAATTTGGCCTGTTTTCTGAAGAGTACTACCGTCCCCTTGATTCGTCCAGTGTTTCATGTACTTTCCAATGGAAGTTATGTGGTACTGACCGATCAAAGCTGTTGCGGCATGCGACCTGGAATTGCCTACGCAATCTCAGTCACGAAGGTCGTTACGTGTTGTGGACATGTTTTGTTTCCCCCCACACGAGAGATAAAAGTATCTGACATGTGGCCCCACATAGATACTATTAATGTGAACTATGACAAGCTGAGTAGGCTAAAGGCGCTATTGTTTCAGAAACAGGTCGCCTTGACATCCGCAAAAGAGACGTATGCTCTCCAGATTGCGAGATCATCAGCCGAGATACAATCCCTTTTAAATACCAATTTCCCCAAACACTTTGGAGAGCTGGTATCCAGAATATTCAATGCTTCAAGCACCACTGGGATTGTTCATTTCTTTAAGGATGTCGGGTCTGGTTTCGTGTCCATCTTCCAGACTGTCTTCGGAGTCATCCCATCAGCCATCCAGTCTCTCTTTTCAAGTGTGTTTGGTGGCTTTCCAATTATTTTGGCTTTAATTGGCAGACTACTACTGCTATTTCTTCTGATTCACAGTGGTTGTTTCTTTCCAGCAACACAGAGCAATGGAGCCGCTCCTGCCAACTCCACTGTGCCGTGAGAGCATGGTTCGGATCTTCGGTGCACCTTTGCTGGTGGAACTGGAGCTTGACTGGTCGTTGTCATTTCAGCCACTCCTCTGGTGTGTACAACCAGTCTTCCGCTGCATATGGTGTCTCTTTGAACATCTGCCTATGGTCTGTCTTGCTGTTGCACCGACATCTCCTGTGGACCACGAACTGCTGATGTCCCCGATGAGGGTTCATACACGGTCATGCCCCTTGAGACTGAGGTTGCTCCGCAAGGCCACCTATGAGCCTTCCGTTGTGAGATCTACCATGGATGAGGACACTGCAATGAGTATCGATGCACAGGAAATACGGCTCACTTCTGCTATGTGGATCCGTTTGTCCGCCCAGCACTCGACTTAACTTCGGACGATGTTGACTCATTTTTTAGATCATTGACTGGTGACTTCGATGACATTCTTCAAGGTCATGCTTATAACAAATAATTTGAATAATTGAGTTGCCATTCCCGATTCCAAATTATGCATTTAAATTGACATTTGCTGTTGCACGCTATACTTGTCATAGTTGACATGAACATCTCTTTATGTATTATAAAGGTATTTGTTTTAATATATTTTTAACACATGCAAATGCTTTTTTAGCGTGTTTTTGCTTTTAGCTTTAGTTCAGAAGCAGCTTTTAGCATTTGGGTTCCTGTACCTTCATCATACCTGTTACTGCAATGGGGAGGGTGTAGTAAATCCTAGTTCGTTTTAATGGGATAGCAGGAGTTAGCTTAGCCTCTGGCTTGTAGACTCGTGCCCCCATCACCTAGTGACTTTTAACCTACTTAGCTTGCTCTGTCTTAGCCCATTTAATTATTTATTTCTTCTAAGATGGCTGCCTTGTTTATAGTTAGGCCACTTGTTATGAGTTACATTATCAGTGTCAACGCGCCAAGGCGTCAAGATCAAGCACCAAAGACAAATAAACAGTAGGTGTTCACACTTAGGGATTTTCCCTCTCTATACTTTTGAGGGATTGTTGATATTAATTGCCGTCCCAAGCATGCCTGTTATCTATTGTTTAGGAATACACCTACGTCAGGGGACCTTGTAGATCTGTATAAATACATCACTCTTTAGACAGATAATCAGAGGGATTCCGACCAGAGGGCATCGCCACCATCGCTGATACCGATGCTGCAGTCATCTTGACGCTGACCCAGTCTTCGTGTCCCTGCGGAGTCTGAGATAGAGACCTCATTCCAAGGTAACGAGGGTTGGGGGCTCCTCTCATTGACACAGCATTGGCAGATTAGGTTTAACGAACCCAGCTCTCCTTTAGGTAGGAGGTTAGGTCTTTTTCTTAGGATAGCAGGGAATCTTACATCTTATATATCTTTTCTATGTATTGCAAAATGGTGGGGGTCTTCGTAACAATGACTCCTGTTTTCACAATACTGTTACTTGCTATATTCATTATCCTAATCATTGCAGTCCATGCAACTTATTGCAAATTGAAGTTATGTTAAATAAAAAGCTATTATAACTTTACTGCATCTGTGTCATTGCCTGTGTTTGTATGAGACATAATATATCTTGAGAAAAGGGTAATCTCCGTTTAACCACAACACTCCCTGAGATATCTCATTTTTGAGTCCATGCGTGAACGGCTGCCATAAATCACCTTTTACTATTGTGTTTCTGGTGAGGTGCTGCTAGCGAGCCGGTAAGGTTGGGATAACAGTTGCGATTTGTTGTGGGAAAGACGCAGTCGCCTACAAACAAAAGTACTGTCATCCTAAAACCAGCAGTCTTGCTCAGAGCAAGAGTCCAAACTACGACAGTCTGTGTGTGCAGTTTTAACTGTAAGTTCGACTTTGCAAGGGTACCCACTTGCCAGGCCCAAACCTTCCCTTTTCCTACATGTAAGGCACCCCTAAGGTAGGCACTAGGTAGACCCAAGGGCAGGGTGCAGTATATGGTTAAGGTAGGACATATAGGGGGTCATTACAATCCTGGCGGATGGCGGAGAACCGGCGGTAAGACAGCCAACAGTCTAGCGGTCTTACCTTGGTGTATTATGACCATGGCGGTTACCGCCATGGTCAACCGACGGTTAGCCGTCCTGCCCGCCAGGGCGGAGACAACCGCCGGGCTAGAGACCTGGGTCTCCAGCCCGGCGGCCGTCAGTATACCGCCGGCGGTATTTGGACCTGGCTTACCGCCGTGGATTCCCAGCGGTTTCAACCGCCATGAAATCCATGGCGGTAAGCACTATCAGTGCCAGGGAATTCCTTCCCTGGCACTGATAGGAGTCTCCCCCACCCCCCACACCCACCGACTCCCTCCCCTACACCCCCCACCACCCTTGCCACCCCCCAAAGGTGGCAGGGCCCCCCTCCCCACCCGACCCCCAACACAACATTACTCACACACACCTGACACGCATGCAGGCACCGCCCACATACACACCCCGACATACATGCCTACATCCACACACACAGTCAGACACGCACACCCACATTCGAACATACATGCACACATCCATACAGACATACCCATAGCCATACATGCACTCATTCCCATACACACAACACCCCCGCAAGCATACACGCACTCACACACCCCCTCTATATACACACACGCACACCCCCATGCACGCACACAACACCCCCCTCCCCTAACGGACGATCGACTTACCTGGTCCGTCGGTCCTCCGGGAGGGGACGGGAGCCATGGGGGCAGCTCCGCCCACACCACCCCGCCAACAGAACACCGCCAAAGCGAATCACAGAACGTGATTCGCTGGGCGGTGTTCTGTTGGCGTGGAGGTGGAGCAACCTCCACTTCCCCACTGCCCGCAAGTATGGCTGTTGGCGGCTCTCTGTCGGAATAACGACGGAGAGCAGCCAACAGTCATAATACACCGAGCGGCAAACCGAGGACGTAATGACCCCCATAGTAATGTATTTTATATGTCCTGACAGGGAAATATTGCTAAATTTGTTTTTCACTGTTGCAAGGCCTGTCCCTCTCATAGATTAACATGGGGGATACCTTTAAATCTGATTAAAGTGTAGATTCCCTTTGGGAGTGGATGGACATGTGAAGTTTGGGGTCTCTGAGCTCACAATTTCAAAATCCATCTTTTAGTAAAGTTGATTTTAAGATTGTGTGTTTGAAAACGCCACTTTTAGAAAGTTCGCATTTTCTTGCTTATACCATTTCTGTGACTCTGCCTGTTTGTGGATTCCCTGTCTGGGTCAGTTTGACAGTTGGGCTGGTTGCAACTCACACTAGACATTGACACATAGGGGGCTGGGGTGTAGTCGGCATTTCCCGATGAGCCATCTGTTCTAGGAGGGAGAGGAGGAGTGGTCACTTACACCTGAAAGGGCTGTGCCTGTCCTCACACAATGCCGTCTGCTACCCCCTGGTGAGTGTCTGGGGCCTGGCCTGGGAAAGGCAGGATTTGACATTCAAAAGAGACTTTACTTTGAAGTAGGCCTACTTCAAAGGAGAAATTGGGTATAAGAAGGGCACCCAAAACCACAGACTTTAGATCACTTCTGGACATCAAGAGGAACCTCTACCTGGAGAAGAGCTGAAGAGCTGAGGAGAAGTGCTGCCCTGCCTGTGACTGTGCTTTGTGGAGCTATCCTGCAGTTGCTGCTTCTGCCAGAGTAAGAGGGCAAATACTGGACTTTGTGTGCCTTCCTTCTTGTGAAGAAATCTCCAAAGGCTTTAATTAGAGTTTGCGTCCTGTTGTTTGAAGTCTCAGGGACAGCAAAGACTTCTCTCTGCCAGCACCTGGAGTCTCTGGAGAGACTCCTGCTCTGACAAGTGGTGCCCTATTCAGTCCCTGGGTCCTTGAAAGGAAAGCTAGTGGAAATCCAAGGAAATTGACTTCGGAGGACTTCGGACCAACGCCGCTGCTGAATCTGGTGACGCCGCCTGCAACCGACTCAGTGATCTTTGCTGGAACGCGACGACCTTTGCAGGCCCAATGCCGCTGCAGCCCCGCTGAAGTCCGTGGCTCCGTGGAAGTCGCTGCACCACGCTGTGACCGATGCCGCTCGAAGTGCGCAGATTCAACATTTCGCACAGACGCCGCGATCCCCGACTTCGCACATCAACTTGTTTTCACTCTTCACCAAAGGTACTGTACTTGGGGGTCTACGCGACTCCATGTCCAGCGCCGCTGGTGTCGGCTTGTTGGGAACGATTCCGTCATGACGCCGTGTTAATACCTCATCAAAGCATTTTGTGTTTCTAAGCGCTATTTTTAAGTTTAATCTTTACAAATTCATAACTTGACTTGTGTGTGTCGGATGTTTGTCATTTTGGTCTTGTTTTGTTTAGATAAATATTTCCTATTTTTCTAAACATGTGTTGTGTCACTTTGTAGTGTTTTCATTAAGTTACTGTGTGTGTTGGTACAAATACTTTACACCTAGCACTCTGAAGTTAAGCCTACTGCTCTGCCAAGCTACCAAGGGGGTTAGCTGAGGGTGATTCTCTTTTACCCTGACTAGAACAGGGGGTAACCTGACTGTCAACCAAAGACCCCATTTCTAACAAGCTGTATTTAATTACGGGATCTGACATTGCTATAGTGGGACACATAGTGACACCCCTGTTGCTCATAAGCCCACTTGTGGTCAAATGTGGCATGGCTAATACTGGGGAAAATGCTATAAAGATAGGGATGCCTTTTCAAGGATGCTTAGGCCACGGGAGACAGAATACCGCCATTGCTGCGGTATTCCTGGCTCCCTATTATGACATTTCCGCTGGGCCAGCGGACGGTAACACTGTTACCGTCCGCTGGCCCAGCGGAAACGTCACATCAACATTGCTGCCGGCTCATAATAGAGCTGACGGCAATGCTGATGTGCAGCGGGTGCAGTAGCACCCGTCGCGCATTTCACTGCCCGAAATTCGGGCAGTGAAATGCGCGACGGGGCTATGCCTGGGGGCCCCTGCACTGCCCATGCCAAGTCCACACTATAGATCATTACAGGATATATAGAATCACTGTGTTTCTATGAAGTCTAAGCCACAGCATTTTTAACCTAACTCACTGACTAAACTTATTCTAATATCTTTTTGAAAAAAGTAATTACTGCTTTTGTTGTGCTGAATTTCCCAACATCAATGCGACTTTCATACTTATTGTCTGTAATGAGTTTGAAAGAGCAAGACACCAAGGATTTCAGTGGTTTGTGGGAAGGCTGGTGTTATGCCCATGAATTACAAGGAATAAAATAACCTCTGCCATATATTAAAAGGGTACCCAGTTACCTCAGACTTCTATGGCCTTAAAAAGGAAATTGTCCTTATGCTTTGTTCTTCTCTTTGGTGTGGGAACTCCTTTGTGACTTGCAATATCTTAATAATTCATGGTAAGGGAACTTTGTCCCATTTTTAATATTCCTTGGAGGTTTAACAATGCCTCCAAGTTCTTATGGTCTTCTGAAGGTACTTGGTTAGCGCCATACACTATAATGGACCCTTCTTATGCACATCAACTGAAACCTCCATGCACAGTACATAGAAGCATGTGTGTCTCTTTGTCACACCCTGTGCAATGCCTATACACATCTACAATCAATGAGCTCACAACATCATTATCCCTCAAACTCTTTACCTAACATCCAATAAGGCTCAAACCACACAATCACCCTTTCAACCATTCATCCTGAAGGTTACAAAAGCATCTGATACAAATTGGAGAGCTTCATGATCTTGCCATTGGTATGAAGTAGTATACAAGTAATGAAAACTAAACCACCCAGAAAAGTGCTTTAGGCCTTGCAAGGGATTTGCTCCGAGCTACATACAAATCAGTACAATTCAATATAATTGTTCTCCAAAATCCACTTTACATTTTATGAATTCTCAATTTGTGCCCAAAACCCCATTTCCCTTAATTCTTTCATTTATTTTGTCCTCTAAGCCCAAATGTATTTAATGAAGCCCTGAATTTAGTTTTTAATACCAATCTGCACTTCATGAATTTGTGTAAGGCAGTGATTCCCAGCCTTTTGACTCCTGTGAACCCCCACTTTATAATTACTGGAACCCAGAGACCCCAATTGAATCACTATTGGAATCCGGGAACCCCCAACTAAGTCATTACTGAAAGCTGGGGACCTAATCTCTTAATTTTATTCAATTTTTTAAGATGTCGGGGACCCCCTGAGGAAGCTTCGAAGACCCGCAGGGGTCCCCGGACCACAGGTTGGGAACCACTGGTGTAAGGAATTCTCAGGTCCAGTATACATTTGGTACACTCATGCATTTTAATTATAAACTCCAACACCAATATGAGCTTCTTATGTTTCCAGCTTGGGTAAGTGACGCCAGCCTGCACTTTAGTCCAAATCCCATCTACTATACATATGCAGTGTGGTCCTGACTGTATCAGAACAATCCACATCACAATATTGTAATGCACTCCCAACTTGCATTTTTGTATCATGCATAATGATGTACATTTCCCTGCCACTTTCTGGAACACAAATAATCACTGTCTAAAATCTGAACAGTGTGTAAAATAAAAAAATAAAAATGATTCTTTCTTCATCATGAAAAGAATGCTAAGCTTTCTGTTTAAGAAATATTGATTTTTAACAAGAGCACACTTTAGTTTACAGATTGTATTTCACTAAAGGTGAACATTTCTTAAATATGACTGATCATGTCTTTAAAAGGTTCCTTCTCAACTGTCTGCTGCCAGGGTCATTTATGAGAGACAAGCATAAACATGAGGGTGCTGGGCACAGCTGCCCCCTGTTGTGTCCTCCCCAGCCTGGGAGCTTGCACAAGAACACAACACACACAGCGCTTGTGGCCATCATCTTTATTCATCAGTGTACAATCTTCAAATTAACTTCTCATGTCTCTCTACCATTAATAACCACACCTTAAGACCTCCCAAAAATATTACATAATTTGTTCATTGAATCCACCTAGGACGTGGAATCCTTGTGCTCACTCTACATCTCGCCCTTTGTTAAATAAAAAGGTCTAAACAATAGCAGGATTACTTTTCTTTGATCAGTCACCGAGATGCTTGCATAGCTCAGTCAGACCACATGAAATGAGGTCACCGAACTGCACTTGGAGTGGACACCGAGGGTACAGGGTCTAATGTCTGATCTGGGCGTTCAGACTGCGCAGCCTCATCTGGAGGTACAGGGACCGGTGATATGCAAGACTGATATCTGAAATGTGATTACTCCCTTGTGATGGATTTGCCAGGCCGTTGCACAGTTATCATGTGTGCCTTGTGAGTCACAACTTTCGGAGGTTCAACATCAAATGGAAGAAATTTCTTTTGCTTCCATTTTTGATTGATGAGAACCCAGCCATCTTCATCAGAGATGATCTCCTGGGCTCGCAAATGCTGTTTAGTACATGTCTTCTTTTGATGTTTTTGAGCAGTGTCAGCAGCACAAACCTCTTCATCATACCGGGTTCATCCAGCAGTCCACTGTGGTAGTTTGGTCCTGATAGTTCTCTTGAACATTAAGGTGACAGGAGCCTCACCGGTGATAGAGTGAACGATAACCACGGAGGTCTTGAAATAATGCCTGACTCAGTTCAATTCCCACCATCTATGCACGTTGGATCACTCGTTTCAGGTTTCCCATAAAATGTTCCACAACACTGTCAACCTGAGGCCACTAGGGTGTGCTTTTCTTATACTTGACATTGAGTCTAGTCAGAAACTCCTTAAACTCTTTGATATTGAACGGTAGACCATTGTCAGACATGAGAGTGTCCGGTATGCCCCACACTACAAATATGTCATCCAGATGCTCAATAACCTTTTCTTGGGTTGTAAATGACATATCATCTACCAGAATAAAATGGGAATACTCATTAATAACCACCATTAAATGTTGTCTGTTTCCAAGAGGCCCAAAGAAGTCTACATCAACTCTTTCCCATGCACCCACTGGGAGATCGGTCACTTTTTGAGAAAAGCATTTGCATAAATGACACTCCTTTAATTCCCTTTCAACTTTCTCATCCAAGCGAGGGAACCACACTATCTCAAAGTGTTTTTTTGGTGGGGACAAAGCTACAATGCCCTTCATGAGCAAGTTAAATGATTTGTCTCAGACTCTCGGGTATTACAATCCTGGAGGTTCTTAACACAAGGCCTTCTTTAGACAGTTCATCTTGTACGTTTCAATACTTTTGAATTTCAGCATGGTCACTCAGAGGTGTAACGCTCTGTCTCCATGATTGTGCTGAAATAATGTTTTTAAGGGCAAGCATTTGTAGTGGCAACAGTCTGTTCAATGGGTAAGGCCACTGGTTTGCTGGACTTCAGAATGAAGTTGATTTAGTTCTCAGCAGTTTGATGTTGAGCTGTGTCCCTGTGGTAGTACTTGTGAGAAATAATCTGCAGGGTTTTGGTTCTTGTTTGGCTTATGCACAATTGTATTATCGTACTCTTGTATGAGCAACCTCCACCTCTCAATGTGAGAGGGAATCTTGACTTTTGAATTTCTGAATATGGTGAGCAGTGCTTGGTGGTCTGTGACAATCATGAAATCCTTTCCATACAGAAACACAAAACTTTTTTTTCCTAGCTGCGAATAGGCACATTCTGTGTCAGGCAAAGCTCTACTGGAGTACACCACAATGTGTATCTGAGCATCTCGATGTCTATTATGCTGAGCAAGGATTGCTCCCAGCCTTACCTGGCTCGCATCAACAGGAATATCAGAGTGCAGCTTTGGATTAAAGTAACCCAACTCAGTCACAATTTCAACTGCATGCTTTATTCTTTTGAAACTTTGGTCACATTCAGAGGACCATTGAAACTGTACATTTCATTTGGTCAGGTCTCGAAGGAGGCCCTCACTGTAGCAAAATTGTGAATGTACCTTGAACAATAGCTTGGCATGCTGAAGAAGGACCATAACAGGGTGACATTTTGGGGGATGCTGGTGGCTGATAGTGCTTGTACCCTATCTGGATCAGGAGTCATCCCCCCATCAGAAAATACGTTCCCAAAGAACTTGAGTTTAGTTTTCTGAAATTCACACTTTAATTGCATTTAACATATGACCTGTATTCGTAAGTGACTGACACACTTGTTTGAGAGACTTATCATGCTCCTTCCTAGGTTGTTTTAAACATCAATAAATCACTGTAATTGAAAGAAAATACAACAGGTTGAATAATATTATGTACAACATCTTGGAAGCGTGCACCGTTCAGACTAACTTCTCATTATTCCATAACCATTAATAACCACACCCCAACACAATTTGTTCATTAAGTTCGCCCAGGAGGCAGGGTCCAAGTGCTCACAGTCCTAAGACACTACGCCCCACTCATCATGCTTATGGTCCTGGGACCTGTAAAGTGTTCAACAGCTACCCTCCATTGTTTAATGGGCGGGTCTGTAGGTGATTTCCATTGCACAGTTATGGCATGTTTTGGCAAGATCATTAATAGGTCTGCAAATTTAGGGGCTCATTTACAAGCCCCTGATGCTACTGGATTGTACTTTCAGTGAGGCTTCAGTGGTGCTGTGCCCATTTCCACATGTACTCTAAGCCACTTTGCATGGCTTAACGCCACCTTGTAAATATGGACCCCCTATGCAGTTTTCTGTGGCAGAGGAGGGTGCAATGGGTGTTTCTGTGGGCATTTTCACACAAAACCCATTGCTTTTGACACTGCCCCAGATTTACAAGAAATCATTATTCTGAGGCAGCACCAAAAAATAACACTACCCTATTTCTCCTCCTTTTTGCTTTTTCTATGTGTGCTGCATTCTGAAGCACACATAGAAAAAGCAAAACGCCATTAATGATTGTTTATGTGCAGGAAGGTGTGCCTCCATTCTGCAGCACACATGGAAGTAATAAATCACCATTATTCATTGTTTTTGTGCAGGAAAGGATACCTTCCTGCATATAAACAATCATTACCTGCAATGCAGATACCCTTGCACCATGGTGTTGGCAGTAGGCAGCAATATGTGCACCACCACAGGGGGAGTGGACAGAAATGTCCCATATCTCGTAGATATGACAGATTTCTGCCCCTTCCTGGTGGTGCAGGGTGGCACAGCAAGACACTATGAAACGGGGGCATGTGCCTTCTTTGCCTCGGTTACAGGACAAGCATTGTAGTATTCCCTGCCAGGAACTTCTGTTTTGACATCTTGAACTATGCACCAGAAGTGGGTGATTATGGGGCATTCCCACATCATTTGGTAATAATCTGTTTCAACATTGTAGCATTGGGGAAAGCATTCCATTGCATCTAATCATATGTTGTTGATTAGATTGAGGGATATATACGCACAGTGCAATTGATAATATCTATCTGATGTAGCCTAGCATAGTTAATCCTTTTTTGAGCAGAATGGATGGTCATAAAAAAGGGGGGAGGGTCCCAAAACACTTTTCCCATGCAGTCTTCCATAGGAAAATTAAACATAGCTATGGCTGAACAAAATTACACCACATTTGACAGAAAGTTAGCTCTTTATACTGAAAGCATGCTTTTTGTAATTTAATCTAAATCCGTTTAGTCGTTTGTGAGACATTAAATATATATCACACCACAGAGTATCTGCGGATCCAACAGATCAAAACTTAAGATCTGATTGGCTACCAACACAATAACAAAGATGGGCGGCAGCCATTTAAGGACTCTGGTGCTTAGTCCCCTGTCCTTTAGAAAAGATTGTAAAAAACATGTATGGGGTAGGGTAGGCATACTCTGTCCCTCAGACCTGACTGGGTGTTCCAGAGGAACCCACCCATGGGCCAAAAGCCCTCTGGTCCAGTTAAAAAAAGTGCTTACCCCTGCCCTTTTAAAATCTATGCCCCTCCCCAGAGTGGGATGGGGCCCCAGGGGTGTTGTAGTAATATTTATTTTGGGAAGAAGTGTGTGGTCACTTCTCCTTGAGCTTTCTGGATGCCACAGGGACCACTTCCCCTGGGGTGATATTATATTTAAGGGAGGGGCAATCAACCACCCTCCCCAAGCCCTTAGAAGGCCCAGGGACCCCATCACCCAGTGCTTTATTACATTTATGTGACAGCATGCAGTTCACCTCCCTGAGCCTTAAGAAGGCCCCAAGGACATGACTTCCCTCAGTTGATAAGTTTATGTAGGGGAGGAGAGTGTGCAGCCTCCCTCTCTGCACCTCAGAGATGCCCTGGGAACCACATCACCAGAGGTTAGTTGTGTATGGAGAGGAAGGAACATCTGGCCCTTTCTCCCCGAGCTGTAGACCAGACTCGGGAAACCCCATCTCCTGTGTCCCGGCCCCTCCCTACCCTAGGACATTGCTGTTTCCCACCAGGACAGTTCAGGTAGGGACTACAAACCTAATTCCCGGCCCACACTCTACAGAACAGAGAACTTAACTTTGTTCCAGTCTGGCTGGAGCACACAGGAAAGCCGCTCCCAACCGGGCAGGAGCAAAGGAACAAACCTGACCTTGCAGGCACCCATGATGGGTGCTGGCCCTGGAGCTGACAGGTGACCTTGAGGCTACCCCCACAACCTGTGAATGGCCTGTTGTGGGTGCCCCTGGTGGGCACTGGGGAATCCACCTTAAACGTAATGTCTGACTCGTGCCAGCACCCTATACAGTTGTGAGCTGGAGAGCTGGCAGGGACCTTGGAGGCTTTCGGGCTCCAGTCACGGCCCAAAGTTAATATAAAGTTTGGGTGTCCCAGGTGGGTCCAGGACTCCCCCAAATAGCCCTTACACAAATAAAAGGAATAATAAAGGAGTAGCTGGAGGCACTCATATATTTCGTACTGCTCCATGTATGCCCTGCAAGTGCTTTTAAATCATTATTTTTGTTCATATTGGTGCAAGTAGAAGGGGCGGGGAACCACCAACCATTTTTTAATGTTTTTAAGGTCTGCAGGGAGCACAACAGCCCTCCAACAACATTTAAAAAGCAAGGCAAAACTTTCTGGGTCATTGAACCCATGGCCCAGCACATATTGGTTTAAAGCATTCTGAGCTTGAGCAGTATGCTCTTCAGCTTGATGCATGGACCCCTTGTGTTTGGTTCTATTGCTTCACTTTTTGGCCTGAAAGATTAAAAGAGATGTTCAATGATTTACAAAAAAATAATGATAATGATGTATTGAAAGTATTCTGAGACAGTCACCATTATTAAACATTGCAATGTGTGAATTTATAAAATATACATAACATTATAGTGATTGGTTGATTTCTGACAAAGCTAAAAGGTCTGCTTTATGCCGCTTGATATGCTGACCTCGTAATAAACCCACAAGGACACCCCCCTTTTTATATGTTGGTATTCCAATTCGTTAACAAAGCCAGTAGGTCTGCATTATTTAAAATGATATCCTTTTATATTATAATGAGATAGGCCCTCATTATGACATTGGCGGTAAATCCCTCTTACTGCCAACTTACTGCGGCAGATATCCGTTCACCATATTATGACACACACACACACCAATCCGACAGAGTTCAGCCACATACACAAATCTGCCAGTCTAAAGGTCAGTGCTAAAGTGGTTGTATCAAAACCCACACCGTTACGCCAACAGAACAACTCCTACCACATTGTGACCCATGAATCACCACTGCGGACATTCAACAGGGGTAAACCATTGGCAGTACATACCGCCGCGCTCACAATAGACACCCACAGACAAAACAACACCACATTGGCCAGTTCAAACAACACACACCTGACACCCATACACACACCACACCCATACTCCCACACCACTATAAAACACACACACACATTACCCACAGCCCTTTATGATTAAAAATATTTGCCACCAGAGAGACACCAAGACCACTGAGACAACTAGAGCCATACACCACTCACACCAATACACCACTCACGCACTCCACATCACACATCTCAACACATTACCCAACACACCCTCACCAACACACCTCACATAACACCCATGGCACCACGAAGACACCCCCGGTTCACAGAGAAGCTAAGGGTCATGGTGGAGGATATTGTCAGCGTAGAGCCACTGCTATTTGGAGCACAGGTGCAGCAAATATCTATAGCTAGGAAGATGGAGCTATGGCGGAGAATCGTGGACATGGTCCATGCTGTGAGACAGTACCCCAGAACAAGGGATGACATTAGGAAGAGGTGAAATGACCTACGGGGAGGGTACATTCCATAGCAGCAAGACACCAGCTCGCTATCCAGAGGACTGGCGGTGGACCCTCACCTCCTCCCCCACAACTCACAGCATGGGAGATGCAAGTCTTGGCAATACTGCACCCTGAAGGTCTGGCCAGAGTTGGAGGGGGACTGGACTCTGGTAAGTCAACATTAAACAATTATCACCCCCCTACGTGCATGCCATCACATACCCTCACTCCCATCACTCCACTCCATCCCACACACTCCACCATTACATCTCACTAATCCCAATGCCAAGCCTTGCATGCTGTACCAATGCATGGACACCTCTCACAGGCCTGCATGGACACCCATCACTAAAGCATGCACAGCATAGAGAACTAACAATCCCACCATACACTAACGTACAAAAGTGAAAGCTGGCAGGGAAAAACCAACCATAGAGAGGAAGCCAGGGATGTACAATATGTCATACACATCAAACATAACACATCATTTACATCCCCACAGGTACCCCAGCCAATGTCACCCGAGAGGAGGTACCAGCACTATCCAGTCCCCCAACTGAAGAGGCCCACAGTGATGACAGTAACTCTGGACTTCAGGATCTGGACGACCTACCTGGCCCATCAGGGACCACTGGATAGCCGGTTACCCAAGCCCACTTACAGACCACCGCAGAGCCTCCCCCTTCGGGAAACACCACCACGGCACCCACCCAGCGTACCCACACCTCTGTCCCCAGGATACGTCAATCAGCAGTATATCCACCTGTACAGGGACCCCAGGCCACACCTCGCACACAAGACAATCAAGGACCTGGGGTCAGTGGCAGTGGGCACACAGTTCAGGGGACAAAGGCACAGGCTAACAGGGAAACTGGGAGGAGTGTTGTGCGCCAGGGGGAGGACAGGCTCAGGGAACTGACTCGCCAGGAGGCACTCTCCGAGATCCTGGGAGCCTACCAAGATTCCCAGGACACGATGGGCCAGATCTTGGACAACGTGCAGGAGAACAGGTGGCTGCAGGAGGGACAGTACCAGGGGATCAGGGAGGATTTGCAGGGCATCAACAACACCCTGATCTCCATAGCAGGGGTGCTGGCAGACATGGCCAACATTATGAGGGAGGCAGTCTCACACCAGCGGGCCTCTGCCACTAGCCAGTCATCTGAACAGACATCCACTTCCGCTGCTGCTAGTGGCCAGGAGGCCCCACCACAGGACTCACAGGCCACCACCACCCCTCCCCCTGCAGAAGGTGAACCACCCCACAAATGTTTCCTGCGATCCAGACAGAAGCCAGAGACACTTGCCAAGACCCCGCCAGGAAATGAGACTCTCCTGATTGTCCCCCTTGTGTCCCACTCAATCACCCTGTCCACCTTGAACTGCCATTACAACCCTTCCTATGTCCCCTTGCACAGACTGGATCAATACCCTGGACTTTCCTCCATCATCACCCCATTGCACTTCCCCCTATATGTTAGCACTTCAATAACCACCCTTTGACAAAAATCGATTTCAAGTATGTCATGTATATCAAATCTGTTTTGTACAACCATTGCAAATGAACTGTACATATAAGGAGCATAGATTTAATGACCAGCAGCTGGCTGTAGTGATCACACAAGGAGTATTTGTCATATCACCAAAATCTGAAAAATTAATATAGAGGGAACAGTAAGTGGGAATTGAATTGGGAATTACCAGCATGACAATGCCACACAGAATACAACCAAAGTCATTGAAATGTAAAGTTACACTGTCTTACCTGTGTGTCATTGGAAGTACTGACGGATCACAGATGTTCTTTTGTCCTCATCTTCATCCTCTGCCTCCTCATCCTCACTGTCCACAGGGTCCACTGCTGCCACAGGGGCATCTCCAGTCTCCTCCTCCTGCAGAAAAGGTACATGTCATCTGAGGGCCAGGTTGAGCAACATGCAGCATGCCACTACTATCTGGCAGACCTTCTTGGGTGGGTAGCACAGGGATCCACCTGTTAGATGGAGGCACCGCACCCTAGCCTTCAGGAGGCCAAAGGTTCTCTCAATTATCCTTCTGGTTCGCCCATGTGCCTCATTATAAAGTTCTTCTGCCCTTGTCCTGGCATTCCTCACAGGGGTCAGCAGCCATGATAGGGTTGGGTAAGCAGAGTCAACTGCAATTACTGAGGGACAACATTTGGCCACACACTATCCTATATGGCCCACACCATACCCATACACCAACATATAATGGGTGGGAACATTGGCTCACCTATAAGCCACACGCTGTGCCTCTGTAGTTGCGGCATCACATTTGGGATACTGCTATTCTTTAGGACAAAGGCATCATGCACCGACCCAGGATACTTAGCATTGACGTGGGAGATGTACTGGTCCACCAAGCACACCATCTGCACATTCATGGAGTGGAAACTCTTACGATTCCTCAACACCTGTTCATTCTGTCGGAAAGGGGGGAAAGGCAATATGTTTTCCATCAAAAGCCCTAATTATATTGGGGATATGTCCTATTGCATAAAACTCGGCCTTCACAGTGGCCAAATCCTCAACCTGGGGGAATGCAATGTAGCCACACATGTGTTTGATCAGGGCAGACAACACTTTTGTCAGCACTATTGAGAACATTGGCTGTGACATTCCTGCTGCCAAGGCCACTGTCACTTGTAAAGAACCAGTTGCCAGGAAATGGAGCACTGATAGCACTTGCACAAGAGGGGGGGATCCCAGTGGGGTGATGGATAGCAGAACTCAGGTCAGGCTCCAATTGGGCACACAGCTCTGTGATTATGCCCCTGTCCAGTCTACAGGTGAGTATTATGTGCCTGTCCTCCAGTGTAGCCAAGTCCACCTGGGGTCTGAACACGGGGGTATGTCTCCATCGCCTATTCATCCTCAGTGGTAGGAATCTATGGGAGAAAAGAGTGAGGAGCCTGTCAGAAACTGAACAATGGAGTCACAACACTAGTTTGCATTCTGTGAACATGTAATGGGTCAGTGTGATTTGTCCAGTATGTGCCTATTTCTTCTGTGATGCAGCATTATTCCATAGGGCTGCCCCCCTCTGAAATGGCATCCACCTGTCCTGTGTGGAGGGACAGGTGGAAGTGAGGTAATTCTGCTGACGTTGTGTGCCGTGACGGGAGGCGTCGGGAACCGCTGTGAAACTCCTCATTGGTTAATATTGAGCCCTATAGGCTACAGTGGCCAATGGTGATCTACGTCGGTGGTGATGGTATGCACCGCACTGTCCGTGACTGCCATTTTCAATCATATTCGTCACTTGTTACCCGACCTTCCATAGGAGAGGACCTACAATGCATGTGCTACTGTGACCTGCATCTGTAACCTACGATGGAAGACCGCAGAGGCCCAGATGGGGATGGCCTCCAAACGAGGATGGGGTGCCCGTCAAACCATGACCCCCCTGATGGCCCCATACTGGCGGTGGCCTATCCAGAGCTGGATGGGCACTTGAGGGCAACACAGCAGCCACAAGGGAGTGAGTACAGTGGCTATCATTACAGCTTATGCCTGGTGGGGTGGTATCCGAGTGGGGGGTGTGTGCCAGTGGGTACCCCTAGGACAGGCCAGGCATAGCAGTGTAGGTCCTCTGGTGGCTAGGGGTGTGAATAGAAAATGATGGCTACCTTGCTTGTTAGCATCCACTACTGGCCAGGGCTGTGTGAGTCCTAGGTGTACTGCAGTTGGCGGTGTGTGCCCCTCCTCATGGCTTGGTGGCTAGCAATGTCACTTGTAATGCAATCCATAGTGCATAGGCCTGTTCCCTGTGTGTGAGGGTGCTGTGTAAGCCAACGGTGGTGTTGGTGCAGTCATTGACCCAGTATATCATTTGTCTCTCTCCCACCCTTTCTTGTTTTGGCATCCTGTCCCTATATGCACTAGCATCATCTGGTTGAGAAACAGAGGCACCGGTGATGGATGGAGCTGCATCCCACAGGACCCAGGAGGCAGAGTCCACTGACTCTGAGGGCATCAGTGGGACGGAGGGCCAGGGAAGCATCATGGCGGAGACTGGAGGGGACAATACAGTCTCTAACACTTCCTCTGATGGGAGCTCCCTGGTGGTGGTGGACACCTCTGTGACCACCCCAGGTACAGCCACCACCCCATACCAGCACTGCCCTCCCAGCGGCCCCTCAGCGAGTTGCCCTTGCCCACTCACCCAGGAGAGTGGGCATCTCCTTCACCCCAGGCACCTCAGGCCCTGCCCCAGTGAGCCCTGCTGCCCTGAGTGAGGGGCTATTGACCTCCTGAGATCCATCTCTGTAGGGCAGTCAACTATTGTGAATGCCATCCAGGGGTTGGCAGCTCAGATGCAACAATCTAATGCATTCCTGGAGAGTATTCACACTGGATTGGCGGCCCAACAGAGATCGATTCAGGCTCTGGCTCCTCTTTGATGGCAGCCATTGTACCTGTTTCTACCATACCCCCTCCAACTTCCACTTCCCAGTCCCATTCTCCTCAACCCCAACCCATCCCAAGCACACAGCCAGATGAACATGCACACAGGACAACACCCAAGAGTGTGACAGGCAAACACAAGCACCACACTTCATCCCACAGGCACTCACACAAACATCATCCAGTTGCAGACACAACAACATCCACTATTTCCACTGTCTCCCCCTCTTCCTCCTCCTCCACCTCCATCCCAGTTACATCCACACTCACACCTGCATGCACTAAATCATCATCCACTACCTGCATCATCACCACACCAAGCAGAACACACACCTCACTGGCAGACACCACCACAACAGCAATGTACATGTCCCCTGTGTCCTCTCCCACCGTGTATGTCCCCCCTCCTAAGGTACACAAACGTAAGCACTCAGACACCCAACAGCCATCCACCTCACAACAGTATACAGCCCATGCACCTGCACCCAAATCCAACAGACAAACACCTCCAACAACCACTACCCATCCTCCACTCCCATTACGTCTCCCTCTTCCCACCCCAATGTCCCTAAAAAGCTTTTCCTTTCTACCATTAACCTCTTCCCTACTCCTCCCCCCTCCCCGTCCTTCACATATGGCCAGGGTATCAAGAACCCAGCCAAGCACCTCAGCCACACAGTCCATGACCCCACTTCCATCCGCACCTACTCATGGTGGAAAGGATTCCAGGCCACAAATCCTGAAGGGGAAGGAGCATGCACTAGCCAGCGGAAAGGGGAAGGAGCCTGCACCAGCGAGCAGAAAAAGGAGGAGCCTGCACCAGCCAGCAGAAAGGGGAAGGAGCCTGCACCAGCCAGCAGAAAGGGGAAGGATCCTGCACCAGCCAGCAGAAATCAGAAGGAGCCTGCACCAGCCAACAAGAAGGGGAAGGTTGTGCAGCCATCAGTGAGTGCCGGGGCTGAGCAGGAGCCTCCCACTACCTTCACAACTACCACAGTGCAGCCATTGCAGGGTGCAGGGCCTGACAGGAGCCTCCCACTACCACCACCACCACAGTGCAGCTATCACTGCCGGCGGACGCAATGTGATCCAGCCTCCATGGGCTGCTGTATGGCCTGTCCCCTCCAGAATCAGTGGGGAAGACACCCAACGAGATACTGTGGGCTTGCCCTCCCAGGACCAAGCACAGGACATGCTGCCCCCTCCAGAACCAATGGGGATGACACCCATCCGAGAGGCTGTGGCCTTGCACTTACCAGGACAAGGCGCAGGGCATGTTGCCCCCTCCAGAACCAATGGTCTTCTTTCTGCCCCCCTCTATTTGCCAACTGATACCCCTGCAGTGTTCTCTCCGCATTGTTGCAGGTAACGAGTGGGGCCTTGGACTTTGCCCTGTGGCCATGTGGCCCACACGAACTGAGGCTGGGCAGTGTCCCTTTTTTGTACATTTGTACATATCTGTTGCATTGGCAACATTATTATTAATATTGTGTTGAACTTATTACAATCACTTTAGTAAATTCCTTTTGTCCTTACATTATTCAGCCGATTTACAGGGATGAACTTGTTTTCTTGGGCAGCTGGTTGTGGGTATAGTGTGTGTGTCAGTGTGTGTATGGTGTGTGTGTGTGTCACTCTCGTTTTCCTCCCCCCTCCCATGTGTGCGAGGTAGCTGTACTCACCGTTGTCGTCTTCGCCAGCGTTGGTGTTCCTGGTGGAACATGACGTAGAACATCATCGGGAAAACTTGCAGTTCTCATTCCATGGCGTCATGGTTCATCCCTGTGTCGCCAATGGTGAGTCCTTTCACTTCTGTGCGGTGTTTCCACCAGGCTTTTGATGTCGTTGGTACCGCCCCAGAAAAGGTGGCGGATTGTCTTGTCAGAATGTGATGGGCGGAACTTGGGCTTCTGCCTGGCTGTAGGTGGCTACCGCTGTGGTGGCTGTTGTTTCCGCCCTGGTGGTTGGTGTGGTACATTGGCTGTCTTTCAAACATCTTTCCTCCATATTCATAATTTGGCAGTAGATACCTCCAGCCGGTTGGTGGTATTACCGCCACTTTATCACCAACCGCCAGGGTCGTAATGAGGGCAGCAGGGGAATGGTGCAGGCCCTGCCCCCAGCACCATGCCTGCACTGAGATGGACATCTTACTTTATGTTGAACCAAAACATAGAAATTCATGGAAAAAATGCAAAGATTAAGGCGAGGTTATTGTTAAGTATTGTAGTGATATCTTACTTTATACAAAAAAACTAAAATATTCACTGAAAAAAACAAAAGTTAAAGGGATGTTTTAAGTCTTTAATAAATGTCAGTTAAAACACATCATTCAAAACTAACAAAAGTGCTGCCATTTTATATTCATATTTATCTCAAGTAACTGTAACTCATGCCCTAAAGTAACTACAATGTGTGCCCTCTCCGTGCACTGCGAATTACCTTAAATATTGCAACACTCATGACATGTTCTATGACATCATTGATAACATCAATTCAACATCTGGAATCACATAATTGATAAAAACAGTGTGCATAGATAGATAGATAGATAGATAGATAGATAGATAGATAGATAGATAGATAGATAGATAGATAGATAGATAGATAGATAAACCTGTGTTATAGGTAGGTAACCTATATTTATTCTTTCAATACAAATCAAATTTAGAATACAAAACATTAGAAATTCTTCAGTTATAGCTATACATTATTAAATATATAATTTACCCTTGACCTTTACATTAATATAACTTTTATGTATTCTTTTTTTAAATATCTTTATTTGATTTTTAGTTTGCCTGGGTTTCAGAAATGTTACAGCAAACATTGCAATAAGGCATGGAATGTGAAACTAATGATAAAATAGCAAGCAATGAGGGAAGCAATCCCATACCCACACCCACCCATTTGAACACAAATGGCAATTGCCCTACCATATCTAGAAGAAATCACAATTATGAATACAGTACCGCTCCCACACAGAAAACCATAGTACAATTGTGTCGCTGAAGTTATAGGTCCAAATATCTTCAATTATTGTTTAGCTGCAAACAAAAGTTAAAGTGCAGAACAAATTGCATGTCTTATACGTTTAATTTATAAGTGTAATAGGTAGAGGAAAAACCTAATACTTACCTACATCTAAGGGCAAAACGCACAAAGTGTATCTAAAAACAATATGGCTGCCTTTATCTTTTGTAAAGGGAGTCATTAGCCAATCTATAATGGCTTGTCAACACTATGTACCACAGTACTTTTGGGAAATACTGCAAAATTTCACAAAAGTACTGTGACCAAAAATATCAATAAGTTAAAATGCCTTATAACTTTAAAAAAAATACTTATCCTACTTACCTGTAGTACCCAAAAGGATCATCTGCGCAACATGTAGTTCATTCAGCTGTTTTAGCTCCACGCGAGATGCAAAAGTCTAAAGAAAAAGCATTAGTGGAAAAATAGATGTCAGTACCTCCCCTTTTATCTTTGCACACCCTTGACCAATCACCATGAAACTTTGCATCATTCACCAATGCAGAAGGAAGAATGAGTCTGCAAAACGTTGCAGAGAATTGTCAAAAGGGTGCAAAGTTATTCATTGACAAGAACCTGCGAAATTCCTATGTTTGGTGACCCTAACTTTAACTGCAGAGATGCTACCACCCCTATGTAATATATCTATATATCTATATATATATCTATATATATATATATATATATATATATATATATTTATATATAAATAAATATATATATATATATATATATAGATAGATATATAGATATATAGATAGATATATATAGATATGTTTGCTTAAAAAAATTAAGGTTACAGGGACATTATAGTTAGGTTCTGAATTTACTTGCACAAAACCAGAAAAATTCAGCAGTTATAGTTAGAGATATTTCAAGTAACTATAACTTGCAGCTTAAGGTAACTATAGCTTGCGGCCCCCGCCATGCACTTTTTTTTCTTCAATAATTTGACTTCTAATGTTTCACTGATATTTTTATTGATGTTATAAAAGTTGTCATGAGTGCTGTAAGATCTAGGGTATTTAACAGTGTATGGTGAGGGCATGAGTTATAGTTACCTTAACATAACTCTAACTGCTGAATTTTTCTGGTTTTGAGCGAGTAAATTCAGAAACAAACTGTAATGACCTGGTACTCTTTATTTTTTGTAAGTGAATTTCTAAGGATTTTTTAATTCTATTTCCTAATTATAACCTCCTTGTAACCTTTATTTTTTTCAGTTAATTTCTATTTTTTTTTACGTAAAGTATTTTTATGACTATGGGGGTCATTTTGACCTCTGCGGTCTTTTTCCAAGACCGCCGAGGGACCGCTGTGCGGAAGACCGCCGGTGGTGGCGGTTTGCCGCTCTGCGTATTATGACCATTGGCATCTCTCTGTCCTTTTACGGACGGAGAGCCGCCAACAGCCATACTGGCGGGAGGCGGGGAAGTGGAGGTTGCTCCACCTCCACTGCCACGCCAACAGAACACCGCCCAGGGAATCATGTCCTGTGATTCGCCGTGGCAGTGTTCTGTTGACGGTGTGGTGTCGGCAGAGCTGCCCCCATGGCTCCCATACCCTCCCGGATGATCGTCGGACCAGGTAAGTTGATCGTCCGTGAGGGGAGGGGGGTGAGGGGTGTTGTGTGTTATGTGTGTGCGTGGGGGTGTGCGTGTGTGTATGTAGAGGGGGTGTGTGAGTGCGTGTATGCTTGCAGGGGTGTTGTGTTGTCACGTGGGCTCTCATTATCCTAAATGAGACTATTGGATTTCTAGGCAGCAGGATCGTTCACGGTGTGGGGGACTAAGTCTGACCCACTTGGAAGGACCTCTGTCACCCTAAACCCGGTTTTGCTCCGGCTAACTAGCAGTTCCTCATTTCTCCAAAAAGGAAGAGATGATTAGGCAGCCGAGCGCATGACATCTTTGGAACTTCTCAGGGAAGTCGTGGTCACTCAGATCCAAACCAACTCTCTCATTCACAATATGATCTCATATACAAATGACAAAGGCAGTATAAGTTTTATATATGTTTTAATAAAACGACTGCATTTTAGATATTAAGGCGTGAGCCACAATAACCAGAACCATACAACACAGTAGGATTGAAATAGTCACAAGGAGAGTGAAACACAAGAATAACGCTATCATGGTGTTTAGCAATTTCTACTCTCTCTCAGCTAATTCTATTTCGAGCACAGCTTGTTAAGCTTCTAACTTGCCTTTCAGATTCTCTGGGAAGACATCAACCCTCATACCTGAGCAAAGGCCTGTGATATGGTTCAGCATCTGCAACGAGGCAGTCAGCGTCTAGTTGTGGTTCCCTGGTCGGAATCTCCCTCTCCCTTGTATTGGGACAAGGAAGTGTTTTTATAACTAACATGTCAGCGTGATCACAAAATGTCCCTACGCAGGAATGCCAAAGACTAAACTCCTACCACGTCTATCGGCAATGTACCAGACTGTATCCTTGACTGAAGCACAGAGTGAACAGGAATGTGTTATTGAGAACTCCAGTGCTGAAGTAGGCTAAACAGTGTGATATAAAAAATAAAACAAGAGCGTAGAACTGGTTATTTGAAAAATAACAGTACGAAACTGAATAAAAAGCATTTAGAACAAAGTGCACAGAGGCTCTAAGCCGCAAGCAAAGGAATAAAATACATCCAGGGCAAAATGCACAAAGGCCTAAAGCCTGAAGCTAATGCGCAAAGGATACATAAAACTGACCACACTACACCCTCCCCTTGTCGGTAGCAAGAGGTTCCAATAACATAAAAGTGTGCCCCAGATATAAAAAATCCATCAAAATATATTTCGACAAGGTCAGAGGACAACAAAGCAGAAGGCAAAGTCATAAATTTGGAAAGCATGTGACGATAAAGCCAAATCCAATATAATGTCAATTTAAAAAAAAATCAAATTTTCAGACAGAAGCCATGGAAAGCAGGAGATCCTCCACTTCGACATACGTCAATATCGGAAAATCCACGCCTAAAAGTATCATGGAGCAGATGTGTTCCAAAGCCCCAGAACCATCCAGGGCGGCACCCCGTGCAGGGCCTATGAATGAGACAATACCATCTTCCTCCAGGAAGGGAATCTCATAAACTGCCTCACAAAGCAAACGCAACCGCAGTGCACAAGTCTGGGAATGAGCCCTAATCGGGAACATCAACAGATCAATATCGACCACAGGGAGGCGCTGCAGGGAGAGAGAGAGAGCCAGTGCATGTTCAGATGAGCACCAAAGGCACCGAAACACGGGTTGCACACAATCCAAAACCGGCCGGAATAACAGAGACCAGTCACACTCCAATTGTCCCAGGAGTGTTGCTCCAAAATGCTGCATCATGCGTTCACGACACAGCTGCGCTGATGGGAGCGCTAATGTGGGATCTTGTTGCAGAGGGACAGCCATTGCGGAAGAACAGCAGAAACAGCAAAACCCCAGCCAATATAGCCAAAGTAATCAGGAATCCCTCAAAAATGCTTCCGAAAATTCAGTGAATAGCCGAAGGTATTAAACCGAATATGGAAGAGAAGGTGTGAGCAAAACCAACACCAACGGCTTTGAAAAAATGTGCAATTCCAGCAGTGCTGGACGCATTAAATATACGTCCCACGAGCTCACCAAAGTGACTCGGAAAGTTAGTATTCAAAAGGGACTGTATTTCCGCCGATGACCTTGCCACCTGAAGTGCGTAGGTCTCGCTAGCAGATGTAAGGGCCACATGCTTTTGAAACAATAGAGCCTTTAGTCGACTCAACCTGTCGAAATTTACCTTGGAAGTAGCAATATGAGGCCAGATGTCCGCTACCTCCTTAATTTGAGTGGGGGGAAACAACACATTCCCGCAGCACGTAACGGCCTTGGTGACAACGACTACGTAAACTATTCTGGCACGCATGCCACAACAGGGTTCACTGTTAAGAAGGACGTAACTGCCGTTTGAAAGCACCTGGAAAGTGTTTTTAATTACTGGGACTGGAACTCCCTTTAGATAACAAGCTAAGTTAGCAATCGAGGCATTACACGCCCCGTGCAAGGACAGCTGCTTACAAACCATGGAATGGCTGACAGAAGTTTCGCATTCGCTATCGCTAAGAAAAACCTCCCTCAAACCATTGATACATCTGTATAAACAGGGAAGCTCCCACACCTCGTGTATGTAACTGTCTCCCAACCGTTCATATCCACCCACCGGAATGTGCTTTAAACAAGAAGTAAATTGCAGAGTGGAGATAGGCAAATTAATAACCCCATGAATCAACCACTCAGCTGACGGAATTTCAGCAACAGTAAAAGTCAGTTTCTCCAACTTTTCAATATTTAACATAACATATGTCGCTTCCTTCTTAGCCATCAGCTGTTGTTGATGGGTCAAATTAAAGGAAATAAATATTTCCCTGACACGAATGTGCTGCCACGGAACGCGACCTGCCTTCAAGGTCTGTAGAGTCCAACCCAACTGCATGACGGACCGCGTTTGACTCTGCCCATGATATAAAGAAGACATATCCGATTTAATAATGTCTATAGCAGAGGAAACGATGTTGTCTATTGTGTAAACCCGATCCGAAAGGGTATGTATCCCATTATCTACAACAGACAAAGCCTGTATCAAATTTTCCTGATCAATCTGCCTCAACCGGGACGCTGCCTCCTGTTGTGAAAGTTTCCAAATTTCATTATATACTTCATATAGAAAACGTTTCTTCCGCGGCATTCGTGGTCCTGACAAAAAATCTTGCAAGTCAGTATCGTTAGACAGTAACGTGAGATGCGTCTTAACTGCATCCAGCGTGGATGACTTCAACCATTGCTGACAAAGCTTCCCCACGCTGTATGTAGTAATGATATCAACATGTTCTGGTGATATGTAGCGAGGGTCTGCTCTACTAGTCCTGAACCCCCCCGAAGAGGTGACAAAACGCTGATGACACCCATTAGTGGCTACGGGCCATAATAACCACCCGCCCGGATGAATCAATGAAGTGTTAAGCGTACCATTCTGGACCCAGTCTGTAAGCTCACGAAACGTGGCATTAATATATCGCTGCCAATTGTTCAATTTGGAAGGGACTGGTATGCTAGGCAAATTCAAATTTCCAATCGTTGCTAAGCCCAAACAACTAGTCTGTTGTACAGTGTCATTGAGGAAAATCATTTGGACAGGAATAATACACGCCCTAAATAAAGTGTCCCTGCCCCGCATCTGCCAATTTTTCTTTCCCCAGACACTTTTCAAATCCACAGTTTTGGACCAGTAGTCATACCCCTCAACTGAGAGTTTAGATACAAACACATTTGAATACAGTAATTTAGTACCTGTCAATAACATTTGCTTATTAACATGCGGAGTAACCTTAAAATAGTAAGACTTAGCATTCAATTGATTATGCCCAGATAAATATGCAAATTTATCATAATACGTTTTAGAGCTCCCCTGTGGAGGAGTCGGGCAATGTTCCCATTGCATATATTCAAATATCGACTTAGGGCTACTAGCTTTATGAATAAAGTGGTGTACATAATAATTGTAGCAAAACATGTCACCATGATTATCTCTAAATAGGTAAGCATCTTCATCGTCATAGACAGTATAATATTGCAATTCCGTCAACATAGAATCCACTGTCTTCAAATCCCAATCATCAGATACAATGCCTGTTATAGCAATATCATTCATAGATAACTTGAGAACATACGGTATTTGAACCAACTCAGTGGGACCATATATATCAAACATCACTTTATCCCACACAATCCCATCCGGAATCGGTACAGCAGAAATGTTCACAAAGGACAAGTCTCTTCAAACCATATGAGACGAAAAATGTGGTTTCAACACCGTCTCCACGTGCTCAATGTCAGATCATTCAGGAAGAAAATGACCATGTATTACCAAAAAAAAAAGTAACCACAAATCCCAACCACAAGAAAAGAGTCAGTACAGTCATAAAAAGCCACAGATAGTTCCAAGGAAAAACAAAGTACGTGTGTTTAAGCCAAAACAGCAGCTTACGTGGAACCCGGGCTGAAGATAAAGAGGACGAGGAGTCTGACACAACAGCGTCAGTGTTGTTGAAGCAGCCAGGGGCAGTTCTCGCAAAAGGTGCAACTGCAAACAAAGAAGTAGATGGTGGCTCTCGCCTTGGCACGCTATAAACCACATTTTCAGTAATGTCTGTAGAACATATAGCAATCGGATCAAAAGATTCCAAATTATTCGCCGTCTGTGGAACAATCGCAAGATCAGTTTCCACCCTCCCCAAGCTCGGAGAGGAAATAGCGTTGGTGCAAATCACCTGCAGCGGGACGTCTTCCCCAGTAGTGAGAGGGATTCCGGAACTACTGGGTATCCCTCTTGGTCTGCTGTGCAGAATCGGCCGCATGTTGTAACTTGACATTATCAATGGAAACAAAGCAATTTCCTTTGGCCCCGTGCAGCGGAGGTAAGATAACAGTCCTCGTGCCGCTAATCCCTAACACAGGGACAGGCACCCGATAAGAAGGACCAAATTCTTTTTTCACTGCGACCTTTTCACGCACAAGATCCACAATCCTGGGAATCCAACCAGTAGGCGTTACTGGCTCATCCTTAATTCCTGTGGAGGCAGCACTCGCAGAAGAGTTATCTTCACGGAATTGTTGTAAATCCTGCAAAACAGTGACACAATCATTTATGTCAAAGGGCGTATCTGCCGTCTCCACACCAGGACCCTCTAGATCAGGAACATACATTTGTGTTCCAAACAGGCACTCATATGAAGTAGGACCCCCCAGGGACCTTCTAGGCAAGATATTAAGGGCCTCATTCCGACCCTGGCGGTCATAGACCGCCAGGGTGGAGGCCAGAGGTAGCACCGCCAACAGGCTGGCGGTGCTACATGGGCAATTCTGACCGCAGCGGTAAAGCCGCGGTCAGAAAAGGGCAACCGGCGGTTTCCCGCCGGTTTACCCCTGCCCAAGGGAATCCTCCATGGCGGCGCTGCTTGCAGCGCCGCCATGGGGATTCCGACCACCTTCCCGCCATCCTGTTCCTGGCGGTTGTTACCGCCAGGAACAGGATGGCGGGAACGGGTGTCGTGGGGCCCCTGGGGGCCCCTGCACTGCCCATGCCACTGGCATGGGCAGTGCAGGGGCCCCCTAACAGGGCCCCATTAAGATTTTCAGTGTCTGCCTTGCAGACACTGAAAATCGCGACGGGTACCACTGCACCCGTCGCACCCCTTCAACTCCGCCGGCTCCATTCGGAGCCGGCTTCATTGTTGAAGGGGCTTTCCCGCTGGGCCGGCGGGCGGCCTTCTGGCGGTCGCCCGCCGGCCCAGCGGGAAAGTCGGAATGACCGTCGCGGTCTTCCGACGGGGTTACTTTGGCGGGCGGCCTCCGCCGCCCGCCAAAGTCGGAATGACCCCCAAAGTGCTCTCTGTACTCCATACAAGTGGGCTAGCCAACTACGACCCGTACCTATAATTCTGTCCGTTAAGGATTGCTTTAAATCACGATTTAAACGCTCCACGACAGAATTTCCCTCAGGATGAAATGGAGACGAGAACTGGAGCTGGACCCCCAACGAAGCCATGGTATCCCTGAATGCCTTAGAGGCAAAAGCAGGGCCCTGGTCCGATTGAAAGGCCGCAACTGCAAATGTATCGACAAAGATGCGCAAATCTTTAATAACAGTTCGAGCGTCAGCCGAGCGCTGTGGCCAGACCCACACCAATCTGGAGCACGAATCTACAGCAACCAATATATATTTGTATGCACTATCTGGCGTCAGCGGACCACAATGATCCAAGTGCACACACTGTAAAGGTTTATTTGATATGAGGAGGGGCGTCTGCTGCGGGCGTTTAACCGTGGATACTTTAATTTGTTGACAGACGTCACAACAAAGGACATACTGCTTTGTCTCTTTATAGAGACCAGGCCACAAGTAACGAGCCTGCAAGAGTGAAATTGTGGCAGCCACGCCCGCATGCGCAGATGCCGCCCCCTCATGTGCTGCAGTTATTAATCGAGGTCGCTCAATTTTATTGGGCATTTCACATACACCAACCCTTGGGATTTTAACTACAGCGTTTAGCATACCACCCATACAGTAACTATACTTCGAAGGGAATCCTTTAGGAAATGGTGTGCCATCAGTCATAGCTTTTATGGCAGCCGAAATCTCTGTGTCTGGTTTGGAACTCGAACGAATTACTGCGGCCACAGTGGCAACTGCCACCGCCGATTTTGCGGCTTCATCAGCCAAAGTATTCCCAGCAACGTGTATTCCAACGCGCTGGTGTCCAAGTGTATGTACAACATGGACTTTAGGAAGCGTTTCCTTCAGATCCGCAACCTTCCCCCTCAGCAATTTGTGTTTAATGGTGTTGCCTTTGGAATCTCTGAACCCATTCAACCTCCAGTAGTGCAAATATTAATTGAAAGACTGAACACAGTAGTAGGAGTCACAGGCAAGGTAAGTATCGCCGGATCGGCATGTTCTAAGGCTAACGATAGAGCTTTCAGTTCAGCCAATTGTGCCGTACAATCTCCCAAGGTCTGTGTATAAGTATGTCGGGGGCAGAACACTTCCCCCTCCATATAGCCGCTCACCACCGCACATGCAGCAGAATACTGTTGTTTAGTCCCAACCGCTGGCTGCGCAGAGCCATCGGTATACATGACCACCTGCTACTGGTCAATAGGCAACGTGCCAGCGGGAACTGGGTACTCTATTTCATATTGAAGAAATTCTTGAGTCTGCAGTTTAGGGTCAAATATGTAATCTACATCAGTGGCTGTCAAAGACGTTGCCCATTGTATCCATCGTATCCATCGTGGGTGTAAAGCTTTCGAATTAGGAACACTCGCTTTTGTAACAGCCTCTAAAGCTGAAATCGGGGAAACGACAATGATGCGTTGGCCCTGGGCAAGAGGTCTTTCTTTAATCACAGCCATCTGTACTGCAGTGAGTATTTTCTCAGTTTGTGCAAATCGTTGTTCTGCAGCAGAATACAAGTGGGACTTGTATGCTATCGGGACTGTCTGACCCTCATTAAAGGTGACATACGTAAACCCAACGGCACCAGGTATAACCCTGATGACCAGATGCGTTTTATTGTCCTGAGTGTGTAAATGTTTTACTGCCAAGAGATCAGATTGCAGATCTCGAAGAATATGTGTATGCTCAATCGTCCAAAATCTACTTGAAAAATTCGGGCGAATCAACTCGTATAATGGTTTTATACGTGTAGCGTAATCAGGAATGTAAGTTCTGCCAACATTTAGAAACCCCAATATCGACTGGAGCTTCCGAACCGTATTAGGAGGTTGCAATTGAGCACATTTCTCCAAAAAATGTGGCGCTAAGCTCCTACCCTCATTCGACAACTTATATCCAAGGAAAATGACGCTGAGGAAGGCAATCTTCGATTTTTTTTAATTACATTTGTAGCCAATATCAGCAAATCCCACAACAATGTGCGCTACGCGCCTTAAATGTTGCAGTAACTCATCGTGGGTCAGATATATATCATCAACATATGATAAAGCTTCATGGTCCAATTCGTGCAAAATTTCAGTTACACGAGCCGAAAATAGTCCTGGGCTATTCTTATACCCCTGAGGCAGACGACAAAACTTTTTGTGAGAGCCAAACGCACTAAAGCTCGTATAGTCCCTACTTTCGGGTGCTATATTTTGGCAGAAGAATCCATTCGAGATATCTAATGTTGTTTTGTATTTCTTACGCACAATATTATTCATGAGCGCTGCGCTGTGTGAATTTTGTATTGCATATGTGCGTGCATGTCCATTTAAATGTCTGTAATCCACCACTATCCTATAAGAATGGTCCGGTTTAGCCACTGGAAATAGGGGATTATTCATCGGCGAGACACAGGGTTCAATTACTCCCTGGTACTCCAACTGTGTAAGAATTTTCCTTACCGATGCCCTTGCCTCAAATTTTATAGGATACTGCAGCTGCGGCTGAGGTTCGCCTTTTATCGGAATGACATGATAAGGTGATTGTCTACCCCACCCAACATGATTTCTATATAGGGCTGGGGCCTGTGCCAGAGCCCATGATTTACCATAGGACTCCGCTAGTTCTCCCAGAACAAGTGGTGAGAATGAAGGTGTAATAACCTCCTCCCCAACTGGACAGTCGGGAACAAAGTCAGGTGGTCAATCCTGTTCAGCCAGCAGAACGTCATACAATTTTACTACATGGTCCCAAAAGATGGCTGTCACAGTGCGTTCAATGTCCCCTTCTAATTGTAAAGTTACTGTATATACTCTATCGGGATCAGACACATGCATATCTGCTGTTTCGACTTGTATGAAGCCATCAGTTGCTTTCACCTCCAGATGCTCTAGAAGACTCTGGCGAACTATTGTGACCTCTGCCGCGCTGTCTAACAGTGCTAACGCCCATGTCTTGTTCTTCAAGAGAACTCTCTTCTTGAGTGGCATGTCTAACTGAGACCGCCGCCACTTTCTTCTTTTTAAATTGCTGCTTTTGTTGGAGCGGTTTCTCTTCCTGTTTAATAGAAACCTCCATTGAGCGTTGTGATTCCTGTCTCGGTTTCACGTACTCAGCTCTCCGCTCTGACCGCCCTACGTTGGGCGCCATGTCGCGTGGGCTCTCATTATCCTAAATGAGACTACTGGATTTCTAGGCAGAAGGATCGTTCACGGTGTGGGGGACTAAGTCTGACCCACTTGGAAGGACCTCTGTCACCCTAAACCCGGTTTTGCTCCGGCTAACTAGCAGTGCCTCATTTCTCCAAAAAGGAAGAGATGATTAGGCAGCCGAGCGCATGACATCTTTGGAACTTCTCAGGGAAGTCGTGGTCACTCAGATCCAAACCAACTCTCTCATTCACAATATGATCTCATATACAAATGACAAAGGCAGTATAAGTTTTATATATGTTTTAATAAAACGACTGCATTTTAGATATTAAGGCGTGAGCCGCAATAACCAGAACCATACAACACAGTAGGATTGAAATGGTCACGAGGAGAGTGAAACACAAGAATAACGCTATCATGGTGTTTAGCAATTTCTACTCTCTCTCAGCTAATTCTATTTCGAGCACAGCATGTTAAGCTTCTAACTTGCCTTTCAGATTCTCTGGGAAGACATCAACCCTCCTACCTGAGCAAAGGCCTGTGATCTGGTTCAGCATCTGCAACGAGGCAGTCAGCGTCTAGTTGTGGTTCCCTGGTCGGAATCTCCCTCTCCCTTGTATTGGGACAAGGAAGTGTTTTTATAACTAACATGTCAGCGTGATCACAAAATGTCCCTACGCAGGAATGCCAAAGACTAAACTCCTACCACGTCTATTGCCAATGTACCAGACTGTATCCTTGACTGAAGCACAGAGTGAACAGGAATGTGTTATTGAGAACTCCAGTGCTGAAGTAGGCTAAACAGTGTGATATAAAAAATAAAACAAGAGCGTAGAACTGGTTATTTGAAAAATAACAGTACGAAACTGAATAAAAAGCATTTAGAGCAAAGTGCACAGAGGCTCGAAGCTGCAAGCAAAGGAATAAAATACATCCAGGGCAAAATGCACAAAGGCCTAAAGCCTGAAGCTAATGCGCAAAGGATACATATAACTGACCACACTACAGTGTGTTTGGGAATGAGTGAGTGTATGTCTGTAGGTATGTCTGTATGTATGTGTGGGTGTTTGTTTGAATGTGGGTGTGCGTGTCTGACTGTGTGTGTGGATGTTGGCATGTATATCAGTGTGTGTGCGTGTATGTGTGTTGGTGGTGCCTGCGTGCGTGTCGTGTGTGGATGAATGATGTTATGTTGGGGGTCGGGTGGGGAGGGGGGTCCTGCCACCTTTGGGGGTGGCAGGGGTGGTGGGGGGTAGGGGAGGGAGTCGGGGTGGGGGTGGGGGAGACCCCTATCAATGCCAGGGAAGGAATTCCCTGGCACTGATAGTGCTTACCGCCATGGATTTAATGACGGTTCCAACCGCAGGTCTCCAGCCCGGCGGTCGTCTCCGCCCTGGCCGGCGGAATGGAGAAGCGGCGGATGACCATGGCGGTAACCGCCATGGTCATAATACAAACAAAAAGACCACCAGCCTGTTGGCGGTCTTACCACTGCTTCTCCGCCTTCCGTCAGGGTCATAATGACCCCCTATATGTTAACCCAGCCACCACCACGCATAGCCTTTGGCTGCCACCCCGCAACCACCCAGCCCCACGCTGAGAATCCCGTTTGGTGTTATTACCATCATCATTCATATCGCCATTATTCCTCTCGTTATCATGCTCATTTTTATTTTACACATGTTCTCGGCTTCTGTCCTCTCTATTTTTCCTCGTACCTTTTCTTCTGCCTTTACCTTTTCTGTTTCCTTCTTTGATATTTTCCTCCTCTCCCTCTTTTTCCCCTCTAGCTTCCATTTCTTCTTCTCCTTATACAACTCTGGTTTTCTTTATTTGTCCTTTTTAGCCTCATTTTGTATATATTCCTATCTTGTCAGACATATTTCCTTTAATTATGACTATATCCATGTCATTGTACATCACTATTTAGAGGCACTCATCTCTCCCCACTACTTGGCTCCCATAGGCCATCATGTCTCATTTAAAGTCAGATGTCCCCAGCTTGGTGGTTCTACAATGCTATATGCCTACGGCATTTTGATGTCCCTTTTCATTTCCTTCACCACTCAGTTGGGGGTCTTTGTAGTTACGGGACCTCTAATGATGGGGCCGGTTGGAGCGGGCGGGTCTGTTAATTCTATCAGGAATACATATACCTGCGTCCTCTTTTGAGACCTGAAGTGAGGTAGATAATTACATAACTTTATATAATTGTAAAATGGTGATGCCGACTTGCTCCCATAAATACGTTATTTTATTCTATTCTATTATACTATATCATCGTATCTCCCCATCAAGATCCAGTGTTTTAGTATTGTATTACAGATACTTCATACAGTATATTTCAGTACATGTTGTATACCTTAGAAATTATTACTAGATAGCAGACATTTTCGGGAAGCTTTGCCTCCATTGATTGTCTCTGTTGTTTCATTTGGTTGACATCCTCACTGGTGTGGCCGTTTCAGGTTTTCAGTTGTATGATGCATGGGGATGTTGAGGGTTTATTGCTCGCTCTCTGTTTCTGTATGCTGTATATTGTTTTGAAAAATGACAATAAAAAATATACCACACAAAAAAAGAAGTGGAGCTTAAACTTGAGCACCTGCTATGTTTCTATTTGTAAATGGTTCCTCTTGAGGTTTAATTACTGTGGAATGAGCATCATGGCCAGAACTGAAGCTCACCTGTTTGTTTATCCAACAGGAGTCCACAGTTTTGCACAAAATGTCTATCCAAGTGGAGCACTTGCTACTGGTTAGCTAGTAAGTGCTACCTCATTGGCTGAATAGGCAGTGTTGGGGAGGGGAGCCAAGCTCCCCTTCCCCTCGGCCAATTTCAGTTCAATGTGGGGGTGGTAAAACCTGGCCCTTGGGGATTCTACCACCTGGGGCCTGGCCTTCATTAAATAGATGAGGGAGGCAGCGCAGCCCTCCTCCCCCAGCTGATTTCTGCCCTAACGATCATATCCCCCAGGGCCCAGCCTTATAATTTATTGAGGGGTGGGCAGCTGCACAGCCACCTTTCCCTGCCCTAGTTTGGCCCCTGGGACCCCATCCTATAGAGCCTGACCTCAACATACACTGATATTTCAGGGTACCCAGTGTGAAATTGGACCGCAGAGGGAGCCTCAAAGCCTAAAAGGTCCCAACCAGATCCCCACGTCCTGCTAAACATGCAGCTCCTTGTTTGTGAGAGCAATAGCTTCTTCCATTTCCCTGCCCACATGTCTGCTGGCAGGGAAACAGAGGAAACCTCTGCTCCTAGCAATCGAGGGAGGTTTGACACCTCTCGCTTGCTGGAACCGGAGAGTTTGCTTTGACTTGGTAGGAGCTCTCAAAGGTCCTGCCAAGTCAAAGCAAACAGCTATGTCCAGAGGGTGGGCACTCCAGAATATTGTAGGAGCTGACTCTGGGGGATGGCAGTCCCCAGGGACATAATTGGCTCCTCGAGAGGGGCCGAGTGGCCCCCTCCAACATTTGTGTTATACGTGTGGTCTCCTTGCCTGTAATCCAAACAGCCCCAGGGAGGTGAAGTTCCCCCTGGGCACATGGGGGATCCTCAGGACTCCCCTCTACTATAAATAAGGCATTTTGCCCTGGGGAGGTAGTGGTCCCTGGAGTTGGGAGAGCCACTGGGCCCCTGCATACTATTGAATTAAGGCCTGGGGAGGTGGCAGTCCCTGGGGCATAAATAAGGCAAGGGTGTGGCCCTGTGTGCTCCCCTCCTTCATTTCTTACCATGCCCTGGCCCATCCGGGGTCTTTATTAAAACAAGGGCAGGAGACCATCTTGTTTTTTTTTCACAAAGTTACATAGCTGTCATGAATTCATGGCACCATGTTTTTTTAAAAAGGTTTTCTCCCCCTTGGCAGGGTCCCTCTTGGACCCCAGTTCCAGACCTGAATACTTTTTAAGGCTGGGACCCAGGGGGGATGGGCTCCATGGCCTAAGGGGTCAGGGTGTCTCAAGATGGCTGCCAACACTTCCTGGTTGAAGTGATGTCAGAAAATCAGAGCTCTGCAGACCTCTGCACAAGCTTTTATTATTTGAGAAATCATCGGGGAGGAACCACAACCCTAGATATACACATTTGGTTTTCCTTTAATTTCTCTCCGGGGCTTGAAATAAATACAATGAAAAGGACCGCACAGCGTCCCTCAGCACAGGGGACTGCCACCTCTCCCAGGCTTCAAGTAAATACAATGCAAGGGGAAAGGTCCCCCCATATCCCTGGGGTACACCACCTTCACAGGGTTGAAGTAAAATAATGAAAGAGGCCCGTTGCAGAACCCCGGGGATTACACTTCCCTGGGGCTATGTTATATTGGAGGGGGCAATGTGGCCTCCCTTGAGGAGCCAATAATGGCCCTAGGGACTGCCACCCCCCAGGTCTGGCTCCTGCTATTTTCCCAGGGTGCCCACCCCGGGACACAGCTGTTTCCTCCCAATTGGCAGGAGCTTTGACAGCTCCACCAACTCAGAACAGACACTCTATTTTATGCAAGGGAGAGCTGACAAACATCTTTTTCCCTGCACACAAATATGCATGCAGGCAAACAGATAAAAACATTCCTCCCACAATCAGGTGCTACTATTTAAAGCAGTTCCTTGCTTGAGGGAACAGTGCCAGTGCCCGCAGGATGTGGGGAGCCAGCTAGAACTACAGGGCCTCCAGGATCTCCTTACGGTCCTGTTACTATCTCCCTCTCCCTCATCCATCCCATAAAGGGATGGAAGAGGGAGAGAGAGAGAAGCTGTCACTGCAATGGCTTGCCATACAATAACTTCAAAGAATAAGACTAGCAAGATGTTTGGTACGAATGTTATAGTTGTGTTTGGATGTAAAGTATAACAGAGTCACTTCTAGCCTAATGGCCTGGTCTTGTGCTGTCACTCAGTAGGCAGAAGGTTCAAATAATAATATTTCTTGGCAGTGTGTTTGCTTATTTACTAGTGTTTTGACTGTTAAACCTTTCAAGTGATGGAACATTCACATTTCTTTCTAATCACATGCGTGGGTTGACTGTCATGTGTATGTCTAAATGCATCACAGTAAGGAGTCATCTCTGACCTAAAGGTCAAGGTCTCAGTCTCTCACTCTGAGAGTTGAGGGTTCTACTCCAGGCGTGCCCGTAGTTGTTTTCCTTCTTCAATTTCTTTTAAAATTCAAAATTCTAAGGTCCATATTGAAAGGTGATTTCACTTTTTTTAATTGACAAATACATTTTTCTTTTCAGTTTGACCAGAAATATCTCATTCTATGTATATCATTCAACAAAGCCTAAAAAACTCTCCGTCTCACTCGCTTACTCTCTCTCTCTCAATTTATCTCTTTCTATCTCTTTCTCCCACTCACACAGCCATTCAGACCCTTATGCACCCACTCACAGACCCACTAGGACACTCACACACCCACTCACTGACCTACTCAGACCCTCAAGCACCCACTCACAGTCCTACTCAGACCCTCACACACCCACTCACAGACCCAGACAGACACTCTCACACATAGATGCACCCTCCAATATCTATTCTTACACTCAGAGAGGCAGGCCATGCATCGGGGGGGTTGGTTGCAGGGCCTGTCCGCAGGCCAGGCCTTGTGCCAAACCCTGCTGCTCATGTTAAGCAGTGGTTGGATTAATGTACAGTAATGAAAATTACTTTATTTTATTAAAAAACACAGAAATTCACTGACAAAAACTGATTGAGATAAAATGTTATTAATAAATTAGTGGCATAGAAGTTAGCATATGGTGGCTAATTAACCTTCATTTAAAGGTCTAACAGAAAAATGTACGTGGAAATGTAAAATGTGCACTTTTGAAATATGGTGGACATTGTGGCTGCCATTCGTATTTGGACATCAAGTTTAACAAGACGACATTCTGTACTTATATTTGATTGAACTTCTGACATGAGATAATATAAAAAGATATTTTATTTTACGAATATTAAGAATGAAGTACTAATTGAATATAAATTAATCATACTTATTGATTAAATTACTTTTATTATTGTGAGCTACATGTGTGCGGAAAATAAATGCATGTTTAAACTAATTCAAACATGTCATAAATATTGTTTGCAATTTAATAATTTGCTTTACGTATTTGAATATAACATGAAGGTGATCAATAGGTTTATTAATGTATTAATTGTAATAATGTGCATTTCGGGTTTCTTAGGTTGAGTAGGCCTGAAAGATTTATTTTGCAACAGTAGTGAAAAATCACTTGTTTATTCTGTCCCCTCGGACCTGACTTTTTACCCTGGATGGTAATGTGATGTTGAATGTCCTTTTGTATTAGAGACAAGGAACATATTTGTTCTTAACAATGTTGCATTATTTGTTCTTGTTGTCAAACAAGACAGGAATCTTATAATTCCCATGATAATGTTTTAATATATTTAGTGTATCATGAGAGAAGATTCTAATGTTAAAAAAACATTTGATAATATAATATTTTGTCGGTGCATATTTCTAATCAGTAACTTTGGAAATGGAGGGTTAGTTTGTGTTGGTGTGAGTTTGACTCAGTCCTCATGTTCTGAAGATGTCCAGCTGCTCTTTGTTTCGTCTGAATCCCTTTAATCCTTAACTGTTCTTTGAAGGATAAAGGCTCTCATTCCAACATTGGCGGTCGCCCGACGCCGACCACCAATATTGGACCGCCACTTGGCCGCCTATGTGGCCAGGAACCCACCGGCCGCATTTGGAAATCCACGCTGAGCTGGCGGGAGGAAACAGAGTTTCCGCCCCCCGTCCCAGCAAGGAGCAGGGCTGTAACATTGCAGCTGGCTCCTAATGGAGCCAGCGGCAATGTGACGGTGCGGCGGGTGCAGCAGCATCCATTGCGCTTTCCACCGTCTACCAAGCAGACAGTGGAAATCGCGATGGGGCTGTGCCTGGGGGCCACTGCACTGCCCATGCCAACAGCATGGGTAGGGCAGGAGCCCCCAGGGGCACCCCGAGTCCCCTTACCGCCAGCCTTTCCATGGTGGTGTTCACTGCCATGGAAAGGCTGGCGGTAAGGGGAGTCGAAATCCCCAGGGCAGCGCTGCTGGCAGCGCTGCCCTGGCGGATTATGACCGCCGGGACCACCATGGCGGTATTCCGCCGGTCCCAGCAGTATGACCGTGGCACCAACAGGCTGTGTAGCACCGCCAGCCTGCTGGCGGTACTACTGTCACATTTCCCCTGGCGGTCGGGGCCAAAGTCTCAGCTTAACTGCCCCATTATTGTTATGTGGTTCAGCATTAAGCAGCCCAACTAATTCTGACCTGCTGATCTGTCCTATGTACGGCCATGTTCTTCAATGTCTTGATGCTTTTGTCAGCTGATGCCCGAAGAAAGTGACCGCTTTCACCAATAAAGCATTCCTGTCTGCTGTCCCATGAGAAGAGGCATAATTATATATGGTTTCTTAGTTCCTTTTAGTTTAGACACTTGCACCAGTGTATTTTTATAGTGAGTTGCCCTAATTAGATGATGTTTCAAAATAATTTTTGTCTCTCTTTTATTTTTGCTTTTGTCCGCCTTCTCTCACACATGCAAGTCCTAATTTGTATTAGAGATAAGAATGGCCCAGCTCTGAAACTGAATGCCAAAACTGTATTTTGATGATTTACTGATGTCATCATTATCAGCTTTGAAATCCGATAAAAATGTGCATATTATATTGTTGCTAATTTATATTATTCTTTTGAAGTGTTTAACAGTATTGATGTTTAGTCGGTTAAATCTTTTCAGACGTTTCGGTCAATCTTTGGTTTTCATGTATGTGTATAATTTAGTTTTGAGCTCCATATATATAACATTGATTTTGGGATTGTAATAAAGCTTTGAAATTGTATTTATTTTGGAGTTTGATTTAGTGTTAAATTGTTCATGGTGTTTAGAATTGTTTACCGTTTATACCATCGACTGGCGATTGAATGATTCTGACTACTACACACTTCACGAAATCCAAAGATCTGGTAGACCTCTAGTGGTGAGAATACTGATGGTGTTTCACCAGCGTGTTTGTGGTTTTTGGCCCTAGGTAGATTGAAGACTTCCATGAGCAAAATAAAGGTTAGAGAGACGTTACAGGTAGGAAATAGAATTTTTTTTAAACATAGAAATTCACTGAAAAATCCATAGGTTACAGGGACATTATAGTTAGGCTGAAATTTCACATACATAAAACCAGTAAAAGTGAGCAGTTAGAGTTAAGTTAGCTAGCTATAACTTGTGCACCCATAATGCACTGCTTATAACCTCATGTATTACATCACTCATGACATGGTCAGTGACATCACTGCTGACATCACTGATAACATCTCAAATAACATCACTGATGGAATCACCAATGACATCATCCACAAAAAAGCTCAGACACCCACTAATACCCACATGCAAACAATTTTGCATCCACACACACAACTACCCATAAGGCTACTAACACACACACGCTCACTCACACAGCCACTAGCAGAGCAACCTACTCACCCATACATTAATAAGTCAGCTATTTATACACTTACACAGCTACTCAAACACCCATTCACACACCCATATAACCACTCAGACACTAATTCATACACTTGTACAACCACTAACAAGAACAAATAACATTCCCACACAGCCACTAATATACCCACTCACTCACCCATACAAGCAGTCACACACTGACACACTCAGCTATCTAGTCACAAACAGAGACACTGACTCCCTGCTACAGACATTTACACACACAGTAACTCACCTGTACAATAGCTACCACATCCAGTCACTCACCCATTTAATCACTGACACACCCACTCACCTATGCAGGCACTAACACACCAACTCACTCACTGATACAGCTACTCAGACATCCACTTACTGTCCCATACAGCCACTGATACAGCCTGTCACTTCTATATACAGTCACTCATACACCGACTCGGTGACCCATACAGTCACTTACACACTCCCTCACTGATACAGCCACTAACACACCCACTAACTCATTCATACAAGCACTCAAACACCCACTTACTCATGCAGCAACTCATACACCGATTCATTCACCATTGCACTTACACACCCACTGACTAACCAATACAGCTACTCACACATCCACTCACTCTCCCATAAACTCATTACCACTTCTGCACACTTGTGTATAAACCCACTGATACATCCACTGACTCACTGACTCACTCACTGATTCAGTCACAAACACACTCCGTCACTCCCCCATACAAGTACACACACACTCACTCACCTGTACAGCCACTCACTCTCCCACTCACACATCCATGCAACCACTGACCTTCACTGCATGATGCATCAGCAGTGTCATTTGGGATGTCATCAGTGATGTCACTGACCATGTCATGAGTGATGTAATATGGGAGGTGATAAGCAGTACATTACTGGGGTGTGAGTTATAGTTAGCTGAGTTAACTATAATTGGTGAATTTCACTGGTATTGTGTTTGTGAAATGTGAGCCTTACTAATCTGTACCCTCTGTTTTTTCAGTGAATACATTTCATTGCTAAAATGAATGAAGTAAAAGGCAAACGGCTGGGCAGTACCTCTTTCAGTACAAGATGTTTGATCTGTTACTCAGCAATGGTATCACTATTTCATTTACAGTCCAGAAACTACTGACAGCAACAAACATCATGATGTGCGCAATTGTACAATATGACATATTTTCAGTGACACTAATCTTAACTTGTTCCTGTGTAAAAACTAACATTCCACTGAAGTTGTTTACAGCATGTTTTCTGTTGTAATGCGTGTCCTACGATTTCTCTCTTCCCTGATCCTCCCTCCCTTTATTCTCACCTTGGAACCTTCCGTTCACCAAACTGTCATAATGAACATTCCATGCACAGCTGACTGGAATTGAGATGTGCGAAATGATAAGTCAGTGAAGCGGCCTTTCCCATACTTCGCAGGATGGGCTTCCCAGCAGTGTTATGTTTCCTCACAGCAGTGGAATGTGTGCCGACTGCTTCATAAAAGAGTACCCTCGACATATTTTTTAAAGGTATCTCTGAAAAGATACGATACAGCTTCAGATAGCCCATTTTTCAAGCAGCTTGCGGAAAAGTAAAATGAAAGAAGCGCCATTTTAATAAAAAAAAAAAGACAAGAAAAAGAGAAGCTGGACTGAATAAATGAAAGAGTGTTTGTAGCCTGAACATAGCGAATGAACTGTCCTTCCCGGCAACATTGCATTACACTGAATCACATCACTCACAGAAGTAGAAGAAACCTTTATCATTGTGATAGATACAGGAGGACAGCACAAAAACAAAGGAGGAGGAAATTATTATAAAAGGCCTTGCTCTGCAGATACCATAAGTGTAACCATAGAAACTACTCTCCAGTAATGTATATTTATACAACCCTAAATGAAACCAATTTCATACATGTCCAGCCTGGTCTGCCAGAGCCTTGTTGTCTTCAGTTTTACTTTGTATCTGAAGTAGTCGAAATGATTGCTGGCGCTATTCAAAAACCTTCTCAGGTCTAGAGTCGCTGTCAAGAATGTGATTTGTGCTAAAAGCTAATTGGCGCCAATGCAATGTTGGTTATTATTTTTATTAGTTGAAATAATGTCTCGTTTATTTAAAGTGCTCTGTTCTAATGTAATTCATTGCTTGCCTGATTATCAGATTTTTGGGCAGCATTTTCGAAAATCACAGAGCAGTCTGTGCCAGACAATGTAATCCCGGTGCAATAATATTTCTTTAGAGATATTTCTGGACAAATGAGTCCAAAGTTTAATGTCATGTTTGTAAAATTATGTCTGTCAAACTCACTGGATATATTTTGCACAAAAATATCTACACCTACAAGGCAAGCAATATCATGGGTGTAACTGATGGTCTTTCTACCCTTACATATTTTTTTAAGTAATTGCAGCAGAACACTAAAGCCTTGCGCATGGGGGAGATGGGTTCTAGCTTTGCAAACAAACATGGGCAAAGGAACGCAGATGATACAGTCTTTTCTCGATATTTCTGGAGCTTGAGTTTATTAAATACACAGATGTGCATATTATGTGATACTACTTTGTGTTGATTGAACATCAGCCAAGATGAAAAATTACAAGTCCCATGATGCTCAGGAAACATAGGCAATGGAAAACAAGTTGTAGCAGACCTATAAACAATGTGCTGTACCTATAATCTTCTTGCCTGAGAACAAGAAGTAATTTTTTTCTGCGTGAGAGGCTATTGACCTGAATGAACTAGTGGCATAACAAGCAGGACAATTGAACATGCTAATAATAGATTAAAGAAATCCTGGAAAAAATTAATTAAAATTATTGGAACAAACATTAGGAAGTGCCAGAATCCTTGTATTTATAGGATTGGACTGCTGAGACGATGCTGAAACACAAAGCGAAGGAGTTATTATAGTGTGGCAGGATAATATGGTCCCATGTTTGTAATACAATCTAGACTTAAATTCACAAATAGCTAGGAAAATATGCATTTCATGACAAGACTGGAGGCTCCTTTTACATGTGAATAAAGCATATCCACAACATCAGAAACAACATTAGAATATGGTTTAATAGGTATGAAAAACGGAATTATTTGAACTATCTGCTGATCTGAGAATGTCCTCCAATCTGCCCTGCGTCCAACCCCACGCTGTGCATGGTGGAGGTATTAGCATTATATATGGTACTAAATGTTGCTTTACATTAAGAAAACACAAAAAATCACTGAAAAAACAAAGGTTAAAGTCACTATATAACTACATGAATATTTCATAGACAATGTACCTAAAAAGAAACTAAACAGAACTAACAAAAACACAAATTCACCAGTTCTAGTTATCTCTAATATCTATAACTCATGCCCTAAATTAACTATAACTTGCACCCTCGCCAGACTTTGCTACTTTAAGACAGCCCAACACACAGAGCCATCCTTAATAAATAAAGGCTATGCCTTGTTTTTGTAAAGAGCACTTTTTGGCAAACGTTTTTAATCAGAGAAATTAAATGCTTCACAGAGTGCTTTTTTTGCTCAGCAATCCTAACACAAAACAGAAAAAACACTGTACAAATATACATAACAATCAAGTCAAAGTACAAAGGAAATGAAGGCAAATCCAACAATTGAAGACACCCTGCCACATCACCACCTGGCAATGACAGACCGCAAAGTTCCATGGAATTGAGGGCACTTACCTGTTAGAACCAGAAATGCACTGGTGATACAAATAGATCCCATATTAGTAATTTGAATCCATTTTGTTTCAATGATTTTTAATTAAATTGTTTGAAATCAATTAGTGTGGAACTGTGCTTTCACCTTGAAATTTCAATGTATTTAATTAAGGAAGTTGGAAGCTATGTGTTGATTGAATTACTGATGTTATTAGCATGAGAGAAACTCCTGTGTAATTAAACTCACATCATCTGTGCTTGTCTCAAAACTATCCTTTGTAACATGACATGATTTTTAAAGTAGAATGTGTTATGTTTTATCAAATTGTATGTTTATTAAATCTATTTGTTTTTTTCGGACATCAGCCCTTTATGTATGGACACCACAAACTTTTTTCCCTTTTGCTGGACCTTTTTTTTTGCTGGCTTTAGATCTTTGCACACTTTACTCCTGATATTCAGTAGTAAAGTGTCCTTGCTCCAATCTTCCAATTGGCATATTTCTTAGTGGCATATGTAACTTGCCTATATCTCCCTGGCATATGGTGCAAAGCATGCCTTGCACCTGGACGTTAAAAATAACAAATTAACTGCAGCACCCATTGTGCCTTCCAATGCAGTGGGAGTGCAAACACAGCTTTAGGCCTTTCATTTTTGCCTGACTGTATCAATGTAAAAACTGAAATTCAACCTTTCAAAATAAACCCTTTGAAAGGACCCTTTCAATTATTAATGTCATCCCTAAGTTGACTGTGTAGCCCACAAGGCAGGCTTCATGGTATTCAAAAAGTACATATAGTACAAGTCCTGTAAAAATGTAATGTTAACAAGTTCTTACAGTGAATGGCATTTGAAAACATTTTTTTTCACTGTGAAAAGCCTCACTGCCTTATGTAGAAAACCAGACTACAGAATAAAATAATAATACATTATATCCAGAATGGGAGCAGCTAGAAAAGTAATTAAATCACAATTTTAATAGTTAACATAAATCCAATTCAACAGTGAAGTCAAGTTGTTAATGAATATATAGAAAAATAAACTTTTGGAAAATAACATTTTCCCTGTCTGAAGTGCCAAGTGACTTTTTAGCTTCTCCCAGACAATAAGTAGCCATGAATAGGTGTGAATACCCCACAGGAGCTACACAAATACCTGTATCCCTCAGAGCCCAAGTTTAGTGGTGCTGAAGATGTTTACTATCTTAAAAATACCCAAAGTAGGAAGGGTTTGCCCCAGGAACTTTTACCCCATGTCTTAGCGTGTTGCAAGGAGTCATTCCCCACCACTAGCGACTGCCAGGAATAAATATGCCACCTCCAGGCATGGACTCCGGAAAACGTCCTGAACTTGTGGAAGATCAGAAGAGGACTAGACTTGCTGTCTATGACCTGACAGGAGCTCTGAACAACTGGATTTGCTCCATCTTGTACCAAGAATAAATAAATGAACTTCACGGGTCATAAAGCTGATCTCCTGTTTAAGCTGCAAGGATACTATAAGCTACAAGATGTGTTTTCCTGGCAGCTGGACGTAGACTGGACACTGCTGTTGGCATCTGCCTACCACCCTAGGAGTCTCCATGTGCTCCCCAGAGGTCCTGGGGGACTTTAGAAGTGCATTCCTGTGGTAGATTGGGACATAAAGGATTTTGTGTTGGCAGAAGGATTAAGTACCATTATCATGGAGGAAAGGTTTACCCCATCATGGTAATGATACCTTGCCCACCAAAGTTAGAGATGTCTGCCAGACTGATGGACATCTCTTGCATTTACAGGAGCTACCATTTTGGGGGTTCCTGTAAATTCTTTGAAAGCGTGGCAGACAGCTCAATATTTTTTATTATTTTCAACAAAAAGAACATCCCAGAGCAAAATTATTTTTTGTGGAATAAAAGAAACAACATACCTCCTCTCCATGGGAGATTTTTCCCATGGCCTGGGATTCATTTTACAGTATTTACTGCCTGTTACCATCAGGCGGTGATGGACATGAAAACTGGCCATGTGTTTGCCCACTCCAAATTGGGCAGATGTACACATGACCAAACCACCAACAGAGGTTTGGAGGTGTATGTAGGTAGTAAAGATGGAGTAGTCTCAGCTGTCTACATACTAAGGTTTCACCCAACCCTAAATGGGGCAGGCAGAAATTTGCCTCCAGAAAGAGGTTACCCTTCGTACCATAGTGTAAATCAGTCCATATGTTTGGAGGTAGAATCTGTGACCAGGGCAAACCTGGCATGGTCTTTCTGCTTCCTACATAGGCTTTTAAGGTATTCAAGGAGTATGAGGGATGGGGTAGACAACACAGCAAACTTCAGGAATTGCAGTGTTCAAATATATGGTTATCTGTATGGGTTTACTGATTTACATGTAAGGGTTTCTCCCTTACTTCCTTTTCAACATGGTCAGGCATGGGCCCTGCGGTGGCGTGCCTGTCCTTTCAGTTCTCGCTTGTGCATCTGCCTCCAGTTCTGAGATGCCACTGTATTCCTGGTGGCCATCTGCTGTTTTCTCAGGTGATCAACTCACTCAAGCCCTCCAAAGGAATGTGGGGTGACCTGTACATGCCCACCGCTCAGTAAGATGCCTTATGCAAGAAGATTATACTGAGGATTTATAATGAGGGCATTTAAACCGCTATACACCATAAGATAAGTATTCTTAATTTTACATTCAAATTCCTTTATATATTGTGGCAATGAGAAGTCCATTTGAGCTCAGTTGAGACACAATTCTGCTTGCTTGATTGCTCACTCACTGGACTCAATGGGTTCTCCACCTTATCCAGTTTCTGCTTCTTATCTTCTTGCTTTTCATCTTGCTGCTTGGCCTAGACTGCTGGAAAAGAAATTCTGGTTTCCAGTTTTTTTACAGTTTTTGTTGGATATTATTTTCTGGAGCAATTCTAGACTCCCAGTTACAGTCTGGTGTCTGGGTTTGCTTCCGGGAATAGTAGGCTGTTACAATGCAATGAGAAAAATATGCTCCCTCCATCGAAAATACCTCCTTTTGACATTAGAACCATGCGTGTGCCCAAGCTCAAAGATGGGGCTGTCTTGCTCTTGATACTTGAGCAAGTGTTGGCACTGTTTAGTGAATGCCTTGTTGTCACAGTCACGGGGGTGACTACTTGGTAATCAAACATTGATTCTGGAAGAAGCTTCAGGGAGCAAAACCAAGTAGAGTATATTTTTTTAATGGTCTCTAGGACAGCAGAGCTCATCCATATCTTATACAAATATTGAAGAAGTGCCTGGTGTATTCTATACAAAAGAGCTAGCTCATGGAAAATATAGATATGAATTGCCTAATAAAGAGTAGAGTTATTGCTCATGGTGCACAGATGTGACTTGCATGAATGAGAGAAAAGAGCTTTATCTGAAATGCACAGTTGTTGCAGAGGTAGGTGTAGCTCAGGTAGCAACATTACACACAAATTGGTAAAGCTATATTATCATGTACAGTAATGCATCTTAAACACCAGATATCACTCTTTTGCATAGGCATTAAACAACAAAACCAGAGACAAAAACTCTTCAACTTGTCAAAATGATACAATCTTCAGCCTTTTATGGCAAAGCTATCACCCACATTACATATGTTTACCTCAGACCATAGAGCTATCCCTAATGCTATAGTTGTGCACATCGGAGATCCGTGCTATCACTTACTAAAACTTCAAACATGATAAAAGAGTGCACTTCCGACAGCAGAGCTAACTATTTACCCTTTCATGGATGTTACAGGCCAGCTATTTAGCTAGTTAGGGAGCAAAGCTGTTCCTCAGTTCAAGCATATTTAATAGACCCATTTTCAGACAGCAGATCTCTTGGTATGCAGATGTCAGCTGTACACCTCATGCACCTCATGTAGCTGATGCAACACAGTTTTCCCCAAGGTTACATGCAGGGCTGGCTTTAGCGCTGGTGCCCTGTGCAACAGTCTTTTTTGGCACCCTCACCCTATGACCACCTCCTCAGATTCACTCACAACCACCCGGCAAATGTGCCCCTCATCTCTCCATAGCCCTACCTTTCACATGCATTCATTTGTTTTCAAGCACTGGTCAAGCCTGCCTTTACTAATCCACTCAGCTATCCACATAAAATGTAGACCTGTTCTTTGCAGCAGGCATATTAACCCTCTATGCTAATTTATGGTGAGTCAAAGCTGCCACTAGACAAAACTCCCAACTCTCTCCCTTGCAGGAACATTAATCACAAGAGTTACCCTGACATTTTAATTGCTTCCTGAAGGCTTGACGCATAAGGAACTTTTCAGCAGGTGCTTTTGAATCGCTAATTTCAATAATGTCATTACAAAACACAATGCCCACCTTGAGGTCCCCGCCCCCGAATCCAGGTCAGCATCTGGTGCGGCCGCACCGCTCGCACCGCCCTAAAGCAGGCCCTGGTTACATGGATGATGCATTTCAGATAGAAGACATCAGACATATCCTTAGGGATGTCATGATAACAAAACTGCAAAGAATCTTATTGACGGAGGGCTAAGTTATCTCTACAGTTTGTCAAATAAGACTTTCAAGTACATGGACAATAAAAGTTGTCACTACTTTTCTCAGATGATGTCTGCATTGTCCTCAGTGTGTAAAGATAATTTAGCAAGGCACGTCAGATATTTAGCAATGAGAAATTTGGTATTGCCACATGCGGACAACTGAAACCATTGATAATGCTGAACAAGTGGACTGGCACTCAGAAAACATAGGTGGTCATTACAACCCTGGCGGACGGTGTTAAAGCAGCGGTAAGACCGCCTACAGGCCGGCGGTAAAAAAATTGGAATTATGACCGTGGCGGAAACCGCCAACAAGGACAGCCACTTTACCACTCAGACCGCCACGGCGGTACAGACAAACAGCACGGCGGTCACCGCCAACAGACAGGCGGAGGAACATGTACCGCCCACAGTATCACAACCCACCAATCCGCCACCTTTTCCGGGGCGGATTCACCGCGGATAAAAACACGGCAGAAACAGTCATTACAAAGGGAAAATGCTCACCTCTACACACTCCACAAGGAAGGAGGGCACCATGGAGCCGGAACTCCATATTCTGCCAGCGCTAGTCTTCCTGCTCCTATACGAGGATCATCAACGCCGGCGGCGAAGACCACAGTGAGTACTGCACCTACGACACAAGGGAGGGGGGAGACAAAAACACAGGGACACACACAACCAACATCCCAACCCCCACCCCGACGCTCACCCACTACAACACACACACCAATGCATATCTAAACATTACAGTAACACCCCCCAACCCCCCCGGAAGAATGAAAAGACAAAAGGAAATGAGTTGAACCATTGTAATATATCAAAATACAGTAAGCAAATATATACATATATATATACACAATAAACAAAATATACACCTACGATTAGTAGTGCAGGTATTGCACCATTCATAGTCCGTGGACCACTGGGCCCAAAATGCATGGGGAAGACCCACACAAGATACCCGATCAAAACGGAGAGAACACTGCAGGTGCATCAGATCGAAATACAACAGGCACCTCAGGGGGAGTGGAAGGGGGGGCACCTCAGCCGGATGAGTGCACCACGCCAGATCCACGAGGGGGCTCCATGCCCATTGATGTATCCTGGGGAGTGCAAAGCCACAGTCTCCCAAGTCTCTACAGTGGGTGGCTTGCCCACTGCCATATCCTGGGGAGTGCAAAGCCACAGTCTCTCAAGTCTCTACAGTGGGTGGCTTGCCCACTGCCATATCCTGGGGAGTGCAAAGCCACAGTCTCTCAAGTCTCACAAGTGGGTGGCTTGCCCACTGCCATATCCTGGGGAGTGCAAAGCCACAGTCTCTCAAGTCTCTACAGTGGGTGGCTTGCCCACTGCCATATCCTGGGGAGTACAAAGCCACAGTCTCTCAAGTCTCTACAGTGGGTGGCTTGCCCACTGCCATATCCTGGGGAGTGCAAAGCCACAGTCTCTCAAGTCTCTACAGTGGGTGGCTTGCCCACTGCCATATCCTGGGGAGTGCAAAGCCACAGTCTTTCAAGTCTCTACAGTGGGTGGCTTGCCCACTGCCTGGTCCTGGGGAGTGCAAAGCCACAGTCTCTCAAGTCTTTACAGTGGGTGGCTTGCCCACTGCCATATCCTGGGGAGTGCAAAGCCACAGTCTCTTAAGTCTCTCAAGTGTGTGGTTTGCCCACTGATTGCTCCTGGGGAGTGCAAAGCCACAGTCTCTCAAGTGGATGCTGTTCTCCACTGGTTCTGGAGGGGGACTGGTGCCAGAGTGCTTCATCCTGCCAAGGACAGACAGAGTGGATGCTGTTCTCTGCTGGTTCTGGAGGGGGACTGGTGCCCAGAGTGCTTCATCCTGCCAAGGAAAGACGGAGTGGATGCTGTTCTCCACTGGTTCTGGAGGGGGACTGGTGCCCAGAGTACTTCATCCTGCCAAGGACAGACGGAGTGGATGCTTTTCTCCACTGGTTCTGGAGGGGGACTGGTGCCCAGAGTGCAGCACACACCCCGTGACTGTCCGAGTTGCGTCACTGCCCCTGCCGCTAATGGGCTAGCGGTGCATTCCATGGCGGACTTTGCCCTGTGCAGCGGTCCTTGGCCTGTTCAGCGTTGCTTGAGTTGCCAGTGTCAGACCTGTTCAGCGGTGCATTCCATGGCAGTCTTTGCCCTGTTCAGCGGTCCTTGGCCTGTTCAGCAGTGCTTGAGTTGCCAGTGTCAGACCTGTTCAGCGGTTCATTCCATGGCGGCCTTTGCACTGTTCAGCGGTCCTTGGCCTGTTTAGTGGTGCTTGAGTTGCCAGTGTCAGACCTGTTCAGCGGTGCATTCCATGGCGGGCTGTGGCTGGCGGTCCTTCATGAGTCAGCTGGGCTGTGGCTTGCGGGGCCCTCCTGGCCAGCTGGGCTGTGGCTGGCGGTGGCCTCCTGGCCAGTGACGATGGGGCTGGCCTCCTGGGCAGTGACTCTGGCGGTGGCCTCCTGGCCAGTCACGATGGGGCTGGCCTTCTGGTCAGTGACTCTGGCGGTGGCCTCCTGGCCAGTCACGATGGGGCTGGCGGTGGCCTCCTGGCCAGTGACTCTGGGGCTGGCGGTGGCCTCCTGGGCAGCGGGGATGATGGTGGTCTTCTCCGCCGACTTTGGAGATTTCCTCTGGCCCTTCCCCACCTTGGGAGGAGTCACAGCTGAGTCGACACTCCCCCCGGGACCCTTGTGAGCGGATTTGCTGGCTGGAGTCTTCCCCCTCTCCCACCGGGCACTGTCCAACTTCTGGTGCTTAACAGGGGGGGGACTGGCTGTGATGTGGCTCTGTGCCGCACTGGCTGGCCTGGTGGCCGGTGCACTCCACATACCTGTAACAACAGGCACCACTGGTCCCGGATATTGTTTGGCTGAGGTGGTAGTACGGGACCTATGAGTTGGAGGGGGGGGGAATAGGTTAAGGGGGGACAGGAAAAGTTGTTTGGACACACTGGGATGGGTAGTTGGAGGGGGTTTGGGAGTGGAGGAAGAGGTGGTGGTTGTAGGAGGTGTAATTTTTGTGGATTTGGGTGCAGGTGCATGGGCTAGAAGCTGTCGTGAGGTGGATGGCTGTTGGGTGGGTGCGTGCCTGCGTTTGTGTATCTTCGGAGGGGGCGTCACAGACACACTGGGAGAGGACACAGGGGACGTGGAAATGGTAGTGGGGGTGGTGAGTGCACGTGAGTGGGGTGTGGTTGTGGGTGTGCTGATGCGGGACTTAGTGGCTGTAGTGGTAGTGCATGCAGGTGTGAGTGTAGACGAGACTGGGAGGGAGGAGGGAGACAAGGAGGTGGGGGACACAGTGGAGGCAGTGGATGTTGGTGTGTCTGTATGTGTGTAATGCTTGCGTGAGTGCCTGTGGGATGTGTGGTGCTTATGTTTGCCTGAGCTTCCCTTGTGTGGTGAGGTGTGTGCAGGCTGGTCTGATGGTGTGCTTGGGATAGGCTGGGGTACAGGGGATTGGGGGTGGCTGGAGGAAGTTGGAGGGGGGGGCTAGACACAGGGACAATGGCTGCCATCAGTGCTGAGGCCAGTGTTTGCAGGGTTCGATGAATGGCACCCTGACCAGAATGAATGCCCTCCAGGAATGCATTTGTGTGTTGCAATTCCCTTTCTACACCCTGGATGGCATTCAAAATGGTAGACTGCCCAACAGTGAGGGACCTGAGGAGGTCAATGGCCTCCTCACTGAGGGCAGCAGAGGTGACAGGGGCAGGGGCTGAGGTGCCTGGGGCGAAGGTGATGCCCACCCTCCTGGACGAAGGCTGAGGGGCTGCTGGGAGGGTGGTGCTGGTAGGGGGGGGTGGCGGCTGTACCTGTAGAAGTGGGGGGCACAGATTTTGCCGCCACCACAAGGGAGCTCCCATCGGAGGATGAGTGTGTGTCGCTGTTTGGTGATCCTGTGACCGCTGTGGTGCTCCCCTCGCCCTCCGTCCCACTGGTGTATTCTGAGTCCGTGGTGTGGCCCTCCATGGCCATGTGGGATGCAGATCCCTCGTGCTCCGGTGCCACTGTACCTCCGCCTGATGATGCTGATGCACACAAGAACAGGGAGACCACAAAAAGGGGGGACGACAGAAGAAAGACAGGTTGAGTGCATGGCTTACCGCTACCGTTGGCGGACAATACAGACACAGCAGCCCCCTGCACTACGTCGCGCTGTTGGGCTCTACAGATGCAATTCCTGGGATATGGCCTATATGGCTATGGACGACATCTGCACACATAGATGACACAGGGGCATGAATACCTGTACTTGGCACTCTACAGAGGTGGGGTGGGGTGCCACATGGCCTGCATTACGGAGGGGCCTAGCCTACGGAACTCGCCCTGGCCTAGGGAAACCCACAGCCCTCCTCCCCCACCCAGACACCTTCACTGCGCGCAAAGTCCGCTGAATGATGTTGTACTCACCCCCTTGTGTCTGCTGTGATGCCCTCAAGCGCCCATCCAACTCAGGGTAGGCCACCGCCAGGATCCGCCAGGATCCTGAACATCAGGGGGGTCATGGTTCGACGGGCACCCCTCCCACGTTGGGAGGCCATCCCCAGCTGAGCCTCCGCCGTCTTCTTGCTCCAGCGGCGAATGTCCTCCCATCTTTTCCGGCAGTGGGTGCTCTGTCTGTGGTGGACCCCCAGGGTCCGGACATCCTTGGCGATGGCACGCCAAATATCCTTCTTCTGGTGGGCACTGACCTACATGACATGTACAGGGGAAGAAGAGAAGTCATTAACAATTGCACCGTCTAAGTGAGTGGCCCACATCCCTACCCCTGCCATGTGGCACATGCATTCACAGTCCTTCATGCACGCAGACCTGTGCCCCCTTCATTCTTACAACCAGCCCTCTCCACACAGGCATAGCCCATACAACACGGTCCCTGTGTACTTACCTGTTGGTCTGGAGGACCGTAGAGTAGCGTGTACTGGGGGAGGACACCGTCCACGAGCTTCTCCAACTCCTCTGCAGTGAAGGTAGAGGCCCTTTCCACAGACGCACAAGCCATTGTCTCTTCCAGACCAAGGTCACAGCAGCACTTGCAGTGTAGGTCCTTTCCTGTCGAAGATCAGGTATCGAGTGATTAAACAGCTAGAGAATGGCGGTCACATCCGCGACGTTCACCTCCGCGGCGGTGCGTACCATCACCGCTGGCGTACATTGTCATTGGCTCCTGGGATCCATAGGGTCCAATGTTAACCAATGCAGCATTGACCGCCTACCGCGACGGTGTACAACACCAGTGCAGTTACCTCACATCCCATTGTCCCAGTTTAGAGGTCAGGCAGACGCCATTTCAGGGTCCCACATGGCCTAATTACCAACTGCGTCACACATACCTAGGCCATGTCTCACAACACAAATACAGGCCACATTTTGTGTATTAATGGTGTTCTGTGTAGACTGTGGGTACATACCTCTGAGTTGTTGTCCTTCCTAGGCACCGTCCGCTGGGACATGTGAGGAGATGGCGGAATCCTTCGGTGTACCGACAGCTGGTGGACCTGTCGACAATGGAGGAAAGAAGTTTGATCATCACCTACAGGTTTGACCGTGCCACAATCCAGGAACTGTGTGCCCAGTTGGAGCCTGACCTGATGTCAGCAATCCCACAGGAATCACCCCTCATGTGCAGGTGCTATCAGTGCTCCATTTCCTGGCAAGTGGGTAATTTCAAACAACAGTAGCCATGGCATCAGGGATGTCCCAGCCTGTGTTTTCTAACGTGTTGTCCAGAGAGTTGTCTGCCCTGCTGAAACACATGCGGAGCTACATAGTTTTCCCTCAGGTGGAGGACTTGCCTACAGTTAAAGGTGACTTCTATGCCCTTGGACATATCCCCAACATCATAGGTGCCATTGATGGGACCCACACCATAATGAGTACATTATGGTGTGGGAACTCTTCTTAAAAATGTGGAGAAATCTAGGAGAAGGACAGGAGCTAGATGAAAATATGTTTTACTGTCTCCATGTGAGGTCCACACTGTTCTTAAAGTAACACTTCAGCAAGATGAGCTCTACTGGTACTGGAAAGGGGCTACCACTGAATGTCTCTTGATAGTACTAAAAATGTAAGGGTCCATAGAGGAAAAGTATCCAGTCCCAGGAAAATGTTTCCACTTGAGAGCTCATCCACTGGAACTTTAGTACTCACTGGACTAATGTGAGTCACTTGGAACTGGGATACATGGCTAGGGTTCAACTGCCACTTTAATTTAGAATAAACGTTGAACTGGGGGAAATGTTAAAATAATAAAACTGCTTCTGGAGTCAAGTTGAGAGTGTTGAAACAGTTAGGGCCTCATTATGAGTCTGGCTGTCCAAAACCTGGACTGCCAGACCCATGGAGAGAAGACCACTGCGGAGCTAAGGCCAATGCCAATGCCTAAGGCCAATCGCAGAGAGGGTGCTCCCAGTACCCTTGGAATACACACTGACTGCCGTAGCAAATAGTGTACATTCTGAAGATGCTGGGCAGCAAAACCCCATGAAAAGGCAGGCAGAAACTGGACTTGCGATCAGCTTGGTGATCCTAAACTCAGCACCTGCCTGGCTGACCACAATTACGACTGCCGCCAAGTGGCTGGAAACCATGTTCCTGGCAGTTGCAGAGGTCCGACCGCCAGGGTCGTAATGTGGCGGTCGAACCGCCTGGAGTGCGGCAGTCCGACTGTCACTGCGAGGCTGATGGTCTCAAGACCACCAGCCTCATAATGAGGCCTTTAGACACATTGCCCTCTTTTAGTGTAATTGTAATCTGCTACAGTCATGCTTTCCTGGAGGTGCCCAGCTGTGAGCAATAGATGTGCTACTTCCTTGCTCAGTTGAAGCTCTTTACATTTTTGTTATTCATATGAGCTCAGTTCGACACCTGCCTTTCTCTAGGTAGGAATGTTGTCATGTGATTAATAGTATGACCTGTGTGCATAAGGGGGTATGTATTTGCATTCTGTCTTCTGTTGCGGACTCAGGCTTCATAGCTGATATACAGAGATGCTTTTGTAGGTTATCAAAGAATAATCATTTTTGCAATTCACCCTTAACAAAATCAACCGAAATGTGAGACATTGGCCCTCATTATGACTCTGGCAGTGACAAGACCACCAGACTGGCGGATGGCGGTCGGACCGCAGCCACTGTGGCAGTCCAAGCATCATATTTCAACCTTGGCGGTAAGGCCACGAACGGTCAGGTGGTAGGTGGTTCTCCCCTGGGGGGGCAGTTTGTAGCCTCGGAGGACCAGGCAGCTATAAAATGTATCCAAGCAAGAGGCAACCAACACACGGATCCAACACTCACCATCTTCTCAGCACCAGATATCCCAAAGCGGATCGTGAAAAGAAAGGAACTATTGAAAGCCTGGGGCATTGAGGTAACCACCTACAAAGGAGACTGCTACCAACTCCGTTACTAGCCTCACAATACCTGGGAACTCCCAAAGGCACATGGTCGGTTCTGAAAGGAGTACATCAGGCCGGCAGACCCATTGAAGAAAGGTGTAGTGAGGAGAATCCACCTAAGCACCCGCTGACAGTCCAAGTATGGAGAGAAGAAGGGAGGGAAAGAGTGGTCTTGGGGCAACAAAAGCATCCAGAAAGGGAACGGGTAGCGACGGTTTTACCCCCAAGACCGACACAGCATTTTATCCATTTGCTCCTGGAACGTCGGTGGCCTACGGTCAAAACTGGAGGATCCTGCAGTAATACATTTTTTCAGCTCCTTCGACATTTTACTCATACAGGAATCCTGGGCAATGGAATCAATACCGATAATCGGATTCATGGAATATCTTAGCCCAGCAACGAAAACAAATAGGCTTGGAAGGCCAAAGGGAGGCCTTGCCATTTATGTTAGCACCAGCCTTTTGGTAAAAATATCTGAGTATAAGGAGAAAGACCAACCTTTCCAATTTCTCCAGCTAGACGATTGGGGGAAAAACACTCAGGAGCCATTGATTCTGGTCAACACATACATCAATCCTAAAAATAAAAAAATTTAAGCAAACAAACTTTTAACTCAACTATTAAGGATAAAAGGTACAATAAAATCAGCATTCTGGTTAATGTCCGGCGATTTCAATCTCGGCTTATTCCACAACCCCAGTGAGGATCACATCCAAACAGTTGTAAGAATGCCCAGCCAAACCCTCCCAAAAAAACTTAGGAAAGACAAAATTGGGGAGAGTTTCATACGCACCTGTAAATTAGTGGGCCTCTTCGCGCTAAACGGACGGGAGTGCCTGGATATTCCACCGGCATGGACAAGATTCTCCGGGAAGTCGGTCTCCTATCTAGACTACAATTTGGTGTCCCCTGCTCTATATAAATTAGTAAACACCTTTACCATCATGGACCGCACGGAAAGCGACCACAAACCACAGGTATTTGGGATCTGTGCATCACCACAAAAACCGGAGAAAGTGGCAGCCCTAAACGGGACACTAGGCACCGAAAATCTAAAGCGACTCAAATGGTCCTCTGACACCATTGAAAGGCAGGCAGAAGAGGCCCTACGGAAGCTAGAATCAACTATCACAAGTGGGGCAAAGTAGACAACAGTCTGGGAGAACTTTGCCCTCAACCTCATAAAAAAGATTCCTTAAGTAACACGAGAAAAGGAGCACAATTGAATCACCGCCAAAGTTCACTTTTACTGCTGCCAGTGCGCAAAAGGAAAGCAGCAGTAGGTAAATTATTAAGGTCACTGCGTAAATGCCCAGATAATGGATCAATATTGACCGCCCTTAGAGAGCAAAGGAAATTGTATAAAAGGGATCTATGGACCTTTAAAAAAGGCCAACAGGAGGCCCTGTGGGCCAAACTACATTTTGCGACCAAAACATCTGACTCCAAAAGATTCTGGAAAATCATCAATACAATAGACAATGGTGCAAAAGCAGGCAATAACGCAAACATAACAGAGGAAGTATGGGTATCCTATTTAAAGTCACATCTAAAAGAATTGACCATCGAAGAAGGCCCCCAAATGCAGTCACATATGATTGGTGGGGATCCCAACATCCCTGAACCTTTGAAATTGACGGCACCAGAACTATTAAAAATCATTGGAAAGTCACGAATGGACTGTGCCACTTGCCCCAATGGCTTACCGCAAGCACTATTTAAACAAGACACAGAAAGATGGGCCAATTTCCTGGCAGCAATGTTTAATGACGTGATCACAACAGGCATTGTCCCGGCATCCTGGAAAGGCTCAATAATCCACCCCATATATAAGGGTGGGAGCGCGCTCTCCCCAAGCAACTACAGACTAATCGCTCTTTTAGACGTTGACCTCAAGTACTTTTCCTGCTGTGTGATAAAACATCTAGAAGCCTGGATTACAGAGAACAATATTCTACCCTTTAATCAAACCGGGTTCACCAAGCACCAAGGAACATTAACAAATCTTATGGGGCTAGGCTTGATCATAAACAGAGCAAAAGCAAAGGGGACTCCAACTTATTTATGTTTTGTTGACTTTAAAGCTGCTTTTGACTGTGTCTCCCGCGGCAAAATGTGGGCCAAATTACTACAGTGGGGGCTGCCACACTCTATTTTAAATGCCATCAAAATGATATACTCTGATACTTGGGTAAAGGTTAAATTGGGGGAAGGCTCTCACCTATCCAGGGCAGTCAAAACAACAGTGGGGGTGAGGCAAGGCTGTGTATTGGCTCCAACACTCTTCAACCTGTATATAGCAGATCTCCCCGCCAAGTTAAATGGTCACTCATCCCACTCTCCATCACTGGGCGGTCAACAAGTATCCAACCTACTATATGCAGATGACCTACTACTAATCAGTAATACCAGAATAGGCATGCAGAAATTGTTAAAGGCATTAGAAGAATACTCAGGTTCTAATGATTTAGAAATTAATCATAAAAAATCTAAAATGATTACCTTAAACCGGAGGCTAACCACCCAAGGTAAATGGCATATGAATGTGAAAACCCTAGAGGAAGTAACATCATACAGATACCTAGGATTGGTGGTGGATGCTAGAGGTAATTACATGCCACAAAAAGAGGCTATAAAAAACAAGACGCAGGCCCTTACTTACGCCTTTTGCAAGCTAGCAAATTCAATCTGTGGTCATGCTCTGAACCCATTAACAGCAGTAATGAGAGCGAAGCTACTTCCAACTATCACATATGGGACCGAAATAATGAGGGGGATGGAAGTAGGTCTTCTGGATAAGCTTCTGATAAAAACATATAAGCGCGTTTTTCGGCTGCCCGGACGTGCATCGCCAGCCCAGGTCAGACTGGAATTTATGCTGGTCAAACAGTCGTTAGCCCGACCGGCAGCATACATTAAATGCTGCTACAAACTGAGCCGCGCTTCAAAAGGGTCTTTAGCCAATCTAGTCTGGCAGGAAATTATCCTAGAAAGAGGGAACCCCAACTACATAAGGTGTCTAGAAAAAAGTAAGAATCTTTTGAGCTTAGATGAGGTATGGAACCGGTCTCTACCCATCTCCGCTTTCAATAAAGCAGTGAATAAAGCAAGTAAATTACAGAGCTTGTTAGAAGATAAGATCTCATTGGCCAAAAGGGAGCATAGTTGGTTGATCCTTAACTCCTACAAAACATTTAAAGAATCACCACTGGTGGCTGGCTCCTACTCACGGAAAATAAAGCAATCCTTTCTCAGACTTAGGCTGGGTGAAGTCCCTACTTTAGACCTCATGCCAAAATGGAAGAAGGAGCGGCAAGTAGGCTCCCGGGAGTGCCGTCTCTGTCATCTAGCAGATGAAAACTTGATGCATGTGGTCTGCATTTGCCCATCCCTGGCGGCCGAAAGGAGACTCCTACTAAAAAAAGAATTTAACGGTTTAACAATTAGATCATGCAGACAAGCATTAATTGCAGCCCTTAACCCTCGAAATACAATATTGAACATTAGGCTGGTTAAATTTTTGGAAATTTTCACTCTAAAAACCACAGCCTCTCGAAATAACCAACTCAGAGGGAGGGCGGAAACGATAGCGAAATCCCTATAACCCACTTTGAACATCTTAAAGAAGGGAAGGCTCCTAGGTAGTCCATTGGGTTGTTTAGCTTGTGTCATAATAAAGTCTGGTACCAACAACCAGACTTAAGTAGGGGTAAATAAAATCGATAGAAGGCCTCTTCCCACTTTGTCCCATTTTTACCAAAACCTCATTGGGCTGTCACTGTTTTCTTTATATTTTTTTGTGGAAGGAAACTTTATATACCATTTCATTTTAAACACAAGATTTTATTTTGCGTTGTATTTTTCTTACCTTCAATAAGTTTGTTCTGTTGCCCTATTATTAATGCCTTATAGCACTAGTATGTTTTTTTCTTAAAATTTTTATGTGGAAGGAAATTTTACTTACCATTTCACCCTAAGCCAAAGAACTGTAATTGTCTTTTTGCACTAAAATTGTTCTGTTAAATGTTTACGTGGAAGGAAAAGTTTTATGGTTTTAATTAACTAATAAACTTATTTTACTACCTACTACCTGCCCTGGGGATTACAACCTCACTGCCATGAAAAGCCTGGCGGAGAATGGGTGCAGGGGCCCTCCTGACCAGCACCCTCGCAATGTACATTGTCTGCTTTGCAAACAGTGAATATTGCGAGGGTGCTGGTGAACCCTGCACTCTACAGCATTGCTGTTGGCTCGATTATGAGCTGAAGACACTGATGTAGGCTTTTCCTGATAGGCCAGCGGGCGGAAACTCAGGTTTCTGCCAGCTGACCTAGCAGGAAACTCTTAATAGGTCTGGTGGGGAGGTAGCCAGTATGGCGCAACCTCCCTGTCTGAAGTTTGGCGGACGGTGTAAACCGTCTACCGAACTAATAATCAGGCCCATAGTGTTCTTTGCCAATTTCTGTAACTAACAGAGCACTGCACTAAGACTTTGCCTGTAGACAAAAAAGCTATGCGTCCCTTTGAATTTTTAAAGGAGAAGATGTAGGCAGCAAAGTCATCAAGTAGCTCTCATAACTTCAGATATATATGAATGTTGCAGAGATGAGGAAGACAAACCACACCTGCAGTCCTACAGTGCGTTTTGCAGACACCCTTTCTTCTTGGCATGCAAAGCTTATTTTGTCAGTTCTGACCAGTGGGGCGGCAAGGTTGCCATGGCTTCCGGGTGTCTTTCTACCTTAAAAAAGCCTCTACATTGGTCTCAGTCAACTGGGATTACTATTCGTCCACCTGGTAAATGGCCAGCTTCCCACCTTAATCCTAGAAATTTAAATTCCTCTTTTACAAGGGGACCATGCAGGAGCAGGCCTTCCCCAACACATAGACCTATTCTTAGCAATCAGTGACAACCTGCATTCGAGAAATATTTTTCTGGACTTAGTCCATATCCCTAGGCTAGAGAGAAAAAAAGGGACAGAGGAATATGAAGTATACCCTGTCTCCCACCGGCAATTTGTTCTAGTTTCTAAGACACCAGAAACTGTCTGGCAGTGACACAGGTGTATATTTCACTAGTGGACAGTCCACAGGTGTTTCTGGGTGTGAGGCTATGCAAGACTAGCTCAGCAGTTATCTTATAGTCTAAGAGAAAGCCCTAGATTATACTTTATTTATAAACCACGGAAGCATGTCGAATTTGAACTATAAATATTTCCTTGTTTGCATCTTATTTTATTAATGTAGAATGGAACACCTGCCCAGGTGAGATTATACTTATACTTTACATCTACTAGAATCCAAGTCAAGTTTCAGACATCTCCTTTTCTTTTACGAAATCAAGATTTACATTAAGAGTTACTAGGGGCCAGATGTAGCAAGGCATTAGCGCCTCGCAAACGGCGAAAAACGCCGTTTGCGAGGCGCTAATGCCTGTGCGCGACGCAGAAACACATTTTGCGAGTCGGAACCGACTCGCAAAATGTGTTTCCGACTTGCAAATAGGAAGGGGTGTTCCCTTCCTATTTGCAACTCGCACCGCGATGTAAGTTGATTTGTGACCGCAAAAGCGGTCACAAATCAACTCGCAGTTACCATCCACTTGAAGTGGATGGTAACTCATTCGCAAACGGGAAGGGGTCCCCATGGGACCCCTTCCCCTTTGTGAATGATCACAAAAATAATTTTTCAGAGCAGGCAGTGGTCCAATGGACCACTACCTGCCCTGAAAAATACCGAAACAAAAGGTTTCGGTTTATTTTTCAAAGTGCAGCTCGTTTTCCTTTAAGGAAAACGGGTTGCACTTTGAAAAAAAAAACCTGCTTTATTGAAAAGCAGTCGCAAACATGGAGGTCTGCTGACGACAGCAGGCCTCCATGTTTGCGAGTGCCCATAGTCGGTATGGGGCCGCAATTTGCGACCCACCTCATTAATATTAATGAGGTGGGTCATTGCGACCCCATACCGACTCGCAGAAGGTGTCTGAGACACCTTTCTGCATGTGGTTTTGCGAGTTGCAATTTGCGAGTCTCTATGACTCGCAAATTGCAACTCGCAAAACCATACTTACCTACATCTGGCCCTAGGTTCCTTAGCGGTATTAACATTAAGTAAAAAAACACCTCAGCAACTTTCGGCTCTTAGCAAAGCTGCCAAGGGAAGAAACGTTTCTTGTTTTGATATTGAAAATATTGCCACAGTAACAACGTTGCAACCCGTGGAAAGCAGCAGCCCACCTCTGAAACACATCATTGCTCTCTCTGAGCACATCGATCCCTTGTCCCTTCGAAATAATTAGAAAATCCCCCGAAGTGTAGCTTCCATCACCGACTGTTAAAGACAGTTAAGTCATTTCCCGTGTTCCAATTTCCACATCAACTGTTCTTCAAATAAGTTCCATTTAGAAATAGATTCTTGTTTGGCTGTGACCTAACATTGCCTTTAAAATGTTGTGAATTTTATTACCAATCATTGATTATTGATCATTGTGTTTCGTGGCCCTTCAGTTCATTTTACAATTATACTTTATTAAGCTTCGCACCTTCCGTTCATCTTCCCTCCAGTTGCTAATTGAGCGTGCGCAGATAATTCTCAGGCATCTCCAAATGTCCAGATGAGTGGCTTAGACTTTAATGAGCTCACAACTCTTACCACTCAGGAATGCTTAGTCAGGCCTTCCAGAGGTAAAAGGCAAGATGTTTTACCTGAAACAAAAAGTCCAAACCAGGTCAGTTGAAACTCCACCAACCTCTTATAAAAAATATTCTATTAGAAAAAAAGGGAATGCCACCTTTCCTGAATGCTTTTATAAGTGTAAGACATACAAAAGTACACTGTTCCACATGTGCAAAAATGGCCTAGGACACCTGAGGTATCAGGAGCAAAAGCCCTCAAGCATCACAAGGGATGACTAGCATCATCATCGGGAAATGCTCCTCGTCAGGCCGGAGCTGCAACGCCTGACGGGCTCTCCAAGGGGGGGCACTCAGCCGTACTGTTCTGATAGTAACTGGTGGATCTAAACTAATCAGACAGATTTGCCTACATTCAGGCACCAGCATACGCACGGAGAGAACGGACAAAATGTTAAAATTGGTTATTAATCGCAAAAATATTTCATAATTTTAATCAATACACTAGGATGAAGTCCAAGATTAAAATCAAGAGGGAAGTAATAAATTGAGTGTTGATGCTCAATTACTCTCAAGGAGCAACAAACTACAGGGGACTATAGCTGTAATAGTGCCCTTAAACCAGAGTCGACATGTTTCGTGTCGAGCGGTCCTCACGGATCCAATAACGCTTCATCAGGACCAATAACAAGACATTAATCAATTCTTCTCCAAGTCAAGAAAAAATGTCAATAAAGGGTGGAAAAATATATACTGGTCACTTACATTAAAGTAAACTGGCTAAATCAGAGTCAGGTCGCCCTAGGGAAAAAAATAGGTTAAAATATTATACCTCAAAAGTGGTTATAAAGGTGTAAGTGTGCTGTACATATGTGATGGGCAAACAGTCATTAGTGCAAAAAGACAGGCTTACCATCCCCAAATCAGGATAAGGCTCCTTGGGAGGCACGTTCCAAGGACTCGGATACACACTGTGTATGGTGGACATAAATCATCAACACAGATCAAAAGCAATTTTAAAAAAAACACTAGTCTGTCATATAAACAATCATATAAACAATGTGATTAGTATCACAAGCCCCATGGAAAGCGCATAAGATAGTGAAAACATAAGTGCCACACACGTATAAAGTATGGTGTCAAAACTAATCAGTACGCCAGTATGCTTTTACAGATGTCATGTGATTAGAATTCATTGCTTCAGCGTAGCACTACCATCGATAAAAAGGTATATGGAGCTCATAAAATGAAGTCGCTATATAGCGTGAGGTTCAGGCTGAAAATAACAATATTAACAAAAAGCGGTTTATAGCTCAAAGATCGAGCTGCCAAACATCTCCATATTACTTACAAATTGAATCCAGGTCCGTCATTAAGGACCTACCCTCCGAAACGGCGTCCCGCACATGTATGCGGTGGGCGCTGTCGGAGCTCTCAAAAAGACGTTGCGAACCCGGAAATGGATCAGTTTCCTCGGGTCGCGCACGTCTCGTGGCATAGAAAGAGAGAAAGGGCTCCGGAAAACCGGGAGTCAAAAAATTAAGATTATTGATAGTGCACAACTTAGCACCTGCTATGCACTGTAAGATCTCTCTCTCTCTCTCTCTCTCTCTCTCTATATATATATATATATATATATATATATATATATATATATATGTAAAAAATAGTTTAGAGGGGGTGTGGTCTGTAGTGTAACAGGCATGGCATCTGTCTGGTGAGCTCTGCTCATTACCCTACCGGCAATGCCAAAATTGAACATGTTAAGAAATTGGGTTATTAGTTAAAAGGGGTGGAAGCCTCAAACCAACGTAATTAAAAGTTAATAAGTATAATGATACCAGAGTGATAAAAGTCCAGTAGGAAGAACAGGATATAAAAACTGTTTAAGCTTTTAGGTAAAAATATTGCCTAGAAGCTGAAAGTGCCACTCACAATTATCTGGTCATTCTAGACCCAGGGAAAGTCACAAGTTCAGGTCAACAGTGATGGTGTGCAAATTGAATAATGGGACCAGCGTAGTCTAACTGAAGAGTTACCTTCTCAGGTCTGGTGCAAAGAGTTCCATTCATGTTGGAGGGGACTGAGACCAGGCTTTTGGAGTGAGGATTAAGTGGAGCATCATGGTCTGTCATTTCTGTAGAGCAAAGAGCTAGTTGTCACTGCTGCTCTGCCTCAGATGATCATCGCAGACAGTCACTGTTGGCATAAAGTGCAGGTCTTCCATTGCTAGTTGTTGAGGACAGTCTCCGTTGAAGCACAGAGCAGGTCCCGCTTGAGCTCTACATTGGTGGTTATCACTTCCAGTCAATTCCCGATGTGAAGAGGTCACTTTGCAGTGGCAAGGACCCCAAAGTTCAGGATTTTCATTTTTGTCCCTAAGGAGCAGTTGCCACTGATGCCAGCCAAAGTTCCAGGATCTGGTAGGTATCTCTTGGGGCTCAGGACTCACTCTAGCAGTGACCAGCAGCATGGCTCAGGCATGTCCAAGCAGGTCCAGTTGGTATTGGTCAGCTAGACAGCTGAAGGGAGGCCACAGGAAACTTATTGTATCCCTGTAGTTCACACTGAAGGTCAGTCAACTGACCCTTGGAGTCACTCTGGGTAGCCTGGGATCAACGCAAGCAGGTCCAATCCTCCTTCTTCAGACTGCACGGCCGTTCTTCCAGCACCACGGCAGTCCTTCTTGCAGCAGGGCAGTCCTTCTTCTGAATCTTCCGCAGGTCAAGGATTTTCTGATGAGCAGTTTTGAAGGTCCTGCTTTTATGCCAGCTGCAAAACTTTGTGGGGGGAATTCCAGGGCCTGCCGCCAAAAATGTTTCTGGTCAGTTCTTCCCCTGCATTGTCATGTTTAGAGCTACAATAAATTTTGAAGAGTAGTTTGTGAATAGAAATCAGCCCACTCTTTTGTGGGTGAATGATTGTTGTAGTCTGTCACCCATGAAACCTGTCTTTGCTTTTCCCTAAACCCCTTCCATTTTGTTGTTAGTATTCTCAGTTTTCTATCTACTCCCCATTGTCCCTCCCACATTTACTGCTAAAAGGTAGGCATACAAGAATGGAGATCTTCGTCACAGTGGTGGACATGTCCCCACAGAAAAGATAGGAGAGGCAGAGTCCACTGCCCATAGGTTACTGAATAGCATTTTGAAGTTCTACTTTATCTACTACAAAATTAAGTTTGTGAACAGCTCTGACAGTCTCTAATTATCTGTCTCCTACTGGAGTCCACACAAGAACATTCCTTCCCAATCCCCTTGGCAACCTACCACTATTATTAATTTACTATTGTACTCAGTTGAGATGCAGGCATCTTTCCTTGGTACTCTGCAGGAAATTCAGTATTAAGCTTCTTGGCCTAGGGATCTGTGCCATATAAAGTTGGAATGGCAATACATGACACATAGGCAAAAGATGGAAATGTCTGCAGTCTGACAATTTGAATGCTTCATCTTTTTTTATTGGGAGCTGCTCTTTGGGAATCATGGATCACATGACAAAATGCTTATACTCTCCCAGTATTGGGCTTTTTCATGGATCTTGCACTTTTACATCTTTCCCACCTCAGGAATGCTCCTTACTCAAAAATCCTTCTAAATTAAGTTTTCATCAGCTGTCTTCTGATGCTCAACAGCGCATATTAGATATAAACATTTTGCCTACATAGCAGTTTACGGAGGGAGGCATTTGAACTGGTAAACAACCAATTCTAGTGAGGATTTCTGCAGAACATGCATTTCCCTTTCCAGTTCGCCAGTTTGGTAAGGCTGTTACAAAGAGGAGTTCATACAAGCTCAAATATTAATGCAGATAGAGTTGAATGTATTGTTATAGATAGGAAGGTGGAGCAAAGGGATGAATATCCCTGCTCATTTTTAACACTCCTCTGTGCACAACTTTAATGGATAACAGAAAGACATTTTTAGGTTCTCCAAATGAATTCAATCGCCCAAGAATTATTGTGCTGTGTATGGATTATCTAAATAACTTTTCTAACATTTCTGTTTATTGACATATTACCAAAACCAGAAGTTGTTTTAATGAAAGCAGTGAATGTTATGCTGTGGGCTGGGTTTTTAACCTGTGGCATTGCATTCTCGGCCTGCGGCTGGGCCCGTGGCCCATTTCTCAGCACATCGGGCCTCCCCCAGGTCATGTGTCTGCCTGCAGCATCTCTCCTTTTCCTGTCGGCGATGTCGGGTGGCCTGGGGTCGGGCTGCGGATCTCACCAGGTGTACTTTGCACCCTGCTCTAGGGTCCCGGGCATTCCCCGCAACACACACAAAATGCTTACCTGTTCTTGAGCTGTTCTTCTCCTGGACATTGTGGCTATGCTTTCTTTTTCCCAGGGTGGTATTCTTTTCTCAGTATGCACTGTTTCCCTTTCTGTCATTCCCTTTTCAAGATGGCGTTCTGTCTAGCTTTCTGTATGGCACTTTTCACAATCCAATGTGATGTTTTTTCTTTTGCCTGTTTTTTTCAGTTCCTGTCCATCTGTATATAAAGCGCTTGGGTTCTTCTCTTCTTTGCGTTGCAGAACTTCCTGTTGGTGGTGGTCCTCACTCCTGCTTGTTGCTCCTGTGGATTTTCTCCTCTTGTTTTTCCCCGCTGCTTCCTGTTGTTCTGGTCCTTGAATTCCTTGTTCCCTGCTGCCCTTTCTCCTGTTCCTTGGATGTCCTGCTCATCAGTTTTTTTTCCCCTTGTGGTGTTTCCTCTGGGGTTCCTTGTGGAGGACAAGGACTGCTTTGCACCCACTTTGTCAGCAGCACCGTGGGTACCGGAAGGGGTCACCCCTATCTTGACCAGACCAGAATGCGAAAGATCCAAAGTTGTACCCTGCTTTCATCTGACAAAGACGGTAACAGGGGGGCAAAATGTGACAGTGATTATTTCCTTCCACTACAAGTCCCCAAGGGATAGCTTAGAGCGACTATGTTCAATAAAGGTTGTGATCTTTATTTCATTCTAAGGCTGCGAAAGACAATGGGTCTGATTTAGAACTTGGCGGACAGGTTACACCGTCACAAAGGTGATAGCTATCCCGTACACCAAAATCTAAATCCCACAGGGGATAATGGGATTTAGATTTTGGCAGACTGGATATCTGTCACCATTGTGATGGAGGAACCCATCCACCGAGTTCTAAATCAGGCACCATGACTTAAAAAATGTATACGCAAATTTCAGAACAAGTGGGATGTTTGGTATATGATTACTGGGGCTAAATATATTATTCTACCATGACATCAGTGGAACTCTCTGGTGAAATCTATTCCCTGAAAGGGAAATATCAGAAGCATGTTGAAGTGCCTAGCCATGTGTCAGAATTACAGGTGTGAACAGGTAATGTGAGAGGGCAAATACATACTTTTACCGAATATTATAGAAATACAAACTTCATAAAATTCATCCAACTGTATTTGGAGGAGGCGAGCTGAAGTATTTCATTATCTGCAGGGATGTAACTCCACCCTACAGAGAACTGTCTGGCAGATATCTGTGATATGAAGAGAGTCGCTGCAGTGGTGCCCACTCACCCATATTTTTGTATAGAGAAAATAAACTCCCAAAGTTGGAGTTTGTTTTCTCTAAACTAAAAATAAATTACCCCAATAAACAAGGAGAATTTTTCCTTCCTTTCCCAGTGCAACATGGCAGACACAGGCAGGCAAAATTGAGGGACAGTTGCTCACCCTAATAGGGTGGAACAATCGTCACTACGACATAGCAGCTCGTTGGTGGATGTGATGCTAGGTCAGAGATTTACTCTGCGTGGACAACAGAAGCCCAGTAGGAAAAAGCCTGGTGGCCACAAACATCCTGCTTTCAAGCCTAGACTACTCCATACAAGAAAATGAATCAAGAAACTGCAAGCAGAGAACCTCACACATTGCTGAATAAGCCACATCCTTCATCATATTGATTTATATAGTCTTCCCAAAAAGATCAGCTTGCGTTGACCTTCAGAAATACAATCACTGTTATGTCAACTTACATCCTGAGACTTAACAGGTACCAGAACAATACCTCCATGCTCAGCTGAACACATGCCTTCCTCAGAACTCGTATCTCAAATCATATGTCCTGCTTGGCTCTAATGAAATCAATAAAGACAGATAACTTATGACCATGGATTGTACCACTCTTTGTATAATTTTTAATACTGCATTCACTTTGTCACTGTAGCCAGTTTTCACAATAACTGTGCCCTCCTTTATGGTAATCACACTCGGGCTCTGTATGGTACTTTGAATCACTTTTTTCATTACCACTGGAATCTGCCTCTCCTCAGTCATTAACTTGCTAATGAAAAAGTCAAATCAAATTAAATGAATATTTTATCTACCATTGGAGCCTGAAAACCCAACATTGTTAGATGACAATGACCCAGGACATGGTATACCTTTGAGTCATTACAGTAGGGTGCAAAAAGTCTACAGTTTTGTCCTTGATTCTCTTTTCTTTTTGTTGCCATCATTCCATTATGGCCTTCGTGTTATGAAAAACCTAGAGCTTGGGACCTGTAAGGCTAAGTGCATCCTTGGTGGCTTCTGGAACACCTTGATCCCACACATCATTCACCAACTATTTTTAGTCACACTTTGCAACCACTGATCCCATATACAGAAGCATTCTGCTATCCAGGGCCAGTGAGTCCCTGATTGAAAGCTACGGTGGCTGTTCTATCAAACCCATTTAGTTCGACCATGCCTCCTCCCAAATATGCCACCATTTCCAAGTATTAAACATTTGCTTAATCCTGGTTGTCCTCAATAGTACTTTACAGTAAGCAGACCCTGCAGCCCAATAGTAGTTCTATCCAATAAAGCAGCCTTGTTGTATAAAGACAAATTAACAAGTGAATGTCATTCAGTGTTGGGGACAGAAAGTTTCCTGAGGTGGTTCACATGATATGACCACCAAGGGCAGCCAACATCAGCCCTGGGACACATCCCTGAGGCTTCCCATTATTTTAACTATTTTTATCATATTTCTATCCCTTATGCTCTCTTCATGGGCATAGGTGTACTGTGATGCTCAACTGTACTTGCCAATTGCAACATCTAAGCACCACAGGAATACATAGTTGGAGAGGGGCATATTCATCGTATTCTGCTATATTTCATGAAATTATAAGAATACCTCTTGATAAAAATCTCACACTTAGAAAACAACCACCATCAAACACTCACCTCTCTCACAATAAAATGAACACCTTTTTTAGGTAAGGGGCAAACACAGTTCGGTACCACAAACATGTCTAGGCATGAAGAGCTTTTAATTAAGGGAATTAAGGATATGAATTCAGGAGCATAGATCTGCAATAAAAAATGTAAAAAAAAATAATGTCTCACTTGTGGACCATTCCATGAAGGAAGGACATAATCATAATGAATATTGTTGGTTTATTTTAGAAAAGAGAACTCGTGCCAGATGGGGAGGCAACTTCATGAAAAAATGAAATTGTGAGAACAGTGGTTTATATCTAAATTGAATACAGTAAGGAAAGGGTTGAACACAAGAGAGGATTGGGAAAGATTGATGAAATTATAGTTAATTGCCCAGAGATAAGGAAATGTGAGGATGCTAGTAGGGTGTACCATGGTCACTAACATCAGAGGATGGACCGAAGGGACCAGAGACTGGGAGTATGGGGATGGCATCCAAAGTTCCCCTGCAAAAGAGCACTCTGGCAGGGTAACACTGGGAGCTAGTACCAAGGGCCTAAGACCCAGACTCCCATCAGCAGTGTGGATTTTACTGAACGATGTACTCAGGGACTTCAAGATGACTGAGAAAGTGCATCATAGAGAAGCCAGAATTATTATCTCTGGCCAAACCCTGCCCCCAGTCAGCAACCCAAGGACTATGTTTGCAGGTTTACACCTATTGACCTTCTACAATATTGAACTCAGCGTGGTCACTTGACTAATGTGGGAAGGCATGTAGAGAGCTACCCAGCCTTTATAATGAATGTTCAGCATTACTCCAACCTCGTGTGAGTGGGGCCGAGTGGCTAAATGCAGGGTATGTTGACCATTCAAGGCCACTCCTATATCCAGAACTTTTGTGTGTTTTATTGGTATCACTAGCAGTTTCTTCAGTGTGAGGCCCAGCCTAATTATACTGGGGTGCCTTCAATTATTTTCTACGCAGTGCTGTAGCCCATAAGATTTAATGTAAAAACAAACCTTCTAACACGTTCAGAACTCATGCTCATTCTCATGTGACTTGAAGATCTTCTCTATGGTGCTGGAGCCCACATGAGCATTTGTTAGTGCTGAAGTGTGTTCGGAACTCAGGGATATCCTAGTATTCACGTGTTTTCAGATGGAAGCACCGTTTTTAAGAGATACAGAGGCTTATGGCTCACTTCAACACTCCAACCAGTAACGTTCTTTTCTGGACACGCAGAATTCTTTACAGCACACCAGTCAGCTGTCAGAAGTGTGAGGGCCTGCTATATGACAATGTTATGGCTATAGACTCCTTTTATTCCCTCTGTCAAATGATTTCCACTTTGGTGCTTGGGTCTTGTTGTAATTCAGATTAGCCTGCCTTCACGCCTTAGCGCCATTAAGTCGACCGGTAGAACCTGACATTCGTGAGATTCCACCGGGAGACATACATTTTTCACACAGCCTACTAAGGAAAATGAATTGGTTGATCAAATGGTGACAAGATTGAGAGAATTGGCAATTAAATGTGATTTTGGAACTATGACAGATCAATTGATCAGAGACCAGTTAATAGTCCAGTGCAAAAATAACTGAATGCAAGAAAGATTGTGGACAGCCTGAAATCCCACATTACAAGGAGCCACAGCTATAGCAATAATGGTTGAGGAATCAGATATATGCATGAAAGAAATGCAAAAGTTGGATTCCTATAAGGAGGAGAGTGTTAATATAATCAATAAGAAAGAAAACAATAGCACAGTGAATGAGGAAAAAATGCGTAATACAGAAGGAAGTCAAAATATAGAAAGCCTGAAAGAAGAAAATAATAGTAGCAGCAAGACTGGATTCAGGGGATGTTTTAGAAGTGGGAATATAGGACATGTTGCAGATAATGGAGAGTGTTTTTGCATGTGACATAGTGTGTAGGAAAGGTGGGAACAAAGGACACCTGGCAAGAGCATGTAAAGATTTATCCAAAACTCGAGTAGCATGTGTGGATGAGGATAACACTGAGCAAGATTTGGTGCTTTTCATCAATAATAGAGAAAGCGGTCTTCACCATGAATGGAGTGCAAATAGAGTTCATGGTGAATCCATTATCAAAGTATACTATAATTCCAAAAAATTTATTTAGGAAAAAATGGCCCAAAATTGAACTACAATGTAGTAACATAAAACCTAGAGGTTATAGTGGAGAAGACATATGCACAATGGGGAGTGTAGAAGCAAAGTTTGAATTTAAAGGGAGAGAAGCAAAGGGTATGGTAAATGCATCAGAAGAAGGCCCATCCTTATGGGGATGAGTCCAGCAATATGATCTACTTATAGTTTTTGATCCTAGATCAACAGAAGAGGTGTTGGTAGTACAGAAGTTTGAGTACTTAGAAAATATATTGTAAGAATGTTCTGATGTATTTAAGAATAGAATTGGTATGCTGAACGGTTATGTTCATAAAATACAAGTGAAGAATGATGTAGCACCTATTAAGATTGGTGCAAGGAAAGTACCTATGGTAGTTCGAGGAGAAGTGAAGAAAATGTTGAAATACATGCATACTGAAGGCATCATTGAGTCAGTTGAGGCATCAGAGTGGCTTTCTCCATTAGTGATCACAAAGGAGGGAGACAGAAAATGTATTGTGACAGATAGCTTCCTATTGCCTAATATTTCAGAAATGGTTCTAATGATTAACAATGCAAAATTCTTTACACGGCTTGACCTAAGGTCAGCATGTCATCAAATAAGATTACATCCTGAATCCACGAGGTATATAGCATTTATTAGAAGCATTGAGAGTATTATTAAGGAAAGGCAAAGAGTTTGAATGGGGAGAGAAACAGCAAAATACATTTGAAGAAATCAAGAATGAAATAGTAAATTCTAAAATGTTAACCTCATTTGAACCAAGCAGCAAAAATATGTTGACAGTGGATGCAGGTGCACATGGAATTAGAGCAGTATTATCACAAATAAAAGGTGGAGAAGAAAAACCAGTGGAATTTGCTTCAAGGACTCTTAACAGGACAGAATGAAACTATGCAGTGATTGTAAGGGAGGCATTAGCTGCAGCATGGGGTGTAGAGTATTTTGGCACATACTTGTGGGGTCCAATTTCAATTAAGAAAATACTACAAACCACTGGTAGGAATATTGAGCCATGGTGGAAGAGACAAAGGTTCTACTAGATTAATGTGGTTTTCTTCAAAATTACAAGATTACAAATATGAAACAGAATAAATAGCTGGATGGAAAAATGTGCAAGCAGACTGCTTATCGAGATTTCCACTGACGGACGATGAAGGACACATGTTTAATAAAGAAATGATGTGTGTAGTAGCAAGTATGGGGGATGCAGTTGAAGGAGAATTTTGATTTGTAATTCAAGAAGAATGGAAACTTGCAACATTCAAGGATGAGAGTATCAAAGATTTACTAAAAAGCATATGTGAAGGTTGGAAACATGAAGCTGACGTGAGACCATTGTTAAGAGGAATTGTTAAAACACAAGAAGAATTTAGTAGAGGAAATGATGATACAATGATTTTGAGAGAAGAAAGATTTGCACTACCAGAAGGAATAAGGAAAAAGTTAATTACCTTCACTGGCACATGAAGGGCATTTGTGACAGTCACTCATAAACAACGTTTCAAGGAGTCCAATTGATGGCCTGGATTGGATGGAAAGGTTACAGAGTGGGTTGAGAGGTGTGCATTTTGTAGGGAGAGTAAAAAATGATTGAAGGTCAGTGGACAAGGTATGGGTTCATTGAGTGAAAGTAGTAACACATTGGAGAAAATGTGTTTAGATTTCATAGGTCCAATAGAATATTTGGGAGGAAGTAACAGATTCACAGTTGTGGTAGAGTATGTGTTGGGTATGTATATTCTAGATGGGTGATTGTGGAATTTGTGAGAAACATTACTATAGAAAAGGTGATAAAGAAATTAGAACAAATCTTCATGAGGGAAGGTTGCCCAGAAATTATTGTTACAGATAATAGAAGACAGTTGACATCTGATAAAATGAAAAGATTCTTGGAGATTCATGGTATAAAACGCATGTTATGCAATCCACAAAGAAATTACATGGTGGAAAGTATGAATCGAATGATAGAAGGAAACATACAAATGGCAGTGAATGGTAGATTAGATGTAAAAACATTTGTGGAGAAAGCAGTGTGGGCACACAACACTGCAGAAAATGGTGGTACTGGGGAAACTCCATTCACAAGAATGAGAGGGAGAGAAGCAAAAAGAAACTTGGTACTATAGTGGCTGACTGAGAGGGGAGGAAAGAAGGAAAACTGAGCACCAGTAATGGAAATATTGAAGTGGGGGACTGGATGAAAGTGAAAATGGAAACGAAAGGTGAAGGACGAATAAGGGTTTCTGATCCTATGGAAGTAAAATAAGTTCATGCTTGGCATGTGGTGTTAAAGAGTGGGCAGAAATGGAATAGGAGAAGAGTATCTTTATATTGTCAGAAAGAAGATGAGTATAGATGGAGTTGGAAAAGGGCTGGTGTAAATCAGCAAAGATGCAGTGGATACATATTAATGAGTGATGAATAGATGGAGAAGATTGATGAAAGTCTAGCAGAGAGATCAGTAGATGTGACATTCAACAACAGAGAACAAAATACTAGAGAACACCGTACGCCTATTAAATTTGTAGATTATATAATGAAATAGAAAATATGAATAATCAACTAAGAAGAGTAGTAATGTGTATAAGTTCATTCTTCAGTCACATGTAGATGTGACATTGAACAACAGAGGACAAAATATTATACAACGCCGTATGCCTATTACATTTGTAGATTATGTAATGAAATAGAAAATATGAATTATCAACTAAGAAGAGTAGTCATGTGTATAAGTTAATTTTTCAGTAACATTGTTTAGTTCAAATAGTAATTATAATAAGACACTCATTGTAGGTAACATGGTTAATCTTCTTTGAGCACATTTTGGTGTTTTGTTTACTGTGTATTTAAATATTATTAGAAATGTTATTAACATTACAATGCAGAGAATAACAAATTTATTGCCTCATTGCTGTCAGGACTACTGGTGGAACCTGACGTTTGTGAGATTCCACCGGAGAACAAATGACAGTTGAGTGGAGCAGGCAAGAAAATCTCTTGTAGGTGGTTGGAGCAGAAATAATGAAGTAATTGTACAATAAACTTGGGGCAAAAGAGTACTAGAGGCCTTTTTTTGTTTTTACTTGGAAACATTAATGATTTCAGAGAGGATTATTCTTAGCTGATAATTTATCTGGGAGAACCATAGAAAACCATAGAAAACTGTTTTCTTCTTTAAAATAAAGGAAGGGAGTGTGGTCAAGATAACGGATGGCTAGGAAGTTGCCTACTGTTCTGTTCCCATCAGCGACTGAAGCCTGCTATTAGCTGGTCAAGCATCCCTCATGAAAGCATTAATGAGGGGGAACAACAGGAAACCTGCCTGGAGTGCTCAGCAGGTGCAGACGGGCCTCTGTTGCTACAGCAGGAGGCTTCAGACGCTAGCGGCCCCAGGGGCAAAATGGCAGTTACCAAGATCTGGGCCATATCAGTCTGTGTGTGGCAAGGAGGTGTGGTTTCCCTGGAATGGGGAGGCCAAGGAGCCAGGCCTGGCCTCCACAACTAAGAAAGCAGTAAATCAAGCATGCCCATCCCAAAGGAAAGGCAGTGGTAGTAGACAAAGTGGTTAGTGGGTGGAGGTCCTCTGATATGGCCTGTGAGTGGAGTGTGGCACCTATGCAAAGGCCTAGCTGATGGTGGGGAACATGGGGTACAGTAGTGGTGAAGAAAGAAGGAACAACATTGAGGAAGCATAAGGGTTCCTCTTAAGCAAAGTCAAATATGGCATATATACAGACCAGGTCCCACGGTATGGGCTGGTAGTGAAGAACTCTATAAGCATGCATTGACCAAAATGGTCCTACCACCCCCGGACAAAAGCAACTAGGAACTAAGAAGATGCCATCTCCCATGATACCGCTCACAAAGATGCAAAGAGAGAAACATCAGACTCACTTAGCAAAGATGGGCCCCCAGAGGGTCCCTTCAGTGAATTGCAGAACTCTTAACTTCCAGCAGATGCAGACCTCTCAGCAAAGCCTTCATCAAATACCTCTGTGGCTCCTTAAGAGTGGACCTAGAAGTGGTGAAACAGGACCTCATAAAGCAACTTCATGGTGTGAAACAGGACCTTACATTTATCTATTATTGGAAAGCTGCCCTTGAAGACACTGGTGTGGCATGTGCGGAAAAAACTGAGGTGATAAAACAAGAATTTCTCACATTAAAAGACCAGCTGCTTGATCTACTAGCAAAGGCAGAGTGTCCCACAATACAAGGAAAGCTCAGACATCTCCAAGTACATGCAGAGACTTATTTCCTGCACATCATGTCCACCAAATGCAACAGTGAGATTGAGATCAATAGGAGCACAGAGTAGGCCGCTTTTGTGTGAAGGGTCATATTTGCATGCCTTCACTATTTCTCTATAAAGGAAGATATCATCTGGGCAGCAAAGGAAAAAGTTCCTATTCAATTTCAGGGCCATACCTCTCTGTTTCAGAACTTACTTGCCATCACACTTCAGAGAGGCAAGAACTTTCAACAGTCACTTATTTAAAAATAAAAATAAAAAAGATGATTAGGGTCACCCCTTTGGCATCATTTTTAGGTGGAAAGAGAGGTACACAAAAAACCTGGGTGAACAAATTAATGAACAGAGGGCGGTTCTCCTCCTCCCCTTCTTAACAACTGGCAGAGGGTGAATCAGTCTCTGAAGAGCGTGAGGGCAGAACCCTTGTGTCAGTGAACTTGGAATTAATAAATAATGTGTGTTTGGTTAACAGGAATAGTTAAACGATGTAACTGAGCTGTACTTGACATAACAATGCTTGTAACATTGTCAAGATTAGGGCTCAAATCTGCTGGCATTTGGGTGTACATTGCACATTTTAAAATTAATATGATTTCTTATGTCCCTGTCTGCAAAGTTTAAGTTTAAAGTGTATCCTTCAGCACTTTGTAAAATACTCTTACCTCAAGCAGCCTTATGGTCTTCTTTTCATTGTATCTATAAATGCATTCTCTTTGTGTTTCTAAAGTTCTCGAAGGAAGGGTAGGACTCAGCTGTACCTTTACAAGGCCTTTGGCTAGGGTTTGGATTGTTGGTGACCTCAATATTGTCATGAATAATGAAAGCAACACAAAAGGATGATGGATGGAGTGCTGACATTTTTCAAACACTCACCCCCAGTCACAGATTTGGGTTAAACCCATTGTTCTTTTGCTCACCATGCCACCGCAATTTGGACCCAGCCATGTGCAAATTGACCCTGCTCACTTTGGGAACAGTCCAACCCAAACTGCCAGACCAAGTCCCCCCCCTGTACCAGAAACAAGCATCCTTGGACCGGTTTCAGGGGTATAACCCATCATCAGCCAGGCTACCTTGAATCCAGTGGTGCAGTAAGCAAAAGACCAATGCCTGGGCACACCCTGGCCTCCTAGGTAAATGTTAGCAACACAAAAGGATGATGGACGGAGTGGTGAAACTGAGAAAGCGTAATTTATATAATCTATATTAACATGAAATGTTTATGAATTAATGTGTGATAATGTTGCGTAGAAACAATAATAATAATGATTTTTGCTTAAACGTGCACTTGAAATGTGACCACGAGGAGTGGCCGCCAATATATACGTAGACTAATAATAATGACCAAAATGTTTTATATCACGTTTAAATAAGTTTGTACTAATGACTGCGTTATTGAACCTGTACTGAAATCCCCATAGGCCTTAAGTTAGCATGAGCCGAAGTTTAGCTGTTTGGCTTTCATATTAAATGTATTTTCCTATTTTGCAGTGTGCTGACTCATAAAAGGACGCGACCCTGCATGTTCTTTTTCTTCAAATTAGAAGACGAATGTAACCATGTTAGATCTGTTCTCATGCATACTTTTCTTTGCTCGTGGAATAAATGTTAGGAACAAACTGAAACAGTGTAGATTAATGTAATGTACAAGGTCATTCAAACCGGTGAAGACAATGGAACTACTGACCAAAATATGTGCAAAGAATTACAGAAAGATGAAATCATACCGAACGTGCCACCTCTGAAGACGTCAATTATGGAGACCAATCAAAGACTTTTAAAATAATATGGGGTGAAGAGTTAGGTTACCTAATGTATTTTCTGATAGGTTAAAGATAGCGGGGTATAACAGATGACCAATAGAATGTTGGGGGAATGTACAATGGAAAAGGGATAAAAACCCATGTCACGGGGAGTCATTTAGGTGGGTTAGGGAATGCTATTGATTTTATCCAGAAACTCTGCCACTCTGTTTGGTGACTTGTTGCTTTACTTAAAACCATCCTTGCCCTTCGATTTGTCCATGTTACACTTTACCTCCTTATGAGGGAAGTGCCCATTTTGCCCCAGAGCTGAGTTTTAATTGACTGATGTCCTGAAGACGAAGACTGAACCTGTGCACTGACCTAAACCTTGGAGGGTCATTATGACAATGCATTTGTGATTTGTCTGTTTGCTTTTCCTTTCTAGGTACCAACTGCTTATTTTGACAGAGACCTTAGTTAGATGTTTTTCCAAATTAGTGTTCTAAATTGTTTTGCATGAAGCCCAACATGCGAATGTTAATCAGTGGTTAGGACAGGGGTTCACCAAAACTGATGCAAATAGACAAATGACCGAGACTATGCTTTGTTGAACTGACGCGTTATTGACACTCTGCTGAACTTGACCTATGTTGACGCCGTGTTATGTTCTGATGTTTGTGATTCTTGCTTTGATGAAATCTTACCAAAGTTGCCATATCGTGACTATGCTATTATGTTTCTTGGTGTTGAGATTAACGCATTTGCTTTTAGACTGTAATTAATAGGGAATAAAACTCATAAAATTCTACTAAATCGGTGTGGTTATTCATGGCTAAAAGGTCATGGTAGAATCTTGATTTGATTAATGACTTTGACTAAAGTAAAATGTATTGTGATAAATATTGATGACATTATTGACGTATTGATTGACATATTGATTAGCTATCTCGTCCTACGGTGTCTCTCAACTGGGTCAAAAGATTCATTGGCCTAAAACGAGTCCTTATGTGTAATAAAATATCATAAAGGGACGCGTTACCAAAACTTTTCAAAAACTCACCGCCAGTCACAGATCTGGGTTAATCTATTGTTCTTTTGCTCACCATGCCACCGCAGCTTGGACATCATAAGATGCCGTGCTGTAATTGGTGGATGTTGTGGAGTAAAGGATTGAGGATATTGCACTATTTCAAATTAAATGTAACTATTGCAAAAAGTTTGGAAACATCAAATTTTTAAAGTCATACAAGATATGTTTAGAGGTGATGTTTATATCCCCAGTAGGGAGGGAGGAGTTGTGCCTCCCAAAGGTACTCCAGGTCATTATCCAGTGACTAATGTAGGGCTCCATATGTGTGTTGGGCTTGGTCAATGGTACAAGATCACAGAAAAGGATGGTCCATTGAGATTGCAGCAGTATGGCACATTTAAATTACAAATTATTGGAAATTTGAGGAAGGTGGTATATGAAATGAAACCACCTCTTAGACCTGTACAGTGTGAAGCACTTAATGCTTAAGAACCTGCTGTTCTTGCAAAAGAAAGAGATAAATACCCAAGCAAGGTAAGGGTGGCTGTGCATAGTTAGGCAGATGCAAGATGGGATGCTGAGCAGAGAAGGTGGAGAGCATTCATGATAGAGGGAGTCAAGCTGAAACCAGCTCTGACTACTGATGTGACTGTGGGGGGAGGTGAAAGAAAAACAGCATGAAAACCAAAAGAAAAGAAACCAAGGGAGCCTGATGACATGAGTATGGATAGTGATAAGGAAAACCTCTAAAACAATAGTCTCCAAAAAACTTTGAACGATCTAAAAGCATCAGAATATGAATTAGTGCGGAGGGAACGCTATGTGTTAAGAGACTTTGCAAAAGACTCAAATCAAGGTTTATAGATCATATTGTCAGTGTCAATGAACCACTTGAACATTTAGTAGGCTAATTGGTATGGTGCTTGAACAGCCTGTAAGCGAAATAACAGAACCAGTTCTTTTATGGATCATCTAAAGTTCTTGGGAGACTATTGTTTTAGAGGTTGAACAGAGATTGGACTTTGAAGCTGTACTGGTACTGCATTTTTTATGGATGTTTTATGGATTCTTGGTCAAGACTTGGTTGGCTCTTATTAATGGTTTTCACGTGACACTACATGACTAAACAGGTGTTGGCTGAATTCTTCATGCGATCAAGATCATCAATACATTCGGCCTACTCGTTTCAAGCATTGTGGATTTCTTTATGTTAACTGCTTTTGGATGTTTAGTGAAAAGGTATTGCTTAACACATTTGTGGTATCCTTCATATTTTTGTCATTGTTGCACATACTGGACATTACTATTTTTATTATTATCATATGTTCTAAGACTACACTGCATTAACTAGATAGTACATTAGTTAAAGAGTGCTCTGCTACTTTTTGTGTAAAATAGTGGTATGGAGACTTTGGAGTCAAAAGATCTGGGACATTTTGTGTTGAGGTTTGTGACGGGTTTGTGGCCAGAGATTAGTATGATGATTTAACAGCATTTGATTTGCTGGCAGAAAAGTACAAGTTTATACTATGTAACCGTAGTCCAGTAAATCTCTGGGGAAGAGATTTGTTGGCAAAATTAAATTGTGTCATTTATTGTACTACAGAAGGAATAGAGGTCCATACTCAAGATGTGGATGCTGTTTTTGAGCTGATGAAAAACAAAACATATTGCATACTTTGCACTTCTTGAAGGTTGATGATTTGCCTCTGGGTTTGAGAGAACCAGTTAAACATGAAGGCCCATATTTATACTTTTTGACGCAAAACTGTGCCGGCGCAGTTTTGCTTCAAAAATATTACCGCCGGCTAACGCCATTTTGGGGCGCCATGCGGGCGTCATATTTATACTTTGGCGCACGGTGGCGCAAACCACAGGTGGGAGTCATTAGTTTTGACGCACACCACAGCGTCAAGTCATAAAGCAAAATGACGTTAACGCAGCGGAAATGATTGTTGGTCGATTTACGACCCCGCAAACCAGATATGCGCTGTTTTTTGACGCAATAGCGTAAAAAAAAAACAGCGAACACTGCCATTTCAGCAGAGTAGATCCAAAATGGATCCCAGATGCCACTACAGACCCCAGGAAGATGACAGCAGACCAAGAACCAGCCAGGATGACCCACACAAGAACCAGGACACTTTTAAGAAGAAAAGAAAGTGTTGCTTTAGTGCAGAGGAGCAGGAAATTCTGGTTAAAAAGGTGACGGAACACCACACCAACTGTTTGTCACCTCAAAGTTGCCAATCAGTAGGAGAGAGGCTATATGGCAACAAATTGTCGACAAGATTAACAGTGTGGCTGAAGTACGCAGAACAGTCATCGAGTGCAAGAAACGCTGGCATGACTGCAAGCGCAGGACCAAGGAAAAGATGGCCAGGAACAGGAAGGCAGCACTGCAGACTGGAGGGGGGAGTCCAGCACACCGGGAGGCCCTGGACCACATGGAGGAGATGGTCGCAGCCGTCATCCCTGAGGAGATCGTCACAGGGATTCAAGGTCAGGACAGCGCAGACTACCAGGAGACAACGCACATGCAGGGTAAGTCGCATGGGGAATTAAAATGCAATAATGTCATCTACAACCGGGCGGGGGGATACTGACCACAAAATGCATGCAAGTCATCTTATACATGGAGTGGCATGGATAAAGGGGCTTGGCAGGGGGGCATGGCCCGTTCTGAGAACACTTGGGGCACACCATTACACAACACCAACAATAGTCCCATGGGGGCATGCTGTCATGCCAACGATGGAGCAAAGGGAAAGCCATGCCAGGAGGGAAGGCCACAACGTCAAACCGACATCCCGGCACACGTCAGCCACCATAACCCTACATTAACTAGGGCCCTCTTAACAACCTCTAGCCATACCGACAACTGGAATGTAACTGTGACAACAGTTTCCACTACCACCTCCGCTCTGTGTGCAGCTCAAGTAGCCAATGGCAGTAACCTCCCCATGGATCATACACACCTAAATTAGGGGATGAGGATGACAACTTCAACAATCCCCAGAAACAAGACAAAGGCCCCAGTACTCTCAAATGTCAATGCCCATAGTTGTCGCAAACATCAGCCAATGTAAACAACAATAGGAGCTACACAGCACTACGGACACACCCATGCTGCATATGTCAGGGTCCATTCTGTGCCTGGGTAACAATGCAACATCCCAAATGTCATACTGCTCAGACAACAGCATTGAGGGGGGGGACATGTAACTGGTCACTGAAATACACCTGCACAGTCAGAGGAGGAAATAGGACAGTGATACGATTATCAGGGCAATCCAATGTAACACACATTCCCCAACATCAGCAGTACACATTACCAAGGTCAACATCCATATCAGATCATAACATTGCCATGCATAGGATATGCCACATGTCAAATACATTTAAGTGGATGTGAAAGATCAGAGATTGGGGCAGGTCCAGATTGTTAAGTGTTCTGCCAGGGCCATCAGAACACCCACAGCCAGTGAAAGGTCTCACCATGAGAATGGATGTAGACGGAGGCTTGAGTAGGAAAAGAAGGTGGCAATTCTCTATTTGGCCTAAACCAACACCTAGAGGCGATGATGCTGACAAGTCTAATAACTCAATAACATACATGTGACATGCAGGTGGGCCATAGGCCTGGAAGAATGCCCATCTGAAGGACTGGAGCAATTAACACAAAACAAGATCACAAAGTGAATTCATCAAAAGACAGGCACGTCACATCAAAATTGCCACAACACAGACATACTAATTGTACCCTGTTTCATTGAAGAGGAAGATGGATCTCCTGCGGCTATGCCTGTTCCAGATTTCCTTGATGACATGGATGATGAGCAGATAAACATTCCCCAGGAGACTATCCAAAAGGTCCTTGAAACCCTCCAGACCCCACCTTCAATCACAAGGAGGAGCACAGAACAAGCAGCCATCACAGTGGATCCACCCACCACCCCAATTGTAAGACCTGCCAGCTCCAATACAGCTGAGGACTCAGACGACACTGGCACCAGCTTTGAGAGAACTATAGTTGGAGTACAGCGGGAGCTGGCCAAGGAGGTGCGGGTGGGGATGCAAAATATGGCAGCCAGCCTTGAGGGGATGCGTTCGTGCATGATGTCATCTGCAGATCAGGCAGCAGCTATGCAAGCCCTAACATCTAACTTGCAGGAACTACAGAAAACCCAGAAGGAAATCAGCACAGCTGTAATACAGTTGACCCAACACCTACAACAGCAATCCTGTCGTGTGCACGAATGCAACATTGAACCCCTCAGGGCCGACCTGGCTGCCTACCATCGTGATGTGGCTGCTATTCTCAAGAACCAGCAGATACACCTTGCTGCAGTACTGCCCTTAAGACCTTCACAGGGAGCAGCGACCGGGATGTCTGACTCCACGTCTTCTAACAACAACAAGGACAGAGGAGGCAACGCACACATCAGAAGAAGAAGACATGGAACAGATCACATTCACAAGGAAAATGACCCGGAAGCACTAGTCCCTGCCACATGGCCAACATTTACCAAGGTCCTGCGCTTTGTAACTTGCCAGTCTTGCAACAACTGTACTCAAGCACTGTTCTGCAAACCACTGTATATCTTGTCACCCAGCCCAGTGATTGTCTCTCTCCTACTCATTGGCAAATTCTGTCCCTCTGCACTGTCTGAAACAGCAACCCCAGCATGTCAAAAGCATTTTGGTAAACCCTTGTGTTGGATCACAATGTAAGATGTCACTATAATGGACTCACAATCATGGACAATGTACAGATAGCACTACAGCACTTTTCAATAAATAGCACTTACACAACAAATCTGTCTCTGGGTAATGTGACATATCAACTGTGCAGTAGATAACTGAAATGTGCCTACTGTCAAATTACGTAGCTTGTCAATACAACTGTCCTGATAATATGTAGTCATAGAAATCTGCACAGTGCCCATTATTGCATCATACTCATCGGAGAAGTGTGGCTCAGTGGTTAGAGCGGCAGACCCTGATGCAGGAATCTGGCCCGGGACCAGGGTTCAATTCCCGCCTTGGGGGGTCTTGGACTCAATTTCCTCTGACCTGATAATTCTCACATCAGTGCCTAATCTAATTCATGGGTCCCACTCTGTAACTCTGGGCAATAGCTTGCTTAATCTCTACAACGGCCCCAACAGCGCTGGGATGCCTGGCTTCACCTTGGAGGTTGCCCAGGAGTGGGCACCTCACAGGGAAAAGCCAGGAGGGGTTCCACAGCGGTATGCGTAGAGCGACATGAGACCCTAACGGGTGAGTAGTGCGCTATACAAGTACGAAGTTTATACTCTGCCCATCCTGAGGGACAAATCTGATGAAGTGAGAAACCAGACACCATCATGCTGTGTTGGACAGAAGAATGCTTCCTCAGGGGATAACTAAGTCATCAAATAGTGGCCACAAAATGTTGTCAACATGCAAAAATAACACAAATAACATGGCACACTAATCTAAGCAAACACTACAAAAACTGCATAAATGAAGGTGTCTGAGTTTACATACAAATAGGTAATCATGCTGAACTGTGTCACAATTGATGTATGAGAGTAATGAAGACAAGAATACAAGAGTGCCAATCAGAACTCATCTTATAAGGGTGTCCATGATCATCACACTGCAGTCAGACCTAAAACTGTTTCCCCAATACCAAGACTTGGGACTTTCAAAACACACTTATCAACAGAAACACATTGTCATCCATATTAACTGTGATTGGTGGACCGAAGGGTCGACACTTTGCAAGGTAGCCCTGGGCTAGCTGCCAATTGTACAGCTCAGTTGGGATTTGTTTGTAGCATCGGACACAAATGTAATAGTACAAAATGTATGTACACTGAATCCAAACCCACGATCAAGTACCATTCAACACATAGTATTAAGGGTTAACCAAATATTTATTAAATGCTAATCACATAAGAGGAAACTGAGGGAAAAATCTTACCTACCCTAATCTACCCTGACTACTCATTACCCACAACTGTCCCTAACTAACCTAAGCTACACTTACTTATCACATGCAACAAAACGTTCTAAACATCTACCCCTCACCCCCCTTATGAGATGGGACATATGGAGGAGAACACATACTAACCTAAACACATAATATACCATCCTAAACAAATATATTTATATATATATATATATATATATATATATATATATATATATATATTTTTTTTTTTATTTAAACACACAAGAACCCCAACATAGCCCCCCACCCACCCACACACTTAATAAGTAAAAATAGAAAGAGTCTGGACCCCCCACCCACTAACACCAACTAAACTAACAGCCTATACTAGCCTAACACTATGCTCCCTAAGCCCACTAACTTTAAGCACAAGGTAAGAGGAGGGAGGGGAGGGAATCATGTCCATCAAAAAATGTCTAGAGGTTGACCCTCCGGAGGGTCCTCTTAATAGACTTAACAAGCCGGTTAATGTGGCGCACATCTCGGCTCACGTGGCTCAACTTGCGCAGCACACGGTCCATCTTACGTTCCATGTTGTGGAAGGCTGCCGGGTCAAAAGATGGAGCTGTGGCAGTCTGGGTACCGGTGGAGGTCTGTGTGTGTGTGGTGCCAGGCCTAGTGGGCTGTCCTGCACCGGTGGCAATGCCGGGGCCTGGAAGTCCAGCAGATGTAGGACCAACAGTCCCAGCTGTGGGTGGGGCCACCTGGCTTGGATTGGTGGTTGTGCTAGTGGTGGCTGTGGTGGGCAAAGTAGGGCCACCCTGTCGGAAGGCTCTCCATGCCCCGGAGGCCTGTTCATAGCGATATCGCCTGGCCATCCTCCTGAACCCCGACCCCACCAGCAGGATGTGCTGGTATCTCATGGCCTGGCGCTGGAATTCATGGACCTGGTCTGGAGTCATGTTTGCAGCTGTGAAGACAAATGTAGATATTCTACATTAGTAACTGCATTGTGTGAAATGGCACAAGAAGTTAATCAGACAAAACTTCTACTGTACTTGTAACAGCTCATATCACAATACAGATCATTGAATGTCCCTGAGGAAGTACATGGCAGGCCACCCTACAAAGGTCACATCACACAGGGCACATCCATAACCTACAAGATGGGTAACAACTGGCTTTGACTTGCAATCTGAGTTCTGGCAGTTATCAGCTAAGAATCATGCTGCATATCCTCCGCCAAGACCTGGGCTACAAATGTCAGTGTACGGAAAGCAAAACTAAAGCCACATGGTCTGCAAGTTGTAACTGAACTTGCCAGTATAGTACCAAGTGCCAAACCTGAGTGTGTATACTAGGTTGCAACCAAACCGTCACTTATTCACATGTATGTGTAACATACTGGTAGCATCAGTACTAGGTACCCCATTCACAAACCCATGCCCGTGTTTGGGGGGGGTGAATAAACAACTATCAATTTCCAACAACATGTACACTGAGGAGTGTATAGAAAACTCCACACGTGTTTGGCTTTACACACACACCACAGGTAAGGTCTATCAACAATTAGGAGTCAGCAAACTCTAGAGCAATCATAGGGCCACACATGTCAGGATATGCAGAACTTGGTACACAACATATACTTCCAGTAAGGCCTGACTTACATCAGACACATAGTTGCAAGAACACCCATGATCATGAATTGCATGCACACCTAGGCCATTGCACTCAAGTTCCACATACTTGTAGCACTACATGTGGAAGTACATGCTGCTAGGAGGTTCTACCTACTGTTTCATAATTACGTAGGTAAATAGGGAAGCAGATGTCTATTGGAAAGCAATTTGCTGTACCAATCTTGGAATCTTGGAGAATGTGGGTCTGACAGGCAGACTAAATCGGAGCTGACTTCCAGTGCGACTCTTGTTGATACAAGTGTCATCCACATGACTAACCCCCTGTACTCACAGTGGGGCCTACAGAAATGGCCTACAATCCCTACATAATACCATTGGATACACATTGGCCAACTCAAAACATGTGAAAAACTGAATTCCCACTCATGGAACAAGAGAAAAGTTTGCCCAACGCATCACACCTTGCTATGCGTTCAACTCACACAAGTCCATAACCAGCAAACACAACACATAACAGACATATCAGCACTTACTGGAGTGGTCGGGGTCCTCAAATGTCACCACCTCTCCCACAGTGTAGGGTGCCGGTCCACCTGTAAGGTATGGAAGGAAGAAATGTGCTCAAAATCTGTGCACAGAGAAACAATTTCATAAGCATATACAATGTGTAGGCTGAATAAGGAAATGGCAGCCATTCAGACATGATGGTACTGCATCTGATATATCACGGCCAACTTGTACATAGCATGGGTCTCCTGTGACAGTTACACACAGATCTGCACACATACATAGGTCCTAACTATCATATGGTTGCAAACATGCCCCGTAATTGGTGAGCAGAAAAAGATATGGAGTGTAATCATCTCATCATGTGCATCCAAGAGAGACATCTAAAGCCTGGTTACTTGAGGACTGCATTACCAGTCAAACATGCCTTGTGGCCATGACACCTTAATGACACATAGGCACAATGTACAGAGGGAGGGGCAGGGACTTTTGTAAGCCCCCCTGTTGTTACAGTTGATTCAATTGATGTGGCCCAGCTATGGTGATTTGCACCAACCATGGAGATGTGAAGCCATGTGCATACACTTGGACTGCCATCCATATTTGGAATGTGGCACAACTAACTCCAACAAACATTCTAAGATGTTAGCTGAGGGCACCTTATACCTTACACCTTTTCACAATGTTTTAAAATCCAGATCTGACATGTATCCAAAAAGATCAAGGAACACAATAATCCCAAACATTCATAGTACTTCCGTGAACGCTTTCCTTCCACACTCACCAGACTCACATGAGACATATGTCTGAGCCACTTTGGTATTATCAATTGACGTGAAGGCAGCACTCATTTTCAGCATCATGTAGTGATTTTAAAGTCAGTCTAGCTATTGTCTCAACAAAGTTAGCCAATATGTTGGTACATCTTTACTTCTCTGTCAATAGTACCCTATATAGACATGATTGGTTCCTATTTTGTTTGGTTTTCTGACAAAAAGGCCGCACCAATTTACTTCATGGAAAAGTATCCTGTAAGTTTGCTGAGCACGTGCTACCTGACAGCTAGCAATTGTGATCCTTGCCATAGTGCATCAATTATCCCTTTATGTTTCCCCAGCATTACACACAGTCAGCAAGTTAGCTGGCAGACATTGTACAAATCCTCTTATGTCACTACAGAGCATTTAATTGTGCACATTTACATGATTAGTACTCACCAACAGTGCCACCAATCATGATTCCCAGGTAGTCCAAAAGATCCTGCTCCCTGGTGATGAGGTCAGCCCACCAGTGCTTCAGCTGGTGGTCACTCCTCTGGCTGGCATACACACGCTGCAGGTAATGCAGCACCTTTCCCCACCGTATTCTGTGCGCCTCTGTTGGATACCCCTGTATCACCTTGCCCCCTGCCTGGATCATGAGTGGCAAGAAATGGCACACAAGCCAGATAAACCCCCCCAACTCCTCTTCACCCATCCTGCCAAGACGTGGCCTACCAGACATACTTGAAAAGTGAAAGGGAAATAGGGTAAAAGAAATAGAAAGGGAAAAGGGGGAAAGTAGGGGTACAAATACAGATGAGAAGTAAACTTAACCACTAAAAGAGCCCAACTATCCCCAAACTAACACTACCCACAACACACTCTCACAAACAACAAAAACACAAGATAAATGGACAAATGTAGACAAAACACAGTAGTACAGTATACAGCAACAATATTTATTTCACAAATGGACTTTACAGATAGCACACAGGACAAAAAAGCACAAAATATCAGGACACCACTCTCTACACAGCCACACAGTCTAGAAGGATCATAGACTGCAAAGTGAAAGTGCAAGTACACCCACTGTACATGATCTGTTAACAGGATATCCTATTACATCACTTCCTGTATGAAAAGTCCCGCCTTTTTCGCGTTATGCGTCATTTTTTGTCTACCAAAACTGTATTTGCGTCATTTTGTTTGACGCACAGGAGTGAAAATTAGCCCGCATCCACATAATAGTACATGGCCTGTACAAATATCCGGATGCGGGCTAATTTTCACTCCTGTGCGTCAAAACAAATGATGCAAATACAGTTTTGGTAGACAAAAAATGACGTATTGAGGAAATTCGATTTTTAATACGATCGTATCGACCCGCCATTTTGTGGCCCGCCGCCATTTTATGTTGCCTTCACTCAGGCAGCACAGCGAACGAAGTCCATTCTGCCTTTTCTGCTTATTCTGCAACATGGTGTTCAAAACAGCCTTTCTGCCTCTATCTTTACAAGGCTGGTATTAAGGTCTGACCGAGTACACTAATCCCTGTCTGGTTTTCTAATCCTTGTTTCAACTATCTGTAGGCTCACACTATTCTCCGCCGATCTTATCTTATCGTCTGGCCTTCGCTGTCCTTTGCTAGTATTCTCTCATTTTACAACTGTCCTCCAAACGCACACAAACTTATCGCACCACATGCAACTTCGTTGTGGATCGGTTAATGAATTAGTTCAAGGGAGGGGTGACAAACACAGCTGGAGGGGAGGCAACCTTAAGTCACTTGATACTTTGTTCTGTCTTGTTTTTCCGACATTTCTATTGACTCTGTTCTATCTTTACATCATTCTTACTGGCTCCTTTCTATGTGTTCTGGGAGTGTATGTAGTTAATAAATGTTTTTTATACGGTATATAAGATTGTGCGCCACAAAGTAAAGTGGCAGTCTCCTGAGAACATACCTTGTGTACTTCTTGGACAACTGTACTAGCTGCAGCTAATAAAATCTGATCTTTTACGCCTGACAGAGTGTCCCGTGTCTCTGTTAGTTGAGGCAGGTGAATCCAAGGAGATTTTAGGCGTACCCTGCGCCGCCAGGCCCAAAAGGTTCTGGTTCTTCAACTGGCGCCCAACGTGGGGCGGCTTCAGCGGTACCGGTTCTGCCTGAAGGTCGTGAGGAACCCCGCAAGAAAATTCTGGAGGAATCGCGAGCCACGTCAAGCGACCCCTGTATGTCGAAGTGGTCCGAAGGTCTTTTTCAGCGCGGTTACTCCTTCCTGACGGCTACTGACGACTGCTGCCCTGACTGCCGCCCTGCCTTGGCCCTTTCTTTGATGATGTATGGTAAAGCGAGACGATAGACGGGCCTCTGTTGGTGTAAGAAGACATCCTTAGTTAAGTATTTGGTGGGTCGCGCCCACAAATTTTGGTCTTTGTTTTGTCCTTAGGTTCTTAGATTTGGCCATTGCAGTGGCCAAAGCCGAGGGGTAAGTGCATTTGTGCTGTGTAAACTGAAAGTTTTACCCCCTTGATGTTTGTGAACAGCCAGTAAAAATCGTGAGATGTCTGGTCTGACTAAGTTTGGAAAACTTTGTTGCTTTGGTTGTAATAGGGACTCCCAGCTTGAGGACTCCTGTCCGATTCCTTCGGTTGGAACTCCCACATATGAGCTCTATTCTAAACATGGTGTTGGTCCTATTGCCTTTAATAAGACATGGACCCGATATACACAGAAAGATGGTGTTTTAAAATGGCCAAAAAATGGTAGTTTCGAAACTGATGTGCTAGATAATTTAGAAGCAACGTTATTTAAAAGAAAAGCCCGGCCGGCAATGTTTGACTCTTTTCGCCTTTGGCGTAAGGAAGCCAAACAGAGAGAAATTAAACAAGCGAAACGAGATAGGAAAACACAGGGAATGACGATTATACAGGCTGCTCAGCAATTCAAAGATGATGAAATAGATAATGCAATGGAAATTTCAGACAGACAGCATCGAATGGCAATAGATAAATGCTATCCGACGTTGCCTATCTCTTCCCTTGATAAAAGAAAAGATTTTGAGGAAGATTCCTTAATGTCCCACTTATTGAAATTGCCTCCGCCCTATGTACAAGGTGCTAATGCACCCCCGATGTTACAGCCTGTTCAGCCGCCAGTTGTGCTTCCGCCTGCTCCAGCTTTTCCACATTTGCCTCCTCAAGTATTGCCTATGCCAGCTTTGCCTTTAACTCCTTTGCCTTCTGCTCCTTTGGCAATTCCTAATGCTCCTTTAGTTAATTCACCTAATACCTTGTCCCCTATCCTTATGTCAAATTCTCCATCTATGCGCAAGCAATTTACCGATACTGTCTCTGGTCTCTTATCACCTTTCTTTGAAGCTTTAAACGTGTCTCCAGCTTTTTCTCGAAGACAGTCTCGTAGTCAATTCCCAGACTCCGAAGAGCGAGAAAAACACTTGCTTGTAGATGGATCAAGAAGGGTCCCCAATATAGTACGTCTGATATTATGTCCACCTTTCTGCAATGGAATGCACCTACGCCGAGATATGTTTTCAAAGTTATGTGCGATACTCTCGCTAAAGAATGGGAGGATATGAATTTGGGTTCGGTCCCACAGGATTTGTTAGATGTTCAGGCTGACTTTGACAAAGGACTTATTATGGGTCCTAAGGTTGAAAACGCTGTCAGAACACTCATTTCTTTCAGATCCCTATTGTTCTCACAGACTTTTCCTGATTCTGATCCTTCAGTTAGGACAACACTGAAAAACTATCCCATGAGAGAGGTTTCTCCAATATGGAAGGAAGAAGTTGCAGCAGCAGGTGCTAATCCAGCTATTCCTGCGCATTTTCAGCGCATATGGATACATGTCCCCTGGAAAAGGTCTGAAGTTTTAGCACTTAAACAGTCACTACCAGATTCACGCAAAAATCCTGCTGGTTACTATAAAGAGTTGTCGCAAACAGTTGATGCATGTACTATGAATCTAACAGACATTGACATGTTGATGGGAAATGTAGTTCCACAGACAATATGGGCTAAAATTCGTAGAGAAGATCACGCTCAAGAATTAGGCGGCGATTGGAACGCTATTATTGCCGCAGATAGAGGTCAAGTAGGTGGTGCAAAGCCCGACGCTTTGATCTCAGAACTCCCTGGTAGGATTATTACATTAATGAAAACAATGATGCCTGCTTTGAGAGTTAATTGGGATAAGTTAGCAGTATGTAAACAAAAGAAAGATGAAAGTGTTTCCGATTTCTTTACCCGATTCGAGGAGACATTCATTGATCACAGTGGTCAAGATATGGCTACAGAAGGGGGACAGCGATTATTTGTGGATAAGTTCGTATATAACTTGCTTCCTGAACTATCACACAAGCTAAAAGACTCCGAGAGTTCATGGGCAGTTTCTTCTTCCGCCCAGATATTGGCTACTGCACAATATTATGAAAATAGAGACAAAGAAGAAAGGGAAAAACAAGAGAAAAAGACGAAAGAATTAAAAACTAAAGTTCTCTTGCAACAGGCTTATCCTCCTCGTTATGTTCAGCCTCAGTTTCAACAGCCTCCGCAGTTTCAGAGGTTGTATCAAAAGCCTGAACCATTCATTCCAAGACCTTTGCTAGGTCCCAATCAATGTGCTTATTGTAGGGAGGAAGGTCATTTTAAGAACAGTTGTCCGGCATTGTTGCAGCGTAATGGAGCAACATCTGCTTCACGAGGTCGTGGTGGTTCTCAGTCAGCAAATAGAGGTAGAGGTCGAGGTGTGTTAACCCAAGGGCAGCGTTCTTTTGTTCCTCCAAATTCCGGAAATTACTTTGACCAGCAAAATGTTAGGTCTACACAGTATTACAGTGAGGATCAGTATATTGAAGGAGGGAATGAAAGTCTTCATTTTGAATAGGACAGCCATGGACAAAGTAAGGGGGTTACGTCAATTCCAGTGGATCAGAATGGACCTTATGTTAATGTCACTACAATGGGTGTTTCAGAGCCATTTCTTTTAGATACTGGTGCCATGAGAAGCTCTATCATTCATTCTAAACTCCCTGGCGCACCTTTGTCTGGCTTAACGAATGTATCTGTAGGATTTTCTGGCGCCCCTGTTCGCAATCCAGTTTCTTGCCCTTTGCCTGTTTCAATAGGCCCTTATGATTTAGAAGCTCCGCTTCTTCTGACGAATGGTTGTGGTGAAAATCTGTTGGGTTTAGATCTATTAAAAAGAATGCATGCTATGATATATTGTTCACCTTCTGGTGTATACCTCACTCTAGGACAGAAAATGACTAGTCCAATGTACTTATCAAAAGATCAATTCCCACCTGAATTGCTTTCTCTTCCCGAAACGCTTTGGGCTACGGGTCCGAATGACGTTGGTTGTCTTGAGATCCCTTAAGCCCAATGCTGAAATGCCACGTATTCCGCAATACAGAATCTCTACTGAAGGTGAGAAAGCACTTCTGGAAATTGTCCATGATTTGATTCAGAAGGGTGTGGTTGAGGAAACGAGAGGAAATATATGTAACAGTCCTGTTCTTCCGGTTCTTAAACGCACTGATCCCTCTCAGCCTCCTGTTTATCGTTTTGTAATTGATCTTCGGGAGGTAAACAAGATTGTCGTACCGCAGTTTCCTGTAGTCCCAGATATCACTGCTCTGTTGACGATGATACCTTCTACAGCGACTTGGTTTTCAGTTATCGATTTAAAGAATGCTTTCTTTAGTATTCCCATCGCCGAAGAGAGTAGAGATATTTTTGGTTTTTCCCTCGGAGGCCGAAGCTTCCGGTTTAAACGCGCACCTCAAGGTTATTGTGAAAGTCCCTCTGTTTACAGTCAAGCTCTAAAATGTCATCTTGATGCCTTTTCCTTACCGTCCGGTGCCGCTCTCATTCAGTACATGGATGACTTATTAGTTGCCGCTGATTCAGAGGAGATTTGTAAAAACGTGACCGTTGCACTGTTGCGTCATTTGTTTGATCTGAATCACAAGGTTTCTCCTTCTAAATTACAATATGTTTGTCGCGAGGTGACTTATTTGGGTCATCTCTTGTCAAAGGAGGGACGACGATTGACCCCCGAACGAATTCAGGCAATTGCACAAATGTCAGTGCCATCCACACAAAGAGAGGTACGTGCCTTTTTGGGCATTACTTCTTATTGTAGACAGTGGATTCCGAGTTTCTCTTTATTGGCTAAACCGCTGTTGGCGCTAACTTTAAAAGATACGCCTCAGCCTCTTCCGTGGACTGACGAGTGTCAGAAGAGTTTTACTGATTTGCGTATTGCTTTGTGTTCTGCTCCTGTATTGGGTACTCCTGATTACAGTAAGCCCTTTACGCTCTATGTCCACGAAAGAGAGGGTTGTGCATTGTCAGTCTTAACGCAGCGTTTTGGAGATCAACAGCGACCATGCGCATATTTCTCAGCTACGTTAGATCCAGTAGCTAAAGCATTGCCTAGTTGTCTTAAGGCGACAGCGGCAGCAGCAATTTCTATTCGACAGTCTGCTGGAATAGTGCTAGATAATACTCTCATTGTTATGGTACCACATGCAGTGGATATTTTACTAAATAGGACAAAAACGCAGCATCTTACGAGTGCTCGGTTGTCCGGATATGAGCTGACGCTTTTGGCTAGTCACATACACATCAAACGATGTAATACCCTGAATCCAGCTACTTTGTTGCCTCTTCCAGAAGAGAGAGATGTCTCTGAACAGCATGATTGTTTTCTCCGTACTGAAGAAGAGACTAAGGGTAGAATTGACCTAAAAGACACGCCATTAGTGAATCCAGATGGAACACTATGGGTAGATGGTTCTTGTTTCAAGCTCCCGAATGGAGATACAGTTTCAGCCTACGCTATTACTACTTTGCATACGATTGTGGAGACAGCACGCATTAGACATAATTCAGCTCAGGCAGCTGAATTGATAGCCTTAACTAGAGCGTGTGTGTTATCCAAGGGAAAAAGAGTAAACGTGTACACTGATAGCCAATACGCTTTTGGTGTAGCGTTTAACTTTGGGCGTTTATGGAAGGAAAGAGGATTCTTTACTTCCCATGGTACTAAGATACAACATGGTCAATTAGTGACTGAACTTCTTGAGTCACTTACAATGCCTACTCAGATAGCGATCGTGAAGTGTAGTGCACACAAAAAGATTGTGGACGATGTTGGTCGAGGAAATGCATTTGCAGATGAGGTAGCGAAAAAGACAGCCAGAGACAACACAAGTCGAATGTATGTTGCAGGTCCCGCAAACTGCGTAAGAGAAAAGGGAATGTGTGAAGATACAGTAGAGAGTGTGAAATCAATTCAAGGAGAGGCTACGGAGAATGAGTTGAGAAAGTGGAAGGAAAGTACAGGAATGTTAGATGAGATGGGATGTTGGGTTGAATTATCAGAACATCAACGTTGGCTGTTACCAGATGCTTATGTACTACCTGTAGTTACTATGGCACATGGTCCAGCTCACCTAAGTGCAAAAGGAATATGTAAACTTCTGGCTCCAGTGTGGCAAAATGAGGGGATCCCAAAGTGTGCAAATAATGTGGTAAAACATTGTATTGTTTGCTTGATGTACAATCCGGGAAAGGGAACCCCAACTCCAGCAGGTCATTTTGCTCCTCCGACATATCCATTTGAGGTGTTGCAGATCGATTATATTCACATGGAACGATGCAACAACCTCAAATATGTTCTGGTGGTAGTATGTGCTTTTTCTAGATGGGTAGAAGCCTACCCTCTGAAGGACAATACTGCTTTATCAACTGCCAAAATACTTTTGAAAGAATTCTTTCCTAGGTTTGGTTTGCCGCGCATTGTCTGGAGTGACAATGGGAGCAAATTTGTGGGTCAAGTCATGCAAAAAGTTTGTGCAGGTCTTGGCATAAAACAGAAGTTCCACGCGGCGAATCACCCACAGTCGGCTGGTTTAGAAGAATGCTACAATGGAACCTTGAAGCTTAAAATTGCTAAGGTGCAAGCTAGCACAGGACTTAATTGGCCTGATGCTTTACCATTGGCTCTTCTGTCCACCAGAACAGCAGTACACTCTCGTTTGGGGCTTAGCCCTTACGAAGTGATATTTGGTCGCCCAGCTAATGTATGGGGAGTTCCTCGCCCTAAGAAATACTCAGACTTGCCATACCCGATGTTGATTGACTACTTGCATGACCTTACAACTAAATTGCGTGTTCTTCATCAACAGGTTCAGAGTGCTCTACCAGAGGCTTCCACAGACCCAGGTCATTCCATCCGACCAGGTGACTGGGTCTGCACGAAAAATTTCCAACGACAGAGAAATTTGGAGCCCAGATGGAGAGAGCCACGCCTGGTTCTTTTGACCACAAGAACAGCAGTTAAAGTCGAAGGAAAGAAAAACTGGGTGCATGCCGTGCACTGCAAGAAAGTGCCTTTGCCCTTGCCTTTCGATCAGTGGGTCCGTAGAGGCATCAGTGACTCTGAAAGTGAGAAAGTTCCGCAATTTGTACCATTCAGTGATGCGCGTCTAATTGGAACACTTTCTGAGAAAGAGGACGACGACATCCTTCAAGAAGCAATACCATCGCATCGACGCTTGAACACGACAAATCCAGGAACATTGTTTCAAAACCAGACTGCCTTTGGACAGGAACGCTATAATTTGAGACCAAGACCAAAGAACTTGTAACTTTCTCTCCTATGTAGTACTCTATCCCGGTTGCAGGGTCACGGTAGGAGTCTTAGTTACGACCTGAGTAAGTGGCAATAGGCCTGCAGGACCTCACAGTGTCATAGGACGGTAGATAATCGTGACTACAGTGATTGAGGAAGATTGCCGTGAGCATCCACTTAGAAAGATGGAGGCTACATTAGATAAAAGAGAAAGTAAAAATGTAAAGAATAATTGTAAAGAAATATATAGTCGTTGTAGTATTGCTCTATGCGTCATTATATTGTCGTGTATTCTTTTGGCATCTGTAAACTGGATCATTATTACTCTGCAGCAAAAAGTTGTCTCTTCTCCTACCTCTACATCTTCTTCTACTATCTCTCCGCACCTATTTCACACTCTTCCCCAGCATGAACTCATCAGAAGAACTGAATACTTTAACAATTCCTTCGTCCAGTTGTTACATCAACATCAGTTAGTGATCAATACAACTGACTGTTGGGTGTGTGGACTCATACCACATACGGTAGAAAAAGGAATGCCATATTTAGTTCTTCCATTCTCCTATGAAGGTTCCGCTTGGGCTTATTTTGTCATTTTCAATAATGCATATCAAAGTAAAATTAAACAACCTGTCAGTTCACATAGTGTTGGTTCAGATTTCAGTCATAGTTTTTTGATAAAGGGAATGGTAGCTATGGCTAAAATCATGGAAAAAAGTGAAGCTTCCATAGATGAAAGAAAAGCATATACCAATTGGAACATAACTAATTACATTTCCAGCCTCAATGATAAGATTGAGCAAGGAAAATCTCCTCCGATACGGGTCATACCCCAACAAGGAAATTTCTGTCTGCAAGTAAATGGTAGAACTCCAAACACCGGACAAAGAGAAAGTTTATGTTCCCATACATATGTTTATTCAGCCCTGAATTCACCGCCGTTAGTACCATCTCAAGGTACATACTTCGTTTGCCACGATAGGGCTTATACATGGTTGCCAGCTGATTTCTCTGGTACTTGTTATATAGCCTTTCTTCTTCTCCCTACATACACCGCTCCTGCGAACCATCATAAAAATAGATATGGCAGAGGGATTGTGGATTCGAAAGACACAGCAGGACAAGAGGGAGGAGATTTCCTCAAAGGATTTCTTCCCTTCTGGGGTCCAATGGCCAACAGCAGAAATATAAGGCAATTGGTTCGTGTCGTAGAAACCACCATAGACATCACTGTAGGAGCTTTAAGTAACATTACAGCTGAACTACAGGCTGATCGTCTTATGACCTTGCAGAACCGTGTTGCCTTAGACTTTGTTCTTGCGGATCGTGGTGGAGTATGCAAATTGATCGGATCAAGTTGCTGTATTTTCATACCTAATGACGCTCCGACAGTATACCAAGCTATCTCTAAGTTACACATAATCTCCGAGTCGATTCATCAGGACGAAGGAGATTGGTCCTTTTCAGAGTGGTTTTGGGGATTACTGTCCAAATGGGGTTGGAAGGTATTGACATTCTTTGGAGTAATTTTAGCTTTTATATTCTCTTGTTGTCTTTGTATGCACTGCGGTCCTGCCGTCTGCAACCTATGTGCTACTGCATGTATTCCCAAACCCAAGTCACAAAGAGCAGAGAATATCAAAATGATGGTACAGCAACAGCTTGATGACCTCATGGCCATAGACATCGACTCAGATTAACATGAGTTTGTGTATCTTGCCTGAGTTCTGGCAAAAGGAGGGTCTGAGGAAATTCGATTTTTAATACGATCGTATCGACCCGCCATTTTGTGGCCCGCCGCCATTTTATGTTGCCTTCACTCAGGCAGCACAGCGAACGAAGTCCATTCTGCCTTTTCTGCTTATTCTGCAACATGGTGTTCAAAACAGCCTTTCTGCCTCTATCTTTACAAGGCTGGTATTAAGGTCTGACCGAGTACACTAATCCCTGTCTGGTTTTCTAATCCTTGTTTCAACTATCTGTAGGCTCACACTATTCTCCGCCGATCTTATCTTATCGTCTGGCCTTCGCTGTCCTTTGCTAGTATTCTCTCATTTCACAACTGTCCTCCAAACGCACACAAACTTATCGCACCACATGCAACTTCGTTGTGGATCGGTTAATGAATTAGTTCAAGGGAGGGGTGACAAACACAGCTGGAGGGGAGGCAACCTTAAGTCACTTGATACTTTGTTCTGTCTTGTTTTTCCGACATTTCTATTGACTCTGTTCTATCTTTACATCATTCTTACTGGCTCCTTTCTATGTGTTCTGGGAGTGTATGTAGTTAATAAATGTTTTTTATACGGTATATAAGATTGTGCGCCACAAAGTAAAGTGGCAGTCTCCTGAGAACATACCTTGTGTACTTCTTGGACAACTGTACTAGCTGCAGCTAATAAAATCTGATCTTTTACGCCTGACAGAGTGTCCCGTGTCTCTGTTAGTTGAGGCAGGTGAATCCAAGGAGATTTTAGGCGTACCCTGCGCCGCCAGGCCCAAAAGGTTCTGGTTCTTCAGTATAACGCTAGAAATGTCAAAATTTCAGTGCATTAACTGGTTTTGGGCAAATTTTTCTTGTTTTTTTGTTATGTTACATTTGGGACACATCAGAGATAGGCTTATTAAAGATACTATGGTGTTGATGGTGTATGTTCACATGTGTGACATATACTGCAGCGGACCATGATCCTCTACTCCCTTCACAGTATTTTTACGGTTGGCTGACGCAATAGTTGGTCAGAAGTGTGGCCTACATATATGTGTTGCACAAATTGTGCATGTTTGGCATAAGGAGAGGATAGCAAAGTGACACATATGTACAATACCTAAATGCCTTTGGCTCAAAGTGTGTTCTTTGGCAACTAATGTATTTGTTGACCAAGTGTGTGTGTATCACATGAAGCATATTTGTACATATGCTTGTATGAATGTGACGTCCATGTGTCCAATCCTTAGATGCGAGTCATTGTGGAAATGAGAGAGGGCATGTGTTAGTCATACATGTAGCAACATCCGTAAAGTGGACTTCCAAGATTTAGGGTCACGTAGACACCACATGTGACATAGCATGCACCAGATAGATGGCAGACGCTTGGTTATGTCAATGGTCCACATTTTCTACATCCGATGTCCTAGAGTATTGGTAACAGCTTCCTGAGCATTATTTGGTGAATCCCACAGTGAGTCATACACATGCATTGAGGAAGTGGGTACCATGTTGTTTGCACAGAAAGACAAGGGTGAATCTCATATATATAATGACACCACAGTTGAGGCCATAGAAGTGAGCCCCAACTATCAAGTGGCTGTGGTGGACCACCATACAAGACAGCACATGTCCACATATTACCAGTGATCAATTGCATATAGGTGTCTTGTTCATGTGTGTGGTCCAATGATGATCCTGTATATTGTTTGGGGTGTAATTCGTCACAGTTCGGTCCAGGACTCATCATGAGTCAGTGGCAGCTATTCCTGCATCTACTGAGTATCCTTGGTTGATCAATGTGAGTAAAGTGGATGTGGACATGTGATCATACATAAGGATGGTCCCACCCTGTCACCAAAGACGTGTAATGAGACAGTCAACAGGGCAACCTTGGTGTGCTGAGTGACATAATGTCTCAGGTGTCATATTCCGGCAGGTGTCATTACAACATTTGTACACAGGTTAGCCTCTCCAATTCCCAATGCATCTGGGAACATCATAGCCTCTGTGCTGATTATTCTTGCAGCTATTCAGCACACACGGCCCATCACTATGTTGTGAGCACTGTGATTCTGTGTGTGAACTGTCATGGTCTTGACATGTGTGTATTTTTCATGAATATTATCAGAGGTTGCTGGTTGTGCTGAAAGCCCCGTACCCCATCCCTGCCTACGGCCCTGGGACACTGTCACACTTTGTCATTCATGCATAAATGCGACCCAGACAAGGGATGGGCCATGAATTTTGCTTTTCCCAGAGGATTTAACTCAAATGATACAGTTAAAAGGCAGATGATGCTATTCTCACTAGTCCTGTAGGGGAGACTTGCATTCTAAGGGCCAACAGACATTTTCACATGAGAAGCAATCTACAGGTGCTAACAGTGCTTTGAAACTAGAAGACAGTGTATAAATTAACCTGACGTCCATGCAGTCAGATGTTCTATGACAATGGCATACCATAGGAAAGGGTGTAGCCCACTGGATTGCTAATGTTGGTCTGTGTGTGTAGAAGAGGGAATATCAGGGTACACATCTTAGTATTCCAGGGACCTCTTCCGACCGGTGGGTTGTGACTAGGAGCATGGGTGTGTCAGGAGTTAGGAAATGGGCTGACATGTACATGGAATGTCATGTGTGCAATGCTGCTCATATGTGTGGCACTTGCGCTGTCTATGTTCTGCTTCTATGGAACTCTGGTCCCAGATAGTCCTTGCACATATTGGATGCAGTTGGACTTACTGCTGTCAAGGGTCAGGTCAGACATTCCTGTTACTGATGCAAAAGCACATTGCATGCCTCATGTATGAGGCTTGTTTTCCCCTTATTGACTGATGGTGTCTTAGTTGTATGCCATATGCTGCTTTGGACCTTGTGTTCAACATGTATGTGTGAAATAGTTGTGGTCCTCTGCTATTGGCCTTCAAAGGAGAAATGTACATGATATATGTCATTAACAGTGTGTGTGTATGTGACCATTGTATTTTAGGCATCACATTAGCTCTGGGATGTTCAGTGTCCCAATCAGTATCTCAGCAATGCTCCATGAGGCAACACTCTTATTGTGATAAGTAGAGATGAAGGTGTGCAAAAATGAATAGCCAGACCATGATATGGTGATTATTATAGGTGTTTATTTAAATTAGTTAACTAAAGTGGTGAAGGTGTTTATATTAAAAGAAATTGTTGACGATCTGTTGCCACCTGCGTATACCAGCGGCCGTGTTCTGTAGTTCCCCCTCGTGTTGCAGGCCAGCATCCTCCTCTTTCTCCTCTTCAGGCATGTGTGGCTCTGGTTCCAGGAGGGTAATGTTCTTTTTGATGCAAATGTTGTGCAATATTGCACATGTTAGGATGATCCTAAAAGACCATCTCTGGCGAATATAGGAGGCTACCACCAGTGATGTTGAGGCACAGAACCTTGACTTGACAATGATGCGTGTCCTCCTATGTGCGTCATTGTAGGCACTCTGTGCAGCAGTACTCGGGTTGCCAAATGGTGTCATAATCCATGGCTGGATGCTATACCCCTGATCAGCTGCAAGAGAAAATGATTGGGATCATATTGATGTAGCTGGCCCTATTGAAATGACCTTTCATGGCAGTAGTTGTCTTGTGTTGTCTGTAACTCTTTTGTGTTATAATGTAGCATCCTAGGCTTGTAGGATGTACCATCTGCATTGTGTTGTTTCCTTGGCTGAACAAGTGTTTGTCTGCTAACCGGTTGTCAGCAGTATGTTTTGGGATTTGCAGTACAGTGTGCCCTCCCTAGCATTGTGACTTGTGATACAGGTGTCCGTGTGTCTTCACTGGGGGTGAGATGATAGTTCCATACACAGGTTAAAATTGACAGTGGTGGTAACACGTTCATATCAATGTACCCTGGACATCCCATACCTTTAGACTTCTGCAATGGATTAATGTAAGGGTCATTGGGACACTTACATTTTGCAAGGTGACATTTGGGCAACCCACTCCACACGTTGTGATATTTGACGTCTTAACATTAGGCTGTACAGTAATTTCCGATGTGTGACAGGTTCAATGGTGACCTAAGAAACATGGCTAGTGACATCACGACCTCAGTGTGTTCCTGTTCACATGTTGCTGTTGTGGTGTATGTGTTGTGTGTCCTAGAGGGTTGCTGTGCAGTGTGTATATAAGTAGGTTTTTGTACTTACCAACAAGTCGTCCATTGCCATACCGTCCATCCTGGAAGTGTTCATTGATGGTGTAGTGATGGAAGATGAATGAGTCATGTACACTCCCAGGATATTTAGCCACGATGTTGGTGATCAATCCCTGGTGATCGACTATGGCCTGCACGTTGATGGAATGTGTGTGCTTCCTGTTGCAGTAGAGGTGTTCAGTTGCAGCATGTGACACAAGGCGTACATGTGTGCAGTCGATTGCACCAAGGACGTGTGGGAAGCCACTGATGAGGTAGAACCCCTGTTTTGTTTCCTGCTGCTTCTGCAGTGTGTTAGGGAAGCAGATGTGGCGGGGTGTCAGTCCAATGATGGCATCCAGTACTTTGGGCAAAAAGGCGGAGAATGATGGTTGTGATATTCCGGCAACCAGGGCACCAATTGCTTGAAAAAAGCCACTTGCCAGCATATGAAGTACGGCAAGCAGCTTGGTTTCTGTTGGGATGGTGCGGGTGTCAGCAAAGTGGGGGGCAACTGCGGTTCAATGTTGCGCAGCAGCTGCTGAATGGCCTGCCAGTTCAACCGGTACCTCTGAATGATGTCATGTTCCCTGAGGCCCTGAAGGGTGGTTCTGGGGCGGAATATCCTCTCCTGCCTTTTGCGCTGCCTTTGGGGTCCCTGCTGGTGTTGTTGTATCTGCTGTTGTTGCTGCTGGGCTCTGTGTCTGCGTGCACACTGGATTAGAATCACCTCCATGGCTCCCTGTTGCTGCTCTGCTGCTCTGCTGTTTGTTCTGTGTGTTCTGATTAAATACAGGTGTGTTTGCCCCATTTTAACGCCTGCCCTGACCCAGGCGTTAAATTTTGACGCAAATCGGGCTGTGCGTCATTTTCCGGCTCTGCCTCCTGGCCGTGCGTAATTTTTGCCCAAAAGCATAAATACGACGCACGGCTGTTTAAGTAATTTTTTGGACGGGAACGCCTACCTTGAATATCATTAACGCAAGGCGGGTTGCCGCATCCAAAAAATGATGCACACGGCGGAATTTTGTCGTCTGCGGGCTTGGGCGTCAAAGTTTAAATATGGGGCAACGTTTGCGCTGAATGTGCGTCCAAATTTTGGACGCACATTCGGTGCAGACGGAGTATAAATATGCCCTGAAGTGTGAGATTTTTCAGGAAAGGATGTCAGACTGATAAAAGGTGCAGTACTTGTCTGAATCACCGTGAAGCCTAATGCTGAGTTTCCAAAAAACCCTGAAACGATTGCTGGGATAATTGAGTCAATGATTCAGCAGGGAATTGTGAAGGAAATAATGGGAAGTCCTTTTAACTCTCCCATCGTGAGTCTTCAGAAACCAAATTGAAAGTACAGGGTTGTACAAGATTTGAGAACAATAAACAATATTGTTGTTCCCTGTTGCCTACTGGTACCAAATCCAGACGTCATTTTGTTGTTTGATTCCATGTGAGGGTGTGGCTCACTGTCATTGACCAGTGTCAGACCTTCTTTTTGATAATCCTGATTAAATACTCCTGTCAGTTCTCATAGCGCAAAGGAAGCCAGAAATCAATCCTCTGACAATTGCAGCAGAGATGCAGCTCTAATTGCTGTGGGACGTCCACTGACTTTGTTCCTAGGTCATTCCATTCTATGAGTTTTAGACAAATGAATACTCCAGATTGTTTTTCAGGTGTACAGAATGTACTTTCTGCTAGCTCTTAAAAAGTTTGATTTTCTCTGCACCCTGTTCCCGCAGGACTCTGTCAGGGGGAATTTCCTGAAGGACAGTATACTTACTTAATCAAGAAGAATTTAATTTGACCTGTCTCTGTTCAAGGAAGGAGAAAAGGTTGTTTCACCATTGTGGTCCTGGTGAGGAAGACATCAGGACAGTGCAAATGGATGATAGACCGCAAATCTTTAAATAAGTGTATTCCAACAATTCAGTTTAAAATACACTCGCTCCAGCAGTTAATTTCTTTTTTGTCAATAGAAGATTTCCTGACAAAGACATATCATCAGATGCTTACCTACACATCCCAATTGTGAGTTTACAACAGAGATTCCTGGAGTTTTTAGTAGTGGATCTACACTGAAAATTTCAGGTCCTGCTATTTGGCATAAAGACTGCCAAATATTTTTCACAAAAGCCATGACACCAATAATATAATTTCGTCACCATCAGGGAGCATTCACATTTGGACAGCCATCTCAATTATGTTCCTTCTGATGTGCAAACAAACAGCAACACAGAGAGAGTGATTCATACTTTGAAAGAGTTTGGATTTCTGGTATATTGGGAACAGACCCTTTTGTTTCTCATTCAAGACTTTGAGTACATTAGCATGGTTCAGAACTAATTTGGGGAAAGATTTTTGTGCTGTTAATCAGAGGGAGAATCGAAGTTCTCACTTATCAAGGATAATTTCAAAGGCCAGGGCTCCATGGGGAGAATGAGTTAGGGTTCAGAGGCATATTTTAGATCCTAGAATCTCTATAAACGTGTTTTCTTTTCTTAGTATAGAGATTCTACGATACGCATTTTTTCAAGTCTATTTTTTAGATAGCCAGCCTCTTTATAATACCTTGGGTAAAGAGTCACTCAGGGAATGCGGTCTTCCACATTCTTTAACACTGGGCTCTGGTTTCACAGAACTACAGGACTTCAATTCCAATAACTCAAGCTATTTGAGACCAGTTGACATGGTAGTATATCTTGTTGATTCTGGAATGCGGAGTTGTGTCTCTTTTCCGGATCTTTCATCTTAACAACAGATGTCAGTAGAATAGGGTGGGGAGCTGTTTTAGGAAATCTTTCATCCCAGGAGTTATGGTCAGATCAATTGAAACTTCACTCATCCAACTGGAATGAACTAAAGAAGGTCTGGAAAGCCCTCCAAACTTTGTCATATCAGATCATTGGGACTACCCAGTAGATTGCTCAGTCACTATAGTCACAATAATACATCAGTTTGGAACAAGATATCATTTGACTCACAACATTTCTTCTTGAGCAAAAGTAAATCTTATCTCTCTTTGAACAATACAGTTAAGGGGAACTCTCAATATTCTTGCAGATCAGTTGAGTCAAGTATTGCCCTCAGAAATATATCTTCAATCTTGTTACTTTTTAAGACATTTGTCTTAGATGGGAGCCACTGAAGATAGATCTGTTTGTAGACAGTGTGAACACTCGGCTGCCCATGTTTTTCACTAGATTTCAGAATCATCAGTCAGAGAGGATCGACACACTTCTGAAGCCATGGGCAAAAATGCTCTTAAATGCCTTTCCTCTAATTCCTCTCTTTTCCAGGATTTGGCAAAGATTTAAAGGAAGCAAGCAGAGGTTATAATGGTTGTTCCCCATTGGCTAAGAAGAACTTGGTTTCATATGGTATGTCTAGCAGTAGATCTGGGTTGGATATTTCCTTGTTCTCCTTCTCTAATTTATCCACCTCTGCCTCTAGCTAGTGTACCATACAAGGTTTTTCTGCTATTAGTTATACACCACAAAATATCTTGTAGTTTTTACAAAATGCCTTTGACAGGGGCCTATCAGAAGTCACCTCAAATCTGCAATGGTCAGCAATTAAGGCTCCTTTGGGTGATTTAGCCTCTTTGAGAAACTTTGTTTCTAGATTTATCAAGGTGTTTCTATTTAAAGACTTAGACCAGAGGCACTTTTTTCCTTCTCAGTATTTTCCCTTAGTGTTGTCCTGTTTATAGAACTGTCACTTTGAACTTATGGGGTAGGTATCTGAGAAGTTTCTGATTTTAAAGGTATTCTAAGTAGAGATTGGTACTAGTAAGTGAATTGGAAAGTTAAGTGGAGACAATTGGAGAGTTAAGTGCTTTACATTGCCTTCATCCATTTATGATGATTTCTGAAGACAGAATAGTTTGTGTACGTAATCCTCATTTGCTTCCAATAATAAATACAATCTTCCATAGACAACAGGAGATTATTCTTCCTTCCATTGTGGAAAGCTTTCCCCCAGACTTTTCACAGCTTTGATGTGGTAGGAGTGTTCAAGATTTATAAAGGTGGCCCTACTCACTTTGCCGGTCACATGTTGGACGGGGTTTTCTCTAATAATGCCCTGCTTCTACAAATAGGATCCATACCTCTGATATGGTCAGATCACTGAGCCTTACTTTTTGATACACAGATTGTCAATGAGCAGAGTTCTATCAAGTTGTGCACTTGGAATAAGATCGCCCCTGCAGATATCCAGTCAAAATTAGAGCAGTCTTTTCCTGGGTTACCAAACTTTGGGCCAGATGTAGGAAACTGTTTGCGACTCGCAAACGGCAAAATTTGCCGTTTGCGAGTTGCAAAACGCAGTTTCCTATGCAGAAATGTATTTTGCGAGTCGGAACCGACTCGCAAAATGCATTTCCGACTCGCAAATAGGAAGGGGTGTTCCCTTCCTATTTGCGACTTGCAGTGGGATGCAATTCCATTTGCGACTGCATACGCGGTCGCAAATGGAGTCGCAATTACCATCCACTTCAAGTGGATGGTAACCCACTCGCAAATTGGAAGGGGTCCCCATGGGACCCCTTCCACTTTGTGAATGGACCCAAAAATATTTTTTCAGGGCAGGGAGTGGCTGCCCTGAAAAAATACCGAAACTAAAGGATTCGGTTTTTTTTTTAAGTGCAGCTCGTTTTCCTTTAAGGAAAACGGGCTACACTTAAAAAAAAAAAAACTGCTTTATTGAAAACAGTCACGAACATGGAGGTCTGCTGATGACAGCAGGCCTCCATGTTTGCGAGTGCCTATACTCGCTATGGGGCCGCAATTTGCGACCCACCTCATGAATATTCATGAGGTGGGTCCTTGCGACCCCATAGCGAGTCGCAGTCGGTGTCTGAGACACCGTACTGCATTCCAAATTGCAAGTTGCAATTTGCGAGTCGCTGGGACTCGCAAATTGCAAGTCGCAATTTGGAAGTTTGCTACATCTGGCCCTATGTAGATTCAGCTAGCACTACCTATTCTTTTTGGGTGAGCACTGTAGTTTCAATGCTTGAACCAACCAAAACCTGCTTGTCACATTGAAGCATATCCTGAACACCTTGGTATACTGAAGCTTTAAGAGCTCAACAACGACAGTGTAAAAAACAAGAACGCTTATGGAGATTAGGTTATTAAGTGGTATAGAAGGAAAAATATCAATGCTGTCTAGCAGAGCATAAAGCCATGCTGATCAAAGAGAAATCAGCAAATAATTTAATCCTCTTAGAACTCGCCTAGAGAGCTTTTTCAGGCAGTAAAGAAAATATTGTCAACCCCAGAAAATAATCAATTTAACTTTAGTCAAGAGTTCTTTAACTCGTTTGTGACTTTCTTTCAGGATAAGGTCATGCTTATTTATCAGAAGGTTAGTGCCAGTAAAGTAACAGAGAGGGTGTAGCAGTGGGCCAGGTGATAAGAAGGACTCGGATGCTTGGGTGGGTGTGAAACAGTGAATTTATTTACACTTCTTTAAAGTCCTTTGTTTTTGTCAACAGTATGGGAGTGGTGTTCTCCTTCCCATAGAATGTCTTGTCTCTCTCTTTTCCCAGATCCCCTCTTGACCGGCGAAGATGTTCTGTCGTACTCCCAGACGCACCAGAAAGAGGAATGAAAATGAAGGTAAGTCGGGGTTGTACAGGGTTAGCAGTTCATAGTAGGAGTAGAGAAGAGGGGAGAGAGAGAGAGAGAGAGAGAGAGAGAACTCCCGGGTGTGTAAAGAGTTATAAAATAAGCGAGTGTGTGAACAGTCACCTCGTTGTGCTCTTTCCCGAAATAGGACTTTTGTCTCAAGTGCTCTTTAGGGTTTCTAAGTGAAGGAAGTCTTTAGTTTAAATCCCCTTTCTTTATTCCTGCTCATCTCCTCTCTGCCTCCTCCAAGTTCTTCCCTCCCCTCTCCCCGTACTGTCCCTCCCTCTCCCCTCCTGCTGTCACTCTCCCCTTTTGAAAATATACTGTCCTTTAAAAAGGACCGTACCTTCATTAGCCACGTGCCTCCTGGGGCGTGGCGGAATGCACGTGTATCACCGTTCTTCTCCTTCCCCAGCTGGCCGGTTATTTCCGAGGGAACCACGCTGTTCCCGTTCCTTCTGCCGCCTTCCGTCTCCTTCCTCTCTGCGTTCTCGGCGTTCTGCTCGTCCTCCTCCTCCTGTAAGCGGAGTCCGTCCTCTCTTTCAGTCCTGTCGGGAACCCGGATATCCGGGTTCCCGAGGAAGTTTCCGGCGTCTCCATTGCCCTGGGAACAGGACAAGCCGTTGTTCTCGCAGCGGATGCCGAGTGGCATACGCCACACTGGGGCATCAGGAGCCGGGTTCTCCGATAACTGGCTACAGTGGGATACCCTGACACAGGATGCTGTAGTATCGCCACAGCCTAGTTTCTCAGATTTTTCTCCCTTCTTCCTAGAGCAGACATGTAAACATCTTCTTCTGGTGAAATCAGGCTTGCCTTTTAATCCCTGTCCCCCTTCTGTGAATAAATTAGTATCTGGCATGATTGCTTCTTTTCTTACACCTATCTTTAACTCTATTTTTAAGACAGGCTATTTCCCAAGATCTTGGAAGCTAGCCTTGATTCTGCCACTGCTGAAGAAACACTAATAATTATAGTGTACAAACAGTAGTGGCTGCGCTCAAAGGTTCGCACTTCCTTCAGTAACAAAATTAGTCATATGCTGTGTTGCAATGTATCGAGGGTGCCAAACGTAACCACACCCAACCACTTCAGGTGCATAAATGTTGGTTGAAGAGCAACCCAAGTTCATAACAACTATGTACTATGGCACACCATAAAGTCCATAAGGTTCAGTCCTTCGTATATTCATTCAGCAACGTATAAAACTGTAATGTGGTTCATCAAGAAGGAAACCTACACCGAAGTACATTGACGGGGCTCAGAAGATTATAAATTTGGGTAGGTTGCGCATGTGCCTTTATTGGTTTTAAGTGAATTTCCTCTCTGTCTGGCATACTAACATTTCACCCAGTTTTATGGGCTCTTTGGAAATGTAGCGGATGTGCGTTATATGTGGGTTCTTGGGTCACTCACAAGAATTATAAACTGTAACATGGTTTGACGTACCACATCGCATGTAGTTCTAATTTCTTATACTGTTTCACATCTGCATCTTTTCTTTTTTCTTCACCTTAAGTATACCGCATTGGAAACCTTTTTGTGCTTGTACATTTACTTTTTCCATTCACAATTTTGGATCTTGATGGTTTTGTAGTTAGTATGACAATCTTTGTAACTATGAAATACCTGGGATGGTACCATTACATATCTTTTCTTTGTATGTATTCTGTTACAGCCTTGAGAAAGTCTTATTGACGAAACACGTGTCGGCTGTATTCTCATTTGAAGGAGCTATTTCTCATACGGAGTAGCTTGTGTTCTTATCAGAGACATACGAAAACTAACAATATTAAAACCTTCTTGATGAACCACAATACAGTTTTATATGTTGCTGTATGAATATACAAAGGTCTGAACCTTATGGACTTTTTGCTGTGCCATGGTACATCATTGTTATGAACTAATAATTATAGGCCTATCCCTTGACTACCACTATCTGCAAAAATGATTGAAAAATAAATGAAACAGCAGCTCTCATGTATTGACACACTAGATTCCACTCAATTTGGATTTTGCAGCGGGTATAGATCTGAGACAGCTCTTATTAAAGCAATGGAAGAGATGACAGCTGCCATGGATGATGGTTGATGTGCTGCCCAGGTCCTATTGGACCTATCAGCAGCATTTGACCCCGTTCATCATGAACTCCTGGTTAAAAGACTCAGAGAGATCAGAATTGGTGGTTCAGCCATGGCCCTTCTTTGGTCTTCCCTCTCACAATGGGAGCAGATAGTGGTTTTGGGTCAATTTGTGTCTACATCCTTTTCACTCCCTTGTGGGATTCCCATTAGTTCCAAACAGTTTAATGTGTATGTCACCATCCTTGTCATCTTGATTAGATCCTTCCGCTTTGCTTTAACATTATAGTCAGATGATACACAAATAGTGGTTGACTTACCAACAAAGATAAGAGCACACGAACAAGGTTTCATGAATGGAAGTTGGCTGCTAGCCAGTGGATGGACATAAAGGGGTTTTTTCTAACTTTGGAGGAGTGTTAATCCGTCCCAAAAGTGACGGTAAAGTGACGGATATACCACCAGCCGTATTACGAGTTCCAAAGGATATAATGGAGTCGTAATACGGCTGGTGGTAAATCCGTCACTTTTCCGTCACTTTTGGGACGGATTACCACCTCCTCCAAAGTTAGAATAACCCCCAAACTGTCTTAAACTCAATTCTGAGGAGACCAAGGTGTTTGTATTTGGGAACCAGACCTCCTCCTGGATGCCACAATGGTGACCTGAAGACCTGGAAATATTACCTATTCCGGTCATCAAAGCCAAACATTTAGGAATAATAATGGTACTAAACTATAATTTGGAGAACAGGTTAGTGCAGTCACCTCTTCTACACGCTACTCATTGAAATAATAAAACAAATTCTCTCTTGTGTGCTCTTTGAGGCTCGGAAAATGCTAGTAACAGCATTGGTACTCTCAAAACTGGATTGTTGCAAAGGGCTTTACCTTGGAATGTTACAACCACATCTAAATAAATTACAAACTCTTGAAATGCTACTGCTTGTCACTTCCTAGGGGTCCCTAAGTATAAAACTGCAGCATCAGTAATCAAATTGCTACGCGGGCTGCCTATTAAGAAACACATTCAGTTCAAGGCTTTGTGCATTAATCGCAAAGCATTGCATCACACTGGCCCAGACTATCTGATGCAGATACGCTCCTCAGGTCTAAATAATCTATCAGCCCAAAAATGTAATGGGCCAAATGGGGAGGGAGGAGTTTTGTTTTCAACACTGCAAACACCTGGAATCCCAATCTTTTAGCGTTCCAGAAAGAACTGAAAACCTGGCTTTTCCAGGTCTGATCCTTTGGGGCAACTTCTTTGTATCCAACTTCTCTTGGGTGGCACCTTTTTAGCAGTATTCCTAGTGCTAGGACACTTTGGGTAATTGTGAGTGTATAAAACTTATGACATTAACATTATATACAAAGAACTGCTGATTTTAGACAAGCAGAAGTATTTTTATGTTCTTTGGGATAGCCAGGAGATGTAGCAAACCTTCAAAGTATACTCTTAGCAGGTGGATTAAGTCAGTCATCAGTTTATATTATTTTAGTTCTGGTAGGGATCTGTCAGGTTCATTTAAGGATCACTCCATCTGAATTATAGCTGTTTCCTGGGCAGACTAGGCAGGTGTTTCCAGTACTGACATTTGCAAGGCTGCCACTGAGGCTACTTCTTTACATTTTATTTCACACTATCGGTTGGATTTGGACCAGGGTTCTTAATTAAGTTTTGGGAAACAGTTGTTGTCTAAGGCAGCTAATATGCAGTGACATTTCTTTTGGTCTTGATATTGGCAAAGTTGTTGTTTTTCCTGTACCTAATGCTTCTTTCTTCTTCTCAGTGGTATGTTTTCATTATCAAAGTATGTCATACTGTGATGAAGGCACATTGTTTGTGTACATCCCCATTAGAGTAAGGAATGGCACATGGGCTGACGTGAGAAGGTAACCTTTACTCCAATTCTTCCATTCTTGTGTCAGTAGTTGCAACCCTTCCCACAGTCCCTTCTTGTAAGCCCTCTTCAGCATTATGTTGCAGTGCTTGTTTTTACAGAAAGTTAAGGAGGAGGGCAGTCGAGTTTATATGAGAGACAATATGGTTGTGATTCAGAGAAAGAGGAAAATGCTTTAAGAGAGGAGAACATTAGGGAACATGAGGAGTTAAACTCATTTGAGTAAGTAATGGGACAAAGAAGGATACATTGGTTTAATATAGATTGCGGGTAAGTAATGCAGGCCCTCAGATCATCTACATCAGTCAGAATAAGCCTATGAATAAACCACAATTTAAATTCAAATCATATTAATAACTTATGCAACTTATGTATTAAAGCTCCTCAAGAGCCCCTTTGTGTCCTTCACAGATTCATTATTAGTCCAGTGTTATTAGTTGTAGCTGATTTACTTACAAAGGCCTCAAAACCACAACCTACTATTGTCTTTGTATGCCAAGCTCCCGTCATTCAAGGTATTGTGCTATCTACAAACATCCACTCACTCCATACCACCACAAGTTAGTACATGAACTACAGATATTGGCCCAGATTTATACTTTTTGATGCAAAACTGCCCAAATTCAGTTTTGCGTCAAAATGTTTAGCGCTGAATATCACCATTTTTTAACACCACCCTGGCGTCATATTTATACTATGATGCTGGGTGGTGCTAAAAATAGATTAACCAATGCGCCCTGTTGTAAGGCAAAATTACGTTAATGCCGGGAAAATGACCCTAACCTGTTTTACGACATGTTGCAAAATGGAAATGCACCATTTTTACCCGCATTACCATCAAATTCAGACGGTAAAGGAGTAAACAGTGCAAAGGAGAGGCAAAATGGACCCAGAAAGCCAGGAGAGACTCCAGGGGGACTACAATCAACTATATTATTGAATTCTATAAATGGACGGGAACCGACACTGTAGATGTCTTATACGAGGCATTTCAAGGGGCCGAAAGGGAAGGCTCCATACATCCTATGTCTAATAAAGCCACTATCACAGTCTTGCCGAAACCTGGAAAAGACCCATTTCTTAGCGGAAGCTATCGCCCTATCTCCTTATTGAACGGAGATATTAAAATATTAGCGGAATACTGGCCACTCGCCTTAAAAAAGTTATTCCCTCGTTAATCCATCATTCCCAAGTAGGCTTCGTGCCGGGCCGCTCCTCCAGGAATCACCTCCGTACACTTTTCCATGCCATTTGGGCTGCCCGCGATACACGAGAGGAAGCTCTAGCCCTCTCGTTGGATGCCGAGAAAGCGTTCAACCGAATAGAATGGTGGTACCTCTTCGAAATCTTGAAACGATTCGGGTTAGGAGAAGGCTTCATTAACAAGGTGCGCCTCCTATATGACTCCCCGACAGCACAGGTAAACTGTGGGGGGTTCCTGTCGGACACTTTTGAGATCCGGAGAGGGACACGTCAAGGATGCCCACTATCACCCCTCCTATTTCTACTTGTGGTGGAGCCTCTGGCAGCAGCCATCCGTAGTTCCAACGTCATATCAGGAATCCCACTACCAGGCGGAAAATCAGACATATATTTATACGCAGATGATATCTTACTTACCCTCACTGACCTGCCCATATCCATCACTGCCCTGAGGGAGATTCTAACGTAATTTGAATGCATATCAAGATATCGAATCAATTGGGACAAGTGTGAAGCTCTACCACTTTCCCCAGTCACAGTGAGTGCCTCCATACAAGGCTTACCGATTAAATGGAAACATTCCTGACTAAGATATCTAGGAATTGACGTAAATACAGGGTTGGTCAATGTAGTGTCAGACAATATAGACCCACTGATCAATATCATGAAACGGGACTTTGAGAAATATGGCCAACTGAGCCTCTCCATGTGGGGCAGAGTACAAGCGGTGCGGATGGTAACCTTGCCGAGGTTCCTATATGTCCTAGGTATGCTCCCCTTACAGATCCCCTTCCCTGTATTAAGAGAGATAGACCGCTGTATCTGCTCCTTTGCTTGGGGATCCATGCGCCCACGACTACCCAAAGCCACCTTGATAGCCCGTCGGGAATGCGGTGGACTAAGCCTTCCCTCGATTGAACACTATTCGTACGCGTTACATCTTTCACAAATGGCCCTCCTACTCCCGACTGTAATATCCCCGCCACTATGGGTGGACGTAGAATGTCCCCTTACAGGGACCCCCTACGGCCTCCAGGTATTATACGATACGAGCCAAAAATGCACCCGACCCACCAATCCTATGATAGGAGCCTTGAAGAAAACCTGGCTGCGGGTACATCGGCTCCTTAAGATAGACCCCCACTTACATGACAGGGCTCCATTATGGGGCAACAAAGGGTTCCAAATCGGAGGGAAAACTATTACCTGGAAGGATTGGGGTCAACGAGGCATCAGGCGAGTGGACCAACTTATATCAGGGGAAACCTGGAAAACATTTAGGTACTTGCAGGTGGAATTCAACCTCTCGGAATGCCACTCATGGCGTTACCTCCAACTCAGACATTGTCTTAAACAGAGTCTCAGTGCCCTCCCCCGACAGCTCCCTCGCTCTCCTATACTACACTATCTAGAGACATGGGGGCAGATGAAAGGTGCGATATCGGGACCCCAGGCATTGCTGAATCGCCACCTCTTCTCACTCCCACTCCTGACTTCCCTCAAAAACAAATGGCAGACACACCTACAAACTGAATATGACCTGGAGGACTGGACTGACCTGATCGAAGCCAGAGACCGCGGAGCACGCGAGGATCGCCTGAAATTCTGCCTTTTTAAGACACTACGGGCCATATTTATACTTTTTGATGCAAAACTGCGCTAACGCAGTTTTGCGCCAAAAAATTAGCGCCTGCTAACGCCATTCTGAAGCGCCATGCGGGCACCGTATTTATTCAATGACGTTAGCCGGCGTTAGCCGCCGGCGCTGTCTGGTATGCGTTAAAAAAAACGACGTACACCAGGCAGCGCCGGCGTAGGGGGAAAATGGCGTATGGGCGTCCACAAATGGTGCAAGTCAGGCTGAGGCAAAAAAATCGCCACAACCCGATTTGCGCCATTTTTTTACGACGCCCATCCCCCATTGAAATGACTCCTGTCTTAGCAAAGACAGGAGTCATGCCCCCTTGCCCAATGGCCATGCCCAGGGGACTTCTGTCCCCTGGGCATGGTCATTGGGCATAGTGGCATGTAGGGGGGCACAAATCAGGCCCCCCTATGCCAAAAAAAAAAAATACTTACCTGGACTTACCTTAATGTCCCTGGGGTGGGTCCCTCCATCCTTGGGTGTCCTCTTGGGGTGGGCAAGGGTGGCAGGGGTGTCCCTGGGGGCAGGGGAGGGCACCTCTGGGCTCATTCTGAGCCCACAGGTCCCTTAACGCCTGCCCTGACCCAGGCGCTAAAATCCGGCGCTAATGCTGGTTTTTTAGACCCGCCCACTCCCGGGCGTCATTTTTGCCCGGGAGTATAAATACGACGCATATGCATCGGAGTCATTTTTTAAGACGGGAACGCCTACCTTGCATATCATTAACGCAAGGAAGGTGTTCACGCAAAAAAATGACGCTAACTCCATGAACTTTGTCGCTAGACGCGTCTAACGCCAAAGTATAAATATGGAGTTAGTTTTGCGTCAAATTTGTGTCGAAAAAAACGAGGCAAATTCGGCGCAAACGGAGTATAAATATGCCCCTCCTTGATTGGTATTGGACCCCACAAAAATTACAAATGGCAAGACTTCTCCCCCATGCAAACTGCTGGAGGTGTCCACACACACACTTTGACTTACTCCATATCCTACACGATTGCGCAGCCGTACAACCTTTTTGGAGAACAGTGGGAAACACCCTCCGAGAATCCCTACCGGTCCCACCACTTCTCACCCCATCTCTCCTATTGCTACACGACATGGGAGAACTTCATAAGATCACACAAACTCAAAGTAGACTCCTACACACCGCTCTAGCAACGGCCAAATTATGCATCCTTAGACACTGGCGTGCACCGACCGTCCCCTCCCATGATGAATGGTTGACAGCAATGTACCAAGCAGCCACACACGAACAACTTATCTACAGTTTACAGGACAGAACGGAGGTGTTTCTCCAGACCTGGTCACCCTTCATCTCCGGACACTAGGACCAGATTACCCCTAGAGAACTCCACAAAATACCACGTAGTGGGAATATACCATTCCTGGTACCATACCCATGCAGGTACATCCACCCATACCTAACACACCATCCCTCCCCTCCTGGACTCAGATGACCCCCCCCCGGTAGAAAGGTAGAAAGCTACCGTACAACCTATGATAAAAACCGCTGCTCACCATCCACTATTCATTGACCTTTTTGGTATAACCTATTCCGCTATTCATATCCCAATCCTTATACATATTATTGATGTTCATATCACCGTATCATTCCCCGATCCAATTCCCCCCCCCCCCCCACACCGCCTGCCCCTAAACATCTTATAACACTTTATGGTCTGGCCTTTTTTTCTCTTCATATGGAAGCAGCCACTATAATGATTTGCCTTTTGAATTCACACGGTCCCCTCCACTCGGTCACTATCGCTATCACTATCACTACTAATATCACTCCTAATATTAACATCATTATTATTACAGTGATTTTTATTGTTACTATTGTTGCCACTTTCTTATTCTTCTTCTGCCTATTAGACACCATGGACACTAATACAATCCTCATATATGTCCTCTTTCCCCTTACCCCTTTCATACCCTCCCTCTCTACTCTACATTTTCTATACTCTTAGATTCCTACCCAGACACTTTACCCCCCTCCCGCCACCCCCCTTCCTTCTCCCATTTCCACGACCCACACTAATCACTACTTTTTTTTTATATCCCTCAGTACACTCCTTATGGTCCCCCACTACCCTTGACCGTATCCCACCCTTACCACAAAACATTATGACTCGCACTCTTTAAATGACTAGCAGCATACTCCTGGGAGACTCAAGGAGATGGCAAATGGGACACCTAATTAGTGTTGACCCCGACTGTTATTACAGTAGAATTGTATAACGAGGACATCATGGAGCAAATGGATCCTTGTTCTTTTGTTTTCTCCCTCCTCTTTTATAAGTTGGTTTCACTTAATCGTTTAACATACCTCTGATTGTACATGCATTATTATAAGAAAAGCCGCAACTATGGCAAATGGCATAGCAATAGACAAGAGAGATATAAAATAACAATTGTACATGTATAAAGCCTAGAAAAAACAGACATGTGTATTGATAATGACTCACAGAATGTAAAACTGTACTTGTTGCCTTCCCTATGAGAAAACATGATTAGAAACAGAAATGGCTTAGGTTAACAGACTGTTCACTATACTATGTAATATGATGCAATTAACAATAAAAAAAAATGCAACACAAAAAAAAAAAGGGGTTGAACCTCCATGAACCACTGCGGAACGCGGGAATTTATGTTTTTGGTGAGGGGAGCATGGTCGGTATATAAGAAAAAAGCATGACCCAAAAGATAATATTGTTAGTTTTCAATGGCCCAATTGATGGCTAGCACTCCCTTTTGAATATCGGATAACGTTGTTCGCGGGGTAGAAGTTTCCGGCTAATAAACACTATAGGGTGGTTATGGCCTGCTTCATCTGATTGAAAAAGTAGAGCACCTATCCCTACATCTGAGGCGTCCGTTTGGAGATAGAATGTTTTTGTAAAGTCTGGACAACTTAAGACGGGTTAGGTGGTGAGGCTATTCTTCAAGGTGTGAAAACTGGATAGCTGACCTGGGGTTAGGTTTGATATTCTTGACAGTTGTCTTTTTTGTAATAGGTCAGTAAGAGGTGCGCCAAAGTGGAATAGTTCGGTATGAATCGCCTGTAGTAGCCTCCCAGGCCTAGGAAAGATCGAAGTTCCCTCTTGGTGGCTGGGACCAGTACTCGGTGTATGGCCTCTACTTTGCTCTTTTGTGGTCGGATTTGTCCATTGCCTATCAAATTCCCAAGATACGCAATATTATTGTAGGCCAGGTGGCACTTGGCGGGGTTGGCTGTAAGGCCAGCAGAAAATAATGATTGGAATATTTGATCTAGGTGGTTAAGATGGTCTTCCGAATATTCGCTATAGACCACTATATCGTCTAAATAAGCTCCTGTGTATTTATAGTGAGGTTAATTTGTATAGCGTGCTACATATCCGTGAGGGTTTCAAGTCGCTGGGGGGGGGGTGCTGCTACTGCTCGAAGAGCCAAGTCTTGAGTAGTTTTCTGAAGGAAAGAAGGTCCTGGGTCTGTCGTAGATCCGGCGGGAGGGTGTTCCAGGTCTTGGCAGTGAGGTAAGAGAATGATCTGCTGCCGGAAGATTTGCGTCAGATGCCGGGACGAAGGCGAGGGCGAGGTTACCGGAGCGGAGATGCCGGGTGGGGGTGTAGAAGCTGAGTCTGTTGTTCAGGTATGATTGTCCGGTCTTGTGGAGTGCCTTGTGTGCGTGTGTGAGGAGCTTGAAGGTGATTCTCTTGTTGACGGGGAGCCAGCAAAGGTGTCTTAGGTGGGGGGTGATGTGGCAGTGGAGAGGGATGTTGAGGATGAGTCGGGCGGAGGCGTTTTAGATGTGTTGGAGGCGTTTGGATGAGATACCGGTGTAGAGGGCGTTGCCGTAGTCGAGTCTGTTGCTGAAGAGGGCCTGGGTTACTGTTTTTCTTGTTTCTGTTGGGATCCATTTGTAAATTCTGCGAAGTATGCGGAGGGTGTTGTAGCAGGAGGAGGAGATGGCGCTGACCTGCTTTGACATGGAGAGTGAGGCGTCAAGGGTGAAGCCGAGGTTTCATGCGCTGTCGGTGGGCGTCGGTGGGGGACCCAGCGTGGACGGCCACCATCAGTTGGCCCAGGCAGAGGGGGTGCGCCCAAGGATGAGGACCTCTGTTTTGTCTGAGTTCAGTTTTAGCCGGCTGTCTCTCATCCAGTTGGCGATGGCTTTTAGTCCCTCATGGAGGTTAGTTTTGGCAGGGTACGGGTCCTTGGTGAGGGAGAGGATGAGTTGGGTGTCATCGGCGTAGGAGATGATGTTGAGGTTGTGCTGACGGGCCACTTGTGCGAGGGGGGCCATGTAGATGTTGAACAGCGTCGGGCTGAGGGATGACCCTGGGGAACGCCACAGATGATGTTGAAGGCTTTGGATTGGTACGGGGGGAGGCGGACTCTTTGGCGGACTCTTTGGGTTCTGCCGGTGAGGAAGGATGCAGTCCATTTGAGGGCCTGGTCCTGGATTCCTGCTGCGTGGAGGCGGGATTTTAGGGTGTGGTGAGATACGGTGTCAAGGACGGCTGATAGGTCTATGAGGATGAGGGCTGATGATTCTCCATTGTCGAGGTAGCTTCTGATGTCGTCTGTGGCAGCAAGGAGGGAGGTTTCGGTGCTGTGGTTGCGTCTGAAGCCGGACTGGGAGGGGTCGAGGATGTTGTCTTCAAGGTACCGAGTGAGCTGAGTGTTGACGATTTTCTCTATGACCTTTGCCAGGAACGGGAGCAGAGAGATGGGCCAGTAGTTTTTCAGGTCCTTGGGTCCGCCTTTGTTTTTTTGAGAAGGGCGTTGATTTCGGCGTGTTTCCAGCTGTCCGGGAACCTTGCAGTTTCGAAGGAGATGTTGATGGCTTTCCATAGGTGTGGTGCGATGGCCGTGTCTGCTTTGTTGAAGATGTGGTGTGGGCAAGGGTCTGATGGTGATCCGGAGTGGATGGAGTTCATGGTCTTGCGGGTTTCGTCGTTGCTGATGTTGGTCCAGGAGGTCAGTCGGCTGGAGCGGGTGGAGTTTGTGGTGGGTGTGGTTGGAGCGTCTGGAGTGTAAGGGGAGTTTAAGCTGTTGTGGATGTCCGTGATTTTTCGGTGGAAGGCAGATGCTAGGGCGTCGCAAAGTTCTTGGGAGGGGGTGATGTCGTTGATGGTGGCGTTAGGGTTGGAGAGTTCTTTTACGATGCTGAAAAGTTCTTTGCAGTTGTGGGCGTTGTTTTCTAGGTGGGTTTTGAAGGAGGATCTTTTTGCTAGCCTGATGAGTTGGTGGTGTTTGCGTGCGGCATCCTTGAGGGCCATGTGGTTGTCTGGAGTGCGTTCGAGTAGCCATATTTGCTTGAGTTTTTGGCAGTGGCGTTTGGAGGCTTGGAGGTCGTCGGTGAGCCAGGTGGCTTTTTTGTTGATGTGGTTGTTGGAGGGTTTTCTGAGTGGAGCAAGGCGGTCGGTGCAGTCGGTGATCTATAGCATGAGGTTGTGTGCCGCGATGTCAGGGTCGGTGGGGTTGACGGGCGGTTTATGGGCTAGGGCGTTGATTAGTTGAAGTTTGGTGACTTTGCCCCATCGGCGGCGTGGTGGTTGTTCGGTGAGGTGGTGTTTTGTCTGTTTCTTGAAGGTGAAGTGAATGCAGTGGTGGTCGGTCCAGTAGAGTTCGGTGGTTTGGTTGAAGGTGACGTGGTTGCTTGTGGAGAAGATTGGGTCAAGAGTGAGACCGGCTGTGTGGGTGGGTGTGTTGACGAGCTGTGTGAAGCCGAGGTTGGCGAGGTTTTCGGTCACGGTGGTTGAGTTGGTGTCATTGTTTTCGAGGTGAAAGTTCAGGTCCCCGAGGAGGATGTAGTCCGTGGAGGCGAGTGCGTGGGTGCTGGCCAGGTCGGCGATGGCATTGGGGGGTCTATCGATGAGTGTTCCTCTGAGTGTGGTGTTGGGGTCGGTGCAAATTTGGAAGTGAAGGAGTTCGGCGGCGCTGAAGGAGTCATCCGGGGTGGTTTTGACTTCGAGGGTGGCTTTGTGGACGATGGCTATGCCTCCTCCGGTTCTATTGGTGCGGTTTCGGCGAGCGACGTTGTATCCGTTCAGGATGGCTATGGCGATGTCAGGTGCTGAGGAGTCGTTCCACCAGGTTTCAGTTAGGAAGGCCACGTCCGGGGAGGTGGAGTCGAGTAGGTCCCAGACTTCGATGGCGTGCTTGCGTGCAGAGCGGGTGTTGATGAGTATGCAACAGAGGTGGTTTGTCTTGATACTTGGAAGTCTGTGGGCTCTGTTGCAGGTGAAGCTTCAGTTGAAGCAAGAGAAGGGTCCGTGCGTGCTCTTTGGAGAGCCCTAGAAGCAGGTGGTGTCTCGGCTGGTGTTGAGTGCGCAGAAGGTGTCGGCGTTGTAGCGAAAGCTGGCGGGGGTGCTGTTTCTGGGGCCAGGGGTTCTGGTGCTGGGCGCGGTCCAGGCGCGGACGGGCACAGACGGGCTTGCCTTTGGCGTGCCTTCGGCACACCACAGGGGACGCAGTGGCGGGAAAAGAGAAAAACTAAGGAGGCAGGCAGAAAGGAATGGTGAGAAGGAGGGGGGGGGTGGGGCCGCAGGGGACGCAGCGGCGGGAAAGGAGAAAAATTAAGGAGGCAGCAGCAAGGAGAACGGGAAGAAGCGCGGAAGGCGGAGCAGGGAGCGACCTGCCTGCAGTAGCAGGGTCAAAGGTTGCTCCCTGTCACCACGCCACGGCTGCCATAAGAGGAGGGGAGGATGGGAGTGGCAGCTGGGAGGCGGGAGGTCCTAGCGTATGAGAGGGCTAGGGGGGTGGGGACGCAGGGGACGCAGCGGCGGGAAAAGAGAAAAACTAAGGAGGCAGGCAGAAAGAAACGGTGAGAAGGAGGGGGAGGGGGTGGGGCCACAGGGATGCAGCGGCAGGAAAGGAGAATAACTAAGGAGGCAGCAGCAAGGAGAACGGGAAGGAGCGCAGAAGGCAGAGCGGGGAGCGACCTGCCTGCAGTAGCAGGGTCAAAGGTTGCTCCCTGTCACCGCGGCTGCCATAAGAGGAGGGGAGGGTGGGAGTGGCAGCTGGGAGGCGGGAGGTCATAGCGAATGAGAGGGGTGGGGGGTGGGGCCGCAGGGGACGCAGCAGCGGGAAAAGAGAAAAACTAAGGAGGCAGGCAGAAAGGAATGGTGAGAAGGAGGTGGGAAGGGGGTGGGGCTGCAGGGGACGCAGCGGCGGTAAAAGAGAAAAACTAAGGTGGCAGGCAGAAAGGAACGGTGAGAAGGAGTCGGGTTGGGCCGCAGGGGATGCAGCGGCGGGAAAAGAGAAAAACTAATGAGGCAGGCAGAAAGAAACGGTGAGAGGGAGTGGGAAGGGGGGTGGGGTCGCAGGGGACGCAGCGGCAGGAAAGGAGAAAAATTAAGGAGGCAGCAGCAAGGAGAACTGGAAGGAGCACGGAAGGCGGAGCGGGGAGCAACTTGTCTGCAGTTTTTTTTGCAATTCGTTAATTGCTTCTCGCAAATTGCGTTTGTGGAGTTTCAGAAATCACTATTAGCGATTTGCAAATCTAATACATTGCTTTTTGCATTTCTTAAATTGCGATTTCGTAAAAATCACAATTTGAGAATCGCTAAATGAAATCTTGATACAACTGGCCCTATACTCCCTTAGGAGGCAAGTAATATACATGGTTTATACACTAGAATGCAGAAATAGCGGTTAAAACAGTTAGAAAGTACAAATAGTAAAAATCACAATAGGTTGCAATGAGCCTAGGGGGAACACAAACGACATACTAAAATAGTGGAATGCGAACGCAGTATCCCACCTAGGCAAGTGTAGTGTGTAGAGGGGCACTGGGAGTGTAAGAAAACACCAAAGGTAAGTACTAGAAACCATGCCAGAGCCCAGGAAAACAGAAGTAAATCACAGTGAGTTTCCTAGAACACACAAGAAGTTGTGATAGAAGATTATGCAAGAACCAGAAGAGATTGAAAAACACCAACAATGGATTCCTGGATCTGAAGACCTGGGGAAGAAGGGAACCAAGTCCAAGAAGCACTGAAGAGTCCAGGGAGAACAGGAGCCCCTGCTAACCCGGATGAAGGTGCAAAAGAAGAACAACCGATGAGAAGATAAAGGCCCTCATTACAACATTGGCGGTAAAAGACGCTTACCACCGTGCAGAAGACTGGCAACACACCGCTGCGTCCGCGGAATTCCGCCACAGCTATTATGACCCACATCTCGGAATCCGGCAAAAGTCAGACACCCACACAAGTCCGCCACACCAAAGGTCAGTGATAAACTGCCGAAAACAAAACCTCCCCCGTCACGCCAACAGAAATACGCCCACATTATCACGACACACGAATCCACGCGGCGGTCTTTCAACCGCGGTATTCCATTGGTGATTCTGCATCCTGAGGGCCTCGCAGGAGTAGCTGAAGGAATGGACTCTGGTAAGTCAAAGCTTTACTATTACATCCTCCACCCTACCTGCATGCTATCACATACCCCCAACCTCGCCCTCGCCCCCATCACACCAACTCCTCACAAATGTACCAATATCACAAACCACCCATCCCAACACCAAGCCCTGCATGCAACAACAAAGCATGGACACCCATCACTAAAGCATGCACACCCCTAAACCATCATCACACAAGCTCCCACACAGGAATGCCAGCACTGGGGTACACGGTCACCCACCCATTGCACACCATGGCACACACAGATGCAATAATCATGCCTTTCCACCCCTGCAGGACCACTACCCAACGTCACCAGACAGGAGGGTCCAGACATGTCCACTCCACCCACAGAAGAGGCCCACAGTGATGACAGCAGCTCTGTCCAACTGGATCTAGATGACCAGCCCGGACCATCGTGGACCTCTGGACAGTCGGTTCCCCTCACACAGGCACAGGCCACCACAGACCTTCCCCCCTCTCGAAACACCAGCACAGCACCCACCCAGCGGGCCCATACCTCCGTCCCCAGGACACGTCAATCAGCTGTGTGTCCACCACTACAGGGAACCCAGGATAACCCTCCACTCCAACAACAACAGGGCCCTTGGGACAGTGGCAGTGGGCACACGGTCCAGGGGACAAAGGCCCAGGAACACAGGGGAAATGGGAGGGCTGCCGTGCGACAGGGGGCGGACAGGCCAAGGGAACCCACTCTCCACAAAGCCCTCTCCTCCATCATGGGAGCATACCACCACTCCCAGGAGACAATGACAACGGTACTGGCCAAGTTTCAGGAGACCCAGCGCATGCAGGACGAACAGTATTTGGGCTTCAGGGAGGAACTCAAAACCATCAGCTCCACCCTGGACACCATCGTAGGGGTGCTGAAGGAACTACTCAACACCAGGAGGGACACTGTGGCACTACAAGGGGCCCCTGACACTAGCATGGACGATGAACTGCCCACCACTTCCGTCGGAGCTAGTGGACAGGACGCCCCGCCAGAGGACCACCACACCAGCACCCCACCCCCTGCAGAAGGAGAACCACCCCGCAAATGGTCCCTGAGATCCAGGAACAAGACAGAGAACGATGCCAAGACCCCCGCCAAGAAATGAGACCACCCTGATTGTCATCCTACTGTCCCACTTTGTCACCCTGTCCATAATTAAACTGCCCCAGCTCCACTTCCTATGCCCATATGGGCAATGCACCTGTGAGACTAATACACTGGACTCTGCCATGGACACTCCTCCGCCATCACCCCTCATCATTTAACTTCCCCCTCCAATATTTTGCTTTTAAATAAACACACCTAAAGCACAAAATGATCTGGAGTCTGTCTGTGATTTCGAAATAGTGTATTTGCAATTACAGTGACAAAATGTTTTTGAAATAGTAATGTCAACGTACCTATGTCACACAGCTCTAGTCCATGAAGAATTTAAGCAGATGACACACAGTGGGACCCACATCTGTGAAACCGTAAGGGAAAGTGACAACTCAGTGACCATACAGTGGGTGAAAACGACAGACAGGATAGAGGTAGTAGTGTAAAAGTACATGTAGTAGGCAGGATTGTATTCTCACCTGTGTTTCACTGGAAATATTGCTGGATCACTGAGTCCCTGTTCTGCATGTCTTCTTCCTCTGCTTCATCCTCATCACTGAGCCCGTGGACAGTGATGAGGATGAAGCAGAGGAAGAAGACAGGTCCCTCACTGTTGGGCAGTCTACCATTTTGAATGCCATCCAGTGTGTAGAAAGGCAACAAACTAACGAATTTCTGGAGGGCATTCATTCTGGTCAGGTGGCCCTTCACCAAGCTTTTCAAACTCTGGCCTCAGCACTGATGGCAGCCATTGTCCCCGTCTCTAGCCTCCCCCCTCCAACTTCCTCCACCCAGACCCAATCCCTTAAACCTCTGCCTATCCCAAGCACACCATCAGACCAGCCTGCTCACACCTCAACACCCAAGGGAAGCTCAGGCAAACATAAGCACCACATATCCCACAGGCACTCACGCAAGCAACACACACATGCAGACACACCAACATCCACTGCCTCCACTGTGTCCCCCTCCTCCTCATCTCCCTCCTCCCTCCCAGTCTCGTCTACACTCACACCTGCATGCACTACCTCTACAGCCACTATGTCCCTCACCAGCACACCCACCAGCACACCCCGCTCACGTGCAGTCACCACCACCACTACCATTCACATATCCCCTGTGTCCTCTCCCAGTGTGTCTGTGACGCCCCCTCCCAAGATACACAAACGCAGGCACACACCCACTCAACAGCCATCCACCTCACGACAGCCTCCAGCGCATGCACCTGCACCAAAAGTCACCAAACGTACACCTCCTACTACCACCACCTCTTCCTCCACTCCCAAACCCCCTCCAGCTACCCGTCCCAGTGTGTCCAAAAGAATTTTCCTGTCCAGCCTTGGCCTTTTTCCCACACCTCCCCCACCCCGTCCATCTCATAGGTCCTGAAGTAGCACCTCAGCCACAACATCTACGGGACCAGTGGTGCTCAGGTATGTGGAGTGTACCGGCAACCAGGACAGCCAGTGTGGCATGGAGCCACAGCACAGCCTGTCCCCCCCCTGTGAAACATCAGAAGTTGGCCAGTGCCCGGCGGGAGAGGGAGAAGACTTCATCCACCAAAGCTGCTCCCAGGTGTCCAGGTGGGAGTGTGGAGTCAGCTGTTACACCTCCCAAGGTGGGGAAGGGCCACAAGAAAATCGGCAAGTCTGGAGACTGCCATCATCCCCGCTGCCCAGGAGGGCCCCGCCAGCCCCAGCCCAGCTGTCCAGGAGGGCCCCGCCAGCCCCAGCCCAGCTGCCCAGGAGGCCACCGCCAGCCCCAGCCCAGCTGCCCAGGAGGCCACCGCCAGACCCAGCCCAGCTGCCCAGGAGGCCACTGCCAGACCCAGCCCAGCTGCCCAGGAGGGCCCCGCCAGACCCAGCACAGCTGCCCAGGAGGGCCCTGCCAGCCCCAGCCCAGCTGCCCAGGAGGCCACCACCAGCCCCAGCCCAGCTGCCCAGGAGGCCACCGCCAGCCCCAGCCCAGCTGCCCAGGAGGGCCCCGCCAACCCTAGCCCAGCTGCACAGGAGGGCCCCGCCAGCCCCAGCCCAGCTGCCCAGAAGGCCACCGCAAGCCCCACCCCAGCTGCCCAGGAGGGCCCCGCCAGGCCCAGCCCAGCTGCCCAGGAGGCCACCGCCAGCCCCAGCCCAGCTGCCCAGGAGGCCACCGCTAGCACAAGCCCCGCTGGGCCATGAAGGACCGCCAGCACAAGCCCCGCTGGGCCATGAAGGACCGCCAGCACAAGCCCCGCTGGGCCATGAAGGACCGCCAGCAAAAGCCCCGCTGGGCCATGAAGGACCGCCAGCAAAAGCCCCTCTGGGCCATGAAGGACCGCCAGCACAGGCACCGCTGGGCCATGAAGGACCAACAGCACAGGCACCGCTGGGCCGGGCACCGCCAAATCAAGCACTGCTGAACAGGGCACCGCCAACTCAAGCACCGCTGAACAGGGCACCGCCAACTCAAGCACCGCTGAACAGGGCGCCGCCAAATCAAGCACCGCTGAACAGGGCACCGCCAAATCAAGTACCGCTAGCCCATGAGCGGCAGGGGCACTGACGCAACTGGGTCTGTCACGGGGTGAGTGATGCACTCTGGGCACCAGAACCAGTGGAGACTGTCATCCACTACCTCTCTCCTTCACAGGATGAAGCACTCTGGGCACCAGTCCCCCTCCAGAACCAGTGGAGAGATCCATCCACTACCTCTGTCCTTCACAGGATGAAGCACTCTGGGCACCAGTCCCCCTCCAGAACCAGTGGAGACTGTTATCCACTTGAGAGACTGTGGCTTTGCACTCCCCAGGATATGGCAGTGGGCAACCCACCCACTGTAAAGATTTGTGAGACTGTGGCTTTGCACTCCCCAGGATTGAACAGTGGGCAAACCACCCACTGTAGAGACTTGTGAGACTGTGGCTTTGCACTCACCAGGATTGAACAGTGGGCATTGAGCCCCCTAGTGGATCTGGCGTTGTGCACTCATCCGGCTGAGGTGCCCCCCCTTCTCTTCCCCCTGAGGTGCCTGTTGTATTATTATCTGATGCCCCTGCAGTATTCTCTCTGTTTTGATCGGGTATCGAGTGTGGGCCTCGCCCATGCATTTTGGGCCCAGTGGTCAACGGACTATAAATGGTACAATACCTGGACTTGTATTATTGGTGTATATATTTGTTTATAGTGTATATATATTTTTGAGTACTGGGTTTTAATATATTACAATGGTTACACTCTTTTCCTTTTGTCTTTGCATTCTTCCAGGGGTTTGGTGGGTGTAACTGTAATGTATCAACATGTATTAGTGTGTGTGTTGTAGTGGGTGAGGGTGGGGGTGTTTAGTGTGTGTGTCCCTGTTTTTTGCCTCCCCCCTCCCCTGTGTCGTAGGTGCAGTACTCACCGTTGTCTTCGCTGCCGGCATTCGTGCTCCTGGTAGAGGAGCAGGAAGACTATCGCAGGTAGAATTTGGAGTTACAGTTCCATGGTGTCCTCGTTCCTCGCGGGGTGTGTAGAGGTGAGCGTTTTCCCTTCGGAATTCCTGTTTCCGCCGTGTTTTTATCCACAGTGAATCTGCCCCGGAAAAGGTGGCGGATTGGCCTGTCATAATAGTGTGGGCGGTACTTTGGCCTCCGCCTGTCTGTTGGCGGTGACCGCTGCGCTGTTTGTTTCCGCCACGGTCGTTATTGCAATTTTTTACCGCCGGCCTGTTGGCGGTCTTACCGCCACTTTAACACCGTCCGCCAGGGTTGTAATGAGGGCCAAAGTCAGTTATGCACCCAAGAAGACAGATGTGGGTTCCTGATTGGTGCAGAAGATGTCCCACGCTGGATGGATGATTGCAGTCTGGCTCTGGTTTGCGTTGCTGGATTTCGCCCACAAACCTTGGCACATGTAAAGCTCGCAGTTAGCAGAAAAGGAAGCTTCCCGGGGCCAGGAGGGACCTGGTGGCCTCTACCCAGGAGGGGGAAACAGAGGGGGGCTCTCAGCAACTCAGAGAGCCCTTAGAAGACCAGGCAGCGCGCACAGGAGTCACGCAGCATGAGGACAAAAAGGTGCAAATAGAGGCCCACGCAGCACGAAACAAAGGGATCTCATGCCGCTGAAAAACCACTCAGGAAGCTGTGCATTACAAGGAAGGAGTGCTCGGGGCTGGAGCTATGCTCCGCACAAAGAACTTCATGGAAGGTTGCACATAAGCCTTGGCAACTGCAAATCACGCAGTGCATGGGAGTACTGTCTTGCATGGGGAGGCAAGTTCTTACCTTTACCAAAGCTGGACAGCTGGACCTTAGGACCATCGGGTCAACTTCAGTCCACCACCCATATTGCTGGATCCATGCACTTCATCAGGAGAGGGGACCCATGCCATTGGTTGTCACTGCAGAGGGGTGCCTGCTGAAGCAGGGAAGTGACTCCTTCACTTTGAGGGAGATTCCTTTGGTCTTCTGGTGTAGGCTGAAGACAGGCAGTCCTCAGAGGATGCACGACCTGGAAACAGTTGCAGTTGCTGGCAGGAGCTGAAGATACAATATTGCAGAAGTTGCTTTTGCTTCTATGTTGCAGTTTGTAGAGTTCCTGGAGAGTCCAGATGCAGTTTTGTTGGTAGAAGGTGAAGTAAAGGATGCAGAGGATTCATGCTTGAGTCTTGCAATCTGAATTTGAGGAAACACCCAGAGGAGAGACCCTATATAGCCCTTAAAGGTGGATTGGTCAGCTACACAGGTAAGTACCTATTAGGGGAGGGCTCTGATGCCACCTGCTGGCACTGGCCACTCAGATGCTCCTAGAGTGCCCCCCCACCTTGGAATCCAAGATGGCAAAACCCAGGGACACTCAGGAGATGCTCTGGGCACCACCTCTTAGGTGGTGATGGGCAGGGGAGTGGTCAGTCCCCTTTCCATTGTCCAGTTTCACACCAGAGCAGGGACTGGGGGTCCCTAAACTGGTGTAGACTGGATTATGCAAGGAGAGCACCATCTGTGCCCTTCTAACCGTTTCCAGACGCTCTGGAAGGCTACCCCTCTCATGCCTGTAAAACCTATTTACAAAGGGAGAGGGTGTAACACCCCTCTCCCAAAGGAAATGCTTTGTTCTGCCTTCCTGGGCTTGAGCTGCTCAAGCAACAGGAGGACAGAAACCTCTCTGTGAGGTGGCAGCAGCTGGGGCTGCCTGGAAAACCTCAGAAGGCTGGTGTGGCAGTGCTGGGGGTCCCACTGTGTAGCCTGCAGAGTGCATGGGATTGTACAACCAATACTCAAACCAGTATTGGGGTACAATTGCCATTTGTTAGACACCTTACGTGGCCATATTCGGAGTTACCACTGTGAAGATGGACATAGGTATTGACCTATGTCCAGTGCACGCGTAAAATGGCATCCCCACACTCACGAAGTCTGGGAAAATGGTCCTGGATGATGTGGGGGCACCTCTGCTAGTTCAGGCGAGCCCGCACATACAGGTACTTTGCACCTTACCTTCAGGGTTGGAAGGCCTGATATATAGGTGACTTATAAGTGACCTGGTGTAGTCTAAAAAGCTGTGAAATGGTTCATGCACCGTTTCACACAGGCTGCAATGGTAGTCCTGTAGGATCCTTTGCATGGGTTCCCTATGGGTGGCAAAAGTAATGCTGCAGCCCATAGGGATCCCGGGAACCCCAATGCCCTGGGTACCTAAGTATCATATACTAGGAAACTTATAAAGGGTGACCAGTATGCCAATTTGGGATGAAATACTGGGTTACCAGTATGTACTGACAAATTTGAAAGGAGAGAGAGCATAAGCACAGGGGTCCTGGTTAGCAGGACTCCAGTTACACAGTCAAACACACTGACATCAGACAGAAATTGGGGGTAACATGCCAAAAAGAGGGTACTTTCCTAACCTATACATGCATTGCCCTACTTTGTTGACACAATCCAGGTAAATATGGTAGGCAAGAGGCATCTTGATGTATCATACAAGACACTATGCTGGGGCACAGGTGTCGCCATGGCCCCTGAAATGTGTGACTTAGTGATGGTTGTGCATGACTCACCAGACATCTGACCTGCATTGGTATAATGGTAGGGCATGTGAACTCCTTGTCTAAACTGGTGCAGTTATCCTTCATTCTGGTTGCATGCAACCTGTCCACAAGCAGTGCATGAGCACTCCAACACATCTGCTACTGATATTCAAGAGCTATGAACAGTAAATATAATGCCAATGGGAGACTCACCAACAGGGCCACCCATCTCCACACCAAGATGATTGAGCAGATCCGGTTCCCTGGTGTGGTGAAGTGCCTTCTTGCCTGGCATGTTACCCCCATTTTTACATGTATGTCAGTTTGTTTTTGCCTGTCTCACTGGGATCCTGCTAGCCGCGACCCCAGTGCTCATAGTTTGTGGCCTGAATGTGTGTCCCTGTGTAGTGACTAACTGTGTCACTGAGGCTCTGCTAATCAGAACCTCAGTGCTTATGCTCTCTCTGCCTTGAAAATTGTCACTATAGGCTAGTGACCATTTTCAATAATTGTAATTGGCACACTGGAACACCCTTATAATTCCCTAGTATATGTTACCTGGGTACCCAGGGTATTGGGGTTCCAGAAGATCCCTATGGGCTGCAGCATTTCTTTTGCCACCCATAGGGAGCTCAGACAAATCTTACACAGGACTGCCACTGCAGCCTGAATGAAATAACATACATGTCATTTCACAACCATTTTACACTGCACTTAAGTAACTTATAAGTCACCTATATGTCTAACCCTCAATTAATGAAGGTTAGGTGCAAAGTTACTAAGTGTGAGGGCACCCTGGCACTAACCAAGGTGCCACCACATAGTTCAGGGCAATTTCCCCGGACTTGTGAGTGCGGGGACACCATTACACGTGTGCACTACATATAGGTCAATACCTATATGTAGCTTCACAATGGTAACTCTGAATATGGCCATGTAACATGTCATGGAATTGTCCCCCCATGGCAAATCTGGTATTGGGGTGAAAATCCCATGCATTCCCGGGGCTCCACTATGGCTCCACTATGGCTCCACTATGGCGCCCGGGTACTGCCAAACCAGCTCTCTGGGGTTTTCTCTGCAGCTACCGCTGCTGCCAACCCACAGACAGGGTTCTGTCCTTCTGGGGTCTGGGCAGTAAGGCAGAACAAAGAATTTCCTCTGAGAGAGGGTATTACACCCTCTCCCTTTGGAAATAAGTGTTAAGGGCTGGGGAGGAGTAGGCTCCCCAACCTCTGGAAATGCTTTGAACGGCACAGATGGTGCCCTCCTTGCATAGGCCAGTCTACCCCGTTCAGGGAACCCCCAGTCCCTGTTCTGGCACGAAACTGGACAAAGGAAAGGGGAGTGACCTCTCCCCTGTCCATCACCACCCCAGGGGTGGTGCCCAGAGCTCCTCCAGTGTGTCCCAGGCCTCTGCCATCTTGAATCCAGAGGTGTGAGGGCACAATGGAGGCCTCTGAGTGGCCAGTGCTAGCAGGTGAAGTCAGTCTCCCCTCCTGACAGGTGCTTACCTGACTAGGTGGCCAATCCTCCTCTGAGGGCTATTTAGGGTCTCTCTTGTGGCTTTTCCTCAGTTAACAACATGCAAGAATTCACCAGAGTTCCTATGCATCTCCCTCTTCTACTTCTGCCAAGGATCGACTGCTGACTGCTCCAGGACGCTTGCAAAACTGCAACAAAGTAGCAAGAAGACTACCAGTGGCATTGTAGCGCCTAATCCTGCCAGCTTTCTTGACTGTTTCCTGGTGGTACATGCTCTGGGGGCTGTCTGCCTCCTCCCTGCACTGGAAGCCAAGAAGAAATCTCCCGTGGGCTGACAGAGTCTTCCCCCTGCTAATGCAGGAACGAAACTTCAGCTTCACTGGTCCTCTGGGTGCCCTCTCATCGTGACGAGCGTGGTCCCTGTAACACAGGTGGTGGATCCAAGGGACCCTGAGAGTCCAGTGGTCCATCTGTCCAAATTTAAAGAGGTAAGTCCTTGCCTCCCCCCGCCAGACAGTAATCCTGTGTACTGTGTGAACTGCAGCTGCTAGGGCTTCTGTACACTTTTGCAAGGAGTCCTTCCTTTGTGCACAGCCTAGCCCAGGTCCCCAGCACTCCGTCCCGCATTGCTCAACTCGCTGAGTTGACCACCGGCTTCGTGGGACCCTTCTTTGAAGTGTTGAGACAACCGCTATGCTCAGTTTTCTTGAACCCATGTTCAAGTACTTCTGCGGGTGCTGCCTTCTTGTGCATGGGCTCTCTGTGTTGCTGAGGTCTCCCTCTGCCTCCTCTTCCAAGTGGAGACCTCCTGGTTCTTCCTGTGCCTGGGCAGCACCTTTTTTCTTCAACCACGACCTTTGCAGCTAGCAAGGCTTATTTGTGGTCTTTCTCCAACTCTGCATCCTCCAGCATGCCATGGGACATCTCCTGTGCAAAGGAGAAGTTCCTGGCACCTTCCGTTGTTGCCGAATCTTCAGCTTCTTCCACCCGGAAGTAGCCGTCTTGCACCTTCATCCAGGGTTTAGTGGACTCCTGCCCCACTGGACACTTTCACGACTCTTGGGCTTGGTCCCCTTCCTTTACAGGTCTTCGGGTCCAGGAATCCGTCTTCTGTGCTTTGCAGTCTGTTGTGGTCTTTGTAGAATTTCCTATCACGACTTTAGTGTGTTTCTGGGGAAGTGGGGTCACTTTACCCCTTTTCAGGGTCTTGGGGTGGGGTATCTTGGACACCCTTAGTGTTTTCTGACACTCCACGCGACCCTCTACAAACTACACTGGCCAGGTGTCCCTAAGTGGTTCGCATTCCACTTTCATAGTATATGGTTTGTGTTGCCCCTAAGCCTATTGCATCCTATCGTATTCTACAGTGTTTGCAGTACTTTTCTAACTGTTTACTTACCTGATTTTGGTTTGTGTGTTTATTTTGTGTATTTTACTTCCCTCCTAAGGGAGTATATCCTCTGAGATAATTTTGGCACATTGTCACTAAAATAAAGTACCTTTATTTTTAGTAACCCTGAGTATTGTGATTCCTAAGATATAGGTGGTCATTGCAACCCTGGCGGACGGTGATAAAGCTGCGGTAATACCGCAAACAGGCCGGAGGACAAAAAAAGGGAATTACGACCCTGGCGGAAACCGCCAACTAAGACAGCCACTTTAACACACCGCCCGCCACGGCGGTACAGACAAACAGCGCGGCGGTCACCGCCAACAGACAGGCGGAAGACAATGTACCGCCCACACTATCACAACACACCAATCCGCCACCTTTTCTGGGGCGGATTCACCGTGGATAAAAACACGGCGGAAACAGCCATTTCAATGGGAAAACGCTCACCTCAATACATCCCACGAGGAACGAGGACACCATGGATCCGGAACTACAAATACTCCCTGCCCTTGCATTCCTGCTCATCTACGACCAACAGCGGCGTAGGCGCCGAACATACCGTGAGTACAGCACCTATGACACGGGGAGGGGGAAGGCAAAAGTTACGGGGACACCCACCAAACACCCCCATCCCCACCCTCGCATATTACAACATACACACCAATGCATTCACAAAAATCACAGTAACAACCCACAATCCCCCCGGAAGAATGCAAAGACAAAGCGAATAGCGGTAAACTTTGTATTGTGCCAATATACTACTCATGAAAAAATATACGGATATATATATCACGAAATCTGTCAAAAATAAATGTACAATACAAGAAGTAGTGCAGATATGTACACAACAATGTCCGTGCACCAACAGTCCAAAAATGCATGGGCGACGCCCACAATAGATACCTTACCAAAATCCGATAGAACACTGCCGGGTCATCAGATAGAAACACTACAGACACCTCAGGGGGAAGGGAAGGGGGGGGCACCTCAGCCAGATGAATGCGAAGCCAGATCCACGACGGGGCTCCATGCCCATTGATGTATCCTGGGGAGTGCTAAGCCACAGTCTCTCAAGTCACTTCAGTGGGTGGGTTGCCCACTGTGCCATCCTGGGGAGTGCAAAGCCACAGTCTCTCAAGTCTCTACAGTGGGTGGCTTGCCCACTGTTACATCCTGGGGAGTGCTAAGCCACAGTCTCTCAAGTCTAACAAGTGGGTGGCTTGCCCACTGTTACATCCTGGGGTATGCAAAGCCACAGTCTCTCAAGTCTCTACAGTGGGTGGCTTGTCCACTGTTACATCCTGGGGAGTGCTAAGCCACAGTCTCTCAAGTCTAACAAGTGGGTGGCTTGCCCACTGTTACATCCTGGGGAGTGCAAAGCCACAGTCTCTCAAGTCTCTACAGTGGGTGGCTTGCCCACTGTTACATCCTGGGGAGTGCTAAGCCACAGTCTCTCAAGTCTAACAAGTGGGTGGCTTGCCCACTGTGACATCCTGGGGAGTGCAAAGCCACAGTCTCTCAAGTCTCTACAGTGGGTGGCTTGCCCACTGTGCCATCCTGAGGAGTGCAAAGACACATCTTCGCAAGTAGATGCAGTTCTCTACTGGTACTGGGTGGGACTGGTGCCCAGACTGGATGAGTCTCCCCTTGAAAGTACATGTCCTGTCACAGTCCCAGCTGCACATGGGAGAACGATGCCTGATGTGCCGGACTATTCATACCCACACTGTCTTTGCCCTGTTCAGCAGTGCTTTGCCATGGCAGTATTTGCCCTGTTCAGCGGTCTTCACCATGGCGGTCTTTGCCCTGTTCAGCGGTCTTCACCATGGCAGTCTTGGCCTTCTTCAGCAGTGCTTTGCCATGGCGGTCTTTGCCCTGTTCAGCGGTCTTCACCATGGCGGTCTTTGCCCTGTTCAGCGGTCTTCACCATGGCAGTCTTGGCCTTGTTCAGAGGTGCTTTGCCATGGCGGTCTTTGCCCTGTTCAGCGGTCTTCACCATAGCGGTCTTTGCCCTGTTCAGCGGTCTTCACCATGGCGGTCTTGGCCTTGTTCAGCGGTGCTTTGCCATGGCGGTCTTTGCCCTGTTCAGCGGTCTTCACCATGGCGGTCTTTGCCCTGTTCAGCGGTCTTCACCGTGGCGGTCTTGGCCTTGTTCAGCGGTGCTTTGCCATGGCAGTCTTTGCCCTGTTCAGCGGTCTTCACCATGGCGGTCTTGGCTTTGTTCAGCGGTGCTTTGCCATGGCGGTCCTTGCCCTGTTCAGCGGTCTTCACCATGGCGGTCTTTGCCCTGTTCAGCGGTGCTTTGCCATGGCGGTCTTTGCCCTGTTCAGCGGTCTTCACCATGGCGGTCTTTGCCCTGTTCAGCGGTCTTCACCACGGCGGTCTTGGCCTTGTTCAGCGGTGCTTTGCCATGGTGGTCTTAGCCCTTTTCAGTGCTCTTCACCATGGCGGTCTTTGCCCTGTTCAGCGGTCTTCACCATGGCGGTCTTGGCCTTGTTCAGCGGTGCTTTGCCATGGCGGTCTTACCCCTGTTCAGCGGTCTTCACCATGGCGGTCTTTGCCCTGTTCAGCGGTCTTCACCATGGCGGTCTTTGCCCTGTTCAGCGGTCTTCACCTTGGCGGTCTTGGCCTTGTTCAGCGGTCTTCACCATGGCGGTCTTTGCCCTGTTCAGCGGTGCTTTGCCATGGCGGTCTTTGCCCTGTTCAGCGGTCTTCACCATGGCGGTCTTTGCCCTGTTTAGCGCTCTTCACCATGGCGGTCTTGGCCTTGTTCAGCGGTGCTTTGCCATGGCGGTCTTTGCCCTGTTAAGCGGTCTTCACCATGGCGGTCTTTGCCCTGTTCAGCGGTCTTCACCATGGCGGTTTTGGCCTTGTTCAGCGGTGCTTTGCCATGGCAGTCTTTGCCCTGTTCAGCGGTCTTCACCATGGCGGTCTTGGCCTTGTTCAGCGGTGCTTTGCCATGGCGGTCTTTGCCCTGTTCAGCGGTCTTCACCATGGCGGTCTTTGCCTTGTTCAGCGGTGCTTTGCCATGGCGGTCTTTGCCCTGTTCAGCGGTCTTCACCATGGCGGTCTTTGCCCTGTTCAGCGTTCTTCACCATGGCGGTCTTTGCCCTGTTCAGTGGTCTTCACCATGGCGGTCTTGGCCTTGTTCAGCGGTGCTTTGCCATGGCGGTCTTAGCCCTGTTCAGTGCTCTTCACCATGGCGGTCTTTGCCCTGTTCAGCGGTCTTCACCATGACGGTCTTGGCCTTGTTCAGCGGTGCTTTGCCATGGCGGTCTTAGCCCTGTTCAGCGGTCTTCACCATGGCGGTCTTTGCCCTGTTCAGCGGTCTTCACCATGGCGGTCTTTGCCCTGTTCAGCGGTCTTCACCATGGCGGTCTTGCCCTTGTTCAGCGGTCTTCACCATGGCGGTCTTTGCCCTGTTCAGCAGTGCTTTGCCATGGCGGTCTTTGCCCTGTTCAGCGGTCTTCACCATGGCGGTCTTTGCCCTGTTCAGCGGTCTTCACCATGGCGGTCTTGGCCTTGTTCAGCGGTGCTTTGCCATGGCAGTCTTTGCCCTGTTCAGCGGTCTTCACCATGGCGGTCTTGGCCTTGTTCAGTGGTGCTTGGCCATTGCGGTTCTGGTACGGATATTGGTGTGTGGCATTACGATCTCCACAATGGACATTGGTGTGTGGCATTACGATCTCCACAATGGACATTGGTGTGTGGCATGACGATCTCCACACTGGACATTGGTGTGTGGCATGACGAACTCCACACTGGACATTGGTGTGTGGCATGACGAACTCCACACTGAACGTTGGTGTGTGGCATGACGAACTCCACACTGGACGTTGGTGTGTGGCATGACGAACTCCACACTGGACGTTGGTGTGTGGCATGACGAACTCCACACTGGACGTTGGTGTGTTGCATGACGAACTCCAAACTGGACGTTGGTGTGTGGCTTGACGTTCCATCATTGCCCAGCGGGGCTGTGGGATTCTGGACCCTCCTGGGCTGTGACTCCGGCGGTGGCGGTGGTCTCCTGACCAGTAACGATACTTGGGCCCTCCTGGGCTATGACTCTGGAGGTGGTCTCCTGACCAGTAACGATACTTGGGCCCTCCTGGGCTATGACTCTGGCGGTGGTCTCCTGACTAGTTACGATACTTGAGCCCTCCTGGGCTGTGACTCCGGCGGTGGTCTCCTGACCAGTAACGATACTTGGGCCCTCCTGGGCTATGACTCTGGCGGTGGTCTCCTGACCAGTAACGATACTTGGGCCCTCCTGGGCTATGAGTCTGGCGGTGGTCTCCGGACCAGTAACGATACTTGGGCCCTCCTGGGCTATGACTCTGGCGGTGGTCTCCGGACCAGTAACGATACTTGGGCCCTCCTGGGCTATGACTCTGGCGGTGGTCTCCTGACCAGTTACGATACTTGAGCCCTCCTGGGCTGTGACTCCGGCGGTGGCGGTGGTCTCCTTACCAGTAACGATACTTGGGCCCTCCTAGGCTATGACTCTGGCGGTGGTCTCCTGACTAGTAATGATACTTGGGCCCTCCTGGACTATGACTCTGGCGGTGGTCTCCGGACCAGTAACGATACTTGGGCCCTCCTGGGCTATGACTCTGGCGGTGGTCTCTGGACCAGTAACGATACTTGGGCTCTCCTGGGCTATGACTCTGGCGGTGGTCTCCGGACCAGTAACGATACTTGGGCCCTCCTGGGCTATGACTCTGGCGGTGGTCTCTGGACCAGTGACGACGGTGCTGGCGGTTGTGTCTGGACCGCCGGAAATGATGGCGCCCTTCTCCGCCGTGACACTCACAACAGGTTGGGGAGACTTCCTCGGGACCTTCCCCACCTTCTTTTGAGTTACAGATGACTCACCAATCGCCTTGGATCCCATTTCACTGTGTGTCCCACCAGGAGTCTTGACACGGTCCCGTCGTCCACTCTCCAATTTCGGAGCCTTTACAGGGGGTGGGCTGACAGTACCTTGACTCCGGGTCCTACTGCCTGCCCTGGTGGACGGGGCACTCCAAAAACCTGGTACACGCACCACTGGTAGCAGAGGCTTTTTGGCTGAGGCGCTACGACTGGACTGATGAATTGGAGGTGGGGGGGGCAAAAAGGTCAATTTGACATAGGGACAGTTTCTGACGTACACTGGAATGGGTAGCTGGAGGGGCTCTGGGAGTGGAGGAAGAGGAGGTGGTTGTAGGAGGTGTCACTTTAGCTGTTTTGGGTGCAGGTGCAGGTACTGGAGGCTGTCATGAGGTGGATGGATGTTGGGTGAGTGATTGCCGGCGTTTGTGTACTTTGGGAGGGGGCGTCACAGACACACTGGGAGAGGACACAGGGGACGTATATATGGCAGTGGAGGTGGTGAGTGCAGGTGAGCGGCTTGTGGTGCTGGGTGTCCTGGTGTGAGTCCTAGTGCCTGTAGATGTGGTGCATGCAGGTGTGTGTGTAGACGACACTGGGAGGGAGGAGGGAGAAGAGGAGGAGCGGGACACAGTGGAGACAGTGGATGTTGCTGTGTCTGTATGGGTCTGATGCTTGTGTGAGTCCTGTGGTGTGTGTGGTGCCTATGTTTGCTTGAGCTACTTGTGTGTGTTGACTTGTGTGCATGCTGGTCTGTAGGTGTGCTTGGGATGGGCTGGTGTACAGGGGATTGGGTCTGGGTCTGGAAGTTGGAGGGGGGAGGCTGGACACAGGGACAGTGGCTGCCATCAGTGCTGAGGCCAGAGATTGCAGGGTTCGCTGAAGGACAGCCTGACCAGAATGAATGCCTTCCAGGAATGCATTACCGTGTTTCAACTCTCGTTCTACACCCTGGATGGCAATCACAATGGTAGACTGCCCAACAGTGAGTGACCTGAGGAGGTCAATGGCCTCCTCACTGAGGGCAGCAGGGGTGACTGGGGAAGGGCCTGAGGTGCCTGGGGCGAAGGTGATGCCCACCCTCCTCGGTGAGCGGGCACGGGCGAACGCTGAGGGGCTGCTGGGAGGGCGGTGCTGGTAGGGGAGGTGGCGGCTGTACCTGTAGAAGTGGGGCGTACAGATGGTGCCGCCACCACAGGGGAGCTCCCATCGGCGGACGAGTCCGTGTCGCTGGTTGGTGATCCTGTGGCCGACGTGAAGCTCCCCTCGCCCTCCGTCCCACTGGTAAATTCAGAGTCTGTGGTGTGGCCCTCCATGGCCATGTGGGATGCAGCTCCCTCGTGCTCCGGTGCCACTGTACCTCCGCCTGTTGATGCTGATGTACAGAAGGACAGGGAGAGCAGAAAAAGGGTGGAGACAGAAGAAAGAGAGTTTTAGTGCATGGCATACCGCTACCGTTGCCGGACAAGACAAACGCAGCAGCCCCCTGCATTACGCCGTGCTCCTGCCCTCTGCACATGCAATTTCTGGGATATGGCCTACATGGCAATGGTAGAAATCTGCCCACATGGATGGCAAAGGGGCAACTATACATCAATTTGCCTTTTTTTTAAGCTGGGGTAGAGTGCCACATGGCCTACATAATGGAGGGGCCTTGCCTACCTAACTCGCCCTGGCCTAGGGACACCCACAGCCCACCACCCCCACCCAGACAGCTCCACTGCACGCAAAGTCCATAGGATGAGGTTGTTCTCACCCCCTTGTGTCTGCTGTGATGTCCTTAAGCGCCCATCCAACTCCGGGTAGGCCACCGCCAGGATCCGGAACATCAGGGGGGTCATGGTGCGACGGGCACCCCTCCCACGTTGGGAGGCCATCTCCAGCTGAGCCTCCGCCGTCTTCTTGCTGCAGCGGCGAATGTCCTCCCATCTCTTCCGGCAGTGGGTGCCCCGTCTCTGGTGGGCCCCCAGGGTCCGGACTTCCTTGGCGATGGCACGCCAAATTTCCCTCTTCTGGTGGGCGCTGACCTACATGACATGCACAAGGAAAGAGGAACAGTCATTACCTACAGCACCGTCTTTGTAATTGGCCCCCTCCCAACTCTATCCCTGTGGCCCATTCATCCCCATGCATGACTGTTCTATGTACTCTGCCCCCTTCCCTCATCCACCCAGCCCTGTCCACCCAGGCCTAGCCCATACAACGTGCTCCCTGTGTACTAACCTGTTGGTCTGGAGGACCGTAGAGTAGCGTATACTGGGGGAGGAACCCATCCACAAGTTTCTCCAACTCCTGTGCAGTGAAGGCATGGGCCCTTTCCCCAGACGCAGCAGCCATCGTCGCTTCCAGACCGAGGTCACAGCAGCACTAGCAGTGTAGGTCCTCTCCTGTCGAAGATCAGGTATCTAGTGATTGAAGAGATAGAAAATGGTGGTGACGTCCGGGCGGTGCGCATCATCACCGCCAGCGCACCTGTTCATTGGCTCCTGGGACCCATAGGGTCCAATGCTAACCAATGCAGCATTGCGCTGCTCTCTACGACCGCCTACCGCGACGGTGTCCAACGCCAGTGCAGTTACCCCACAATTCCATTGTCCCAGTTTAGAGGTCAGGCAGCCGCCATTTCAGGGGCCCACATGGCTTCAATTACTACTGCGTCACACATACCGAGGCCTACACTCAAAACCTTTCCTGGATGGGTTAATTGTCTGGTGTAGTCTTGTGTGTGACTGTGGGTATATACCTGGAGGAATGCTGATTTTTTTTTCGCTGTTGCCCTTCTTAGGCACCGTCAGTTGGGACATATTGGAAGATGGCGGAATCCGCCGGTGTACCGACCGCTGGTGGACCTGTTGACAATGGAAGAGCGACATGTCATCGTGACCTACCGGTTTGACCGTGCCACAATCCGGGAACTATGTACCCAGTTGGAGCCAGACCTGATGTCACCAATCCGCCATCCGACTGGAATCCCCCCTGACGTGCAGGTGCTGTCAGTGCTCCATTTCTTTGCAAGTGGGTCTTTTAAGACAACAGTGGCCATGGCATCAGGGATGTCCCAGCCTATGTTTTCCAACGTTTTGTCCAGAGTGTTGTCTGCCCTGCTGAAACACGTAAGGAGATATATCATTTTCCCTGAGGTGGCGGATTTGCCTACAATGAAAGGTGACTTCTATGCCCTTGGACATATCCCCAACGTCATAGGTGCCATTGATGGGACCCATGTAGCTCTGGTCCCCCCCGCAGGAATGAACAGGTGTACAGGAACAGGAAGAGTTATCATTCGATGAATGTCCAGATGGTCTGTTTGGCAGACCAGTACATCTCGCAGGTAAATGCAATGTTCCCTGGCTCAGTGCATGACGCCTACATCCTGCGGAATAGCAGCATCCCTGATATGATGGGTGAACTCCAGAGGCACTGTGTATGGCTATTGGGGGACTATGGTTACCCCAACCTGTCCAGGCTACTGACCCCAATGAGGAATCCCAGGGCAGAGGAACGGTACAATGAGGCCCATGGGCGGACTAGGAGGGTGATCGAGCGTACCTTCGGCCTCCTGAAGGCCAGGTTCAGGTGCCTCCATATGACAGGTGGGTCCCTATTCTACTCACCGAAGAAGGTGTGCGACATCATCATTGCCTGCTCCATGCTCCATAACTTGGCATTGCGACGCCAGGTGCCTTTTCTGCAGAAGGATGATCCAGATGACGGTGTTGTTGCAGCTGGTGAGCCTGTGGAGCCTGTGTACAATGATGAGGAGGAAGCTGAAGAAGATGAAAACGACAACAGGGAGTCAGTCATACAGCAATATTTTCAATGAGACACAGGTGAGTACAATTTCATGTTTCACATTATATTACATTTCACACGTCTACCTCTATCCTCTACCTACATTTCACTCCCTATTTGGTAACTGAGTTGTCCCCTTCCATTTCAGTTTCAGTAATGTGGTAACCTACGTGTCAACAGCTTGCACCCTTGAAAGGCTTGTGATGTGTGACATTGGTATGTTGACCTTCCAATGGGTAACCTTTTTTAACACTGTAATTGAGAATACAACGTTCACAATCATTGACTGACTCCAATATTATTGAGGTTTCAAGGGTGTTTATTGAAGTGCATAAAAATATAGGGGAGTTGTGAAATGAGGAGAGGTCATGGCGGAAGAATGTCCATGGCAGAGTCCAGTCTATTAGTCTCACAGGCACATTGCACATCTGGCCATTGGAAGTGGAGCTGGGGCAGTTCCAATCTAGACAGGGTAACAAAGTGGGACAGTGGGGGACAATCAGGGTGGTCTTATTTCCTGGCGGGGGTCTGGCCATCTTGCTCTGTCCTGCTCCTGCATCTCAGGGCCCGCTTTCGTGGTGGTTGTCCGTCTGCAGGGGGTGGGGTGCTGGTGTGGTGGTCCTGTGGCGGGGCGTCCTGTCCACTAGCGCCGGCGGAGGTGGTGGGCATTTCATCATCCTGGCTAGTGTCAGGGGCCCCTTGGAGTGCCACGGTGTCCCTCAAGGTCTTTTGAATGTACGTCAGCACCCCTACGATGGTGCCCAGGGCGGAGCCGATGGTCCTGAGCTCCTCCCTGAACCCCAAATACTGCTCCTCCTGCAGACGCAGGGTCTCCTGCAACTTGTCCAGGACCGTTGCCATCGTCTCCTGGGAGTGGTGGTATGCTCCCATGATGGAGGATAGGGCCTCGTGGAGAGTGGGTTCCCTTGGCCTGTCCTCCCTCTGTCGCACAGCAGCCCTCCCAGTTCCCCGGTGTTCCTGTGCCTCGGTCCCCTGGACTGTGTGCCCACTACCACTGCCCCCAGGTCCCTGTTGTTGTTGGGGTGTTGGGTTATCCTGGGTGCCCTGTAGTGGTGGACACACCGCTGATTGACCTGTCCTGGGAAGGGAGGTATGGGCCCGCTGGGTGGGTGCTGTACTGGGGTTACCAGAGGGTGGAAGCTCGGTGTTGGGCTGTGGCTGGGCAAGGGGAACCGACTGTCCTGAGGCCCACGATGGTCCGGGCTGGTCATCAAGATCCAGTGGGGCAGAGCTGCTGTCGTCACTGTGGGCCTCTTCTGGGGGTGGAGTGGTGTTGTCTGGACCCTCTGGTGTGGTGACGTTCCTTCGGGTTCCTGCAGGGGTATAAGTACATGATTATTGCATGTGTGTGTTTCATGGTGTGCAATGGTTGGGTGTGCGTGAACCCCAGTGCAGGCATTCCTGTGTGTGGGCTTGTGTGGTGATGGTTGGGGGGTGTTCTGGGTCTGTGCAGTGGGCATGCTTTAGTGATGGGTGTCCATGCTTAGTTGTGTCATGCAGGTCTTGGGGTTGGGATGGGTGGTTGGTGTTATGGATAGATTAGTGAGGAGTTAGGGTGATAGGGGAGGGTGTGAGGGTGGGGGTGTGTGATAGCATGCAGGTAGGGTGGGGGATATGATAGTGAAGATTTGACTTACCAGTGTCCGTTCCTCCAACGACTCCTGCGAGGTCCTCAGGATGCAAGATGGACAAGACTTGCTCCTCCCATGTTGTTAGTTGTTGGGGAGGAGGTGGGGGTCCGCCGCCAGTCCGCTGTACCGCGATGTGGTGCCTGGATACCGAGGAACGCACCTTCCCCCGTAGGTCGTTCCACCTCTTCCTGATGTCCTCCCTATTTCTTGGGTGCTGTCCCACAGCGTTGACCCTGTCGACTATTCTTTGCCATAGCTCCATCTTCCTGGCTATGGATGTGTACTGTACATGTGAGCCAAATAGCTGTGGCTCTACCCTGATGATTTCCTCCACCATGACCCTGAGCTCCTTCTCAGAGAAGCGGGGGTGTCTTTGGCGTGACATGGCGTGACATGGGGTGTTGTGTGTGATGTGTGGGGTGGTGTATGTGTTGAAGAGTGTGGTGAGTGTAGTGGTATGTGGTGTTTTGTGCATGGATGTTGTGTGGGTGATGGTGTAGTGTGCCTCTGTGTGATGGTGTTATCTATTCTGTGCTGTCTCTCTCTGGCCTTCGTCTCTAATTTGTGGTTGTAGGGGTTTGTGGGTGATGTGGGTGTGTGTTTTATATAGTGTTGGGTGTGTGGGAGTGGTGTGTGTATGTGTATCAGGTGTGTGTATTTGGAATTGTCCAATGAGGCGGTGTTTTGGAGCTGTGTGTGTATTTTGAGCGCGGCTGTGTGTACCGCCAATGGAATACCGCAGTTGAAAGACCGTCGCATGGATTCATGGGTCATAATAGCATGGGCGGGTTTCTGTTGGCGTGGAGGTGGAGGATTTGTTTCCGCATATTTATCGCTAACCTTTGGTGTGGCGGACTTGTCTGGGTGTCTGAATTTCGGCGGATTCCGTGATGTGTGTCATAATAGCTGTGGCGGTCTCCCGCCGTGGCGGCGGTGTATTGGCGGTCTTGTGCACGGCGGTAAGCGGCTTTTACCGCCAATGTTGTAATGACCCCCATAGTGCTATGTGATATAAGTGGTATAGTAGGAGCTTTGCATGTTTCCTAGTTCAGCCTAAGCTGCTCTGCTATAGCTACCTCTATCAGCCTAAGCTGCTAGAACACTACTAATCTACTAAGGGATAACTGGACTTGGCACAAGGTGTAAGTACCATTAGGTACCCACTGTAAGCCAGGCCAGCCTCCTACATTGGTGGTGCAACGGTGGGATAAGTACTTGTAACTGCTTTACCACTTTGTCATCGGAGCTTTTCATAAGAAAAAAAAATCCAAATACTTAAAAATATACAGAGTTAACCTAAACCGTTTAACTCTCTTTCTAAAAACTTTCTAAAAAGTTTCTAAAAAGTTTTCAAAAGTTTGAAATGTTTTCCTCTTTTCTTTAAAAGTTTCTAAAAACTTTTTTCTCTCTATCTTAAACTCTTTCTTATAACTATGTCTGCAGTAGAGCTCACTCCCACAGTTGTTCAGGCAAACTATGGTAGTTTAAACTTTAAAAGTTTGAGAGTCTCTGCAAAGAGAGAGGTTTAAGCATTGGTAAGAACCCTACCAAAGATCTTCTCCTTAGCCTTCTCCTAGAAAGTGACCAGAACCAGTCTGGCCCATCCCAGGATCAGGAGGTAGAGGAGGAGGGTACCCAGCAAGATTCAGGGGAGGGCCCTGAGGACTCTGGGGAGGGTTCCTCTAAAGACCTGTCAGCTGTCAAACCACCTAGAGACACTGGTAGTGGGAGGGGGTCACACACTAGTAGGGCACCTTTCACTCCAAAAAGCCAGGTAACTAGGGTTCAGGTAGTTAGAGACAGGTCCACTTCTGCACATTCCCAAATTTCATCTGTGTCTCAGGATTCCCAAGCCTCCCACCCTGAAGATAATACACTAGACAGGGTACTCAGAAAGCTGAGGTTGGAAGAGGCCAGACTGAAGCTGAGACAGCAGCAGTTGGCCTTAGACAGGGAGTCTCTAGATGTAGAGAGGGAAAGACAGAAGTTGGGGCTAGTTCCCCATGCTGGCAGCAGCAGTGTTCTTGATAGTAATCCTGTAAGAGACCAAGATTCAAGAAACCTGCACAAGATAGTCCCCCTTTACAAGGAGGGGGATGACATCAACAAATGGTTTGCAGCATTTGAGAAGGCCTGTATGGTACAGTTGGTCCCTCAAAGGCAGTGGGCTGCTATCTTGTGGTTATCTTTCACTGGTAAGGGTAGGGATAGGCTCCTTACTGTCAGAGAAAGTGATGCCAACAACTACAAAGTTTTGAAAGATGCAAATTTGGCTTAACCACTGAACAATATAGGATAAAGTTCAGAGATACCAGAAAAGAGTCCTCTCAAGACTGGACAGACTTTGTAGACTGCTCAGTGAAGGTCTTGGAGGGATGGTTACATGGCAGTAAGGTGACTGACTATGAAAGCCTATATAATCTTATCCTGAGAGAGCATATTTTGAATAATTGTGTGTCTGACTTGTTACATCAGTACTTGGTAGACTCAGATCTGCCCTCTCCCCAAGAATTACGAAAGAAGGCAGACAAATGGGTCAGAACAATAGTAAACAGAAAAGTTCAAACAGGTGGTGACAAGGATGGCAAGAAGAAGGATGGTAAGTCTTCTGACAAGGGTTTGGACAAAGATAAAAAACATTCTGGGGGTCATTACAACATTGGCGGTAAAAGCCGCTTACTGCCGTGCAGAAGACCACAAACACACCACCGCGGCCACGGAATTCCGCCACAGCTATTATGACCCACATCTCGGAATCCCCCGAAATTCAGACACCCACACAACTCCGCCACACCAAAGGTCAGTGATAAACTGGCGAAAACAAAACCTCAACCGTCACGCTAACAGAAACACACCCATGCTATCACGACCCACGAAACCACGCGGCAGTCTTTCAACCATGGTATTCCATTGGCGGTACACACCGCCGCGCTCAAAATACACACACATTTACAAAACACAACCACATTGGACAATTCCAAATACACACACCTGATACACATACAAACACCACTCCCACACACCCAATTCAATATAAAACACACACCCACATCACCCACAAACCCCTACGACCAATTCATCTGAAAGAAGGCCAGAGAGAGACAACAGCAATAGACAACCCCACCACACAGAGGCACACAACACCATCACCCATACAACATCCACGTTCAAAACACCCCACACCACCACACATCACCACACTCATCAACACATACATCACCCCACACATCACCTACACCACCCCATGTCACGCCAAAGACACCCCAGGTTTTCCGAGGAGGAGCTCAGGGTTATGGTGGAGGAAATCCTATGGGTAGAGCCACAGCTATTTGGAGCACAGGTGCAGCACACCTCCATAGCCAGGAAGATGGAGCTATGGCGAAGAATCGTCAACAGGGTCAACGCTGTGGGACAGCATCCAAGAAATCGTGAGGACATCCAGAAGAGGTGGAACGACCTACGGGGGAAGGTGCGTTCCGTGATATCCAGGCACAACGTCGCGATTCAGCGGACTGGCGGTGGACCCCCACCTCCTCCCCCACAACTAACAACATGGGAGGAGCAGGTCTTGACCATTATGTAACCTGAGGGCCTTGGAGGAGTCGGTGGAGGAATGGACACTGGTAAGTAAAACCTTAACTATCATATCCCCCACCCTACCTGCATGCTATCACACACACCCACCCTCACCCCCTCCCCTATCACGCCAAATCCTCACTAATGTACTCATAACACAAACCACACATCCCAACACCAAGCCCTGCATGCAACACCAAAGCATGGTCACCCCTCACTAAAGCATGCCCAAAGCACATACCCTTAACATCCTCCCAACCATCATCACACAAGCCCCAACACTGGAATGCTAGCACTGGGGTACACGCTCACCCACCCATTGCACACCATGACACACACACATGCAATAATCATGCTTTTATACCCCTGCAGGACCACTACCCAACGTCACCAGACAGGAAGGTCCAGACATCTCTACCCCACCCACAGAAGAGGCCCACAGTGATGACAGCAGCTCTGGCCAACTGGATCCAGATGACCAGCTCGGACCATCGTGGGCCTCGGGACAGTCGGTTCCCCTTGCACAGGCACAGCCCAACACTGACCTTCCACCATCTGGTAACACCAGCACAGCACCCACCCAGCGGGCCCATACCTCCGTACCCAGGACACGTCAATCAGCGGTATGTCCACCACTACAGGGAACCCAGGATAACCCACCACCCCAACAACAACAGGGACCTGGGGGCAGTGGTAGTGGGCACACGGTCCAGGGGACGGAGGCACCTGAACACAGGGGAACTGGGAGGGCTGCTGTGCGACAGGTGGCGGACAGGCCAAGGGAACCCACTCTCCACGAAGCCCTCTCCTCCATCATGGGAGCATACCACCACTCCCAGGAGACAATGGCGACGGTCCTGGCCAAGTTCATGAGACCCAGCGCATGCAGGACGAACAGTATTTGGGGTTCAGGGAGGAGCTTAGAACCATCAGCTCCGCCCTGGGCACCATCATAGGGGTGCTGAAGGACATACAAAACACCATGCGGGACACCGTGGCACTCCAAGGGGCCCCTGACACTGGCCAGGATGATGAAATGCCCACCACCTCCACCGGCGCTAGTGGACAGGATGCTCCACCACAGGACCACCACACCAGCACCCCCTGCAGACGGAGGACCACCCCGCAAGCAGTCCCTGAGATCCTGGAACAGGACAGAGCAAGATGGCAAGACCCCCGCCAGGAAATGAGACCACCCTGATTGTCCTCCCACTGTCCCACTTTGTTACCCTGTCCACATTGGAACTGCCCCAGCTCCACTTCCTATGCCCATATGGTCAATGCACCTGTGTGACTAATAGACTGGACTCTGCCATGGACATTCCTCCACCATCACCCATCACCATTTTGCCGCCCCCTCCAATAATTAGCACTTCAATAAACACCCTTGAACCACAAAACAATCTGGAGTCAGTCTGTGATTTTGAAAATGTGTATTAACTATGACAATGGCAAAATCCGTTCGAAAATGTAATGTCAACATACCTATGTCACACATCACAAGTCCATGAAGGATGCAAGCAGATGACACACGTTGGTAACCACACCTGTGAAACCGTAATGGAAATGTACAACTCAGTTACCATATGCTGCTACTAATTGACAGACAGGATAGAGGTAGAAGTGTGAAACTGAATGTGATAGTAAAAAAAGTGTTCTCACCTGTGTGTCACTGGAAATATTGCTGTATGACTGACTCCCTGTTGTCTATGTCTTCTTCCTCAGCTTCATCCTCATCACTGTCCACAGGCTCCACAGGCTCCACAGCTGCCACAACACCGTCATCTGGACCATCCTCCTGCAGAAAAGGCACCTGGCGTCGCAAAGCAAGATTGTGAAGCATGGATGATGATATGGCACACCTTCCTTGGTGAGTAGAATAGGGAACCACCTGTCATATGGAGGCACCTGAACCTGGCCTTCAGGAGGACGAAGGTGCGTTTGATCACCCTCCTAGTCCGCCCATGGGCCTCTTTGTAGCATTCCTTTGCCCTGGTCCTGGGATTCCTCACTGGGGTCAATAGCCAGGACAGGTTAGGGTAACCAGAGTCCCCTAATAGCCACACACGGTGCCTCTAGAGTTGACTCATCACATACGGGATGCTGCTACTCCGCAGGATGTAGGTGTCATGCACTGAGCCAGGGAACATAGCATTCACCTGGGAGATGTACTGGTCTGCCAAACATACCATCTGTACATTCATGGAATGATAACTCTTCCGGTTCCTGTACACCTGTTCACTCCTGCGTGGGGGACCAGAGCTACATGGGTGCCATCAATAGCACCTATGATGTTGGGGATATGTCCCAGGGCATAGAAGTCACCCTTCACTGTAGCCAAATCCTCCACCTGAGGGAAAACGATGTAGCTCCTTACGTGTTTCAGCAGGGCAGACAACACTCTGGACAGCACGTTGGAAAACATAGGCTGGGACATCCCTGATAGCATGGCCACTGTTGTTTGAAATGATCCACTTGCAAGGAAATGGAGCACTGATAGCACCTGCACGTCAGGGGGTATTCCCGTGGGATGGCGGATTGGTGAGATCAGGTCTGGCTCCAACTGGGTACACAGTTCCTGGATTGTGGCACGGTCAAACCTGTAGGTGATGATCAATTGTCGCTCCTCCATTGTTAACAGGTCCACCAGCGGTCGGTACACCGGAGGATTCTGCCATCTCCTCAAAAGTCCCAGCTGACGGTGCCTAAAAAGGACAACAGCGACCACAGAGTCAACAAAATCCCAGGTATGTACCCACAGCTACACAGAACACAACACCAAATACAAAACTCATCCTGTATGTGTGTTGAGTGTAGGCCTAGGTATGTGTGACGCCGTAGTAAATGAAGCCATGTGGGCCCCTGAAATGGCGGCTGCCTGGCCTCTAAAGTGGGACAATGGGGTGTGAGGTATCTGCGCTGGCGTTGTACACCGTTGCAGTAGGTGGTCGTAGACCGCAGCGCAAATCTGCATTGGTTAACATTGGACCCTATGGGTCCCAGGAGCCAATGAGGAAGTGCGCCGGAGGTGATGATACGCACCGCCGCGGACGTCAACCCACGAACGTGACCGCCATTTTCTATCTGTTCAATCACTCGATACCTGATCTTCGACAGGAGAGGACCTATAATGCAAGTGCTGCGGTCTGGAAGAGACAATGGCTGCTGCGTCTGGGGAAAGGGCCCCTGCCTTCACTGCTCAGGAGTTGGAGAAGCTAGTCGACGGGGTCCTCCCCCAGTACATGCTACTCTGCGGTCCTCCAGACCAACAGGTAAGTACACAGGGAGCACGTTGTATGGGCTATGCTGGGTGGAGAGGGCTGGATGTCAGTAGCAAGGGGGCAGAGTTAAGCGACCATGAGGGACTGTGAATGAATGTGCCACATGGCAAGGGTAGGGATGGGGGCCACTCACTTAGACGGTGCACTTGTTAATGACTTCTCTTCTTCCCTTGTACATGTCATGTAGGTCAGCGCCCACCAGAAGAAGGACATTTGGCATGCCATCGCCAAGGACTTCCGGACCCTGGGGTCCACCAGAGACGGGGCACCCACTGCCGTAAAAGATGGGAGGACATTCGCCGCTGGAGCAAGAAGACGGCGGAGGCTCAGCTGGGGATGGCTTCCCAACGTGGGAGGGGTGCCCGTCGCACCATGACCCCCCTGATGTTCTGGATCCTGGTGGTGGCCTACCCTGAGTTGGTTGGGAGCTTGAGGGCATCACAGCAGACACAAGGGGGTGAGTACAACATCATTTTGCGGACTTTGCGCACAGTGGAGGGGTCTGGGTGGGGGAGGAGGGCTGTGGGTTCCCCTAGGCCAGGGCGAGTTAGGTAGGCTAGGCCCCTCCGTAATGCATGCCATGACGCACTCCACCCCACCTCTATAGAGTGGCAAGTACAGGTATACATGCCCCTGTGTCATCTATGTGTACAGATGTCCACCATAGCCATGTAGGCCATATCCCAGGAATTGCATCTGTAGAGGCCAAGAGCACGGCGTAGTGCAGGGGGCTGCTGTGTCTGTATTGTCCGCCAACGGTAGCGGTAAGCCATGCACTCAACCTGTCTTTCTTCTGTGGCCCCCCCCTTTTTGTTCTCTCCCTGTTCTTTTGTGCATCAGCATCATGAGGCGGAGGTACAGTGGCACCGGACCACGAGGGAGCTGCATCCCACATGGCCATGGAGGGTCACCCACAGACTGAATACACCAGTGGGACGGAGGGCGAGGGGAGCTTCACGTCGGTCACCGGATCACCAAACAGCGACACAGACTTGTCCGCCGATGGAAGCTCCCTTGTGGTGGCGGCACCATCTGTGCCCCCCACTTCTACAGGTACAGCCGCCACCCCCCCTACCAGCACCGCCCTCCCAGCAGCCCCTCAGCCTTCGCTCTGTGCCCGCTCACCCAGGAGGGTGGGCATCACCTTCGCCCCAGGCACCTCAAGCCCTGCCCCACTCACCCCTGCTGCCCTCAGTGAGGAGGCCATTGACCTCCTCAGGTCACTCACTGTTGGGCAGTCTACCATTGTGAATGCCATCCAGGGTGTAGAAATGGAGTTGCAACACGGTAATGCATTCCTGGAGGGCATTCATTCTGGTCAGGCTGCCCTTCATCGAACCCTGCAATCTCTGGCCTCAGCACTGATGGCAGCCATTGTCCCTGTGTCTAGCCTCCCCCCTCCAACTTCCTCCACCCAGACCCAATCCCCTGAACCCCAGCCTATCCCAGGCACACCATCAGAAAAGCATGCACACACCCCAACACACAAAAGTAGCTCAGGCAAACATAAGCACCACAAATCCCACAGGCACTCACGCAAGCATCACCCACATACAGACACAGCAACATCCACTGCCTCCACTGTGTCCCCCTCCTCGTCGTCTCCCTTCTCCCTCCCTGTGTCGTCTACACTCTCACCTGCATGCACTACATCTACAGGCACTAGGACTCGCACCAGAACACCCAGCACCACACCCCGCTCACCTGCACTCACAAACCCCACAACGATTTACACGTCCCCTGTGTCCACTCCCAATGTGTCTGTGACGCCCCCTCCCAAAGTACACAAACGCGGGCACCCACACACCCAACATCCATCCACCTCACGACAGCCTCCAGTACCTGCACCTGCACCCAAATCACCTAAAGTGACACCTCCTACAACCACCTCCTCTTCCTCCACTCCCAGACCCCCTCCACCTACCCATCCCAGTGTTCGTCTGAAACTCTTCCTAAGCAACGTTGACCTTTTTCCCACCACCCCACCCCTCCAATTCATAGGTCCCGTAGTAGCACCTCAGCCAAAAAAGTCCGGTACCAGTGGTGCGTGTTAAAGGTGTGTGGAGTGCACCAGCCACCAGGGCAGCCAGTGTGACACGGAGCCAAAGCACTGCCAGTCCACCCCCTGTAAAGCGCCTTAAGTTGGAAAGTGGCCGACGGGAGAGGGTGAAGACTCCTGGCGGAAATACACCTCACAAGGGTCCCGGGGGGAGTGCTGAGTCTGCTGTGACTCCTCCCAAGGTGTTGAAGGGGCAGAAGAAGTCTCCAAAGTCTGGGAAGAGCAGCACGGCGGAGAAGGCCGCCATCCTCCCCGTCGGTCGGGACGCCACCGCTAGCAGTATCGTCACAGGTCCGGAGACCACCGCCAGAGTCAGTGCCCTGGAGGGCACCAGTATCTTCACAGCGGAGTAAGTGCCCTGGAGGGCACCAGTATCGTCACAGGTCAGGAGACCACCGCCGGAGTCAGTGCCCTGGAGGGCACCAGTATCTTCACAGCGGAGTAAGTGCCCTGGAGGGCACCAGTATCGTCACAGGTCAGGAGACCACCGCCAGCGTCAGTAACCTGGAGGGCCCGAGCAGCCACAGCCCCGCTGGGCACTGACGGACCGTAATGCCACACACCGCTGCACAGGTCAGAGACAGCAAAGGCAAGCACCGCTGAACAGGGCAAAGACCTCCATGGTGAAGACCGCTGAACAGGGCAAAGACCGCCATGGTGAAGACCGCTGAACAGGGCAAAGACCGCCATTGGAATGCAACGCTGAACAGGTCAGAGACAGCAAAGGAAAGCACCGCTGAACAGGGCAAAGCACCGCCATGGCAAAGCACCGCTGAACAGGCCAAAGACCGACATGGTGAAGACAGCTGAACAGGGCAAAGACCGCCATGGTGAAGACCGCTGAACAGGGCAAAGACCGCCATAGCAAAGCACCGCTGAACAGGTCAGAGACAGCAAAGGCAAGCACCGCTGAACAGGGCAAAGCACCGCCATGGCAAAGCACCGCTGAACAGGCCAAAGACCGACCTGGTGAAGACCGTTGAACAGGGCAAAGACCACCATGGTGAAGAACGCTGAACAGGGCAAAGACCGCCATGGCAAAGCACCGCTGAACAGGTCAGAGACAGCAAAGGCAAGCACCGCTGAACAGGGCAAAGCACCGCCATGGCAAAGCACCGCTGAACAGGCCAAAGACCGACATGGTGAAGACCGCTGAACAGGGCAAAGCACCGCCATGGTGAAGACCGCTGAACAGGGCAAAGCACTGGCAAATCAAGCATCGTTAGCCCATGTGCAGCTGGGACAGTGACGGAACAGGGACCATCACGGGGAACGTGATGCACTACGGGCACCAGTCCCCCTCCAGAACCAGTGGAGACCTGCATCCACTCTGTCTGTCCTTCACAGGATGAAGCACTCTGGGCACCAGTCCCCCTCCAGAACCAGTGGAGACTGTTATTGACTTGAGAGACTGTGGCTTTGCACTCCCTAGGATGGTCCAGTGGGCAACCCACCCACTGTAGAGACTTGAGAGACTGTGGCTTTGCACTCCCCAGGATCGTACAGTGGTCAACCCACCCACTGTAGAGACTTGAGAGACTGTGGCTTTGCACTCCCCAGGATACATCAATGGGCATGGAGCCCCGTTGTGGATCTGGCGTGGTGCTGTAATCCGGCTGAGGTGCCCCCCCATCCCTTCCCCCTGAGGTGCCTGTTGTAGTTCTATCTGATGCCCCTGCAGTGTTCTCTCTGTTTGTGGACAGGTATCTAGTGTGGGCCTCGCCCATGCATTTTGGGCCCAGTGGTCCACGGACATTGAAATGTGCATACCTGCACTACTAATCATGATGTATATATTTGGAAAGTGTATATCTATCTGTATATAGTAGGTTACTGTATTTTGATACATTACAATGTTTGAACTGATTTTGTTTTGTCTTTGCATTCTTCAGGGGGGGTTGGGTGTTGTTACTCTGCTGTTTGGAACTGCATTGGTGTGTGTGTTGTAGTGTGCGAGGGTCGGGTTGGGGGTGGGGGTGTTGCGTGTGTGTCCCCCTGACTTTTGCCTCCCCCCTCCCCTATGTCGTAGGTGCAGTACTCACCGTTGTCTTCGGTGCCTACGTTGCTGGTGATCGTAGATGAGCAGGAAGACAAGCGCAGGGAGTATTTGTAGTTCGGGCTCCATGGTAGCCTCCTTCCTCGTGGAGTGTGTTCAGGTGAGCGTTTTCCCATTGAAATGGCTGTTTCCGCTGTGTTTTTATCCATGGTGAATCCGCCCCGGAAAAGGTGGCGGATTGGCGGGTTGTGATACTGTGTGCGGCACTTTGTCTTCCGCCTGTCTGTTGGCGGTGACCACCGCGCTGCTTGTCTGTACCGCCGTGGCGGTCGGAGTGTTAAAGTGGCTGTCTATGTTGGCGGTTTCAGCCACGGTCATAATTCCCTTTTTTTGTCCGCCGGCCTGTTTGCGGTATTACCGCAGCTTTAACACCGTCCGCCAGGGTTGTAATGACCACCTCCAAGTCTTAATCAGGCCCACAAAAATCCTCTGGGGAGTTGGGTCCAAATCCTCTTCTAACAATCAAATGAAGCCATGGTGTTATTTATTTAAGAGTAAAAGCCATTAGGCAAGTGATTCCACTTGTCCAAAAAAAAACACCAAGGCTCCCACTACCACAACCCCAACTGTGTCCTCTAGTGCCCCTAGTAATAGCAATGGTGGTGGGAAGTCTACTACAAATAGCCAATCAAGGGGTGTAGCTGGGCTCGCCATTGGTAATGTAGTTGGGGTTGGTCTTGTTAGAGAGACCACAGCGGCTACTTTAGTCTCTGATGGTGGTATTGACTTGCCACCTTGGTTGCTTGTCCCCTTAATATAGGTAAGTACAGGCAACTTCCCCTAATAAATGGTGTTGAGGTTGAGGCCTATAGGGATACAAGAGCCAGTGTCACTATGGTGATTGAGAAACTGATTCACCCTGATCAACACCTACTTGGTCAGCAGTACCAAGTGACTGATGCTCATAACAACACTCTTAGCCACCCCATCGCTGTTATGAATCGCAACTGAGGGGGTGTTACTGGTCCACTGATTTACCTGTAGACTGCTTACTAGGCAATGATTTGGAGACATCAGCTTGGGCTGAAGTGGAGTTGGAGGCTCATGCAGCAATGCTGGGAATTCCAGGGCATATATTTGCTCTCACAAGGGCTCAGGCCCAGAAGCAAAGAGGACAGGGAAGCTTGGATTCTGGAACAATGGACCAAGTGTTCCCAAACTCTAGGGGTAGAAAGGGTAAATCCTTGCCCACTATCCCTCCCTCTCCAGAAGATTCCCCTTTTGAGGAAGATAAATCCTCTCCCTGTGCAGGGGGGCTGCTAGGGAAGAGCTGAGTGTGGCACAGCAAACCTGTCCCACACAAGAGAGTTAAAGACAGAAAGCTGTCAAACAGCAGGATGGGGATATCACTGATAGCCATGGGGTCTGTTGGGAAGATAACATCCTCTACATTGAGTCAAGGGACCCTAAACCTGGAGCTGCCAGGAGATTGGTCATCCCTTTGCAGCATATGGGTCATTCTGACCTTGGCACATGATATTCCTTTGGCTGGGCATTTGGGCCAGAGTACAACTTGGAACAGACTTGTTCCATTGTTTCACTGGCCTCACATGTCAGAGGACACTAAGGAGTTGTGTTGCTCCTGTGTGACCTGCCAAGCCAGTGGAAAGACTGGTGGCACACCTAAGGCCCCCTTAATTCCATTCCCAGTGGTTGGGGTGCCCTTCGAAAGGGTAGGGGTTGACATAGTTGGCCCCCTTGGCCCTCCAACAGCTTCAGGCAATAGGTTTATGCCACTAGGTATCCTGAAGCCATACACTTAAGGACCACTGCAGCTCCCGCAGTGGAAATGGCCCTCCTGGAAATCTTTTCCATAGTGGGTTTCCCCAAGGAGGTGCTGTCAGACAGAGGTAGTAACTTCATGTCTGCATACCTCAAAGCTATGTGGAAGGAGTGTGGTGTAACTTATAAGTTCACTACTCCTTATCATCCACAGACAAATGGTCTGGTTGAGAGGTTTAATAAAACTCTCAAATGTATGATTATGGGACTCCCTGAAAAGCTCAGGAGGAGATGTGATGTCCTGTTGCCATGCCTCCTTTTTGCTTACAGGGAGGTACCCCAAAAAGGAGTGGGCTTTAGCCCCTTTGTACTCCTCTTTGGACACCCTGTAAGAGGTCCCCTTGCTCTTGTGAAGGAGGGTTGAGAAAACCTTTAAAAACTCCAAAGCAAGACATTGTGGACTATGTACTTGGCCTAAGATCCAGAATGGCTGAGTACATGAAAAAGGCCAGTAAAAACCTTCAGACCAGTCAAGAGCTCCAAAAGCTATGGCATGACCAGAAGGCTGTCCTGACCCAGTACCGCCCAGGACAGAAGGTGTCGGTATTGGAGCTGTGGAAAAGAAAGGTGAGTTCACCTACTTGGTAGACCTGGGCACTGTCAGGAGTCCCCTTAGGGTGCTCCATATCAATCGCCTGAAACCTTACTATGACAGGGCTGACTTAACCCTGCTCATGGCAATTGATGAGGGGCAGGGGGAAGAGAGTGACCCTCTCCCTGACCTCTTCTCCACCACTGAAGCTGATGGCTTAGTGGAGGGAGTGGTGCTTGCAGATTGCCTTACTGCTGAGCAGAAGGACAACTGTATAAATCTCCTAGGCAAATTAACTGACCTCTTCTCACTGATCCCAGGTACAACTACCTGGTGTGAGTACACAATCAACACTGGAGACAGTTTACCTGTCAACATTAAGATTTATAGGCAGCCTGACCATGTCAGAGATTGCATAAAACAAGAGTTACAGAAAATGTTGGATCTGGAAATGATTGAGCCTTCTGAGAGCCCTTGGACTAGCCCAGTGGTGCTTGTCCCAAAACCTCACACTATAGATGGTAAAAAGGAAATTAGGTTTTGTGTTGACAATAGGGGTCTCAATCAAGTAACCAAAACTGATGCTCACTCTATACTCTGAGCACCTGGTCCTCCTATGGAAAGTTTGGAGGCCCTGCAAAAGGCAGGCCTCACTATCAAGGCTTCAAAGTGCCAGATAGGGCAGGGGAAAGTGGTTTCTCTGAGCCACCTGGTAGGTGAGGAACAGATTGCACCACTGCAGGGGAAGATCCTGACCATTATGGAATGGGCTCCCCCTACAACTCAAACCCAGATGAGAGCCTTTCTAGGCCTCACAGGGTACTATAGGAGGTTCATTAAGAACTATGGCTTCATTGGAGCTCCTCTTAATGACCTCACTAGTAAAAAAATGCCTAAAAAGGTATTGTGGACAGCTAGCTGTCAAAAGGCTTTTAATCAGCTACAACAGGCCATGTGCTCTGCACCTGGCCTAAAAAACCCTTGTTACTGCACGAAATTCATAGTCCAGACTGATGCTTCTGAATTAGGGGTAGGGGCAGTTCTATCACAGCTTAACACTGAGGGCCAGGATCAACCTGTTGCTTTTATCAGCAGGACGTTGAGCCCTAGAGAAAAGCGTTGGTCTGCCATAGAGAGGGAGGCCTTTGCTGTGGTCTGGGCACCGAAAAAGTTGTGACCATACCTGTTTGGTATTCACTTTATTGTTTAGACAGACCACAAACCTCTATTATGGCTTAAACAAATGAAGCCATAAACTGTTGAGGTGGTCCATCTCCCTACAGGGAATGGACTATACAGTGGAACATAGACCTGGGAGTACCCACTCCAATGCAGATGGACTCTCCAGATATTTCCACTTAGACGATGAAGACTCATCTGGGCAAGGTTAGCCTTATTGTCCCTCGTTTGGGGGGGTTGTGTAGGAAAGTACCATCTTGCCTGGCATGTTACCCCTATTTTTACATGTATGTCAGTTTGTTTTTGCATGTCTCACTGGGATCCTGCTAGCCAGGACCCCAGTACTCATAGTTTGTGGCCTGAATGTGTGTCCCTTTGTAGTAACTAACTGTCACTGAGGCTCTGCTAATCAGAACCTCAGTGCTTATGCTCTTTCTGCCTTTAAAATTGTCACTATAGGCTAGTGACCATGTTCACCAATTCTAATTGGCACACTGGAACACCCTTATAATTCCCTAGTATATGGTACCTAGGTACCCAGGGTATTGGGGTTCCAGGAGATCCCTATGGGCTGCAGCATTTCTTTTGCCACCCATCGGGAGCTCAGAGAAATCTTACACAGGACTGCCAATGCAGCCTGAATGAAATAACATCCACGTTATTTCACAGCCATTTTACACTGCACTTAAGTAACTTATAAGTCACCTATATGTCTCACCCTCACTTAGTGAAGGTTAGGTGCAAAGTTACTAAGTGTGAGGGTATCCTGGCACTAGCCAAGGTGCCCCCACATAGTTCAGGGCAATTTCCCCAGACTTTGTGAGTGCGGGGACACCATTACACGCGTGCACTACATATGGGTCAATACCTATATGTAGCTTCACAATGGTAACTCCGAATATGGCCATGTAGCATGTCTAAGATCATGGAATTGTCCCCCCATGCCAAATCTGGTATTGGGGTTCCAATCCCATGCATCCCCGGGGCTCCACTATGGACCCCGGGTACTTCCAAACCAGCTCTCTGGGGTTTGCTCTGCAGCTACCGCTGCTGCCAACCCACAGACAGGGTTCTGCCCTCCTGGGGTCTGGGCAGCCCAGTCCCAGGAAGGCAGAACAAAGAATTTCCTCTGAGAGAGGGTGTTACACCCTCTCCCTTTGCAAATAGGTGTTAAGGGCTGGGGAGGAGTAGCCTCCCCCAGCCTCTGGAAATGCTTTGAAGGGCACAGATGGTGCCCTCCTTGCAGAAGCCAGTCTACACCTGTTCAGGGAACCCCCAGTCCCTGCTCTGGCAAGAAACTGGACAATGGAAAGGGGAGTGACCAGGGGTGGTGCCCAGAGCTCCTCCAGTGTGTCCCAGACTTCTGCCATCTTGAATCCAAAGGTGTGAGGGCACAATGGAGGCCTCTGAGTGTCCAGTGCAGCAGGTGACATCAGAGACCCCTCCTGATAGCTGCTTACCCGACTAGGTGGCCAATCCTCCTCTGAGGGCTATTTAGGATCTCTCCTGTGGGCTTTTCCTCAGATAACGACATGCAAGAATTCACCAGAGTTCCTCTGCATCTCCCTCTTTAACTTCTGCCAAGGATCGACCGCTGACTGCTCCAGGACGCCGGCAAAACTGCAACAAAGTAGCAAGAAGACTACCAGCGACATTGTAGCACATAATCCTGCTGGCTTTCTTGACTGTTTCCTGGTGGTGCATGCTCTTGCCTGCACTGGAAGCCAAGAAGAAATCTCCCATGAGTTGACGGAGTCTTCCCCCTGCTTACGCAGGCACCAAACTTCAGCTTCACTGGTCCTCTGGGTCTCCTCTCAACGTGACGAGTGTGGTCCCTGGAACACAGGTGGTGGATCCAAGTGACCCCGAGAGTCCAGTGGTCCATCTGTCCAAATTTGGAGGAGGTAAGTCCTTTCCTCTCCCAGCCAGACAGTAATCCTGTGCACTGCGTGAACTGCAGCTGCTAGTGCTTCTGTGCACTTTTGCAAGGAGTCCTACATTCACAGCCTAGCCCAGGTCCCCAGCACTCTGTCCTGTATTGCTCAACTCTCTGAGTTGACCACTGGCTCCGTGGGATCCTCCTTTGTAGTGTTGAGATGACCGGAATGCTCAGTTTTCTTGAACCCATGTTCAAGTACTTTTGCGGGTGCTGCCTTTTTGTGCGTGGGCTCTCTGTGTTGCTGAGGGGCCCTTCTGTCTCCTCTTCCAAGTGGCGACCTACTGGTCCTTCCTGGGCCCGGGCAGCACCTTTTTTCTTCAACCATGACCTTTGCAGCTAGCAAGGCTTGTTTGCAGGTCTTTCTTAAAAAAAACAACTCTGCATCCTCCACCACGCCGTGGGACATCTTCTGTGCAAAGAAGAAGTTCCTGGCAACTTCCGTTGTTGTAGATTCTTCAGCTTCTTCCACCCGAAGGCAGTCATTTTGCAACTTCATCCGGGTTTAGTGGGCTCCTGCCCCCCGGACACTTTCACAACTCTTGGACTTGGTCCCCTTCCTTTACAGGTCTTCAGGTCCAGGAATCTGTCTTCAGTGCTTTGCAGTCTGTTGTGGTCTTTGCAGAATCTCCTATCACGACTTTAGTGTGTTTTTTGGGACATGGGGTCACTTTACTCCTACTTTTCAGGGTCTTGGGGTGGGGTATCTTGGACACCCTTAGTGTTTTCTGACACTCTCAGCGAGCCTCTACACACTACACTAGGCCAGGGGTCCCTAAGTGGTTCACAATCCACTTTCATAGTATATGGTTTATGTTGCCCCTAGGCCTATTGCATCCTATTGTATTCTACAGTGTTTGCAGTACTTTTCTAACTGTTTACTTACCTGATTTTGGTTTGTGTCTATATTTTGTGTATTTTACTTACCTCCTAAGGGAGTATATCCTCTGTGATATTTTTGGCACATTGTCACTAAAATAAAGTACCTTTATTTTTAGTAACTCTGAGTATTGTGATTCTTATGATATAGTGCTACATGATATAAGTGGTAAAGTAGGAGCTTTGCATGTCTCCTACTTCAGCCTAAGCTGCTCTGCTATAGCTACCTCTATCATCCTAAGCTGCTAGAACACTATTAATCTAGTAATAAGGGATAACTGGACCTGGCACAAGGTGTAAATAACATCAGGTACCCACTATAAGCCAGGCCAGCCTCCTACACCTTGCCACCAGATCTACCCAGCAATTCTTCAGCTGGTGCTCATTCCTGGTGCTCTGAAATACCCTCTTCAGGTGGTGGAGCACCTTGCCCCACTGCAGCCACCTTGCCTTGGTCCGGTAACCTTGTATAAGCCTGCCCCCATCTCCAACATCAACGGCAGGTAGTGGGCTAACAGCCACACAAGTCCACCCAAATCTTCCTCTCCAATCCTGGTCAACCTCACCCTACCAGACATAATATTACAGTTCAGGTTGACAACAAGGATTTAAAAAAAAAATGAAATGAATATGAAGGAAACTTAAGCACAATAACTAATCCCAACTATCCTAACTTAACAACTATCCCGGACAGACACCCCACAGTACAAGTACAATTACACACAAAAAATATGCAAATTTACAAACACTGGGACAAAGTACAGACAATAATTGAAAAACCATGACGGGAGGGACACCACAAGATACAATACGCAGGGAAATCACACCACCAACTCCAGAACACAACCACAGAGTCAAAAGAGGCACTGTAAAGGGGAAGTGAAAATACACTCACTATGCCATGCTTGTAAACAGGATTTCCTATTACATCACTTCCTGTCCCTGTGTGTCACGTTTTCTGTCATGTGTGTATTTATATGATGAATGTGATATTTGGGTGGGTATTTTAGATGCATGACGTACGTGCATCGTTTTTATTGACGCATTATCTTTATGCGTTGAATTCACTGAAAATCAGCATTGAGAAGAGTGCGAAGGTGGAATTCACGCTAAGGTTCCATGTGTCATATACTTTGCGTTTGCGGGTTTTTAAGTGCATTTGTGTACATTTTTTGACTCAGTTTCTGATTGCGTGTTTTTGTTCCATTGTCTATGGATGCACCCTGGATCAACATACAAATTACGTGGGCTGTGCTGCAGTGTGCCATATTGTGTATGGCCACATGTGGTAGTCTATGGAACAATGTGATGAGGGTGTGATTGGTCTGTTACACCAATGTGTGTTTTACACAGTCAACAGCATGCAAATAGTTTCATGTTGTGCATATGTATGGATGTGTGACAACAGTATATCCACATGTGTATGGCAGTCAGTACAATGCAATAGTTCTGGTTTGTGATTGTGAATTGTGTTTTCTTATGTGATGTGTTAAGTTGTCTTATAGAGCATAATATTTAGGACGACACACACAGCTCAGGCATTGTTGAAGATGGCTGAACAATGCTACCTAGGAAATGTTACCCGACAACTGTCTCTCTATGTAGATATGGAGTTTATGGTGACTTTTGCGTGGCATACACATGTCTGACATGTGTATATCTTTGGTACATACTGTGTATGACACACTCTGCCTACATTCCACCCAGATTATGATCACATGATTTGACTACAAATGTTTAATTAAACTCATTACATTTAGCAATGGTTGCTTGTTTTGTGTGGTGGACCTGCAGCCCTAGCTGCATATGTTCTCATCCATATTGATGTGCATTCCACAGATGTGTCTGTGCAAAGTGTGAGGTCACGTGCACCCTGTGTCAGGATTGGGCCCCATGGGAGTGGCAGGACTGATTTCCATGGATGTACTGCGCAGGCCAAACTTCTTCCATTGCTTGTCATACCTGGGCTAATCATGATGACCTTTGTTACCAATGATATCCCCCTTCTCACTGATGCTCCATGCAGCCATTGCAACTCTCACACTGAGTTGTGACAGCGTTCTGTTCCAACATTACTGCCTTTCTAACTTTTGACATCCACTACCTCATGTGTGGCCCCTTGCTTAACTCCTATTTGGACATGTTGTAGTGGTGTGTGATGAGCTATTGATGAACAAGTTGGGAATGTGGATGTAATTCATATGTTGTGGTCCATAGATTGCATCCTTCAGTTGTCACATACCAGTGATGAGGCTATTAGTGATGTGTGTGATGGTAGCAGTACAATCTTACGCATCACATGTGATGTTGCAACAGTACTTTTCAGATTAGTATTTGTAACATGCTCCCTGAGGTTGGACATACAGTCCTAAGGTATATGCTGTGGAGATTGAAGAGACCAATGCAGGATTGTTTGAATACGTGAGGTGTTAATTTACAATATGGACAAGGTGAGTTAAGTGATTTTTAAGTGAAGAAGTTATCAACTATGTGCTGTCTGCAGTATATCCCAGAAGCTGTGTTGTGCTGTTACCCCTCATTTTCTTCACCACCATAATCCTCCTCCTCCTGAGGCGGGTCATCAACCTGCTCATACAAGGGGATATTCATCTGCACACATATGTTGTGCAGGGTAGCACATGTCATTATGATCTTGCAGACAATGTGTGGGGCATATAGGAGGCTGCCTCTTATGAGGTCCAGGCACCTGAATCTTGACTTCAGGATGCCAAATGTCCTCTCCACGATATTCCATGTCTTCAGATGTCCCTCATTATATGCACGCTCTGCTGCTGTGCTTGGGTTGGCAAATGGGGTCATAATCCATGGCTGTATGCCATAACCCAGATTCGCTGCAAAAGATTAAAGGATTAAGTTGTTAAGGCTTGCAACTTGTTTGTCATGTAGCATGGCAGTTGATATTTTGAGTTGGTTGTGACATATATGTGTTTGTGTTATGGTTTGAGTTCCTTGCCTTGTGTAAGGTCTTCTCAGCACTGCATTGTTGGACATGACAATCTTGAGTTTGGCTCAAGGACCTGAGACATATGATTTGGATTCCTAACTGATGGTCACAATGTATGTACCATGTATTGTGTAGTGCACCTTTGTATCAGTGTGCTGTCACTAGAGGGGACATGACACATCCTCACAACACAATGGGGCCAGATGTGGTGGCAAAATTATAGTACTACAGAGCCTGGACATCCCATTCACTTTGACATGTGTCATTAGAGATGATGTGGAACACTTAGGCCCCTTGAAATGAGTAAGTGACAAAGCATAACACGTCTCCAACATTGGCAGCACTGTCCTGCAACATTTTGACTATGCAAGAATGTCCCATGTGTGACATGTTACTAGGTAACCCTTTGTTGTCCCCTTCTCCAGTAGCTAATATGTAGCCATGTACCTACACTATCAACTTTGCACCAGGGTGCTTGGCTAGCTGCCCAGTGGAGGTGGATGTATCTGTGTAGGAAGGGACACCACCCTATACATATGTTGTTTTGATGGACAATTGGCTCTTTCTGTGTCTGCAGCAGTATGCAGCATGCATTGGTGGCACATTCATATGAGTTCAAAGCACAGTCTACTTCCATACTGCAACCTGCAAACAACACCCCTGGGGTGGTGTTTGATGTTGGCACTGCCTCAGGTTTTAGGTAACACCTACATCTGAGTCAGCATTATCATGCTATGTATTTTGTGGTGACTGACCTGCAGCAACACATGTTGCCCGCCCCTTTCACGCTACATACTGCATGGGAGGGTGGTCGATTTACAATGTGATTTCAGGTCACAAAAAAGTGGTCATCTGCCAAGTTGTACATACAGTACAGTGCCATGACAATGGCACTGGAGGCTTTTACATAGGTCCCTTGGTGATCCTGAGTGGCAGCTAATGTTTGTGGCAGCAATAAGGTTCCCAAGGGTGTGTATCCCATTGTTTCAGGATGATCAACATTACTAACAGTGTCTCTCCTATCTTCCAATACATGATTCAGCATTTATACTGTCAACACATGCTCACTGCAGGCTATAGGATGGAGCTCAGCTACTTAGCGAATGTGTCCCTTGGCACAGGGCATGTGAGGTCAGTTATATCCTGTATTTTTCAACAGATTCCCAGTATGGCATCCATGATCCGCACTGTCTAACAGTCACTCTGCCCCATGGGGGGCCATTGTTGATGGTACCTACATGATGGTGTTGTGAGTCAGTAAGTAGTGCATGTGAGGTGGTACTACAGTAGGTGTGGTGCTATTTATCGCAAATCTGGCACACAGTATTTGATGGCCATTGATTTTGTATTCCTATGTGTGTGAGCCAATGCATCAGGCAGATGTCTATGCACTGTACAGGTAAGTATGTATTGATTATATGTAGTTGGTATTGGCAGCATTTGTCTGGCATTTGATGTTTATTCTGGCAGTGACTTGCACAGCATGGTTTGAGGGATCTGTGCCTATATGGGACTTACGTAACATGAGCATGGTGTATGCCATTGACATGGCTGTGCTATTCTTTGTTTGGTGTACTGTGTGTGAAGTGTGCGTAGTAGGTTACTTGTGGGCACTTGTAGTGGTCTGTGTAGTTCTTCTGTCAGCAAAGGGTACATATCTGCACCTCTCCTTCACATGGTGTGCCTATCAAGTTGTGGGTATGCTACATACATGTGGGTGTATGTGTTTGTGGTGTGCACTGATTGTGCTGTACTAGAACATGGTGCATATGTGTTGTTACCTGCACATCTGTGTTACCATGGTCATATGTTAATGTAGTGGTGTATCTCTTGTGTGTCCTATGGGGCTGGTGTGTTGTGTTTATATTGCTAGGTTTGTTCACTTACCCACAAGTAGGCCATTTCATAATGTCCATCCTAGAAGTGTTGATTGATACTGCTGTGCCAGAATATGAAGATGTCATGGACACTCCCAGGATACTTGGCCAAAATGTTTATGAATAGTCGCTGGTGGTCCACTATGCCGTGCACATTAATGGAATGCGTGTGCTTGCGATTCCGGAATAGGTGCTCTGTTGCTGTTGCTGCAGGTGGTACGAGCCGGACATGGGTCAGGTCAATTGGACCGAGCACATGCGGGAAGCCATGGATTTGGTAGAATAGGTGTCTCCTGCTGCTTTTGCTGGGTGTTGGGGAAGATGATGTGGTGAGGTGTCAGGGAGATTATATCATCTAACACCTTTGGCAGGAACACAGAGAATGACGGCTGTGAGACACCAGCCACCAGGGCACCCGTTGTTTGGAATGAACCACTTTCCAGCAAATGCAGGACAGCTAGCAGCTTTGTCACAAGTGGTATGTTGTGTGGGGTGTGCAGGCTAGCTGTGATTTGTGGCTCAATGTGGTGCAGCAGGTGTAGCACAGTCTCACAAGCTGGATCACTAGCGACTCCATTTTCTCCTGTTGCTTGGTAATGTTGCTTCTGTGTGTTTTCCTTAAGTAGTAATGAGTTTGCCTCATTTAAATGCCTGGTCTGACCCAGGTGTTAAAATGTGATGCAAATTGGAGTTAATGTCATTTTTTGGGTCCGCCTCCAACCTGTGCATCTTTTTTGCCCGGGTGGATAAATATGGCACTTGAGGCTTTGAGTCATTTTTGGGAGAGGAACACCTACCTTGCATCTCATTGACAAAAGTAGGTTTTACGCATCCAAAAAATAACATATAACAATATTTAGATGCTAGACAGGTCTAGATTCAAAATATAAATATGGCGTTAAATTTGTGCTGAATTTGCATTAAAAAATATGTTAATTCGGAGCAAACAGTATAAATGTGCCCCAGTTTGTCTCAGAAACAAAAAATAGCAATCACTCCACTTTGTTTTCCAAGCTGTGCTGTATTCAGCATACCACCTAACTCAGTTACCGAGTTAGTGAAGCCTTTTTGATAACGTGATTTCATGAAAATCTGTCCGAGGGTCCCCATATGCCTATTTGTGCTGACGACCGTAGGATCATCTTGATATGACGGAAAGTGTTGCTTTTAAAACAGCCCAAAAGGAAAGGAACATATGAGCTATTGTAATTTTAAGTTATACATTTAAAAACTATATAAGTAGATTATTAAGCATTATAATATTATAGCTATTTGCTTAGTATACATGATCAAAAACCAGGAAGAAACCTTTTAAAGTTAAACTTTATTTAAATTAACTATTTGTTTATACAGATAATTCTTGAGAGAACTAATGGGATATGGGCCTTAGGCTGTAATTGTAGAAGTTGTATATAAGAAACAATGTGGTGCAGCAGGTGTAGTATGTAGTATCACAATAGACATCAAAGTATGAAGTGAGATCAATTAAATTGCCACAGCAAAGCAAACAAGCATAGGCAAAGTCACTGTGTCTCGGTCTAAATGACCAAACTTGTGATTTGCTAAGCTTTTTGCCAAACTCATGCAAGCACACACATCAAGAAACTTCCACATGCATTGTTGGCAATCATTCATGTGCTGGTGTTATGACACATGGTAGCTATCTTTGAATGGAGATTCCTTGTTACAAATGTAAACTAAGGGGCATATTTAAGAAAAGTGCTGCTGCACACAGTGCAGCACCACTTTTCTTGCAACCCTTAGTGTCTCCTAACGCCACCATGTGAGAGCCATATTTCAAATACGGCGCACTATGGTGGTAGTTAGGGGACTAGTGTCAGGATTTGTATGCTAGTCTGGTGCTTTGCAGCATTAGGGGGTCATTACAACATTGGCGGTATAAGGCGCTTACCGCCGTGCAGAAGACTGCCAATACACCGCCACGGCGGCGGTAGACCGCCACAGCTATTATGACACACATCACGGAATCCGCTGAAATTCAGACACCCACACAACACTACCACACCAAAGGTCAGCGATAAACATGCGGAAACAAATCCTCCACCTCCACGCCAACAGAAACACGCCCATGCTATTACGACCCAAGAATCCATGCGGCAGTCTTTCAACCGCGGTATTCCATTGGCGGTACACACCGCCGCACTCAAAATACACACACATCTCCAAAACACCGCCACATTGGACAATTCCAAATACACACACCTGATACACATACAAACAACACTCCCACACACCCAACACAATATAAAACACACACCCACATCACCCCCTACAACCAGAAATTCTGAGAGAAGGCCAGAGAGAGAGCACAGCTATTGACAACCCCATCACACAGAGGCACACAACACCATCACCCACACAACATCCACGCACAAAACACCACATACCACTACACTCACCACACTCATCATCACATACACCACCCCCACCTCACACACACCACCCCATGTCACGCCAAAGGCACCCCCGCTTCTCCGAGGAGGAGCTCAGGGTCATGGTGGAGGAAATCGTACAGGTAGAGCCACAGCTATTTGGCTCACAGGTACAGCACACATCAATAGCCAGGAAGATGGAGTTATGGCGCAGAATAGTGGACAGGGTGAACGCCGTGGGACAGCACCCAAGAAATAGGGAGGACATCAGTAAGAGGTGGAACGACCTACGGGGGAAGGTGAGTTCCACGGTATCCAGGCACAACATCGCAGGGCAGCGGACTGGCGGCAGAGCCCCACCTCCTCCCCACACAACTAACAACACAACATGGGAGGAACAAGTCTTGACCATCTTGCATCCTGAGGGCCTCGGAGGAGTCGATAGAGGATGGGACACTGGTAAGTCAAATCTTAACTATCACATCCCCCACCCTACCTGCATGCTATCACACACTCCCACCCTCACACCCTCCCCTATCACTCCAAATCCTCAGTAATGTACCCATAACACAAACCACCCATCCCAACACCAAGCCCTGCATGACAAAACTAAGCATGGGCACCCCTCACTAAAGCATGCTCACTGCACATACCCAGAACACCCCCCCAACCATCATCACACAAGCCCCCACACAGGAATGCTTGCACTGGGGTACACAAACACCCACCCATTGCACACCATGAAACACACACATGCAATAATCATGTTCTCATACCCCTGCAGGAACCCGAAGGACTGTCACCACACCAGAGGGTCCAGACAACACCACTCCACCCCCAGAAGAGGCCCACAGTGACAACAGCAGCTCTGCCCCACTGGATCTTGATGACCAGCCCGGACCATTGTGGGCCTCCGGACAGTCGGTTCCCGTTGCCCAGCCACAGCCCAACACCGAGCTGCCACCCTCTGGTAACACCAGCACAGCACCCACCCAGCGGACCCAAACCTCGCTACCCAGGACAGGTCAATCAGCGGTGTGTCCACCACTACAGGGCACCCAGGCTAACCCACGACCCCAACAACAGGGACCTAGGGGCAGTGGTAGTGGGCACACGGTCCAGGGGACGGAGGCACAGGAACACCGGGGAACTGGGAGGGCTGCTGTGCAACAGAGGGAGGACAGGCCAAGGGAACCAACTCTCCACGAGGCCCCCTCCTCCATCATGGGATCATACCACCACTCCCAGGAGACGATAGCGACGGTCCTGGACAAGTTGCAGGAGACCCTGCGCCTGCAGGAGGAGCAGTATTTGGGGTTCAGGGAGGAACTCAGGACCATCGGCTCCGCCCTGGGCACCATCGTAGGGGTTCTGACGGACATTCAAAAGACCTTGAGGGACACCGTGGCACTCCAAGGGGCCCCTGACACTAGCATGGACGGTGAACTGCCCACCACCTCCGCCGGCGCTAGTGGACAGGACGCCCCGCCACAGGACCACCAAACCAGCACCCCACCCCCTGCAGACGGACAACCACCACGCGAGCGGTCCCTGAGATCCAGGAACAGGACAGAGCAAGATGGCAAGACCCCCGCCAGGAAATAAGACCACCCTGATTGTCCTCCCACTGTCCCACTTTGTTACCCTATCCATATTCGAACTGCCCCAGCTCCACTTCCTATGCCAAGATGGGCAGTGCACCTGTGAGACTAATAGACTGGACTCTGCCATGGACATTCCTCCACCATCACCCATCACCATTTTACAACCCCCCTTAATTTTTGGAGCACTTAAATAAACACCCTTGAAACACCCAAAAATCTGGAGTCAGTCTATGATTTGGTACTTTGTATTATCAATCACAGTGTCATAATGGGTTACCCATTGTAAGGCTAACATACCTATGTCAAACATCACAAGCCCTTGAAGGATGCAAGCAGTTGACACGTAGGTTACCACACTTGTGAAACTGAAATGGAAGGGTACAACTCAATTAGCAAATAGTGAGTGAAATATAGGTACAGGATAGAGGTAGACGTGTGAAAGTTAATGTAATGTTAAACCAGAAAATGTTCTAACCTGTGTGTCACTGGAAATATTGCTGTATGACTGACTCCCTGTTGTCGTTTTCTTCATCCTCAGCTTCATCCTCATCACTGTCCACTCGCTCCACAGGCTCCACAGCTGCCAAACACCGTCATCTGGATCATCCTCCTGCAGAAAAGGCACCTGGCGTCGCAATGCTAAATTATGGAGCATGGAGCAGGCGATGATGATGTCGCACACCTTCTTCGGTGAGTAAAATAGGGATCCACCTGTCATATGGAGGCACCTGAACCTGGCCTTAAGAAGGCCGAAGGTGCGTTCGATAACCCTCATAGTCCACCCATGAGCATCATTGTCCCGTTCCTCTGCCCTGGTCCTGGGATTCCTCACTGGGGTCAATAGCCAGGAAAGGTTGGGGTAACCAGAGTCCCCCAATAGTCATACACGGTGCCTCTGGAGTTGAGCCATCATATCAGGGATGCTGCTTTTCCGCAGGATGTAGGCGCGATGCACTGAGCCAGGGAACATTGCATTTACCTGCGAGATGTACTGGTCTGCCAAACAGACCATCTGGACATTCATCGAATGATAATTCTTCCTGTTCCTGTACACCTGTTCACTCCTGCGGGGGGGACCAGAGCTACATGGGTCCCATCAATAGCACCTATGACATTCGGGATATGTCCAAGGGCATAGAAGTCACCTTTCACTGTAGGCAAATCCTCCACCTCAGGGAAAATGATGTATCTCCTTACGTGTTTCAGTAGGGCAGACAACACTCTGGACAACACGTTAGAAAACATAGGCTGGAACATCCCTGATGCCATGGCCACTGTTGTCTGAAATGACCCACTTGCAAGGAAATGGAGCACTGACAGCACCTGCACGTCAGGGGGGGATTCCAGTCGGATGGCGGATGGGTGACATCAGGTCTGGCTCCAACTGGGTACATAGTTCCTGGATTGTGGCACGGTCAAACTGGTAGGTGACGATGATATGTCTTTCTTCCATTGTCAACAGGTCCACCAGCGGTCGGTACACCGGAGGATTCCGCCATCTTCTCATATGTCCCAGCTGACGTGCCTAAGAAGGACAACAGCGAAGAACCAGTCACTATTCCTTTAGGTATGTACCCACAGTTACACACAAGACTACACCAGACACCAACCCTTCCTGTATGTGTGTTGAGTGTAGGCCTAGCTATGCGTGACGCAGTAGTAAAAGAAGCCATGTGGGCCCCTGAAATGGCGGCTGCCTGACCTCTAAACTGGGACAATGGGATTGTGGGGTAACTGCGCTGGCGTTGCACACCGTCGCGGTAGGCGGTTGTAGACCGCAGCGCAATGCTGCATTGGTTAACATTGGACCCTATGGGTCCCAGGAGCCAATGAACAGGTGCGCTGGCGGTGATGATGCGCACCGCCGCGGACGTCACCGCCTCGGACGTCACCGCCATTTTCTATCTGTTCAATCACTAGATACCTGACCTTCGACAGGAGAGGACCTACACTGCTAGTGCTGCTGTGACCTCGGTCTGGAAGGGACGATGGCTGCTGCGTCTGGGGAAAGGGCCCCTGCCTTCACTGCACAGGAGTTGGAGAAACTTGTGGATGGGGTCCTCCCCCAGTACACGCTACTCTACGGTCCTCCAGACCAACAGGTTAGTACATAGGGAGCACGTTGTATGGGCTGGGCCTGGGTGGAGAGGGCTGGGTGGAAGAGTGAAGGGGGCAGAGTACATAGATCAGTTATGAATGGGAATGAATGGGCCACATGGCCAGAGTAGGGAGGGGGCCACTCACATTGACGGTGCAGTTGGTAATGACTGTTCCTCTTTCCTTGTGCATGTCATGTAGGTCAGCGCCCACCAGAAGAGGGACATTTGGCGTGCCATCGCCAAGGAGGTCCGGACCCTGGGGGCCCACCAGAGACGGGGCACCCACTGCCGTAATAGATGGGAGGACATTTGCCGCTGCAGCAAGAAGACGGCGGAGGCTCAGCTGGGGATTGCCTCCCAACGTGGGAGGGGTGCCCGTCGCACCATGACCCCCCTGATGTTCCGGATCCTGGTGGTGGCCTACCCGGAGTTGGATGGGCGCTTGAGGACATCACAGAAGACACAAGGGGGTGAGTACAACGTCATTCAGCGGACATTGCATGCAGAGGAGGGGTCTGGGTGGGTGAGGTGGACTTTGGGTGTCCCTAGGCCAGGGCGAGTTAGTTAGGCAAGGCCCCTCCATAATGTAGGCCATGTGGCACTCAACCCCACCTCAGCAGAGTGGCAAGTTGAGGTATGGTTGCCCCTGTGGCATCCATGTGCACAGATTTCCACCATTGCCATGTAGGCCATGTCCCAGAAATTGCATGTGCAGAGGTCAGAAGCATGGCGTAATGCAGGGGGCTGCTGCGTCCGTCTTGTCCGCCAACGGTAGCTGAATGCCATGCACTAAAACTCTCTTTCTTATGTCTCCCCCCCTTTTCCTGCTCTCCCTGTCCATTTGTACATCAGCATCATCAGGCGGAGGTACAGTGGCACCGGAGCACGAGGGAGCTGCATCCCACCTGGCCATGGAGGGCCACACCACAGACTCTGAATGCACCAGTGGGACGGAGGGCGAGGGGAGCTTCACGTCGGCCACCGGATCAGCAACCAGCGACACAGACTCGTCCGCCGATGGGAGCTCCCCTGTGGTGGCAGCACCACCTGTGCGCCCCACCTCTACAGGTACAGCTGCCACCTCCCCTACCAGCACCGCCCTCCCAGCAGCCCCTCAGCGTTCGCTCCATGCCCGCTCACCCAGGAGGGTGGGCATCACCTTCGCCCCAGGCACCTCAGGCCCTGCCCCAGTCACCCCTGCTGCCCTCAGTGAGGAGGCCATTGACCTCCTCAGGTCACTCACTGTTGGGCAGTCTACCATTGTGAATGCCATCCAAGGTGTAGAAAGGGAGTTGCAACACGGTAATGCATTCCTGGAGGGCATTCATTCTGGTCAGGCTGTCCTTCAGCGAACCCTGCAATCTCTGGCCTCAGCACTGATTGCAGCCATTGTCCCTGTGTCTAGCCTCCCCCTCCAACTTCCTCCACCCAGACCCAATCTCCTGTACCCCAGCCCATCCCAAGCACACCTACAGACCAGCATGCACACAAGTCAACACACACAAGTAACTTAAGCAAACATAGGCACCATACACACCACAGGCACTCACGCAAGCCTCACCCACATACAGACACAGCAACATCCACTGTCGCCACTGTGTCCCCCTCCTCCTCTTCTCCCTCCTCCCTCCCAGTCTCGTCTACACACACACCTGCATGCACCACATCTACAGGCACTAGGACTTGCACCATAACACCCAGCACCACAAGCCGCTCACCTGCACTCACCACCTCCACTCCCATTTACAAGTCCCCTGTGTCCTCTCCCAGTGTGTCTGTGACACCCCCTCCCAAAGTACACAAACGCCGGCAATCACTCACCCAACATCCATCCACCTCACAACAGCCTCCAGTACCTGCACCTGCACCCAAAACACGTAAAGTGACACCTCCTAGAACCACCTCCTCTTCCTCCACTCCCAGACCCCCTCCAGCTACCCATCCCAGTGTTCGTCAAAATCTGTCCCTCTGTCAAATTGACCTTTTTGCCCCCACCACCCCCTCCAATTCATCAGTCCTGTTGTAGCGCCTCAGCCAAAAAGCCTCCAGTACCAGTGGTGCGTGTTCCAGGTTTTTGGAGTGCACCGGCCACCAGGGCAGGCAGTAGGACTCGGAGCCAAGGCACTGGCAGCACACCCCCTGTAAAGGCTCTGAAAATGGAGAGTGGACGACGGGACCGTCTTAAGACCCCTGGTGGGACAACAAGTGACATGGGATCGAAGGGGATTGGTGAGTCAGCTGTAACTCCAACAAAGGTGGGGAAGATCCAGAGGAAGTCTGCCCAGCCTGTTGTGAGTGTCACGGCGGAGAAGAACGCCATCATTTCCGGCGGTCCAGACACAACCGCCAGCACCGTCGTCACTGGTCCACCGCCAGAGTCACAGCCCAGGAGGGCCCAAGTATCGTCACTGGTCCAGAAACCACCGCCGGAGTCACAGCCCAGGAGGGCTCAAGTACCGTCACTGGTCCAGAAACCACCGCCAGAGTCACAGCCCAGAAGGGCACAAGTATTGTTACTGGTCCCGAGACCACCGCCGGAGTCACAGCCCAGGAGGGCACAAGTATCGTCACTGGTCAGGAGACCACCGCTGGAGTCACAGGTCAGGATGGGCCAGGATGCCACAGCCCCGCTGGGCAATAATGGAACGTCATGCCACACACCAATGCCCAGTGTAGAGATCGTCATGCCACACACCAATGTCCAGTGTGGAGATCGTCATGCCACACACCAATGTCCGTATCAGAACCGCAATGTCAAAGCACCGCTGAACTGTCCTGAACCGCCATGACAAAGCACCGGTGAACTGTCCTGAACCGCCATGGCAAAGCACCGCTGAACAGGGCAAAGACCGCCATGGCAAAGCACCGCTGAACAGGGCAAAGACCGCCATGTCAAAGCACCGCTGAACAGGGCAAAGACCGCCATGGCAAAGCACCGCTGAACTGTCCTGAACCGCCATGGCAAAGCACCGCTGAACAGGGCATGCACCGTGTAGGAATGAATGGCCGCCACATCAGGCATCCTTATCCCATGTGCAGCTGGGACAGTGACAGGACAGGTACTTTCACATGGAGACTCATCCAGTCTGGGCACCAGTCCCCCTCCAGAACCAGTGGAGACTGTTATCCACTTGAGAGACTGTGGCTTTGCACTCCCCAGGATGGCACAGTGGGCAACCCACCCACTGTAGAAACTTGTGAGACTGTGGCTTTGCACTCCCCAGGATGGCACAGTGGGCAACCCACCCACTGTAGAGACTTGAGAGACTGTGGCTTTGCACTCCCTAGGATGGCACAGTGGGCAACCCACCCACTATAGAGACTTGAGAGACTGTGGCTTTGCACTCCCCAGGATGGCACAGTGGGCATCCCACCCACTGTAGAGACTTGAGAGACTGTGACTTTGCACTCCCCAGGATACATCAATGGGCATGGAGCCCCGTCGTGGATCTGGCTTCGCATTCATCTGGCTGAGGTGCCCCCCCTTCCCTTCCCCCTGAGGTGCCTGTAGTGTTTCTATCTGATGCCCCGGCAGTGTTCTCTCCGATTTTGGTCAAGTATCTATTGTGGGCCTCGCTCATGCATTTTTGGACTGTTGGTGCACGGACATTGTTGTGTACATATCTGCACTACTTCTCGGATTGTATGTGTAAATAAGAGTGATTTTGAGATATATATACCTGTATATTTTTTTATGACATGTATATTGGCACATTACAATGTTTGCCCCAATTTCGCGTTGTATTTTCATTCTTCCGGGGGGATTGTGGGTTGCTACTGTTATTTTTGTGACTGCATTGGTGTGTATGGTGTGATATGCGAGGGTGGGGGTGTTTGGTGGGTGTCCCCCTAACTTTTGCCTCCCCCCTCCGCCGTGTCGTAGGTGCAGTACTCACCGGTATCTTCTGCACCTACGTAGCTGTTGGTCGTAAAGGAGCAGGAAAACAAGCGCAGGGAGTATTTGGAGTTCGGGCTCCATGGTGTCTTCGTTCCTCGTGGTATGTGTTCAGGTGAGCGTTTTCCCATAGCAAAAGCTGTTTCCGCCGTGTTTTTATCCGCGGTGAATCCGCCCCAAAAAAGGTGGCGGATTGGCAGGTTGTAATAGTGTGGGCGGTACATTGTCTCCCGCCTGTCTGTTGGCGGTAACCGCCGCGCTGTTTGTCTGTACCGCCGTGGCGGTCGGAGTGTTAAAGTGGCTGTCTTTGTTGGCGGTTTCCGCCACGGTCATAATTCCCTTTTTTTTTCGCCGGCCTGTTTGCGGTCTTACCGCCGCTTTAACACCGTCCACCAGGGTTGTAATGACCCCCTAAATCTCAAGTGGAGGGCAGAAAGAAGTAGTGAAGTGCAAAAGAATAAGGGAAAGAGCAGATCTCCTTAATTAGACCAGGTCTGGGCAAATGGTGGGCACCAAGGGGGTTGACGAGAGGGAAGGAGAAGTGCAAGGTAGTTAAGGTGGTATTGGTGTTGGTGACAAAGTGGGAGTGGATGCTAAAGGTGAGAAAAGTGAGAGTACTGTTTTAGATGATGCAGGGAAAAGCTAGGACCGGGCTGAGTTCTTGGAGTTCTGCTAAGCAAAACTCTGTAAAGTGCCATAAAAACTCTGCCACGCAAGTGGAGTTCCGCGAGCGGTGGAGTTTGGGTAAGTTGTGCTGTTCATGCCGATTTTCAGCACCAGGAGTTTCTTCCAAGCTGTAAAACAGTGTGAACTGCATCACACGGAGCGCCAGAGGGGGCTATCTTCTTTCTGCTGCTCGAGCAGATTTTCTACTCTAGCAGAAGATGCATCAACGCAAGCAGCAGCTTTCTCATCGTGAGCGGTCACGGCCTACTATGACTGCTGTCATTCAGAAATCTTGCTTGTGCTCGCCAATATAGTGATTCCCCTCTCTCGCTAACTTAATGTTGGCAAGCAAGAGAAAAACTCTGCTATGCGTCACTCTGTATTTTTATGTTTTTCAGAACTCCACGCTCTGCGTTCCATAAGGAATGGGGAAAACTATGCAAAAATTATTCGCCCACCCCTAGGAAAAGAAAGTCAGAAGAAAATGCCAAGTCAAATAAAGGCAAAAAAATGTGAAGGGAATAAGGAAAGTAAACATAATAAAGTGGAGTCAGTGGTAGTGGATGGAAATGGTAGGGGTGACAAGGGTACCAAGAGTAAGAGTTTGCTTTTTATTGGCAAAACCATGCCACTTGGTGCACAATTGTTGCAGTACACTAAAACTACGAAATGAAAAGGTGAGTCTGTAGATGTTTTAGTTACTACATAGAGAGAAATATAAGCAAGGAGAACTCCAACAAAGAGGAGTGGGAATTGGCCAGAAAACTAGGGTTGCCATGACAGTGGAAAATTGGACATCTGCCTTTTTAATATATGCAAGTGTATACTGCAAATGGATGTTTTGCAAAGAGTGCAGACAGATTTCATGGGAATTTCTTGGCTTCAATATGATGAGGAGTGTAGGGTGGGAATGATGGCTAATCCCAAGAAACCATGGGGTCTTGTTAGAAATTGGGTTTCTGATTTGCAGAGGTAATCAATTTGTACAAGCAGTAACCAAACAGACACACCCTACATTAACCTGAGCACCCCCTCAGGTAGTTTGGCACAGAGCAGTCAGGCTCATTTTAAGAGGCAATGTGTTAAGTATATGTGCAACACTTCAAACACCACACAAAAATATACCACACCTGGTTAGAAAACTATAGCTTAATTTAATAATTAAAACCTGACCCAAATGGCAAAAATCTAATTGGTAGAGTTTAAGTTATGAATTTCTAAATAATAAACTGTAAGATAGTGCTAAGAAGCAAGAAACCCCAACAAATTCAAGAGTTCTGGCCGAACGTGATAAAGCGCAGGCCCCTACAAGGACCTAATGAGGCCCCCTGAATAAAAGTACCTTAATCCTCATTGCATCGATGACAAGAATTCGGGAAGCAGGCTGAAATTATGTGTCACTGTCAATCCCTGCAGTGGAGGTGATGTGTTGATGCTTTCCACACTGTGTTACTTTCCTCCAAATAATAGCGGTGATGAGATGGGTGTCAGATGCGGTGGTATCAAAGGCAATGCGCCGAGGTCGATCTGTGCTGGAGAGGGGATGCATTGAGTCTGATCCACGCAATGGGACCAAAGCGCTGGTTCCGATCCACACAACAGCGGCCATGTGATGGTTCTGATCCACACAGAAGTGGTGATGCATTGGTTTGGACTGGAGCAGCACTTTATAACCACTTGGAAGGGCCCAGGAATGGACTGCCACCACTTGGTAGGGCAGGACTCACAGTTGGCAGAGTGTGGGTGCTGTGGCAGGTAAGTAGGAAGTCTTTTGTGTCCCTGAGTCTTCAGAAAACACGAGGCAAGCCAGCAAGCCATTGGAGTCACTTTGATCTGGGTTGGAGAGAAGCAGGTCCAGTCCTTCTCACTCCCAGGCAAGGAGGGCAGCAAGCAGCAGGTCACCACAATAAAGCAAAAGTCCAGCAGAGTGGCAGTCCTTTCAGCCCAGCAGCCCTTCTTCCTAGCAGAGTATCCACAAGTCCAGAAGTGTACTGAGTTGGTGATGTCTGAGGTCCAGTACTTATACCTAGTTGTGCCTCTGAAGTGGGGAAGACTTCAAAGAGAGGCCTTTGAACTCCACAGAATCCTTGCCATTCCTGCTGTAGCTCCGGATGCACTGCAGAGAGGTATGCAGCCCTTTGTGTGGGGACAGGACACACCCTATTCAGGTATGCCAGTTCCTCCCTCCTATCCTTCCCAGGATTGGCCCATCAGGCTGTGGATGGCCATCAGCCACATCTAAGCTCCCTTTGTATATGGCTGTCTAGAGCGAATGCACAAAATCCAGCTGTCACCCATTCCCAAACGTGTCTTCAGAGACAGGTATAAGGCACCAAATGGTTCAAGAAAGACAATGCCAACTTTCTAAAATTGGCATTTGCAAAATTTAAATTTTAAATTCGACTTCCCCCTTACGCTGTGACTTTAAATTGTGATTTGAGAGACACCAAACTTGGGGTCCTATCTCTTCCCACGTATAAAATATAAAAAGGTAATCCCAATGTTATCTTACAGGAGAAATAGGCCTTGCTGTAATGAAAAATGAATTTAAGAGTTTTTCATTAATTGGGCATGTAATACTTTACAGGACATGTCCTTCTTTTTAAATACACTGCACCCTGCGCTTGGGCTCTCCAGGCCCTACCTTAGGGAAATTTTATAAGAATTAAAAAGAAAGGTTTGGGCTTGGCAAGAGAGTTAATTTGCCAGGTCAACATGTCAGTTTAAAACGGCACACACGGGCTCTGCAATGGCAGGCCTGAGACATGTTTGAAGTACTACTGAAGTGAGTGGCATAATCAGTGCTCCAGACCCACTAGCAGCACTTAATTTACAGGCCCTAGGCAAAGGTAGTTTACTTTCTGAGGGACTGATGAATAAATTAACTATGCCAATTGTAGATAAGCCAATGTTAGCATGTTTTAATCAGAGAGCACATGCAGTTTAGCACTGGTTAACAGTGGTAAAGTACCCACAGTCCTACGGCCAGCAAAAACGAGGTTGGCATGACAGAAGGTCTGAAGTCAGGGGATGCCAGGTCTAACAGGTAAAGTTGAGAGAGATCTGTGGGTTCAGTGTATGGCCCTAACAAGACCAATACAAGTGGTTTACCAATACCATGCACGCCCTTTAAAGAGTGCCCCACACAATTTGGGGTAGGCAGGGAAAGAAAGTCAGAAGAAAATGCCAAGTCAAATAAAGGCAAAAAAATGTGAAGGGAATAAGGAAAGTAAACATAATAAAGTGGAGTCAGTGGTAGTGGATGGAAATGGTAGGGGTGACAAGGGTACCAAGAGTAAGAGTTTGCTTTTTATTGGCAAAACCATGCCACTTGGTGCACAATTGTTGCAGTACACTAAAACTACGAAATGAAAAGGTGAGTCTGTAGATGTTTTAGTTACTACATAGAGAGAAATATAAGCAAGGAGAACTCCAACAAAGAGGAGTGGGAATTGGCCAGAAAACTAGGGTTGCCATGACAGTGGAAAATTGGACATCTGCCTTTTTAATATATGCAAGTGTATACTGCAAATGGATGTTTTGCAAAGAGTGCAGACAGATTTCATGGGAATTTCTTGGCTTCAATATGATGAGGAGTGTAGGGTGGGAATGATGGCTAATCCCAAGAAACCATGGGGTCTTGTTAGAAATTGGGTTTCTGATTTGCAGAGGTAATCAATTTGTACAAGCAGTAACCAAACAGACACACCCTACATTAACCTGAGCACCCCCTCAGGTAGTTTGGCACAGAGCAGTCAGGCTCATTTTAAGAGGCAATGTGTTAAGTATATGTGCAACACTTCAAACACCACACAAAAATATACCACACCTGGTTAGAAAACTATAGCTTAATTTAATAATTAAAACCTGACCCAAATGGCAAAAATCTAATTGGTAGAGTTTAAGTTATGAATTTCTAAATAATAAACTGTAAGATAGTGCTAAGAAGCAAGAAACCCCAACAAATTCAAGAGTTCTGGCCGAACGTGATAAAGCGCAGGCCCCTACAAGGACCTAATGAGGCCCACTGAATAAAAGTACCTTAATCCTCATTGCATCGATGACAAGAATTCGGGAAGCAGGCTGAAATTATGTGTCACTGTCAATCCCTGCAGTGGAGGTGATGTGTTGATGCTTTCCACGCTGTGTTACTTTCCTCCAAATAATAGCGGTGATGAGATGGGTGTCAGATGCGGTGGTATCAAAGGCAATGCGCCGAGGTCGATCTGTGCTGGAGAGGGGATGCATTGAGTCTGATCCACGCAATGGGACCAAAGCGCTGGTTCCGATCCACACAACAGCGGCCATGTGATGGTTCTGATCCACACAGAAGTGGTGATGCATTGGTTTGGACTGGAGCAGCACTTTATAACCACTTGGAAGGGCCCAGGAATGGACTGCCACCACTTGGTAGGGCAGGACTCACAGTTGGCAGAGTGTGGGTGCTGTGGCAGGTAAGTAGGAAGTCTTTTGTGTCCCTGAGTCTTCAGAAAACACGAGGCAAGCCAGCAAGCCATTGGAGTCACTTTGATCTGGGTTGGAGAGAAGCAGGTCCAGTCCTTCTCACTCCCAGGCAAGGAGGGCAGCAAGCAGCAGGTCACCACAATAAAGCAAAAGTCCAGCAGAGTGGCAGTCCTTTCAGCCCAGCAGCCCTTCTTCCTAGCAGAGTATCCACAAGTCCAGAAGTGTACTGAGTTGGTGATGTCTGAGGTCCAGTACTTATACCTAGTTGTGCCTCTGAAGTGGGGAAGACTTCAAAGAGAGGCCTTTGAACTCCACAGAATCCTTGCCATTCCTTCTGTAGCTCCGGATGCACTGCAGAGAGGTATGCAGCCCTTTGTGTGGGGACAGGACACACCCTATTCAGGTATGCCAGTTCCTCCCTCCTATCCTTCCCAGGATTGGCCCATCAGGCTGTGGATGGCCATCAGCCACATCTAAGCTCCCTTTGTATATGGCTGTCTAGAGCGAATGCACAAAATCCAGCTGTCACCCATTCCCAAACGTGTCTTCAGAGACAGGTATAAGGCACCAAATGGTTCAAGAAAGACAATGCCAACTTTCTAAAATTGGCATTTGCAAAATTAAAATTTTAAATTCGACTTCCCCCTTACGCTGTGACTTTAAATTGTGATTTGAGAGACACCAAACTTGGGGTCCTATCTCTTCCCACGTATAAAATATAAAAAGGTAATCCCAATGTTATCTTACAGGAGAAATAGGCCTTGCTGTAATGAAAAATGAATTTAAGAGTTTTTCATTAATTGGGCATGTAATATTTTACAGGACATGTCCTTCTTTTTAAATACACTGCACCCTGCGCTTGGGCTCTCCAGGCCCTACCTTAGGGAAATTTTATAAGAATTAAAAAGAAAGGTTTGGGCTTGGCAAGAGAGTTAATTTGCCAGGTCAACATGTCAGTTTAAAACGGCACACACGGGCTCTGCAATGGCAGGCCTGAGACATGTTTGAAGTACTACTGAAGTGAGTGGCATAATCAGTGCTCCAGACCCACTAGCAGCACTTAATTTACAGGCCCTAGGCAAAGGTAGTTTACTTTCTGAGGGACTGATGAATAAATTAACTATGCCAATTGTAGATAAGCCAATGTTAGCATGTTTTAATCAGAGAGCACATGCAGTTTAGCACTGGTTAACAGTGGTAAAGTACCCACAGTCCTACGGCCAGCAAAAACGAGGTTGGCATGACAGAAGGTCTGAAGTCAGGGGATGCCAGGTCTAACAGGTAAAGTTGAGAGAGATCTGTGGGTTCAGTGTATGGCCCTAACAAGACCAATACAAGTGGTTTACCAATACCATGCACGCCCTTTAAAGAGTGCCCCACACAATTTGGGGTAGGCAGTTTTGGGAGTGGACAGTTACTGAGAAATGGTGCATACTGGCCATTTAATAAAGGGGTTATACTAGCACACAATGTAAGTTTGTACAATGTAAGCATGACTGGCAAGTTGCAGTGGGAAACACCAAATCATGCAATGGTTCAAACAATTATCTTGTGCAGAACATAACACTATAATGGTTGAGCAAAACAAACCATGTTGGGGAAAGGAGCATACTCGAGCTAGCCTAAAAGTGCTGTATTAACAAATAGAGTATAATCCATGTGGAGAAGAAGCTAAGGCATTTTTCTGGGGTCTTAGAGAAAGTTAAAGGTTATGCAATCAGTGGCCCTGGCTAATGAGATGGGCAAAGAATTTGAAGTATGTCAAGACAAATATGGAAGAAGTACAGAAAAAGCTGTTTAAGGAGGTACAGAAACAGGAAAATTGGAGGTCCTTTTCAATTTTGATATTTGGAGAAATAATTAATTCTCCTTTGGATCTATTTTCAAACAAACAGCAAGGTGGGTTCAGACATACACAGCTTATCTTAGCCTGAAGGCAACTCAATTCACTCTTGTTTGGTTGCCTAAAATTTAATATTTTGTTCAGGACAAGGTATGTACATGGGACAGACACAAACATCGCAGATGCATTATGTTGTTCACAGTGGCTAAGGTAATGTGAGCTGGCAAAGGGAGCAGAGTGACTGAAGACTAGGGGGGTTATTACAACTTTGGAGGAGGTGTTAATCCATCCCAAAAGTGACGGTAAAGTGATGGATATACCACCAGCCGTATTATGAGTTCCATAGGATATAATGGACTCATAATACGGCTGGTGGTATATCCGTCACTTTACCGTCACTTTTGGGACGGATTAACACCTCCTCCAAAGTTGTAATAACCCCCTAAGATTTTATAAGTCTGAGGAGAGACCATGATGTGGCTTTACAGGATAAAATAAGAACTTGGATGCAGAAGAACAAAACTATTCAGTTATTTATTGAAGGGAGAGGAATTTGTATTGAACAGTTTGCCTGATGAATTGAGCTTCTCTATGAAGGGTTGGCACTCACTTCTATAGATGAAAGGTGCATTTTTAAGCAAGATATTTAAACATGGTGATGGTTTGCCTTTGACACAATATCAGGTTCACCAAGGTTTGTATAATGTTCTGCCTAGTGTGTGTTTGACTGCCAGAGATTTTGCTACACATTATTTTTGGAAGTGGGGCAGCAACAGAGACGAGTGGGTTGTGTTTCTAAGAAGAAAGGCTATAGGTTAGGTGGGTGGAAATCTCAGAGTTGCAGGAGGTATGTGTCTTTAAACAAAATATGACAGGCATGTAGGACATTTGAGCATGCATTTTGTCGGTTGTAACGTACAGGTTGTGTTGCAAGACTAAGGGCCTAATTCAGACTTTGGCGGGCGGCCGAGGCCACTCGCCAAAGTCCCACCGTCAAATGACCGCCCCGCGGTCAAAAGACCGCGGCGGCCATTCTTACATTTCCGCTGGGGCGGCGTGCGCTCTCCAAAAGAGCGCCCGCCGGCCCAGCGGAAATGCCCCTGCAACGAGGATGCCGGCTCCGAATGGAGCCGCCGGAGTTGCAGGGGTGCGACGGGTGCAGTGGCACCCGTCGCGATTTTCACTGTCTGCTCAGCAGTCAGTGAAAATCATGGTGGGGCCCTGTTAGGGGGCCCCTGCACTGCCCATGCCTGTGGCCGCCAGAACACCGCACAGCGGTCGTTAGACCGCTGCAGTGATTCTGGGTTTTCCACTGGGCTGGCGGGCGACCGCCAAAAGGCCGCCCGCCAGCCCAGTGGAAAACAACCTTCCCACGAGGACGCCGGCTCTGAATGGAGCCGGTGGAGTGGGAAGGTGCGACGGGTGCAGTGGCACCCGTCGCGTATTTCAGTGTCTGCAAAGCAGACACTGAAATACAAAGTGGTTCCCTCTTACGGGGGCCCCTGCAGTGCCCATGCCATTGGCATGGGCACTGCAGGGGCCCCCTGGGGCCCCACGACACCCCATACCGCCATCCTGTTCCTGGCGGGCGAACCGCCAGGAACAGGATGGCGGTATGGGGTGTCAGAATCCTCCATGGCGGCGCAGCGAGCTGCGCCGCCATGGAGGATTCATTTGGGCAGCGGAAAACTGGCGGGAGACCGCTGGTTTTCCACATCTGACCGCGGACAAACCGCCGCGGTCAGAATGCCCTGCGGGGCACCGCCAGCCTGTTGGCGGTGCTCCCGCCAACCCTGGCCCCGGCGGTCCATGACCGCCGGGGTCAGAATGACCCCCTCAGTTTGGACAGAGAATTCTGCACAAAAAACATAGGACAAGCCTACTTTTTTATGTGTGAGTCCCCCCTCTTGTAAATGGTGAATCAGTCCCATTGTTGGTAAAGAGGAACATTTGCAAAAAGCAACTAGGAAACTAAGACTGAACAGAGAATGATAGTGAATCACATAATTAGGGCTTTTTGTAATAGCTGTCTGTTCTGAAGTAGGTTGATATCCTTCATGAGCACCATATGCCATTTAGACAGGATGGGGCACACTTGTCCTTTTTAGGAAATTAATATTTTGTGATGGAATTGAGGTTGACTGTGGAGCAGTTGTTGGGGCTCTAATCAGGAATCAAGGGGATGAATCAGATGAGGGCAACATGGGCTGACAGGACCACGTCATGACTGGGTATCTCTGTTAGGAAAGGGCTGGTGTGCACTTGTGGTGGGTGTTTACAGGGAGGGGAGCAGGTTAGGTTTTTTAAAGGGGTCGCATATTAAGATATTTTGGGCTTCATTATGGTGTTGGCAGTCAGTGGCCTGCCACGGTGGAGGTGGCGGTCGCACCACCGCGGGCCTGGCGGTGAAGACCGCCATATTGCGAGTACTGGGAAGGCACCTGTAGAACACAACCAAGTTTCCTTTCAAATCGCCACAGTGGACTGACCGCTGCAGCCGGTGGAAGGAATCTCCAGGCTGGCAGCGAGGCTGTTTCCCATGACCGTATTACAAGGTTGCAGATCGCCAGGATTTCCAGGGTGGTCTCACCGCCATAAAAAGCCTGGCTGGAAACAATATAAAAGGGAACTCTCACCTTCAGGAACACAGGCATGTCCGTAGGCACCATTGCACACGAATTGCAAGTCTTCCCAATGCTCCTGCTGGCCATTGACCTCCAGGACCAGAGTCGCCGATTGAGACACCAACTGTAAGTACACCAGCCTAGCACACACAGGAGGGAAGGACATTAGTGCCCACATTCAGCACACACACAAAATCACACATCCAACACACATACATGTAGAAGGAAAGCCAGGACATAATTGGCACCATTGCCACCAAAGTTGCCGTGGTGCAGATGTAATCGCGGAACAAGTATAAAAAAAAAATACCTATATACAGTAGGCCAAAGGGCCAGTCCAAATGTTTCACAGTGCCCTGAGAACAGTGGGCACAGAATGACACCCCAAATTTACTCCTCACTGAAATGTGCTGACCTCCACAGGGCCGGGACATCAATGGGTCATGAAGGCACCTCAGGGATGAGGGGGGGCAGTAGGGGTGGTTTGGTCTTGGAGAGGCATTCCTTCATTCTGGACTTGGAGGGGGTCTTTGGTGGTGGATTTGCAGGGGGGGCTCATTTGACTTGCCCTTGGAAGGTGTTGGTTTAGCCAGGAGGGCGGTGGGCCTTCGCATAGCCTTTGAGGTGGAGGGAGTGTGTTTTGGCTTGGGTTCGGGAGGGGCAACTGCAGACTTTGTGGGGTGGAGGTCTCAGGTGGTGGAGGGGCATGGCAAGAACCAGAGGAGGACTGGGAGGTGGAAGGCAGAGGTCTGGGAAGGGTAGCAGGGCGCTTGGGTGGTACAGGTACTGAATCAGTAGGGGGAGCAGGGAAAACTCTTGAAGGAAATGTTTTTTAGGGGCAGAAGGTAGGTCATGGGAAAGGTGTTTGGGAGTGAGGCAGAGGGAATGGTTTAGATGTGTGTACGTGGAGGTGCCTTGGATGCAGGTGCATGGGTGGATGACATGTGTGTGCTGGGTTACTGTTAAGTGTGTGAGTGAGGGCGTTTAGGTGTACTGGGAGGAAGGGGAGGAGACACAGGGAGATGGTAGAGGAATGTGTGAGTGAATGTTGGGGTGTGTCTGCAGGTAGGGTGGATGTGCTGCATGTGGTTGTGTTGACAGTTGTGTGTGCACAAGTGGTGTATGGGGTGCATGTGTTGGGGTGTGATATTGTGGTGAGGGTGGCAGTGAGAGCACACATGGCAGGATCTGGGACTGATGAGGTGGTGACTGCAGGCGTGAGTTGTGATGTGACTGGGAGGGGGGTGGGGGTGGGGAAGTCTGTGTAAGGAGTGGATGTTGTTGGGTCTGCATGTGTCTGTTGCGTGTGTGCATGAGAGTGGTGTCTCCTATGGAGCTTGTGTTTGTCCTTGTGATCTGGGTCTGTTGATGTTGGTATGATGGTGTGCCTTGGATGGGTGATGGGAGAGGGATGTGGGAGTGGGAACAGATAGTTGGAGGGGGGACAGAAGGAGTATGTACACGAGGAGGCCAGAGCCTGAAATGATCTCTGCAGGGCAGCCATGGCACTGTGAATACCTTCCAGAAAGGCATTTGACTGTTGCATCTGGGATGCCAGTTCCCGGATGGCATTACCAATGGTTGTCTTCCCCACAGGGATGGAACTCAGGAGGTCAATAGCCTTCTCATTGAGGGCAGCAGGGCTGACTGGGCAGGGGCAGAGGTGTCTGTGGTGAACAAGATGCTCACCTTCCTGTGAGAGCAGGAAGGGGCAACTGGGTGGGAAGCTAAATGGAGGGCAGTGCTGGTAAGGGGGGTGGCGGATAAGGATGATGCAGGCAACGGCCCTGGTGAGTACACCACCGCCAGGAAGCCATTGGAGGAGGAATCCAAAGATGTTGTGGTCAATCCCATCTCCCCTGTGGCACTCCCTTCACCCTCCGTCCCACTGGTTCCCTGTGCTCCGCTGGATTCATCTACTTGGGTACCATGGGCTGCAGCTTCTCTATTCACCGGTGCCCCTTCTCCTTCGCCAGATGATGCTGAGGCACACAAAGACAGATGAGGAGAGGGAGGGAGGGAGGGTGGGAAAGAGAGAGAGATAGGGTGAAATCAGTCAATGCCAGCACAACAGTCACAAACAGTAACTACAACATCATCTAAAGCCATGCCATGACACACCATGCCCTCACTTACACATGCTACAACAATGGAACACCATGGGGGAAACCACAGCAATGCTCATGTGTACCGCTGATGATGACACTGATACAATCGTGTACATGATGAGAGGCATACCCACCACAGCAGCACAGTACCTGGCCACTTCCCATACCCTCTGAGACACACAATTCCTGGACTACCGAACCAACTGAATCCTTCATGGATAGTTGTCATGCCATCTAGACCATACACAGATTGCACTGTGACATCTTGGCCAACCTTACCTCACTACACATACACTACCTGCCTGCACATTGAGGAATCTACATTCACCCCTCACACCGTGGTTGGCAAGAACATATTACAATGGTCTGACACCCCAGATACAATGACCCTGTTGCCATGAGCTGCCAAGCTCATCTTGGTAGTGGGTGACAACACAGATACCACATTGTGGATAAGTGACCCTCAACTCACTGACTGCATGGCTTGGTCAGACATCTATGATAATATCATTCCTGGTTGTCTAATACCCATAGTGGACATGTATCACCCTAGCACCCACGCTACAGCCTTCCAGTAGTGCATATCCTGAGCCACTAAGGCAACATATAATGCAAGTGTGAGAGTGTACTCACCCCCTTGTGGCTGCTGTGCTGCCCTCCTGCCTCCATCCACCTCGGGGAATGCCACCTCCAAAATGCAGGACATAAGCGTGGTCAGGGTCCGACGGGAAGCCCCTCCCTCATTGAGAGGAAATCCCCAGCTGGGCCACCGCGGTCTACCAGGCCCAGCATCTCAGGTCCTTCCACTGCTTCAGGCAGTGGGTGCTTGGCCGGGCATGGACCCCTAGGGTCCACACTTGCTTGACGATGGCACGCCATAGCCCCTTCTTCTGATGGGTGCTGAACTGCATGGTTAACACAGACAGAAGGACAAAATCATGTAGCGTGGCAACACAAGGACAGCAGTGGACAGCACACATCTCACTTCCACACGGAATTTACATAAATCCACGTATCCTCTGTGTAAGGAAATGCCTCCTTGGCATGGTTACCCCCTGACTTTTTGCCTTTGCTGATGCTAAGTTATGATTTGAAAGTGTGCTGAGGCCTGCTAACCAGGCCCCAGCACCAGTGTTCTTTCCCTAACCTGTACTTTTGTTTCCACAATTGGCACACCCTGGCATCCAGGTAAGTCCCTTGTAACTGGTACCCCTGGTACCAAGTGCCCTGATGCCAGGGAAGGTCTCTAAGGGCTGCAGCATATCTTATGCCACCCTAGGGACCCCTCACTCAGCACAGACACACTGCTTGCCAGCTTGTGTGTGCTAGTGGGGATAAAACAACTAAGTCAACATGGCACTCCCCTCAGGGTGCCATGCCAACCTCACACTGCCTACAGGTATAGATAAGTCACCCCTCTAGCAGGCCTTACAGCCCTAAGGCAGGGTGCACTATACCATAGGTGAGGGCATAAGTGCATGAGCACTATGCCCCTACAGTGTCCAAGCAAAACCTTAGACATTGTAAGTGCAGGGTAGCCATAAGAGTTTATGGTCTGGGAGTCTGTCACGCACGAACTCCACAGCACCATAATGGCTACACTGAAAACTGTGAAGTTTGGTATCAAACTTCTCAGCACAATAAATGCACACTGATGCCAGTGTACATTTTATCGTAACATACACCCCAGAGAGCACCTTAGAGGTGCTCCCTGAAACCTTCACCAACTACCCGTGTAGGCTGGCTGGTTTTAGCAGCCTGCCACACACCAGACATGTTGCTGGCCACATGGGGAGAGTGCCTTTGTCACTCTGTCGCTAGTAACAAAGCCTGTACTGGGTGGAGATGCTTATCACCTCCCCCTGCAGGAACTGTAACACCTTGCGGTGAGCCTCAAAGGCTCACCCCCTTTGTTACAGCACCCCAGGGCACTCCAGCTAGTGGAGTTGCCCGCCCCCTCTGGCCACGGCCCCACTTTTGGCGGCAAGGCCGGAGGAGATAATGAGAAACTGGCCAGTCAGGACAGCCCTTAAGGTGTCCTGAGCTGAGGTGACTCCGGCTTTTAGAAATCGGATGTGTCCCCCTCCCCTCAGGGAAGAGGCACAAAGAGGGTGTAGCCACCCTCAGGGCTAGTAGCCATTGGCTACTAACCCCCAGACCTAAACACACCCTTAAATTTAGTATTTAAGGGCTCCCCAGAACCTAGGAACTCAGATTCCTGCAACCTAAGAAGAAGAGGACTGCTGAACTGAAAAACCTGCAGAGAAGACAGAGACACCAACTGCTTTGGCCCCAGCTCTACCGGCCTGTCTCCCCACTTCTAAAGACACTGCTCCAGCAACGCGTTCCCAGGGTCCACCAACCTCTGAAGCCTCAGAGGATTACCTGCCCCTAGAAGGACCAAGCACTCCCGAGGACAGCAGCTCTGTTCACCAAAGACTGCAACTTTGCAACAAAGAAGCAACTTTGAAACAACACTCGTTTCCCGCCGGAAGCGTGAGACTTTGCACTCTGCACCCAACGCCCCCAGCTTGACTTGTGGAGAACAAACACCACAGGGAGGACTACCCAGTGACTACGAGACCGTGAGTAGCCAGAGTTGACCCCCCTGAGCCCCCACAGTGACGCCTGCAGAGGGAATTCCGAGGCTCCCCCTGACCGTGACTGCCTGCTTCAAAGACCCGACCCCTGGTAAAGACTCTGTACCCTCAGCCCCCAGGACCTGAAGGATCCGACCTCCAGTGCAGGAGCAACCCCCAGGTGGCCCTCTCCCTTGCCCAGGTGGTGGCTACCCCGAGGAGCCCCCCCCCCTTGCCTGCCTGCATTGCTGAAGAGACTCCTTGGTCTCCCATTGATTCCTATTGCGAACCCGATGCTTGTTTGCACACTGCACCCGGCCGCCCCGTGCCACTGAGGGTGTACTTTCTGTGTGGACTTGTGTCCCCCCGGTGCCCTACAAAACCCCCCTGGTCTGCCCACTGAAGACGCGGGTACTTACCTGCTGGCAGACTGGAACTGGGGCACCCCCTTCTCCATTGAAGCCTAAGTGTTTTGGGCACCACTTTGACCTCTGCACCTGACCGGCCCTGAGCTGCTGGTGTGGTAAATTTGGGGTTGCTCTGAACCCCCAATGGTGGGCTACCTTGGACCCAAACTTGAACCCCGTAGGTGGTTTACTTACCTGCAAAAACTAACAAACACTTACCTCCCCCAGGAACTGTTGAAAATTGCTCTGTGTCTAGTTTTAAAATAGCTATATGTCATTTATGTGAAAACTGTATATGCTATTTTGCTAATTCAAAGTTCCTACATGAAATACCTTTCATTTGAAGTATTACTTGTAAATATTGAACCTGTGGTTCTTAAAATAAACTAAGAAAATATATTTTTCTATACAAAAACCTATTGGCCTGGAATTGTCTCTGAGTGTGTGTTCCTCATTTATTGCCTGTGTGTGTACAACAAATGCTTAACACTACTCCTTTGATAAGCCTACTGCTCGACCACACTACCACAAAATAGAGCATTGGAATTATCTCTTCTTGCCACTATCTTACCTCTAAGGGGAACCCTTGGACTCTGTGTATACTATGCCTTACTTTGAAATAGTGCATACAGAGCCAACTTCCTACATTGGTGGATCAGCGGTGGGTTACAAGACTTTGCATTTGCTGGACTACTCAGCCAATACCTGATCACACGACTAAATTCCAAAAATTGTCATTAGAAACTGATTTTTTAAATTTGAGCTATTTTTCTAAATTTTTAAAAGTCCTGGCAGGGCCTTGTGTTAGTCCCTGTTAGCATTTCTTTTAGAGTTTAAAAGTTTTGTAAAAGTTTGAATTAAGTTCTAGAGATAGTTTTAGATTCTTAAAAAGTATTCCAACTTTTAGAAACATAGGGGGTCATTACAACATTGGCGGTAAAAGGCGCTTACCGCCATGCAGAAGACCGCCAATACACCGCCGAGGACATCAGGAAGAGGTGGAACGACCGACGGGGGAAGGTGCGTTCAACGGTCTCCAGGCACAACATCGCGGTACAGCGGACTGGCGGCGGACCCCCACCTCCTCCCCCACAACTAACATCATGGGAGGAGCAAGTCTTGACCATCTTGCATCCTGAGGGCCTCGCAGGAGTCGGTGGAGGATGGGACACTGGTAAGTCAAATCTTAACTACCATATCCCCGACCCTACCTGCATGCTATCACACACCCCCTCCCTCACCCCCCGCTATCACTACAACTCCTCACTAATGTACCCATGACACAAACCACCCATCCCAACACCAAGCCCTGCATGACACAACTAAGCATGGACACCCATCACTAACGCATGCCCACTGCACATACCCAGTACACCCCCCCAACCATCACCACACAAACCCACACACAGGAATGCTTGCACTGGGGTACACAAACACCCACCCATTGCACACCATTACACACACACATGCAATAATCATGCTCTTATGCCCCTGCAGGAACCCGAAGGATCGTCACCACACCAGAGGGTCCAGACAACACCACTCCACCCCCAGAAGAGGCCCACAGTGACGAGAGCAGCTCTGCCCTACTGGATCCTGATGACCAGCCCGGGTCATCGTGGGCCTCGGGACAGTCGGTTCCCCTTGCATAGGCACTGCCCAACACCGACCTTCCACCCTCTGGTAACACCAGCACAGCACCCACCCAGCGGGCCAAAACCAACCTACCCAGGACAGGTCAATCAGCGGTGTGTCCACCACTACAGGGCACCCAGGGTAACCCACCACCCCAACAACAAAAGGGACCTGGGGGCAGTGGTAGTGGGCACACGGTCCAGGGGACGGAGGCACAGGAACACAGGGGAACTGGGAGGGCTGCTGTGCAACGGGGGCGGACAGGCCAAGGGAACCCACTCTCCACGAGGCCCTATCCTCCATTATGGGAGCATACCACCACTCCCAGGAGACGATAGCGACGGTCCTGGACAAGTTGCAGGAGACCCTGCGCCTGCAGGACGAACTGTATTTGGGGTTCAGGGAGGAGCTCAGGACCATCAGCTCCGCCCTGGGCACCATCGTAGGGGTGCTGAAGGACATACAGCAGACCTTGAGGGACACCATGGCACTCCAAGGGGCCCCTGACACTAGCCAGGACAATGAACTGCCCACCACCTCCGCCGGCGCTAGTGGACAGGACGCCCCGCCACAGGACCACCACACCAGCACCCCACACTCTGCAGACGGACAAATCCTCCACCTGAGGGAAAATGATGTATCTCCTTACTTGTTTCAGCAGGGCAGATAACACTCTGGACAGGACGTTGGAAAACATAGGCTGGGACATCCCTGATGCCATGGCCACAGTTGTCTGAAAAGACCCACTTGCAAGGAAATGGAGCACTGACAGCACCTGCACGTCAGGGGGGATTCCAGTCAGTTGGCGGATTGGTGACATCAGGTCTGGCTCCAACTGGGTACATAGTTCCTGTATAGTGGCACGGTCAAACCGGTAGGTTACAATGACATGTCGCTCTTCCATTGTCAACAGGTCCACCAGCGGTCGGTACACCGGAGGATTCCGCCATCTTCTCATATGTCCCAGCAGACGGTGCCTACGAAGGACAACAGCGAAGAACCAGTCATTGTTCTTCCTGGTATGTACCCACAGTCACACACAAGACTACACCACTCACAAAACCCTTCCTGTATGTGTGTTGAGTGTAGGCCTAGCTATGTGTGACGCAGTAGTAAATGAAGCCATGTGGGCCCCTGAAATGGCGGATGCCTGACCTCTAAACTGGGACAATAGGATTGTGGGGTAACAGCGCTGGCGTTACACACCGTTGCGGTAGGCGGTCGTAGACCGTGGCGCAATGCTGTATTGGTTATCTTTGGACCCTATGGGTCCCAGGAGCCAATAGACAGGTGTGCCAGCAGTGATGATGCGCACCGCCGCGGACGTCACCGCCGCGGACGTGACCGCCATTTTCTATCTGTTCAATCACTAGATACCTGACCTTCGACAGGAGAGGACCTACACTGCAAGTGCTGCTGTGACCCCGGTCTGGAAGCGACGATGGCTGCTGCGTCTGGGGAACGGGCCCCTGCCTTCACTGCCCAGGAGTTGGAGAAACTGGTAGACGGGGTCCTCCCCCAGTACACGCTACTCTATGGTCTTCCAGACCAACAGGTTAGTACAGAGGAAGCACGTTGTATGTGCTAGGCCTGGGTGGAGAGGGCTGGGTGGAAGAGGGAAGGGGGCAGAGTTCATAGGACATTAATGCATGGGAATGAATGGGCCACATGGCCAGAGTAGGGAGGGGGCCACTCACAACGACGGTGCAGTTGGTAATGACTGTTCCTCTTTCCTTGTGCATGTCATGTAGGTCAGCGCCCACCAGAAGAGGGACATTTGGCGTGCCATCGCGAAGGAGGTCCGGACCCTGGGGGCCCACCAGAGATAGGGCACCCACTGCCGTAAGAGATGGGAGGACATTCGCCGCTGCAGCAAGAAGATGGCGGAGGCTCCGCTGGGGAGGGCCTCCCAACGTGGGAGGGGTGCCCGTCGCACCATGACCCCCCTGATGTTCCGGATCCTGGCGGTGGCCTACCCGGAGTTTGATGTGCGCTTGAGGGCATCACAGCAAACACAAGGGGGTGAGACCAACCTCAGTCTGCTGACTTTGCGTGCAGTGGAGGTGTCTGGGTGGGGGAGGTGGGCTGTGGGTGTCCCTAGGCCAGGGCGAGTTCGGTAGGCAAGGCCCCTCCGTAATGTAGGCCATGTGGCACTCTACCCCACCTCAGCAGAGTGCCAAGTCTAGGTATAGTTGCCCCTGTGGCATCCATGTGCGCCGATGTCCACCATTGCCATATAGGCCATATCCCAGAAATTGCATATGCAGAGGACAGGAGCACGGCGTAATGCAGGGGGCTGCTGCGTTTGTCATGTCCGCCAACAGTAGTGGTATGCCATGCACTAAAACCCTCTTTCATCTGTCTCCCCCCCTTTTTCTGCTCTCCCTGTCCTTTTGTCCATCAGCATCAACAGGCGGAGATAGAGTGGCACCGGAGCACGAGGGAGCTGCATCCCACATGGCCATGGAGGGCCACACCACGGACTCTGAATGCACCAGTGGGACGGAGGGCGAGGGGAGCTTCACGTTGGCCACCGGATCACCAACCAGCAACACAGACTCGTCCGCCGATGGGAGCTCCCTTGTGGTGGCGGCACCATCTGTGCCCCCCACCTCTACAGGTACAGCCGCCACCTCCCCTACCAGCACCGCCCTCCCAGCAGCCCCTCAGCGTTCGCCCCGTGCCCGCTCACCCAGGAGGGTGGGCATCACCTTCGCCCCAGGCCCCTCAGGCCCTGTCCCAGTCACCCCTGCTGCCCTCAGTGAGGAGGCCATTAACCTCCTCAGGTCACTCACTGTTGGGCAGTCTACCATTGTGAATGCCATCCAGGGTGTAGAACGAGAGTTGCAACACAGTAATGCATTCCTGGAGGGCATTCATTCTGGTCAGGCTGTCCTTCAGCGAACCCTGCAATCTTTGGCCTCAGCACTGATGGCAGCAATTGTCCCCGTGCCTAGCCTCCCCCCTCCAACTTCCTCCACCCAGACCCAATCTCCTGTACCCCAGCCCATCCCAAGCACACCTACAGACCATCATGCACACAAGTCAACACACACAAGTAGCTCAAGCAAACATAGGCACTACACACACCACAAGCACTCACACAAGCCTCACCCACGTACAGACACAACAACATCCACTGCCTCCACTGTGTCCCCCTCCTCCTCTTCTCCCTCCTCCCTCCCAGTCTCGTCTACACACACTTGCATGCACGACATCTACAGGCACCATGAATCGCACCAGGACACCCAGCACCACAAGCCGCTCACCTGCACTCACCACCTCCACTGCCATTTACAAGTCCCCTGTGTCCTCTCCCAGTGTGTCTGTGACGCCCCCTCCCAAAGTACACAAACGCCGGCAATCACTCACCCAACATCCATCCACCTCACGACAGCCTCTAGTACCTGCACCCAAAACAGCTAAAGTGACACCTCCGACAACCACCTCCTCTTCCTCCACTCCCAGACCCCCTCCAGCTACCCATCCCAGTGTTCGTCAGAAATTGTCCCTCTGTAAAGTTGACCTTTTTGCCCCCACCCCACCCCCTCCAATTCATCAGTCCCGTCATAGCGCCTCAGCCAAAAAGCCTCCAATACCAGTGGTGCCTGTTCAAGGTTTTTGGAGTGCACTGTCCACCAGGCAGGCAGTAGGACCTGTAGCCAAGGCACTGGCAGCCCACCCCCTGTAAAGGCTCTAAAATTGGAGAGTGGACGACGGGACCGTGTTAAGACTCCTGGTGGGAGAACAACTGACATGGGTTCCAAGGGGATTGGAGAGTCAGCTGTGACTCCACCAAAGGTGGGGAAGGGCCAGAGGAAGTCTGCCCAGCCTGTTTTGAAGTGTCACAGCGGAGAAGTGCGCCATCATTTCTGTCGGTCGAGACACAACCCGCCAGCACCGTCGTTAGTGGTCCAGAGACCACCGCCAGAGTCACAGCCCAGGAGGGCCCAAGTATCATCACTGGTCAGGAGACCACCGCCAGAGTCACAGCCCAGGAGGGCCCCACTATCGTCACTGGTCCGGAGACCACTGCCACCGCCAGAGTCAAAGACCAGGAGGGCCCCACTATCGTCACTGGTCCAGAGACCACCGCCAGAGTCACAGCCCACGAGGGCCCCACTATCGTCACTGGTCCGGAGACCACTACCACCGCCAGAGTCACAGCCCAGGAGGGCCCCACTATCGTCACTGGTCCGGAGACCACTGCCAGAGTCACAGCCCAGGAGGGCCCCACTATCATCACTGGTCTAGAGACCATCGCCAGAGTCACAGCCCAGGAGGGCCCCACTATCGTCCCTGGTCCGGAGACCACCGCCACCGCCAGAGTCACAGCCCAGGAGGGCCCCACTATCGTCACTGGTCCAGAGACCACCGCCAGAGTCACAGCCACAGCCCAGGAGGACCCCACTATCGTCACTGGTCCAGAGACCACCGCCAGAGTCACAGCCCAGGAGGGCCCCACTATCGTCAATGGTCCAGAGACCACCGCCAGAGTCACAGCCAGGAGGGCCCCACTATTGTCACTGGTCCGGAGGCCACCGCCAGAGTCACAGCCCAGGAGGGCCCCACTATTGTCACTGGTCCAGAGACCACCGCCAGAGTCACAGCCCAGGAGGGCCCCACTATCGTCACTGGTCCGGAGACCACCGCCACCGCCAGAGTCACAGCCCAGGATGGCCCCACTATTGTCACTGGTCCAGAGACCACTGCCAGAGTCACAGCCCAGGAGGGCCCCACTATCGTCACTGGTCCAGAGACCACTGCCAGAGTCACAGCCCAGGAGGGCCGCACTATCGTCACTGATCAGGAGACCACCACCCGGAGTCAGTGCCCTGGAGGGCCCCGGCTGCCACAGCCCCGCTGGGCAATGATGAAACGTCATGCCACACACCAATGTCCTTATCAGAACCGCCATGGCAAAGCACCGCTGAACAGGGCAAAGACCGCCATGTCAAAGCACCGCGAACAGGGCAAAGACCGCCATGTCAAAGCACCACTGAACAGGGCAAAGACCGCCATGTCAAAGCACCGCTGAACAGGGCAAAGACCGCCATGGCAAAGCACAGCTGAACAGGGCAAAGACCGCCATGGCAAAGCACCACTGAACAGGGCAAAGACCGCCATGACAAAGCACCGCTGAACAGGGCAAAGACCGCCATGGCAAAGCACCGCTGAACAGGGCAAAGACTGCCATGGCAAAGCACCGCTGAACAGTCCTGAACCGCCATGGCAAAGCACTGCTGAACAGGGCAAAGACCGCCATGGCAAAGCACCACTGAACAGGGCAAAGACCGCCATGTCAAAGCACCGCTGAACAGGGCAAAGACCGCCATGGCAAACCACCGCTGAACAGGGCCAAGACCGCCATACCAAAGCAGCGCTGAACAGGGCAAAGACAACCATGGCAAAGCACAGCTGAACAGGGCAATGCACCGGGTAGGAATGTATGGCCCGCCACCTCAGGCATCCTTATCCCATGTGCAGCTGGGACAGTGACAGGACACGACCTTTCACGGGGAGACTCATCCAGTCTGGGCAGCAGTCCCCCCCAGTACCAGTAGAGACCTGCATCAACTTGAGAGACTGTGGCTTTGCACTCCCCAGGATGGTACAGTGGGCAAGCCACCCACTGTATAGACTTCAGAGACTGTGGCTTTGCACTCCTCAGGATGGAACAGTGGGCAACACACCCACTGTATAGACTTGAGAGACTGTGGCTTTGCACTCCCCAGGATGGAACAGTGGGCAACCCACCCACTGTATAGACTTGAGAGACTGTGGCTTTGCACTCCCCAGGATGGCATAAATGGGCATGGAGCCCCGTCGTGGATGTGGCTTTGCAGTCATCCAGCTGAGGTGCCCCCTCTTGCCTTCCCCCTGAGGTGCCTGTAGTATTTCTATCTGATGCCCCGTCAGTGTTCTCTCCGATTGTGGTCAGGTATCGTTTGTGGGCCTCGCCCATGCATTTTTGGACTGATGGTGCACGGACATTGTTATGTACATAAATGCACTACTTCTCGTACTGTATATAATTTGGACTGATTTTAAAATATATATCTGTATATTTTTGTTTGACATGTATATTGGCACATTACAATGTTTGACCGATTTTCGCTTTGTGTTTTCATTCTTCCGGGGGGATTGTGGGTTGTTACTGTGATTTTGGTGAATGCATTGGTGTGTATGTTGTAATATGCGAGGGTGGGGGTGTTTGGTGGGTGTCCCCCTAACTTTTGACTCTCCACTCCCCATGTCGTAGGTGCAGTACTCACCATTGTCTGCGGCGCCTACGTAGCTGTTGGTCGTAGAGGAGCAGAAAGACAAGGGCAGGGAGTATTTGTAGTTCCGGCTCTATGGATTCCTCGTTCCTCGTGGGATATGTTCAGGTGAGCGTTTTCCCATTGCAAAAGCTGTTTCTGCCGTGTTTTTATCCACGGTGAATCCGCCCCGGAAAAGGTGGCGGATTGTCAGGTTGTAATACTGTGGGCGGTACATTGTCTCCCACCTGTCTGTTGGCGGTGACCGCCGCGCTGCTTGTCTGTACCACCGTGGCGGGCGATGTGTTAAAGTGGCTGCCTTTGTTGGCGGTTTCCGCAATCGTCATAATTCCCTTTTTTTTCCGCCGGCCTGTTTGCGGTATTACCGCAGCTTTAAAAACGTCCGCCAGGGTTGTAATGACCACCATAATGTCTAATTCAGAAGAGAATGTGATGGAACTGGACATCACCCCTTACCTACATCTTAGGATGAGAGAGTTAAGGTCTCTCTGCAAATTAAAAAATATGAAAACTGGTTCAAACCCTACCAAATTACAGCTCCAGGAGCTTTTGGCAGAGTTTGTCAAAAACAACCCCTCTGAGGATGACCTCCCAGAGGAGGAAACTAGTGATGTGGAGGAAGTCCCACCTCCAGTCCTAGTTAGGGAAACCAGGGCTCCTCAAACCCTGGTTCCAAATGTAATAGTCAGAGATACTGGTTCTCTCACAGGAGGGTCCAGCAACTCTGGAATCACTGAGGACAGCCTCAGTGAAGATGACCTACTGTTAGCCAGGATGGTCAAAATATTGGCTTTAGAGAGACAGCTCCTAGCCATAGAAAGGGAAAGACAAGAGATAGGTTTTGGTCCCATCCATGGTGGCAGCAACATAAATAGGGTCAGAGATTCTCCTGACATGTTGAAAATCCCTAAAGGGATTGTAACTAAATATGAAGATGGTGATGACATCACCAAGTGGTTCACAGCTTTTGAGAGGGCTTGTGCAACCAGAAAAGTAAACAGATCTCACTGGGGTGCTCTCCTTTGGAAAATGTTCACTGGAAAGTGTAGGGATAGACTCCTCACACTCTCTGGAAAAGATGCAGAATCCTATGACCTCATGAAGACTACCCTGATTGAGGGCTTTGGATTCTCCACTGAGGAGTATAGAATTAGGTTCAGGGGGGCTAAAAAATCCTCGAGCCAGACCTGGGTTGATTTTGTTGACTACTCAGAGAAAACACTGGATGGTTGGATTCAAGGCAGTGGTGTAAATGATTATGATGGGCTGTACAATTTATTTGTGAAAGAACACCTGTTAAGTAATTGTTTCAATGATAAACTGCATCAGCATCTGGTAGACCTAGGACCAATTTCTCCCCAAGAATTGGGAAAGAAGGCGGACCATTGGGTCAAGACTAGGGTGACCAAGACTTCCACAGGGGGTGACCAAAAGAAAGGGGTAACAAAGCCTCCCCAGGGGAAGAGTGTTGAGACATCCAAAGGGAAAAATAGTAAAGAGTCTTCTATAGGCCCCCAAAAACCTGCTCAGGAGGGTGGGCCCAGAACCTCTTCACAATCCAATTTTGGATACAAGGGTAAAAACGTTGATCCAAAAAAGGCCTGGTGTCGCAGCTGTAATCAGCCTGGACACCAAACTGGAGACAAGGCCTGTCCCAAGAAAGGTTCCACTTCTAACTCTACTCCAGCTAACACTGGAATGGCCAGTCTCCAAGTGGGATCAACAGTGTGCCCAGAGCAAATCAGGGGTCACACTGAAGCTACACTAGTCTCTGAGGGTGGGGTGGATTTAGCCACACTGGCTGCCTGGCCCCCTAATATGCAAAAATACAGGCAGCAACTCTTAATTAATGGGCAAAGTGTAGAAGGCCTGAGGGATACAGGTGCCAGTGTCACCATGGTGACAGAGAAACTGGTTTCCCCTGGTCAATACCTGGCTGGACAAACTCATCCAGTCACCAACGCTGACAATCAAACTAAAGTACATCAAATGGCTATGGTAACTTTAGAGTGGGGAGGGGTCAATGGCCTGAAACAGGTGGTGGTCTCCTCAAATATCCCTGTAGACTGTTTGCTTGGAAACGACCTGGAGTCCTCAGCATGGGCTGAGGTAGAACTAAAGACCCATGCAGCCATGCTGGGTATCCCTGAACTGGTGTGTGTCAAGACAAGGGCACAGTGCAAGGCTCAGGGTGAAAAAGTGGTGTGGAGCCTGGAAAAAGGGCCCAACCCTCCAAGAGAAAAGGAAAGAAGACTGGGGAACCAGCTTCAACACAACAAGAAAAAGAGAACCCCTCTTCCCAGGAAGAAGTTCTGCCTTCTGAGGGAACTGAGCCTCTGGAGTTAGAACCTTATCAGGTTGAGCTCCTAGGCCCAGGGGGACCCTCAAGGGAACAGTTGTGTAAGGGGCTAGAAACCTGTCCCTCTCTTGAAGGCCTGAGGCAGCAAGCTGCTGAAGAGTCCAATGGAAAAATAACAGGAACACAAAGGGGCATATTTATACTCTGTTTGCGCCGGAATTGCGTCGTTTTTTTTAATGCAATTCCGACGCAAAACTAACTCCATATTTATACTTTGGCGTTAGACGCGTCTAGCGCCAAAGTCCATGGAGTTTGCGTCATTTTTTTGCGTGGACACCTACTTTGCGTTAATGATATGCAAGCTAGGCGTTCCCGTCCAAAAAATTGACTCCGAGGCATGTGCGCCGTATTTACACTCCCGGGCAAAATTCACGCCTGGGAGTGGGCGGGTCAAAAAAAATGACGTACGGCCGCTTTTGCGCCGTTTTTTAGCGCCTGGAAAAGGCAGGCGTTAAGGGACCTGTGGGCTCGGAAGGTGCCCAGAGGTGCCCTCCCATGCCCCCAGGGACACCCCCTGTCACCCTTGCCCACCCCAGGAGGACACCCAAGGCTGGAGGGACCCATCCCAGGGACATTAAGGTAAGTTCAGGTAAGTATATATTTTTTTTTTTTTGTGGCATAGGGGGGCCTGATTTGTGCCCCCCTACATGCCACTATGCCCAATGACCATGCCCAGGGGACAGAAGTCCCCTGGGCATGGCCCTTGGGCAAGGGGGCATGACTCCTGTCTTTGCTAAGACAGGAGTCATTTCTATGGGGGTTGGGAGTCGAAAAAAATGGCGCAAATCGGGTTGAGGCGAAAAATTTGCCTCAGCCTGACTTGCCCCATTTTTTGACGCCCAAGCTCCATATCCCCCTACGCCGGCGCTGCCTGGTGTACGTCGTTTTTTTCCACGCACACCAGGCAGCGCCGGCGGCTAACGCCGGCTAACGTCATTGATTAAATACGGCGCCCGCATGGTGCTTCAGAATGGCGTTAGCCAGCGCTAATTTTTTGGACGCAAAACTGCGTTAGCGCAGTTTTGTGTCAAAAAGTATAAATATTGCCCATAGAGTCTATTGGGAAGATGGACTCCTTTACACTGAGGCAAGAGATCCCAAACTTGGTGCCACTAGGAGAGTGGTAGTGCTTCAGGAGTTTAGGGAGTTCATTCTAACCTTAGCTCATGAAATTCCTCTTGCTGGGCATTTGGGACAGACCAAGACGTGGGAGAGACTAGTCAACCACTTCTAATGGCCCAACATGTCCCAGAAGGTCAAGGAGTTTTGTGTCTCCTGTGCCACCTGTCAAGCCAGTGGTAAGACAGGTGGACACCCAAAGGCCCCCCTCATTCCACTTTCAGTGGTGGGGGTCCCCTTTGAAAGAGTGGGTGTGGACATAGTGGGTCCACTTGAACCTCCCACAGCCTCAGGGAACCAATACATACTAGTAGTAGTGGATCATGCTACTAGATACCCTGAACCAATTCCCCTTAGGTCGACTACTAACGCTGCAGTAGCCAAGGCACTAATTGGTATTTTTACCAGAGTGGGTTTTCCTAAGGAGGTGGTGTCTGACAGAGGTACCAGCTTTATGTCAGCATACCTGAAACACATGTGGAATGAGTGTAGGGTGACATAACAAATTCACCCACCATACCATCCACAAACCAATGGTCTTGTTGAAAGATTTAACAAGACATTGAAAGGCATGATCATGGGGCTCCCTGAAAAACTCAAAAGGAGATGGGATGTCCTCTTGCTATGTCTGCTTTTCGCCTACAGAGAGGTGCCTCAGAAGGGAGTAGGGTTTTCCCCCTTTAAACTTCTGTTTGGCCATCCTGTAAGGGGACCACTAGCTCTTGTGAAAGAAGGCTGGGAGAGACCGCTTCATGAGCCTAAGCAAGATATAGTGGACTATGTACTAGGCCTACGTTCAAGGATGGCAGAGTATATGGAAAAGGCAAGTGAAAACCTTGAGGCCAGCCAACAGCTCCAGAAGTTTTGGTATGACCAAAAGGCTGCTATGGTTGAATTTCAACCAGGGCAGAAAGTCTGGATTCTGGAGCCTGTGGCTCCCAGGGCACTTCAGGACAGATGGAGTGGCCCTTACCCAGTGCTAGAAAAGAAGAGTCAGGTCACCTACCTGGTAGACCTAGGCACTAGCAGGACCCCCAAAAGGGTGATCCATGTGAACCGCCTCAAGCTCTTCCATGACAGGGCAGATGTGAATCTGTTGATGATAACAGATGAGGACCAGGAAGCTGAGAGTGAACCTCTCCCTGATCTCCTCTCCACAGACCCTAAGGATGGCTCAGTTGATGGAGTGATCTATTCAGACACCCTCTCTAGCCAACAGCAATCTGACTGTAGGAAGGTCCTGCAACAGTTTGCTGGGCTCTTTTCCCTAACCCCTGGTCAGACACACCTGTGTACCCATGATATGGACACAGGGGACAGCATGCCTGTCAAAAACAAAATATTCAGACAGTCTGACCAAGTTAAGGAAAGCATCAAGGTGGAAGTCCACAAGATGCTGGAATTGGGAGTCATTGAGCACTCTGACAGCCCCTGGGCTAGCCCAGTGGTCTTAGTCCCCAAACCTCACACTAAAGATGGAAAGAGAGAGATGAGGTTTTGTGTGGACTACAGAGGACTTAATTATGTCACCAAGACAGATGCCCATCCCATTCCAAGAGCAGATGAACTCATTGACAAACTAGGTGCTGCCAAATTCTTAAGTACCTTTGACTTAACAGCAGGGTACTGGCAAATCAAAATGGCACCAGGAGCAAAAGAAAAGACAGCATTCTCCACACCTGATGGGCATTATCAGTTCACTGTTATGCCCTTTGGTTTAAAGAATGCCCCTGCCACCTTCCAAAGGTTGGTGAATCAAGTCCTTGCTGGCTTGGAGTCCTTTAGTGCAGCTTATCTTGACGATATTGCTGTCTTTAGCTCCAGTTGGCAGGATCACCTGGTCCACCTGAATAAGGTTTTGAAGGCTCCGCAGACAGCAGGCCTCTCTATCAAATCATCCAAATGGCAGATAGGGCAGGGAACTGTGGTTTGCTTGGGTCACCTTGTAGGTGGAGGACAAGTTCAGCCACTCCAGCCTAAGATCCAGACTATTCTGGACTGGGCAGCTCCAAAAACCCAGACTCAAGTCAGGGCATTCCTTGGCTTGACTGGGTACTACAGGAGAAAAACACAGCTGTCAGGGCACCCATGAATATGTAATTCCAAGTGAGTAATGTATCAATATGTAATGTATAATGGCATTAATACCATGGAGAGTTTCAAGCTCAATTTATTCTTCAACAGAAAAGTTCATCATAGTAACCACAGAATTGTCCTTTGACATCCATGTTCATGTAGTAAACACAGTATTGAAGTCAGTATCCATGTAGCACATACAGCCACAGCCAACACGTGTTTCGTCCTATGAGAACAGTACTCTCACGGACTTCTTCAGGGCTGAAAATAAATGAGAACAGTCACTACTTCATAACATGTGTACAGAACCGTCAAGAGCAGACCATAAAATATATCTTATCGTGACAGTCTCATCCTCTTTCGTTTGGGGGTGGGGTTGTGTAAGGAAATGCCTCCTTGGCATGGTTACCCCCTGACTTTTTGCCTTTGCTGATGCTAAATTATGATTTGAAAGTGTGCTGAGGCCTGCTAACCAGGCCCCAGCACCAGTGTTCTTTCCCTAACCTGTACTTTTGTTTCTACAATTGGCACACCCTGGCATCCAGGTAAGTCCATTGTAACTGGTACCCCTGGTACCAAGGGCCCTGATCCCAGGGAAGGTCTCTAAGGGCTGCAGCATATCTTATGCCACCCTGGGGACCCCTCACTCAGCACAGACACACTGCTTGCCAGCTTGTGTGTGCTAGTGGGGATAAAACGACTAAGTCGACATGGCACTCCCCTCAGGGTGCCATGCCAACCTCACACTGCCTACAGGTATAGATAAGTCACCCCTCTAGCAGGCCTTACAGCCCTAAGGCAGGGAGCACTATACCATAGGTGAGGGCATAAGTGCATGAGCACTATGCCCCTACAGCGTCCAAGCAAAACCTTAGACATTGTAAGTGCAGGGTAGCCATAAGAGTATATGGTATGGGAGTCTGTCACGCACGAACTCCACAGCACCATAATGGCTACACTGAAAACTGTGAAGTTTGGTATCAAACTTCTCAGCACAATAAATGCACACTGATGCCAGTGTACATTTTATTGTAACATACACCCCAGAGGGCACCTTAGAGGTGCCCCCTGAAACCTTAACCAACTACCCGTGTAGGCTGACTGGTTTTAGCAGCCTGCCACACACCAGACATGTTGCTGGCCACATGGGGAGAGTGCCTTTGTCACTCTGTGGCTAGTAACAAAGCCTGTACTGGGTGGAGATGCTTATCACCTCCCCCTACAGGAACTGTACCACCTGGCGGTGAGCCTCAAAGGCTCACCCCCTTTGTGACAGCACCCCAGGGCACTCCAGCTAGTGGAGTTGCCCGCCCCCTCCGGCCACGGCCCCACTTTTGGTGGCAAGGCCGGAGGAGATAATGAGAAAAACAAGGAGGAGTCACTGGCCAGTCAGGACAGCCCCTAAGGTGTCCTGAGCTGAGGTGACTCTGGCTTTTAGAAATCCTCCATCTTGCAGAGGGAGGATTCCCCTAATAGGATTAGGGATGTGCCCCCCTCCCCTCAGGGAGGAGGTACAAAGAGGGTGTAGCCACCCTCAGGGCTAGTAGCCAGACCTAAACACACCCTAAATTTAGTATTTAAGGGCTCCCCAGAACTCAGATTCCTGCAACCTAAGGAGAAGAGGACTGCTGAACTGAAAAACCTGCAGAGAAGACGGAGACACCAACTGCTTTGGCCCCAGCTCTACCGGCCTGTCTCCCCACTTCTAAAGACACTGCTCCAGCGACGCGTTCCCAGGGTCCAGCAACCTCTGAAGCCTCAGAAGACTATCCTGCATCTAGAAGGACCAAGAACTCCCGAGGACAGCGGCTCTGTTCACCCAAGACTGCAACTTTGCAACAAAGAAGCAACTTTGAAACAACACACGTTTCCCGCCGGAAGCGTGAGACTTTGCACTCTGCACCCGACGCCCCCGGGTCGACTTGTGGAGAACAAACACCACAGGGAGGACTCCCCGGTGACTACGAGACCGTGAGTAGCCAGAGTTGACCCCCCTGAGCCCCCACAGCGACACCTGCAGAGGAAATCCCGAGGCTCCCCCTGACCATGACTGCCTGCTTCAAAGGCCCGACGCCTGGTAAAGACTCTGCACTCGCAGCCCCCAGGACCTGAAGGATTCGACCTCCAGTGCAGGAGCGACCCCCAGGTGGCCCTCTCCCTTGCCCAGGTGGTGGCTACCCTAAGGAGCCCCCCCCTTGCCTGCCTGCATCACTGAAGAGACCCCTTGGTCTCCCATTGATTCCTATTACGAACCCGACGCTTGTTTGCACACTGCACCCGGCCGCCACCGTGCCGCTGAGGATGTACTTTCTGTGTGGACTTGTGTCCCCCCCGGTGCCCTACAAAACCCCCCTGGTCTGCCCTCCGAAGACGCGGGTACTTACCTGCTGGCAGACTGGAACCGGGGCACCCCCTTCTCCATTGAAGCTTATGCGTTTTGGGCACCACTTTGACCTCTGCACTTGACCGGCCCTGAGCTGCTGGTGTGGTAACTTTGGGGTTGCTCTGAACCCCCAACGGTGGGCTACCTTGGACCCAAACTTGAACCTCGTAGGTGGTTTACTTACCTGCAATAACTAACAAACACTTACCTCCCCCAGGAACTATTGAAAATTGTAGTGTCTAGTTTTAAAATAGCTATATGTCATTTATGTGAAAACTGTATATGCTATTTTGCTAGTTCAAAGTTCCTAAAGTTTCAACATGAAATATCTTTCATTTGAAGTATTACTTGTAAATCTTGAACCTGTGGTTCTTAAAATAAACTAAGAAAATATATTTTTCTATACAAAAACCTATTGGCCTGGAATTGTCTCTGAGTGTGTGTTCCTCATTTATTGCCTGTGTGTGTACAACAGATGCTTAACACTACTCCTTTGATAAGCCTACTGCTCGACCACACTACCACAAAATAGAGCATTAGAATTATCTCTTTTTGCCACTATCTTACCTCTAAGGGGAACCCTTGGACTCTGGGTATACTATTCCTTACTTTGAAATAGTGCATACAGAGCCAACTTCCTACACTCTGACTCCTCACCCATGTTCATTCTCCAGTCACACTGCCTCGTCCCAAGGCTCCCGTCCCCATTCCCATCACTCACAGACAGGACAGTGACATTGCAACTCACATGCTGTTCTGGTGCCCCATACAACTGTCCATACAGGGGTAGGACCCCATCCACGAGCTTCTCCAATTCCTCCTGGGTGAAGGCTAGGGCCCTATCTCCTGCAGGACGTGGCATCTTGGCAACCAGAGTCAGAACACAGCAGCACACGCAGTAGAGGTCTTCTATGCACGAATGTCAGGGGTCAAGTGAGCCTGAGCAACTGAAATGGCGGTTACATCTGCAGCGGACATCACCCTCACCGCCGGCAGAGATCAGCATTGGATCCTGTCTCCCATAGGCAACATTGTTAACCAATGAGGAGTTGCACTGCGGCTGCAACCGCCTACCGCCATGACATGTTACGCCTGCGGGATGGGCTAACTTCCGTCTGTCCTGTGCATCCAGGACAGGCTGCTGCCATTTTACATGTGCAATGTGAATTGAGAGTGCATTCTAGGTGTGTCATTGGTTTCATTTTGTGAATGGTGCACATCGTGATTCCTACTCCCTCCTATTCTCAGGTATGGTGGAAGGGTGAGGATGAGGAAAGCTCCGGTGTACAGAACCCTAGTTCACCTTGCCCCCCTGGAGGAGCGACCTGTCATTCAGGCCTATCGTCTGAACCGTCAGACCATCATGGAGCTGGTGAGCCAGTTTGAGCTGGATCTGTTGCATGCCAATCGTCATTCCAATGCCATCCCTTCACAGTACAGATGTTGTCAGTCCTCCACTTCCTTGCCTCAGGGTCGGTCCAGATTACAGTGGCCTTGGCAGCAGGGATGACACAGCCCATTTTCAGCAACTTCCTGAGGGATGTAATATGTGCCCTGCTAAAACATCTGCGCAGCTACATCAGGTTCACCCAGCGTGCGGATTTGGCCACCGTCAAAGCTGCATTTTACGAATTGGCACATGCACCTCATTGATGGCACCCACATCGTACTGGTGCCACACAGGAACAGTGAACAAGTGTATAGGAACCATTGAAACTTCCATTTCACCAATGTACAGGTGGTGTGTGTCGCTGACAAATATATCACACAAGTAACTGCAACGTTCCCTGGTTCCGTGCATGACTCATACCTTGTACAGAACAGCACTGTCCCAGACATGATGGCACCATTTTAGAGGGAGCGGGCCTGCCTCATCGGTATGTATCTTTTCAAATGTATGCACTATCTCCCAGAGATGTGGAGGGCTCAGATGGGTTGTGGCTGTTGGAAGGAGCCGGCTCGTGGGGGGTGGACTGATGCTGGATGGTGGTGAGCAGTCTGCAACCTCTGGTTCTCCTGCACGGTGGTGATGATCTGGCCCTTGGTGTCCTGGGTTTGGTGGTATGCACCCAGGATTTGGGTGAGGGTGTCCAGGACAGTCTGGTGTTTTGGTTGGCCCCTCCCTTGGACCACTGTACCCCTAGACCCCTGTGCCCCTGGCACAGTGTGCCGACTCCCAGTGGCCGCAGGCCCTTCATTGTCTGGGGTGTGTGCAGTAGACCCCGACCCCTCTACTGTGGTGCACATTTTTGATTGAGAGGTCCCTGGGGCACAGGTTTGTGGAGGGGGGGCTTACTGAGGTCTTGTAGACACATGGGAGGGGGTGTCCGGTATGTCCATGGTTGGGCTGTTGGGAGTGGACTGACCAGTCGGCTCTGATGGCCTAGGCAAGTCGACCCCAACCAGACATCTGGTTGGGCCTTCATCCTGGTGAGGGCTATCCTCTGCAGGGTGGCAGTGGCAGGGTCACCTGTGGATAGAAAGGTGGAGAATTTGTATGTGGGTGTGTAGTAGTCATTTCCATGGTGTGGTGCATGCAGTGGCACTGCAGACATTGATCTGGGAATGGGGATTATGCCATGGTTACCTGTGCCATGATGGGTTGTGGATGATGGTTGGCACTGCTGTCATTGTCATATGTGGGGACGCTGTTGTGGCAACCAGTATGGTTGCCCATGCAGCTGCTCCACTTTGATATAGGACTGTGCTTTTTGTTGCTGTGTGCGGATTGATGCATTGTGGGAGTTGTGGTTCTACACTTTGTGATTGTCACCCGTGCATGGGAGGGTTGTGTGTGGGGATGGTGGGAAACAGGTGGTTTGGCATGCATGTGAGAGGCGTAGGGTGATTGGGAGGGGTGCAGTGGTGTGTAATAGGGTGGACTGGGGAGAGGTGGGAGGCATGCTGGACTGAATTGTTCGGTGCCTTGGGGGGGGACTGAATGACTTACCAGAGTCGAGACCTCCGATGATACTAGTCAGGCCCTCTGGTTGCATGATGTCCAAGACCTTCTCCTCCCAGGATGTTAACTCAAGGGGAGGAGGTGGGGGTCCTAGCTGCCATGGAACAGACTTTCCCCCTGAAGTCGTTCCACCTCTTTCTGATATCTCCCCTTGTGCGTGGACAGGTGCAGTCTGAGTTGACTGTGTCGATGATCCTCTGTCATAACTCTGTTTTCCTCGCCAATGATGTTTGCTGGACTTGGGCACCCTTCAGTTGTGGCTCTCCTTTGACGATCTCATCCACCATGACCAGCAGCACATTATCTGTGAAACGTGGGTGCTTCTGGCGTGACATGTTGTTCAGGGGGTGTGCTGTGCAGGTAGGGTGCTGTGTGGGGGGATTGGTGGTGTGGGGTGTGTGAAGGTAGGGGGAAGATGGGTAGTGCGGGTGGTGTGTGCTAAGTGTGCAATGTGAAGGTGTTTGTAGTGCATGGGATATACTTAGTAGCTTGTGTCTCTGTGGCTGGTCGCGGGAGTCACAAGGGATTTTGGGTGTGGGGGGGGTTTATAGTACCATGAGCAGATGTGTGTGGTGTATGTGTTTCAGGTGTGGGGGATTCAAACTGTCCAATGTGGTGTGGGCTACTATTGGCAGTGCCTTTTTGTACCGCAGCGATGCAAACCGCCAATGGTTTACTGAAGTGCAACTGCCACTGTGCTGGGAACCGTCTCGTAATGGGGTGGTCAGAATGTTGTTGATGTAGCAGGATTGGTGGTTGATCTATTACTCTTCTACTGTAGGTAGGGCTAGCGGTGTTGGTTTTGTGGCTGGATTTGGGCATTTACTTCTTTGTGATTCATAATACGGCGGACACTGTACCGTCACCACTAGCGGTATGGTGGCGGCATTTCGCATGGCAGTCTTGCCCCAAAACTGCCCAAACCATAATGAGGGCCTTTGTCTTGTACAAGTTACGAAGTTTGGTCTGTAACACCTTTGCCTAGGGTTCTATGTTAATTTTATTATTAATCTATTCTGTTAAAGCTTTTCCTCTTAACGTGGAGTGAAATAATTGCGTTTTCTTGATCGATTTAAATTGAGCTTGGTGATCAAGCTTTTATGTGAGGGCTGTGTTTTGCGAAAGTGCTGTTGTTCTTTTTGCTGACCCATGCAGGAACATAAAGCTTACAAAGCAGCATCATAGAAGATGATTTTCTGGTGCTGTTTTTGAACAGGAAACCTATAGTAGTCTGATTTCACACTGATATCTTTCAAATTGATGCTGCCATCAGGAAGATAGGGGCATATTGATACCTATTGGTGCAAAACTGCACTAATGCAGTTTTGCACCAAAAAGTTGAGCATCGGCTTGCGCCATTCCGGAGCACCAGCTGGGCGCCATATTTGTGGAATGGCACAAGTTAGTGCAAAGGGTGGGTTAGTGAACATAAAATGGCATTAGCCGGGTGGGGCTGGTGCATTGGAAGAAGGGGGTTTTGCACCAAAAAATCACGTTAGACTGGTTAGAGTAAAAAAAGATGACTCTAACCAGCCTAGCGTCATTTTCTGACCCAAAACCATCCATACCACATGACTCCTGTCTTAGAAAAGACAGGAGTCATGCCCCCCACCACAATGGCCAGCACAGGGGACCAGTGTCCCCTGGGCATGGCCATTGCACCCTGTGCCACGCAAGGGGCTCCAGGTTGGGCCTCCGATGGCACTTTAATTAAAAACAAATTACATACCTATACTTACCCTACTTACCTGAGATGGGGTCCTCCATCATCCGGTGTCCCTCTGGTGTGGGGGAGGTGTTCCTGGGGCTTGAGGAGGGCACCAGTGGACCCATTCCATGGTATTTAATCATGGAAATGGGTCCACAGGTCCCTTAATGCCTGGTCTGACCCAGACATTAAATAATGGTGATTTAGCCACACCTCCCACCCGTGTATCATTTTAGCACAAGGGGATAAATATGGCGCTATCGGGTTAGCACCATTTTTTAGATGGGAACGCCTACCTGGCATCTCATTGACGCAAGGTAGGTTTACGCATCTAAAAAATGGTGGAAACTCCAATATTTTTACGTTAGACTGGCCAAACGTCAAAATATAAATATGGAGTTAGTTTTGGGACAAATTTGAATTAAAATAAATGACGCAAATTCGGCACAAATGGGGTATAAATATGCCCCATAGGACCCACATTTATATCGTGGGTGCTCCTATTTACAGCGAAAATACCCATAGGCCCAGTTCCAAATCCTTCTGTCACTCAGTAAATCTTGCAGTTCGAGTCTAAGGACTAAGCAATCACAGGTATAATGGTAGAAATCCAATAAAAAGGAACACTAAGAAAACGTGAAAGGGAAGTAAAGACCCACGAGTAACGTAATTATCAAAATTAACTTGCAAAGTAAGCTTTAATGTGTTTACCTCAAGGGAAACAATATACAGATGCAAGACTCATAATGCTGCAAACGACAACCTGGCGAGGTTTAAGTGAAACTAAAGGGGACGCGGTAATTGGCAACAGTGACGGATTCAATGTGATATATCATTGACCAAGCCCAAGCGAAGCTGAAATTACATTCAAGGAGAGCCGAAGACTGATGCAGTGCAATCTTTTTCTCATTAAATGGACAATTAAAGTGATGGCTTTTGTCACTAAACAAGACGGAGTATGTACTTATCTTGTTGGTATTAGTGTGTGAGGGAACCAGTGCATTTTAAGGGACGCTTTTTTCTTTATTCCGTGCTCACAAATTGTCACCCTGGGTCTCCTCATTTTCTAAATCCGACTCTGGTTAATTGGAACTGCCATTATTTGAAGTGAGGCAGCTTTAAAAAAGAATACTCTTGCGACAAAAAACAATATAAAGTGAGAAGAGGAAAGCCATGAAAGGGATCTGTGAAGCCCCATTTACAAAACAACACACCATGCTCTGAAAACACGTCTGATGATTTAGAAATGCAAAAGAGATCAATAATGGGAGGCCCACTCCCTTACACAATTGAAACCTAAGGATAATACAAAATAAATAAATCAAAGTCTGTGCAAGAAGAATGACACCGAGAGCGCACAGGAGCCGGAATTTACATTTTCCTCCGATGGACCTTTTTACGTTGGTCCAGAAAAACGAGAGTTACAACAGCAAATTTACAGTGACGTTCATTTGGCCCCACCATAAGGACCAGAAGTCAATAAATGAAATTGAAATATCCTAATTGATTCAGTCTCAATAGATTAAGGTACAGAGCAATTACAATTACAGCTTTACAGAAACTCAGAATTAAAAATACATGTTCCAAAAATAAATTCTACTCTCTCCATTTAACATGAAGTCATTTAAACATTTTTTAGTCAGGTTTTAAGCAAGGAATGAGAATAATTCAGAAATAAATCTTAAGGATTGTTGGAATAAAGGTGCCCGGAAAGTTGCTTTGGAGCAATATGGGAAGGCGTGTAGGTGCCAATATGGAAGTCTTTTAGAAAAGGAACAAGGGGCATATTTATACTCCTTTTGCGCCGAATGTGCGTCGTTTTTTTCGACGCAAATTCGGCGCAAAACTAACGCCATATTTATACTTTGGCGTTAGACGCGTCTAGCGCCAAAGTATGGGCAAATAGCGTAATTTTTTTGCGTGAACGCCTTCCTTGCGTTAATGAGATGCAAGGAAGGCGTTCCTGTCTAAAAAAATGACGGCGACGCAAATGCGTCGTATTTATACTCCCGGGCAAAAATCACGCCCGGGAGTGGGCGGGGCAAAAAACCCCGCATTTGCGCCACTTTTTAACGCCTGGGTCAGGGTAGGCGTTAAGGGGCCTGTGGGCTCAAAATGAGCCCACAGGTGCCCTCCCCTGCCCCCAGGGACCCCCCCTGCCACCCTTGACCACCCCAGGAGGACACCCAAGGATGGAGGGACCCATCCCAGGGACATTCAGGTAAGTTCAGGTAAGTATAATTGTTTTTTTTTTTTTTTTTTTGGGTTGCATAGGGGGGCCTTATTTGTGCCCCCCTACATGCCACTATGCCCAATGACCATGCCCAGGGGACATAAGTCCCCTGGGCATGGCCATTGGGCAAGGGGGCATGACTCCTGTCTTTACTAAGACAGGAGTCATGTAAATGGCGTCTGGGCGTCGTTAAAAATGGCGCAAATCGGGTTAAGACGATTTTTTAGCGTCAACCTGACTTGCGCCATTTTTAAGACGCCCTAACGGCATTTTTCCCTACGCCGGCGCTACCTGGTGTACGTGGTTTTTTTCCACGCACACCAGGCAGCGCCGGTCTGCTTGCGCCGGCTAACGCCATTCAATAAATACGGCGCCCGCATGGTGCTTCAGAATGGCGTTAGCCGGCGCAAAATTTTTTGACGCTAAACTGCGTTAGCGCAGTTTAGCGTCAAAAAGTATAAATACGGGCCCAAATATTTAGCATAAACCTTCACGCTTGCAAGAATAAAGGGAAGCAGAGAGGTCTAATTCCTTCGGATTCCGAAGGGAATCTGCCTTAACACCTATCAGTGCAAGCCTTAATTAGAACAAACAGAACCAGGGGTGTCTCCTCCGCTAAGGCGGAGGAGCGTCACCCCACCAGATTGTGGGGAAAGAAAAAATAAAATAATAATAATGCAATGTTATTATAATTTTATTTTTCCTGGGTGTAAGAGGCAGGGTGGGGCTGGGCTGGAGGGAGGGGGCCAGAGGAGGGCTGTGGAGGGGTGTTGTGGCACAAAGTGTGCATGTCTGGTTGGCCTGCCATGTTGGGCTGGCCAAACAGACATGCACACTTTGCATGTTCTCTACCCGGCTGTATTGCACAGGTGAGCGGAGAACATGCACAGGCTCCCACTCCCAGTCTGAACGGTGAAACAGGCCACTCAGACCAATCATGCCACTGCTGTCATGCTGGTGACAGCAGTGTCGTGAATAGCTGGGAACTTGTGTGCAGCTGGGAAGAGGACGGAGACGAACAAGTCTCCCCCGAAGATAAGTGTTTTTTTTTATTTTTAAAAAGTTTTCACCCCCCCTTCCCGCCACTTCCGTTGAGTGGCAGCCACCACTGAACAGAACTTTGAACATCAGTGGAATTTTCCTTTCCCTTTCAGGAACCAATGGTTTGCGTGTCCATTTCGTAAATTTTAACATCATCCAGGTTTCTCATCTTACAGAACTCGAACAGTGTTTGCGACCTTGAGTGTCCCACGTTCCTGGTATGATGAATAGGAGAATTCAGCTGCTCATTAAATCTTCACTTCTCATGCCAAGACTTTGGCCCTCATTCTGACCTTGGCGGGCGGCGGAGGCCGCCCGCCAAAGTCCCGCCGTCAGGTTACCGTTCCGCGGTCGAAAGACCGCGGCGGTAATTCTGACTTTCCCGCTGGGCTGGCGGGCGGTCGCCTTCAGACCGCCCGCCAGCCCAGCGGGAAAGAGGCTTCCACGATGAAGCCGGCTCGGAATCGAGCCGGCGGAGTGGAAGCTGTGCGACGGGTGCAGTTGCACCCGTCGCGTATTTCACTGTCTGCGCAGCAGACAGTGAAATACATGTAGGGGCCCTCTTACGGGGGCCCCTGCAATGCCCATGCCAGTGGCATGGGCACTGCAGGGGCCCCCAGGGGCCCCGCGACCCCCCCTACCGCCATCCGGATCCCGGCGGTCAGACCGCCGGGATCTGGATGGCGGTAGGGGGGGTCGGAATCCCCGCGGCGGTGCAGCAAGCTGCGCCGCCGTGGAGGATTCAATGGGGCGGCGGTACACTGGCGGGAGCCCGCCAGTGGTGCCGGTCCGACCGCGGCTTTACCGCCGCGGTCGGAATCCCCATTGGAGCACCGCCGGCCTGTCGGCGGTGCTCCCGCGGTCCTCCGCCCTGGCGGTCTTTGACCGCCAGGGTCAGAATGAGGGCCTTTATCTTCCCAGGCATTGCTATCAATAAAACTAATACATTAACCCAAAAACGTTTTCTTTAGCTAACAGGACCTTGAAATGTACGAGCAAAGAAAAATACTATCCAAACAGAAACACATTTCAGATTTAGGGGCATAGTTTCAAGAAAGTGGTGCATTGTAGACGATGTGCCACTTTCTTGCACCCCCCCCACTGGCACTTAACAAAACCATGGTTGCACCATATTTACAATATGGTGCACCATGGTGGTCGTTAGCACAATAGTCTCAACATTTTTATTGCTATTGTGGCACATTTCTATACTAGTGTCAAACACGTTGACGCTAGTGCAGCAAAGCACAGGGTGGCCCATTGAATATAATGAGTGTGCCATTTTAACACCTGCTCAGAGCAGGCGTTGAAAATGATGGAAAATATGGCACAATGTTGTCAATTTCACTGTTCCATTTTTCAGGCCTCCCTGCACCAAAACGTCCCCCTTGCATACATTATGCCTGATGCAGGCTTAACGTAGTGCAAGGGGTCGCAAAGTAGCGGAATGCAAGCATTGTGCCACCTTGTAAATATGGCTCTGTGGAAAAGCCACATAAGCGCCCCCTCAGCATTAAAGAAAATGCCGCCATTGTGGCACAATGGGCTTGTAAATATACCCCTAAAGGTCTTTAGTCATGCTAACTTCAACTCAACCTTAAATGTGCATTTCATACAAGGTTATACAAATGCACTTTCAATTTTCGTAATAAATGCAAAACATGAAGACAGAAATACATGTTATTTCAACTAATGCAACTTAAAGTATATAGGTAAATGCGAATAATGAATACATGAAAACATTCTTAAATGAACATTAGTGTGCATATTTATAAGGCTGCATACTTTGAGTGGTTACATTTCATTGCACATATGTTAACAATTTTAAAGCGTACAGTAAATACAATGCAAATATAAATGAGTTTCTGTGCAATGACTGACGTGTAAAGGATAACCCTGGTCTTTTCATGCCAGCCATTGTGCTGATTGAAGTGAGTAAACTGCAGCGCCAATACTGTTATAGTTCATCCCAACACAGTACATGTGAGTATGTTTATGTGAGTAGGTGTGCTCTATTCACATGGAGTGTAAGTAGACCTCATTAAATTTGCTTTATATTCAGCACACCAGGAAATGTTTTGTGACTTCCTTTGGGTTACAGTTCGGTCACTGGTAGCACTTTGATGGATATTTTTTCACATTGTTGGGGTAGTGGAACCTGCACAAGTGCAGCTAACAAAGTGAAGCTCGGACAGCTCTTAGACAGAACTGCACTTGCACACACCTACTAGTGGTATTTCACTACGGAGGTGGTAATCCTGGAGCAGTGAACCAATTTTAGCTGATTCACTGTATCATACTGAGGTATATAGCTTATGTGATCTCATCAGGAGTGGAATGCTCACAAAGCTTTGCCTCAGGCTGAGGTCACATATGACCTCATCATAGAATGTGGAGTGTTGATTATGTTGGAGGAGAGCAGAGAAGAGAGCTGGTTGTACAGGGCTGCTGGTGGATGGGATGCTTCAATAAAGGACCTACAATATATTCTTGAAGATTCTTGTTCATCTTTTCTACACTTGCGAAGAGGGTCTTTGGAGCATCTCAACACAAACGGTTACCTCAAAGAACTCATTTTCGGACTCTAACAAGGCCTTTCTGCTGTTCTTGGGAAGGTACTTTCATTTTTTAACGGAATTTTTTATTTTTTTTAGTACTTTTTCATCAACCATTGCCAACGGTCTTCCTTGCCTCGCGCTCCCTCAGCGCGCTCTCTTTGCTGCTACGGCTTGCGCTGCACTCACGCTGAAGCCGTTCTGCCACTCGCGCTCCGGAGCGCGCAAGTCCTTTGAAGTTATTACGGCTTGCGCTCCACTTGCGCCGAAGCCGTATTGTCCACTCACGCTCAGGAGCGCGCAAGCAATATTGGATGGAGTCGTTTGAAGTGTTTGCAGTTTGGGAACTGCACCGACTCCTCTACCGGCTCAGCCAAGTTGTTCGGGGTCTTCCTCTCTCGGGGTTGTCACATGCTCGCAGTTGATCTTCGTCACTTCAGGAAATAAACAATTAAAAAAAAACTTAAGGAAACAAGGGCTATTTCCTCAAGAAAAACAACCGAGTGAAACAATTAAATACACAGATATCGATCTCTCTGCATGAGAACTTTAGTCTACTTTCCAACTAAGACTGTTGAAGCTAAAGAAGTGTCTTAATTAATTTTAAGTTTGCAGTACTACTGGAATTTTGTTCTAATTTCTGCAATTTTCCATTTCAGAATAAAGAATAGTGGGAGAATATAATAGGAAAACATAAATAAGAACTTACTACAAATTTAATACAAACCTAACATAATGCAGAATATTCCTCCACCCCCTTTCTTTTTAACCATACCTGGCGAACCACCGATAAAATGGTCCAAATGCAAAAAAAGTTTCTCCATTATTCCAGGGTCTGTGGAACTAATTTATCCAATGAGAGAAAGGCAGCACTTCTTATGCATTTGTCTTGGTTGTGAGGGTCAGGAAATATTCGAAAACCTGCCGGATCCTGGTGAAGAGGCTACAGATCTTAATGAGTTCGAGATGTGTTTGAAGAAACTTGATTTATTCTGGAGCGTTATCATTTTGGCATGAGAGAACAAAGACCAGGTGAAAGCATTGAGGAGTACATTACTGCCCTTAGGAAACTTGCTTCTACATGTAAATTTGGGAGCACGATTGAAGAAAGGATCCGTGATCAGTTTATGTTAAGGTGTGCTAGTGACAAAATCAGACAGGAGTTATGGAGCAAGGATGATCCAACGTTGCAAGAAGTCATCATCCTTGCCAAGAGTGTGGAGCACACCTTAGCTTGTGTTGAGGAACTGGGAAAGGGAAAAAATATAGATGTGAACAAAATCACCATGAAAAAAGAACCAACTGGTGCAAAAGGCAACAGCGTTGAACGAGAGGATGACCAAGTTGATCAAGGAGTAGTGAGCAGGTACAAGGATGCAAAGTGTTTCCATTGTGGGAACATAGGACACTATGCATAGTACAGAAAATGTCCAGCTATGAACTCAACCTGTAGGTTATGCAACAAGAAAGGACATTTTGGTAAATGTTGCAAATCACAAAGAAGTCAGACGACAGTGAAAGTAGTCGAGGACTGCATATTATCAGTCTCTATGGGCATGGAAAAGAAGAAACATCCCAAAAATATAGTCACCATTTTAGGAGTATCAAGTGAAATGTTATTCGACTCTGGGGCCTGGTTGACATTGATCTCCAATGAGGTTTTTGATGAACAACTGAGTCACAAAGTAAAGTTAAAAGATCCTGACGTTGTTCCAGGGGGTTATGGAGGTCAAGTCATTGATCTGAGAGGTTATTTTGAGGCTGAGATTGCTTTCAAGTCAAACACTATCCGTGGGAAGGTTTATGTTCCCATTAAAGGAGACAGTGTCTTGAGTTGGCCTCATCAGAAAGGTCTGAGAGTCATTCTGGATCCTAACTCTCCTTCCCCTGCCATGATCAAGGAAGACTATGTTAACACTTTGCATCACATATGTGAGCTGGATGTGCAGGAGCAAGTCCCTTTACCAGGATTTGTTGAGGAGTTCAAGGAAGTTTTTAGCGACAAATTATGCTGTTTGAAAAAATACACTCATCAGATAAGGTTGAAAGAAGGCACGGTTCCGGTGGCGGCTAAGGTGCGTCCTGTCCCTATTTCTCTAAAAGATAATGTTGAGAGAGAAATTAAGAGATTGAGCGATGAGGGAATCATTGAGCCGGTAGAGTCATCTGAATGGATTTTGCCAATTGTTGTGGCAAGGAAACAGTATGGAGAGCTGAGACTGATCATTGACCTGAGGAACCTCAACAGATGTGTGGTCAGCGACCAGTTTCCTTTGCCTAACATCTCAGAAATGGCCACGATGCTATCCGGTTCCAAATACTTTAGTAAATTTGATCTAACTTCTGTGTACCATCAGATTAAATTGCACCCGGATTCGCGTGACTACACTACGTTCATCACTCTGTTTGGCACATTTAGATTCATAAGGATGCCTTTTGGCTTAGTCTCAGCAGCTGCTGTATTCCAATGACTTATGTACAATCTGTTTGGCTCCAAACCTGGAGTGAAGTGTTTCCAGGACGATATTTTGATACATGGGAGCACTTTGGATGAGCATAATTTGAGAGTTAGGAAAGTTCTAAGCAGTCTCAGAGACCATGGTTTGACTCAAGTTAAAGAAGTGTTTTTTTGGGAAAACTGAAGTTGAATATCTTGGACATAAGATCACAGCAGGAGGGTTATGTCCAAAGGAAGAATTAGTAGAAAACTTTTTGAACCTGTGTGTTCCTGAGAAGAAGGAAGAATTGTTATCTTTTCTTGGGATGATAGAATTTCATGCTACATTTTTGCCCAATTTAGCATCAAAAACGGTCTGCATGCATAAACTTTTGAAGAAAAATGGCGAGTTCTTGTGGGACGATGAGTGTCTGAGAGAATTTGAGGATATCAAGGCAGAGTTATCTTCAATTGGGTCTTTGAAATCGTTCGATCCTGACAAGAAGTGTGTGATAATGACTGATGCATGTGAGAGAGGACTGGGGGCTGTGTTGTTACAGGAAATGGATAATCATGATCTAAAACCCATAGTATTTTGTTCCAGGATGCTGCGGAGACCAGAAGTCAACTACTCCACCATAGAAAAAGAGGGCCTGAGTGTGTATTGGGCGATGAATAAACTCAGGAATTTTGTGTGGGGAAGAGAGTTTCAAATCTTTACAGATCACAAGCCTTTGGTGGAGGTGTTTATGAGGAAGGGTCTGGACATGATTTCAGGAAGAATTAGTAGAAGGGTTATCAGTCTACAAGATTACAATTATACTGTGCACTATGTCCCAGGGTCTTACAACAAAGTTGCGGATTGTCTTTCCAGATTAAGTTCAGAAGTAGAAGAGTTTCCTGAGAAGGAGGGACAAAAAGATATATGTGTGTGCAGCGTAACTGGAAGTGTGGTGGAACAAGAAGAGTGGGTGAAGGCTGTAGCTGAGGATAGGGTACTACAACAGGTGTGTGAAGAAATCACATTCGGTTGGAGAAGGATAAGGATCTATGTGGTTTCTGGAAAGTGAAAGATGAATTGTCAGTGGAAGATGGTATCCTGTTGCGTGGATTAAGGTTGGTAGTTCCAGTAGAGTTGAGAGGAAAAATTATTGAGCTTGGGCATGAAGGGCACCAAGGTATGAGTAGAACGAAGGCAAGGATTCGTCTTAATTATTGGTGGCCAGGAATGGATTTGATGGTTGAGAGATTGGTAAGGGAGTGCGCAGACTGTTGCAACAGTGACAAAGTTTACAAGACCAGGGTGCCTCCTATGTGTGTAAGGGACATGCCGCACAAACCATGGGAAATAGTGGCTGCTGACATTGTGGGACCTGTGCATGACAGAGGTGGTTTTAACTATCTTATAGTTTTGATTGATCAATTTTCTAGGTGGGCAGAAATTGGTATTTGCAGTTCCACTGAGACCAGAAGGATAATCACATTTTTCAAGGATATTTTTGGTCGTGAGGGTTTGCCCAATACTATAGTGATGGACAATGGACCACAGTTTGTTTCAAAGGAAATGGAGGAATTTCTTCAAAAGTTTGGCATTAAGCATAAGAGGTGTTCACCATATCATCCGGAAGGGAATGGTACGGTGGAGATATTTAACAGGTGTGTGAAGGAATGTATACAGTTAGAGGTTGCGTCTAATGGGGACTGGAAAGACGGTCTGAAAACATTTCTTCATGCTTACAGGGTCACACCACATTCTACCACGGGTAAGGTTCCTTTTGATCTTTTCAGAGGTCGCAAATGCAATACTCCTCTTTCACCTGCGTGGGTGTGTTGGGGTAAAAATGATAGGGCACCTAAGAGTGTTGTGGGTGAGGAGAATGAGTATGAGAAGGTATGTGTACAGAAGAGGAAGGAGTACTATGATGACAAGAAAAGTACACATTACATTGATGTGAAAATTGGGGATCAAATTCTGGTTAGAAAACCAACTTTGTGTAAAGGTGGGAGTAAATTTTAAGGACCGTTTGAAGTTATTAAACTTTTTAGGAATGCTGTGAAAATTAAGGATGGAAGAGTGTGGAACCTTAATAGAGTTGTCAAGTCTAAAGGGAGAAGATAATTTTGTTGTCAATAGTTTTTAATTGTTTTTTTTGTGTTCTTGTTCTTTATATTCTTATTTATCTCAATGTAAATATATGCAATTAGTTTCCTTATGGGGTTTCAATGTAAAGAGGGAAGGTGTGTGGTATATAGCTTATGTGATCTCAGCAGGAGCGGAATGCTCACAAAGCTTTGCCTCAGGCTGAGGTCACATATGACCTCATGATAGAATGTGGAGTGTTGGTTATGTTGGAGGAGAGCAGAGAGGAGAGCTGGCTGTACAGGGCTGCTGGTGGATGGGATGCTTCAATAAAGGACCTAAAATTTATTCTTGAAGATTCTTGTTCAGCTTTTCTACACATACCTTACCAATGAATTACCATAATAGGAGCAAAATTATGCAAGCTATGGAGGTGTGCAGAAAGAGAGGGTGGTCAATTTGTGACTTGCACATCCAAGTGGGTATTTCTGCTCAACAGAAATAGTGGTGTGCAAGACTTAAAAATGACCTGTCAATGCAATGAAATACCATTTTTAAAACACATGCAGTCAACGCGTCCAGCACATTGCTTCTTTGAAAAGTATTAGGCTCATTCCTTTTGTGAATTGTTATTCTGTAGATTTGCATGGCTGAATGGAAAAAAGAGAACTTTAACTGATCTCTGTAAAATACCCAGGTACATTGCAGGGAAATGCCAGCCAATGTTTAAGTTCCATGGAATCTGGAAATTCACACACAGAAAGAGGGGATGCTATAATGAAAGAAAAGTTGCCCCAGTCTATAGGCTGAAGTGAGTGCCCCATCACAACAATCTTAATTTACAGACCCTTCAAGGAGGCATACCTTCAAGGGATCAAATAGAGGTTCTAAAAACCAGCAGAAACAAACTAAGATCTCAGGGAGAAACTGTAAAATTCTCTGCCAGCCACAAAACAATAACTATTAAGGAAATACCCATAAAACCGATTCACAGTCTTCATCCCCCTCCCCCCACCTTAGGTATTTTCAGTATTCAGGGTACACCCTGAGAGGTCCATTACAACAACTCTCTCTAAAAACTGAATATGGCAAGTTAGTTTTCACTCTCAACGTTATAAGTCTGAGGATCCAAAAAATGTTTTAAACAGTTATGAGTATTGCCGATATGTCCTGAAGATGAAGGCCCACCAGAGTGCCTTCACTGTACAAATCACAACAGAACTTTGAATGGGTTTGTTGTCCTAGAAAATGAATAGGTCATTTGCAGAAATCTGAAATGTAATTTAAGGTCTCTGTTTTGTATGTTCACCCCCAATATTTTGGACTGATGCTACTAGTTTATGCAATCTGTGCACTGAGATCCTGCCAACCAGGCCCCAGTGCATGTGCTCTGACCCATCAAAGATTGTGTAATTTGACACAAAATCCTGATTGGTACATTTAATTTACCTGTAAGTCCCTTGCATTTGGTACCCAGTGTACTTAGAGCCTGTAAGGTAAATGTCACTAGTAGACTGCAGTACTTATAGTGCCACCACTAGATTGTCCATGTAAAACATGATCCTAGGCATGCCAGAGAAGCCTAGCTTTTCAGTTTTGCAACTGCCCTTTTGAGCTGCTAAAATTAGCCTTTCAACAGGCCTAAACTTTCCTGTTTAATATGTATAAGTGACTGACTTATATAACAGCTTTTGCATGACTTCAGTTTGGAAATAACCACAACCATGGTTCAAAAACTCACATTTTTAGAAATACAATCTGATGTAATGTCAAATTTTAAATTACACTTTTGAAAACAGTTTTCGAAAGTTGGCTTGTTCCTGCCTAGAGCCTCTGGCAGCCTTTTCAGAGTTTAGGCCTTATAATGGCGGTTCGACCACTGAACCGCCAATACGGCAGTCGGGGAGACCCCAAAGAGCCGACCGCCTTTCCACTGCCATATTATGATCACCCCGCTGGACTGGCCGGTGGAAACAGTGCAGCAGCATTGGCTTTAGCTCTAAGGGAGAACTGAGGCCAATGCCACTGCACTGTTGGTGCTGCCAGCACACTCAGAATGTGCACTCTCTGCCAAGACAGACAGAGTGCATTCTGAGTAGCTGCCAGGGGGCCTCTCCACTGCCCACAACATGGGAATAGGCAGTGCATGGGCCTCCTGTGGCCCTGTCTCTGCTTATCTGACGGCCTTTTCATAGCGGTGTCCCCTCCATGGAAAGACTGGCAGAAAGGCAAGTCATGATCAGCATGTGGGTGCTGACATCGGCACCACCTTGCTTGACCATGACTTGCACCACTGCCAACCCACCAGGATTCATGATCCTGTCGGTGGTCTTGTGGCGGCCTGACCACCAGCATCCTAACCTGGCAGTCAGACCGCCAAGGATGTGGCAGTCAGACACCTATGATGGTACGGCGTTCTGTACTCATAATCAGGCCTTTAATCCACAATGTATCACCTGACAGCCTATTGAGAGGATCAAAAGGAACTTGGCTAGGTATGACCTCCTCCTGATAAGATGGGTTGTTCCCACCAACTGCACAAGCTTCAAAGGGAGAGTCCCTAATTTCCCTAGAAACACCTCAAGGGTGTGCTCAACGTTCTGGCCAGGGCAAGTGGGATAGTTGAGGGCCAAACCTCTAGGAAATTATATCAAAGTCGGTAGGGTTGCCTCTGAGATTTTTTCCCCTATTGGTCAGGAAGTCACCACCACTAACAGGCTAGTGCCAGGCATAAAAGGGCACCCTGAGGAATATAGGAGGACTGCACCTGCTGAACCCTGACTTATTTTGCTAAAAGAACGACCTTAGGTCAAATGGTGGCAGTTCCCATTAACCAGAGTCAGATTCAGAAAATGAGACAATTTTGAGTTCAAAATAAATTAAAATGTGCCCCTTTAAAATGCCTTGGTTCTCTCAGAAACTAATGACACTGGTCTGGGTGAGCTCTATGAGTTCATGATTGGAGCATGAAAACATTTGGCAGATATATATCATGGAACAAACATAGGGCCTGATTACAACTTTGGAGGAGGTGCTAATCCGTCCCAAATGTGACGGATATACCACCAGCCGTATTACCAGTTCCATAGGATATAATGGACTCGTAATAAGGCTGGTGGTATATCCGTCACATTACCGTCACTTTTGGGACGGATTAACACCTCCTCCAAAGTTGTAATCAGGCCCATAGTGTAAAAATATGATACAATCTTATCAAAATTCAACAAAGAATATTTCTTTAAAATGAGTAAGACATAGATTATATTACTAATATAACATGCCTTAGTACATTAGAATATGTTACTGGATAGAGAGGCCTTCATCCAAATGATAGCTTTTAGAAACATTCATGGTTCACGATCCATAGATAATGCCATTATTGACAAGTCAGTATTCATGTAAACCAGAAACATGGCTTAGACATGGTCTAAACATGGTATTATAGATGGAACAAAATTATAGCCTATTAAATCAAACATCAAAAGATCTTGTTGCATTTGGAACTCAAGTATTTAAATGTGCTCTCATATGTGATAATAGTGAAAAAAGGTGCTTGGTGAAATAAAATATCCGCGTAGGATCACACACTTTGGTCAAGCAGGGAAGCAGGCATTGATTCTACGTTGTCTGGTCTCACATTTTGAAATGTAGTCACTAGATGGGTATATATATTTTTCTCCTTTTCTTTTTCTCTCTCTCTCTCACTCCCCCCTCTCTCCACGTGCCTGCTTGCAAAATGTAACCCATTGGAGCATGATACCAGGATGAGGGTTTCAAGGGGATCTTGACTATCTCTAGATAGCCTGTCAACCATCCTATGGAATTCTTCCTTTTCATACCCATAAGGGGGTCTTTCCAGGAAGGGTGTACCTTCTCTGCAAACAGATTGCTGGTGACCACTCCATTCTGCACATTGTAGGGTATTGGATATTGGTGCTGAGATAGGGCCTCATTACGACTTTGGCAGTCAGAGGACTGCAATGTTGGCGGGCACACTGCAGCCAGCAAACGCACACATGCTACACGTCGATCAATACAGAGTTACGCATGGCAACACAGCACGGACCCAGCCTCACACAATCCCATACAACATACAAACTTGTCAAAATAACATAACAACCACACAAATATAAACACATGTCAAACACACACAATCGACATTGGCCAGCGAATCATATAGCACAATGTAAAACCATCTGTGATGGAACACATACAACTACAGCATCATGCAACTGAGCAATCAACACACACATTACACACACACACACACATAATTTCAGACCTATGATACCATGCACAATACTCAACAGTCCAAAAACACAAAGCTACTCAGCACAACAACAAACATACTAACACAAACACAATACCATGACAACAACATTTAAGCTACATACACATGCCCATCAAACACACAAACCTTATCCCTGGGGGACAAAAGCACTGCACACAATCTCAGAGACTGCTCACGCAACACAGGAAGCTTCAAGTTCCACACACACACAAATACAGGCAGACTACCAATGTCAGCCAGGATCAACTCAAACCTAGGAAAAGAAATGCAGGACAAAGATGTAACCACAAACACCAACAACTGGTTGGGTTTAGTTTATATAAATATATAGATAAAAGTTAGATAACAATAAGATCGTCAAAGGCCATAGGTCAGTCCATTTTCCACAATACGCATGCCAAATGCACTGAATTGTGCCCCTAATTGACTCCTGACTGCCATGTAACCTCCACAGGTAAGGGCATCAAGGGGGCAGGCAAGTACCTCAGGTACTTTTGGGAGGTGGTGAGGGAAGTGGGGCTGGGCTTAGGCTGGGGAGGGGGGTTGGGCTTAGGCTTGGGAGGGGGTTTTGGGTTTGGCTTGGGTAAGGGTTGGCTCTTCTTAGGAGGGGTCGACTTCTTGGTGGGGGAGGGGCATGGTTACTAGCAGAGGGGTAGGTGAGGCTTTAGAGGTGGAAGGGATGTCCTTCAGGAGGAAAAAGTGCTTTTAGGGGTGTCACGAGGGGAGAACAGTAGGGAAAAGATAAAACTCTGAAAGGAAAGCTTTTTTACACACATGGGAACAGTTATAGCAAAAGGGTTTGGGTGTGGAGGTAGAGGGAGTGCCTGCGATGAAGGAGCTGCTCACCCTCTTGTATGGGCGGGCAATACCAACTGAGTGGGGAGCTACAGGGAGGGTGGTGATAGAAAGGGGGGTGGTGGATGAAGATGGAGATGGGGTGGTCCCAGATGGGTCTATCACTGCCAGGGAGTTGACACTGGAGGAGGATTCTAAGGATTAGATACAGGATCCAGTCTCCCCGTGGCACTCCCCTCACCCTCCAGGCCACTGGGTTCCTTGGTGTCAGAGTTCTTGAGACTGAAGGTCCCGTGGCCAGAAGCTCCCCCACTCGGCTGTGCCCTGTCTCCTTCACCTGCCAATTCCGATGCTACAACATAGAAAGTGGAGTATGGTCATCACATTCTCTCCATAACACTTCTGTCATACTTTACACATCAGCAACATTATATCCAATTGACCTACACCCGCAGGGAGTACCAGTTAAGTGGCAACATCATGTCACAACAAGATAGAATGTATGTCCCTCAATAAAAAAAAATGTACACACCGGCTAAGGTACTTATCTCACACCTACAATACCATGATATCAGTAAACCTATCAAACGGACCATTCCATGACAAAGTGTCTCTGCCACATGATACAGGGTCCCTATCTACAGCAACATACTCAAGCAACAATCAAGCTATAGTTCAGAAATGTGATATTGATTTCCACAATTCAAATACACAAACTCAACACTTACTAACAAATAAGTCTAATGCCATGTACCAGGCAACAAAACATTGTATAGTACACTCTAGACAGCCTAGTGTACAGAAGCCATAACCACTTCATGTCACATAATTAACAACATGCACCATGGGTATATACAATCATGCAACTCCTCTGATTGCCATACTCTAAGGGGCATATTTAAGATCCCCTAGTGCCTTTCTAACACCACATTAGTGTACTTTTTTTTATACTAATGTGGTGTTAAAAGGCCAAAAAAGATGCACCATATTTACTGAGTGGCACAATACATGCATTGCACCACTTTGTAACCCTTTGCACGACATTCTGCCTGTGCCAGGCATAATGTATGCAAACGGGGCTTTCCCCCATTAGGAAGGCCCAAAAAATGGTGCAAGGAAATCTAACAAATTTCCTTGCGTCATTTTTTTGGTCACTTTTAACACTTGCTCCAAGCAGGCGTTAAAAGGGGGCATGCCATTGCATATAATGGGCCCCTATGTACTCAGCCGAAGTAGCACCAACATTTTGGTGATACTCTTGCAGGATACATCAATAGCGAGAAAACAATGTCACTATTGCCCCCTACCCTGTTCCATGGTGTGCTGTATGTTAAATGCAGTGCACACGTGTGGGGGGTACGGGTGCCCTACAGTGCGCAAAAAAAAGTGGTGCTGCACTGTTTACACTGCTACTTTTCTTAAATAAGCACCTAAATCTTTGTAGATGAAAGAGTCTAAACACATGTTACGTACACATGTACCAATAGTGGTGTATGAAAAGATTGTAAATACATTGTGGACCTGTCATTGTCTTCCTAAACGTATATTAGCCATTTAAGGGCCTAATAAGCTCTGAGCATTTACCCACACACAACAACAGCTATTATATCTTCTGTTTCTAGTCAATGGACCACTTTCATGTGCATGAAGGTGACATTCAGAATGACCTAATCATGCAAGACATGACTACCCTTCCATCTGTCTGTGACAAATTTCTGAGAAACAAACCACATATGATGCTACCATGACAGGTACACCCACCATGATGCAAGCCAAATGTCTGAATACACATGCCATGCCACTCGTATGTGTATGTGAACTACCACACCAGCACCACATTGGTGTCAGTGCAAACAATAGGTTTCCATACAGCCGGGACTCCATAAACATCACTTATTTAGCAACAGAAAATAAAAATATGTATGTAACTCCTTAAAATGTAGAATCATGACATTACCTTTTAATTTACACATGATGTTGGCAAAAAATGATAAGATTCTAACTGGGAATAAGATTTGTTTGACTATTTATCATGCCTACAGTACGGCTAAGTAAAATGCTGGGTAGGCACTTACCACCTACTGAACATGAACATGGTACTAACATTCATTGTCCTAACACCAATGTATGTGATCCAAAAGGACGCTAGCAATACCTCCATGGCTCCCAACATGTAGGTTGTCCACTCAGAAGAGACATTACAAAGGTCTTTATACATCCCTCTCTTACCAAGGGGGTTCATCTTGTAACAGGTCTGAATAAGTGAAGCAAGTATGTCATGTGAAATGTCAGCTTGCCATCATAGCCTCATGTGATGTTGTCACTCATCTGTAACCTTTTGAAAAGTAGGAATGACTTCAAATTGTCAGACTCAATGTTGCACATAGATATAGATTGAGGGACATTGCAATGGACAGTGAACATCATGATATTGGGAGTATTGATCTGTAATTGGGAATGAACAACCACCAGGGTATGAAAACCTGTATCGTGGTACACATATGACAATGTCAAATGTGCATCATCATATGCTTTTGTACAGAGGGGACAACATAGGTGAGTAATATGTCTCTATACACATTAAAATGTGCACACCTGTGTACCATTGTTGGGGACTGTACATCAATGTACTGAGTGAGATCTTTGAGCCTTTGCACTTACCACATTGTCATAGCTAACTATTTGTCACATCACACAATAACCTGCTAAAGGGGTGAAATTGCGTTAGGTCTGTACTTACCCCCTTGCGGCTGCTGTGCTGACCTCAAATGCCCATCCAACTCTGGGTAGGCCTCCACCAATATGTGGGCAAATAGGGGGGTCATGATCCGACAGCAACCCCGTCCTCATTGGGAGGACATCCCCAGCTTGGCCTCTGCTGTCTTCTAGGCCCAGCGTCTCAGGTCCTCCCCCCTCTTCCTACAGTGGGCGCTCCACCACTGTGGATCCCCAGGGTCCACACTTTCTTGGCGATGGCACGTCATATCCCCTTCTTCTGAGGGGCATTGACCTGCATGGATGACATAGACAAGAATAGATTGTCATGTCCACATGCACCATACCAAAACAGGCAGGGTGAAAAACAAGTTAGTGCACATAGCCATACACAGACTGTCTTTAACATCCCCTTCAATGGTAGATAAACATATGCAGTCAGGCCATGTGTGATGTTGGAAGAGGCATACAAAAAGCATATCTAGCAACAGGTGTCACCTTGTTATATATGACCAGACCACAAGCATATCTGCAAAAATTGTATTTCTGGCAAAGTTTGCCATACCACCTTCTGTTATCAGTGTGTAGGTGGGTCAGGGAACATACACCACATACTCTCTACTATGTCTAAGTACACAAAATCTATCAAAACGCATATGCACATGCCTAGCAACCCACACATATCACCACAGTCTTTCATTCTGCTAAATTTCCTGTACATCATCACAAACTTTACCCATCATCCATTGCTTCTCATAACCAGGATAGATGGGGAAATATACATATACCACTAACAATTTGGAATCAGTTTTATGGTTAAGGATGTTCTCATTGATATAGTAGTTAGCTCTCAAAGCTTTCCTAATTACCATTGTCTAGTTTCCAGATCCCTGTAATTTCAATTGCTTTCCTGTTTGAACTTGGTGATTCTGAGACTAATGCAGCAGTTAACATGATGATGAATTATTGCTTGTCAGGTGTTTTGACTGGGCCCAACTTGAGCTTCTGTTACTCTGACCTACCCTCTTTGTTCATTGACTAAAATCCTGACAGTACTCTTCATCCCCTGAGGAATCCTGCTAGAAGACAAGGCTATCTTGTATGTTAGTAAAACATTCATGAAACTGTTGGGCCAAAAAGGGTGCACACATGGCTGAATCTAGTTCCCAACATCTTTTGGAAACAGAAGAGGGAATATTTATGATGCTTTTATGTAGTGTAACATAGACAGCTAGCTTACTGTGTTATGTGAAAGGGAAAGGAGCATTCCTGTCCTTTCATGCAGGGATGTACTTCTAGCTGCCTAGCATCAACCAAAGCACATTTCCACCTTTGTGAAAGTGTGCCTTTGTTGTAAGTAGAATTGTTTTTGTGCAAGAGGGAACACATTCCTGCACAAAACAATCCTGAGAGCCATTTCCCTCATTCTATTTGTGCTGCAAAATGTAGCACACATATATAGAAGAAAAATGAGCATAAATAAATATATTTCTCCTTGTTACAGCTCCCATGGGAAGGCAAAGCATTTTGATGTATTCTTTTATCTACCACTAATCATAAATCTGAGAATGTGCAAAAATCTATGGATGAATGCTTGGGAGCACCCATGCTCCAACCATGGAGTACCACCACAGAGCACAGTAACACCAGACAGCGATTTGTGTTGCCTTGCGTTACTCCAGATTTATCATGCCAGGCAGGGCCAGGCAAGTTAGCCTTGCATGGCGTGATAAATCTGATTTCAGTGTTGCAGAGCCCTTAGGCCCCCTTGTGTGACACAAGAGAGATGCAACACTATGATAAATATGCCCCTTGACATCTTTCAGGCCATCAGATACGTGCAATGCCCATGACATATCCTAGAATCTACAAAGCACTGTACTTAATTGGCTGGTTAGTTGAGAGAGGGGAAACCCTTCTTAAGGAACCACCACTATCCTTGTTCACCGTGAACTACAAAAAGTCACTAACTTAACCTGTGTTTAATTTCCTGGTAACTTGGCAAAAAAGCAGTCAGGTTTAACTTAGAGGCAATGTGTGAAGTATTTATGCATCCCTTAAACAGTAACAGAGTGAAAACACAACACAAGAAAAATTCCAAACCAATGTAGACGAATAGATAAAATCGTTATGAGCAATCTGAGACAAAAATGAGAATAATACAATCAGTGGAAATGTAAATATTGAACTTCGGTGTTTGGAGAGAATTTGGAACAAAAATATTGTGATACAAAAACGTTGTGTCAAGAATATTGGTATGACAAAAATATCATCAACAGGAATATTGAAGGTAAAAATAGCAGTGTTATTTTTAATACTTATGCAAAAATTTGACTTGGAAAATATTGCTGTATGTAATATTTTTTGTAAGAATTTTTGTATGCACTTTTTTTGTTGAGTATTTTATTCCATATGTGTATTCATTTTTTATTTGTGTTTTAGTAAGATAATTTATTAATAATGACATTGTTTAAATATGTGTTTTTAGTTGTAATAACATATAAAAATAATATATTTATAATTTTTCTTAGTGGAGGAGGATTGAGTTTTCAGTGGATAAAGGTGGGGAGATTTTATAAAAGTTAATATTTTAAATTAAATGTATTGTTATTTTTGTTAATGATACACAAAATATTATTAGAAAATGTATAAATTTATTTGTGAAAACAATATTTTTATAAATAATAATTAGCAAATCATTAAATGATGTGTTATTTATCACAAATTAAAAAACATGTATTTATTGCAAATAACAAAATAATTTGAAAAGGAAATTGAAAAATAAGTATATACAAATTAACTTGAGCACACTAAGTCAATTAAAAAAATCATTTTATTTGGCCTAAGCCTTAAAAGTATAAAAACAATAAAATGTACAAATTCATTTAAAAAGAAAAAATCTATTACATACCACATTCACATTCACATAAAAAAAATTCTAAATCTTGATAACCACCTCTACTTACATAGCTCATTAATTTAAGGTTCAGATTCTTATAGTTTCATAAAGTGCAACGTGCCAACCAGATTATCCGACAGACAATTCTGATTAGACTCAGGTCCTTACAATCTCATAAAGTGCAGTTTCCGATAGAAAGTGCTCCTCATTTTATCATGTTTCATTAAAGCGTGGCAAAATTTTCTAGAGTACCATCGACCAATATAATTTTAAAATAATCAACTATAATGAAAAACTATTCATTCCTCTTTACTTCCTACAAGGGTCAAGTTCTTACAGTTTCATAAAGTGCAACGTGCCAACCGGATTTATCCCACATACAGTTCTAATTGGACTCAAGTTCTTACAATCTCCTAAAGTGCAATTTCCAATATAAAGTCCTTATAATCTCATAAAGTGCAATTTCGGATATAAAGTACTCTACATTTGAATTCTTGCCTCGGTATATCGTGGCGCAATTTTCTAAAATACCATCAACCAATATAGTTTTAGAGTAATCAACTATAGTATTTAAAACTCTTCATTTCTCTTTACTTCCTACATCATACCAGACCCTATAAATCCAATTAAAACACCTCTTAGGCTATTTAATAATAGGTCCAAAGCACAGGTTATATTTAAAAATCTCATATCAATGAGTAACCTAAGTGCTAGGTCCCGATTAATTATATTATATTCCTTAAAAATTGGTTTTAAAAGCTTTTTATGTACTTCTAAAAACCAGTGCCAATCCAAAAGTAGGTGTTGCATAGTATATTTCTGTTGTAAGCCACATGTACATAAACCCTGGGTATCCTTAAGGAATCCTTTTACTTTAGGGTCTCTATAGCCTGGATTCAGCCCAATTCGGAACTGTAAAACTGAGTTTCTTAATCTTGGGTTAGGTAGAGCCTCTATATTGGGGACATTCCTCCATCTGACAATCATAGCCTGAGTTGATATTTTACTCTCCAAGAACTTCAGGTCTAATTCTCTTGCTCTTTCCTTCACTATTATTCATAGAATGGGTTTTGGAATTTGTGCACCACACCACTGATTGCCGGGTAAACCTAAGAGGACACAAATCTTTTCTAACCGTCCTCTCACTTGTAACGCCCAATGTAACTCGCTTATTGTTATTTCTTTTTTACACAATCTCGCGATCTTACAATCCCCTTCATCTCTCATACTTAACCAGAACTTCAGTGTTGCTTGTAGTCCCTGGTAAATCCATGCCGTCATTTGACATTCTGCTCTTATAGCTTGTAACATACTTGAAGGGGGCAGTGAAAGCATACGCTTTACGCAAATGCTTTCTTCTGTCTCCCAATTTAATTTCCCAGAAAATGTTAAAACTTCCACTCCATATTGAAACTGGGGACGTACCATAGCATTAAAGGCAGAAATAACCGGCTTGAAGGAAGAACCCCCATATTTATTATTAAATTGTTATAATCCCCAAATTGATGACATAGCTTTATTTTTTAGGGCTTCAGTATGGACTTTCCATCTCAAATGTGAGTCAAACGATATACCTAAATATTTATATTCTTTTACCTTCTCTATTTTTTCTCCTCCTAGAAGGTAAATAAATGCACTTTTCTCTTTCCCTATAGACATTATTTTAGTTTTCTCCATACTTACTACCATTTTTTTCTTTTCACAATAGGAGTAAAACACCTCCAATTTCCTTTGTAGCCCTAACTCCATCATATCCATTATCACTAGATCATCAGCATATAATGAGCATGAAACATGCACACTGCCAATTGTTGGGCTTAAGTCTTTGACCTCCTGTAATAACCCTGGCAGATCTGACAGAAATAATGAGAATAATATTGGGGCCAACACGCAACCTTGGCGAAGACCATTCTTTATAGGGATCCTTTTTGAAAGTGAGCCACTCGTGTCTAAAATTACTTGGGCCCAATTTTGTAAATGCAGACCCTGAAGGAGAGATAATAAATCGAAATCAATCCCTAACTGTATTAACATATCCCATAGTAATTTCCTATCTACCAAGTCAAATGCGGCACGAAAATCAACGAAGCAGCAAAATAGGCTGCCTCGCATTTCCACTGATTTTTTGCTAATGCCCTCAGACTAAAGCAGTGGTCGATTGTCGAATGCCCTTCTTTAAAGCCACCTTGTTCTACTGGTATCAAATCATTATCATCTGCCCATTCTTTGATTAGCCCCAGCAATATCTTTGTAAACACCTTTTTACTTACATCTAATAGACTTATCAGCCGATATTTTTTTGGTTGAGTTGGATCCTCCTTTTTATAAATCGGTCTTATCATGGCACCCTTCCAATTCTCTGGAAAACGGGCATGATCCAAAATTTTACAAAACGTAACATGGAAAAATGTTGTCCACCAATCAATATTCTTTTTTATTATTATTGTTGGGAGATTATCTGGGCTTACCGCTTTGGTTAATTTTAATGCTGCAATAGTTTCTTTTATTTTTTGTGGGGCGAAAGCTAATCTCATATTCTCGCCAAGCTTCCTAGTGATACCATAACCTTCTTCCTCATCGGTACCTTTATATATTGAGGACAAATATTTAAATCAATCTTCTTCTCCAACCAAACACCGCATAATTCCTACCTTTTTCCTCTCCCTTACCAGCTGCCAAAAGCCCCTAATATTCTGTGTTCTTATCACCTCAATCATTGTGTCCCAGTTTGTACTGACATATTCTTGTTTCGTCTGTCTTATCAGTATTTTATAGCCCTTTATGCTTGATGGAGCATCTCTTCCATAACAGCGGATGGTCTTAGCTTATATTCCCTTTCTAATCCTCGCATCATTTGCTTTTTCCACCTACGTTCCCAATGAAACCATATTTTGCTATTATTTATCTTATATGGTTCACCCTTTAACTTTCCCTCTTGCGATATTTTTAATTTACTTTTTAAGCAGTTAACCATTAACGCAATGCCCTTATTATAGCCTTTGCATATATCTTTTGGGTCTTCTTCCACACTAAGGATTGGGTAGTTTACTATCAGATTATTAAGTACTTCTAGACTACTTTCTGTAAGTCGAGTCGTTATCCTACGAGGATACTCAACTATCAGTGCCTTTTCTCTTTCTTTTTGGGTTTTACCAGCTGAACGTATTGCTAAATGGAGTGGCCAGTGATCACTGCCTTCTATATGCTCAACTTCAAAGTCTAGCACTACTCCAAAGAACCAGGTGTTTATAAAAGATTAATCAATGGAGCATTCCTGATTACCTATTCGAAAAGTCTTTTTTGCCGGACGATCCATCTTCATACGCCCATTTTAAGAAAACATGCCTAGGGATCCCAAAGTTCTTACTAAGGAGAAGTCACAGGCAGAACTTTCTACATTGGGAACTAGGGATTTGTGCAGCTAGCAGTAACTCCTTATATAAATTGTCACTGCTGTTAGGATTAAGTTTATGGTTAAAATCTGCCAGCATTAAAGTCAAGTATCCTGCTTTACCAGTACATAGTTGTTCCAGATCTTCCTCAAATAGACCCCACTGGGTATTATAACCAAATATATTCCCCGGTTGTATATAAATATTGATTATCAAAACCTGTTTGACACCTCCAATTTCATTGTAGAGATCTACCTGGCCTACCAATAGCCAGCGACATTTAGTTTTTATTTCTGTGATCTTGTTCGCTATTCTATTAGAGGCTAGCGTTATTAGGCCCCCTGATGGGCGTCCTAACCCTTGCCGTGTTGCTCCTCTGAAAAGCCTCATGAAACCATCTACTGGTTCGGATTCGTCGCACAGCCAAGTTTCCTGGAAGCACATTACATCATATTCTTCAAACTCTCCTTTAAATAGCTCTTGTTTTAAATGTTTATTGTAACCTCCCAAGTTCCAGGATAAAATCAAATGGCTGTGCGCGGGCTTAATTCCTAGTCCACATCACTCAATTCTCCCCTATTATACTTGTCACAGGGGTTTACAATGGACTCAAAATCATTCCTCCACTGTGAGTCGTTATACTCTGGGGCTACGGTTACACTTAAACTACCATTGTTTCCGTCTACGCACCTTCTGCGATTTTTATTATATAACAAATTACACTGCACTTGATTTTTGAATAATCCTGCATGGCACCTGAGGGCTCGCCTATCTTGTGTCTCATCCTCTGTCACATTTCTCTTCACTAATCTTGTACCCTCCTTCATTAGCTCCACCTCTGCTTATAGTACTAATTGTCTAATGCAGTCAGAATAAAAGAGTGCTTTGGTCACCTCTTCCCTCTCCGGGCTTAATATAAATCCTATTTGCTTTATATCATCTGACTCAATCTCACATAGGCTTGGGCACAAGGCCATAACTTCTAAAAGGCAGGTACGATTCAAGGATTTTAACTTCCTTTGCCGTTTCCTCCCAATCTCTCTTCCGACACCGGACCCACCTACCTGAACACCAGACTCAACTTCTACGTTCCCTCACGTCAACTACGCTCTGCCAACCTTGCCCTCGCCATCGTCCCCCGAATCCAGCGCAAGACCTCTGGCGGCAGATCCTTCTCCTACCTCGCCGCCAAGACTTGGAACGCACTCCCGACCTCACTACGCCAGACCCAGGACCTCCTCACCTTCAGGAGACTCCTCAAGACATGGCTCTTCGAACGATAGCAGCACCCCCCCTCCCCTACCCCCTAGCGCCTCGAAACCCTTACGGGTACATAGCACGCTTTATAAATTATTGATTGATTGATTGATTGATTCCCCAAGGCTTCAAATAGATCCACCTACCTTTACTCCCTTTACCCCCCCTAGGGCTTTCTCGCTCCTTCTTGTTCTCATAGTCATTAGGTGACAAAGAGACCCCGCTCTTCGTTGGACTAATTGGGTTTACTGATTCTCTACATCCCCTACTTCTCACTGATCTCTTACTATTATTCTCTCCCTCCAAACCACCACTTTCTTTTCTTTCTTCTATTTCTTCTACTACTTCCATTTCCTCTTCCCCTCCTTGCCTGCCCTTCTTTCTTTTCCCTTGTTTACTGACTTCTGTATGGGGTATACTAGATACCTTCTGCGACATAGCCCCTTGTACTCCAGTTATTGACTCCCACCCTCGGTAATGGCTTATCTTTAAGATATTGTCCTGAGCTGTCTGCGCTACCTTTCCCTCTCCCCTTTCTGATGTTTTGTTCCCAACGTTACTTTGCTTACTTTGCTTCCTATATTTTGGTTGGTAGGGGAGACTACGCAGACCATAGCCCTTTATCCCCCATTCACGACTTCTTTTTATCACCAACATTGGTTGTTTGGAAACATATACTAATGGTTTACTTAGTGTCTGTAATTTGGCTGTTTCCCCTCCATCTTTATTTTGTTCGGGGGTGTTGAGGGTATCTGTTTCTTGATCCCTTTTTTCCGATATAAGCCGCACTAGAGCTGCCATACTGCTAATAATACATTTCAACTCTTCAGTTATCCCTTGTAATTGATTTTTGTGTACTTCCCCAAACTATTATTTGCTGTCAGTACTTTTAGAATTGCTTGCAGGGTCTTTTGCATTAGGAACATTACATCTAGTAGTGACTCAGCGGGTACTGCAGTAGTGTCCAACACAAGTGCAGACTGCCTGCCCAGTGGGGTAGATGGCAATAGAGCGCCCATTTCACTCTCCTCTATGACAGGCCCCCCTTAAACCTCCTATAAAACCCTCCCTCCCTCCCTTCCATTATCTCAGAGCCAGGGCTGGGCGGAAAACCCACTTCTGATCTTATACTACCCCTAGCTTGTGGAGGGGGCATGGAGATGGGGAGTGCCTAGGTTCCAGTGAGGCCTTACGCCCACCCACTTCCTCAAGCCCCTCCCCTAAAAACAAATCCTCTATCTGCGATGAGTCTGAGGCTTGAGAGTTGTTCCTCATGGGTCAGCCTATTTCACTCTGGTTAGAATCAAACATGTTGTTTCCCTCTGACGCCTGTGACATGCTATGAGTCTTTTTGAAATATTTCCCAACAAACTCTCTAATTGAAACCCCCAGAGGGGTCCCTGAGGGTTTTGCACCACTGTCACCATTGTCCCCATTTTCTATAAGGGAGTCCTCCTGGTCCAACAACTGGGGTACATTTCCTCCTTCACCTTCTTCATAATTTCCATGCGATACCCCTGAGGGCTGGTGTGTCCCCAAAGTCTCCCTTGGTTTTGAGCTTATCTTTGGACCCTTTCTGATGCCACGCACTCAAGCTTTGGTTACCGGAATTCTGTGCACTGTGCACTGTATACTATATACTATATACTGTATTCCAGGTATATACCCCGTATTATACTAGGTCGTAGTAGTGGTGGATTTCCACAATAGATCGCAGCACTCCACACTACAGGGACTTCGTTGTAGGAGTTCCTTTACTTCTTAATCCGGCACAGGAGGGGGGCAAGCCGCACTGGCCTGGCCTAGTACCAGGCATTTCCGCATCACAACCAGTGACTAACCATGAACTACTACTGGCACTAGATTTTTTTACCCTGCAAAGTTTTCTCAGGGCTCTCCAACTAAGGTCGGGAGCCTGTGCTACTCACAAACTGCTCACCCAAGACCACTGAGCAGCTAAAAGCTGACCACACTGTCCAACGTACGCCACAGTATGCCACAGTCCGCAATATACACAATATTCAGGGGTTTTCTACATATTCAAAAGGGGCTCAGAATAAACTTGCCACAGGATTCCACCCTTCTGCAGTGACTTCTCTTGCTTTGATGGCACTTGATGGCTGCAAGGAGTAGAAGGAGTAGAAAGATGAGACAAAAAAGTTAATTAAGAAGAAGGCTAGCAGATTACCCGTAAGCCGCTTCCACGCCGATGGTAAACAGCACCTGAATTGCACCTAAATTGCGCATTTTTACACTCTACACCCTGGTCCTAGTTTCAGGACCTAGTCCAAGAAAAAAGGACTGCTGCAGTGGTCATGGCTTAAACTATGGCTGTGGTCGCAATGACAGTATCCATTCTCATTAGGGCCTCCAGGACCACTTGAATCCACTTGAGCCACTCACGCCCACTTGAATTCAATCTGGCCAAAGACCAAAGACAGAAAACAACGAAGTTCGAAATTCAAGGTTCAAGTCTAAAATTAGAGCTGAGGTAGAGGATGGGTCTCTAGGATGGAGGGGTGAGGGTAAACAGAATCAGCAGTCTCACCTAGGCTCACTCTCAATGCCTCGCTGCCTGCTTCGCCTCACTGCTGGCGTCTTGGCCTCACGACGTCCTCTCCCTGGCTGCGGCAATGCAACACACTTCCTTACTGATGCAGCCACCGAGCCACCTCAGTTTGTTTCCCACTCGCTTTCCCTCCTGGTGCTTCAGCGCGGGTGTGGGAGTCTGCGTCTCCTCCCTGCAGCTCTGCCGCATATCAGTACATCTCTGCCGTGCTGTGCCTCAATACGGGAGGGCCGTGCAGCTATGCCGGGGGTTAAACACTTACAGCGGGACCAGTCTCGTCCAGGTGAGGTTCGTACCACTGTGATCACGGGCCTCTGCCGGGCCCAAAACTGGCTCCGCGGCTCAGTTTCGTCTGCCACTTGCTGCCAGCTGCCCCGCCGAGCTCCGCTGATCCGCCGAGCCAAATCCTGCTTCCGCGCCGAACCTGCGCCTGCTTCCGTTTCCGGGTGAGTGCTTCCATTTGGTGAGTGCTTCCACTAAGTTATTTTTTTTAATGTATACATAAAACATGTCATTTTTATTTTTTTTAAAGAAATATCATTTAAATATTTAAGAAAATATGTTTAAAAGTATAATGCGATTGTAATTATTGTATTATGTTTATATTTTCAAAAATGGTGTTACATATTTATGATAGATAATTTTGGAATATGATTTTATTTTTAATTTAATGTTTCCAAGATTTGGAGTGGTAGGTCATGATTTAAACAAATACCTTGATTATTAATAGTGTTACACAATTATTTTATATTTTAATGTTTACATAGGAATAAATAGGTTAGTGTGTTTTTAAAATAAGTTTCAGTTTATTTCATATTTCCTACATTTTGGGGCTCATTCTGAGCCCGGTGGGCGGCGGGAGCCGCCCGCCTGGAGGGAGCCGCCAAATGGCCGCTCCGCGGTCGAAAGACCGCGGAGGCCATTCTGGCTTTCCCGCTGGGCTGGCGGGCGACCGCCAGAGGGCCGCCCGCCAGCCCAGCGGGAAACCCCTCCCCACGAGGAAGCCGGCTCTGAATGGAGCCGGCGGAGTGGGTATGTGCGACGGGTGCAGTGGCACCCGTCGCGTATTTCAGTGTCTGCAAAGCAGACACTGAAATACAAAGTGGGGCCCTCTTACGGGGGTCCCTGCAGTGCCCATGCAATTGGCATGGGCACTGCAGGGGCCCCCAGGGACCCCACGACACCCCTTACCGCCATCCTGTTCCTGGCGGTCGGAGCCGCCAGGAACAGGATGGCGGTGAGGGGGTCGGAATCCCCCATGGCGGCGCCGCAAGCTGCGCCGCCATGGGGGATTCCCAGGGCAGCGGAAAACCGGCGGGAGACCGCCGGTTTTCCTTGTCTGACCGCGGCCAAACCGCCGCGGTCAGAATGACCCCCTTTGTGTCAGTATGGAGTAATGATTGTGTATATAACATGTTACGTTTGTACTATCTTGCATAACATTTTTTCGATTGGAGTGGAAATAGTAAAATTCACCACTTTAGTGTCACAGATCATTCAGCCCACATCTGGCCTTTACAAACTTGTATGAGAAGCATATAAACACTTCAGAGTGCCACAACCCACAATGATGATGACCACATGATATGCTGTCATGCATGGAAGTGAGGGAACTGTGATTGTTATGTAGGTTCTGTATGCTCAGCCTGCAGAGACCAGGGCCTGCCAATTGTATCTCCTTGTATGCTACCTAGTCCAGGCTGGGGTAGAGTTACTGTGGCTATACAACTGTGGCACTGTGCACACTCCCTGTTGACCTGCAGATCCTGGCCTGCGGCTAAAATGAGTCCCTGTGGCAAAACCTGGCCTGAAGGCCTTATCCATTGATTAGATTAGGAATGAGCCTAATCCCTGACCTAGTATACATGTGCATTTTGCATAATTGTCAATGTGTGTCATTGACTTATGACAGGTCCCTTACTTCCAGAGCTCTTTTCGCACTTTCACATATGTCATATTTGTCCAGTGCAGGCGTATTGCACAAGGGACAAACCTACAGTGCAGAGAGTTGGTTGATTCCAGGGAGGGCATGACATGTGACTCATTAGCTTGGTTACGTGCAAACAATCATACCTAACATACCTTTGCATGTTGGAAGTCATCTCTGTAGTTTTGCTACATATGGTCAAAAGTGTGTTCTGTGCGATAAGTACATACCACACAAACCCACTCTAAAGTGGCATGTGTTTACATTGAGTAGGCCACATGTCCACACATGCACAGGGAAGAGACTTTCAGAGACCCCCATGCAGCTCAGGTTTTATGGTGAAGTATGTACTATGGTAGTTGCCTGTAGGGACTGTGTGCAGTGAGTCAATGTTGCAGAATGTAAATTTGGCTGTCCAGTCAGGCCCAAGGAGTTTACCCTTCAAAGGCCACAATGGTGTGTTGTGTTTCATTATGGCTCACATCACAGTACATTTTGCTTGAGCCTCAGCTACCTGATGTCAGTAGGCTTGCTTAGTCAATGTAGTCTTTGAGCAGGGTAGTGGGTTGGTCAGCAGATGAATCCAAAAGTGTGTAGGCATGTCCCTGTACTTATCAGCATGTGTGTTGTACACTTGTAGTGTGTAGACAATTGGATTTCTTTTTTTGCTTGGTGTTTCTGAAATGTGTGTGACACAACCATTTGGCAAAACTTTGTATTTGTATACTTTTGATTTGTCTCTTGCATGCATACCCTGCGGGTCTATAGCTGGGGGAGCACCCACTGTCGGAAGAGGTGGGAGGACCTGAGACACTGGGCCTGTAAGATCACAGAGGTCCAGCTAGGGCTGTCCTCCCAAAGTGGGCGGGGCACACATCAGAGCCAGACCCCCCCTAATGGCCAGCATTCTGTTGGTGGCCTACCCAGAGATTCATGGGCATTTGAGGGGAGCACAGCAAGTACAAGGGGATAAGCCCAGGGCATTATCCTGCCTGTAATATTGCCAAGTTGATGTGTTAGAGTCTGCCATCTCCCCCTGAAGATTGGATATGGGCCATGTGCGACAGCAAAGATGAGTAAATTTTTGTGTAGGTATGGAAGTTGGTGCATTTTGATGTGCCTTGCCTATTATTCCAGTGAGCTAGGACACAACGAGTACAGTCCACAACCAATTAACTCTCCTGGGCCTACATATGGCTGAGTACAGTGATCAATCAGGTCATGTTGTTTGTTGGTTTGGGTGTAATTTGTACACAACAGTCCATTTCTCTTCAGTATAGCAGCCTAAACAACATAAAGTAATAGATTACTGTCCTCAGCCATGTGTCTGCTTAAGTGAGTATATTGGCATCTGTCTCCCACAGACCACTTGTCAGAGTGCCATGAGTTCTGGTGCTTCACTACTGTTTGCCATGTGAATATGGCCATTATACATGTGACAGAGCATATATTGCTCTTTAAGTGCAGCCTCAGATCAATCCTTTTCCTTATCTAGTAGTGAATGTCCAGTGACATGATTTTGGGAAAATCACTGTTGCTATCACTCCTTGTGCCTACATGTTAGCATTTGTACCTTTCACTCTTGCCATATCATTTTCCCTGCTGTTTCATGCAAGGTCTACCTCTCTTCATGGGATGATGCCTGATTCCTTCACATATATGTGCATGTCAACATGTGTTTGGAATTGGACATATGTTATGGGAATACAGTCCATGTGCTGCCACAGACAAGAATGTGTCACCAATAATTGGTGACTCACACATACCCTAACCCGTCATTGCCTGTAATTTGACATGTACAACTGCAGTAGCAATGAAGGACATGACAGGCAGGGCTACCGTTTTTACCCACAATGTGCATTTCCAAGCCATTGATGTAGAATCATTTGGAAAAGTGCTAAGCACATGTTAAATGGTGAAGGTTATTTACCTAAGTGTTGACATGCATCAGGGAGTGATGTGTAGTAATGTGGGAATGATATGTGGTTGTGTACAACCATTCATCCAAGGGAATCTCTGTTTGCATGACAAAAAGAAACAGTGAAATGCCTTCACATTGAGCAACATGTTGAGGACCTTCGACAGGTACTTGAGAATCCCTGGCCCTCTACAACATTCAAAGGACTATTGGCTTCTACTGATGCAATCGGAGTATGGTATTGTAAGTACCAATCAGGAGATGTGATTTCCCTGGGGTAAGCTGATTTATTGTGGTGTAGATTTTGGAGACAAATCTCCCTGTGATATTTTGCCCAACTTGTCTCCAGTGTACACTTCTGTACATGATGTGTTATCTATCTGAGCAATATTAGTATAATCTGAATGAGTCCATTTAGACAATGTACATATAGTGAAATGACCATTGTTGATTTTTTCCAGTGTGACATCGGTATTTTCATGTCACCTTCTTCTGGGTACTGTACTTCTTTCAGTCATATGGCTGGATTATTTGGACATCATTTCTTCATGATGTGGCATTGGGTATGTGAAGATTAGCCGGATGCATGCCCTTGTGTAGGATCTGTGGAATTGAACTTGGCATTGCCATACTACTTCGTGAAAACAGCTTACTGAGGGATGCCACATGAGGCAAACCATTCAAGGTGATAAGGTCTCCTACTTGCTCCATGGGTACTGTGATTGAACAAATTCATCCATGCAACTGGAGTTGTCTGTGATTCTGAATTTCCTGTGGGCAACTGTTGACATTTCATGTAGAATGCATGCATATGGTGTTGCAAATGTTGGAGCAAATTTGCTGGAGCTCGTGGCTGGGGGCTACTGTACCTCATTGTAATGTTTGCTGATCAAAGCTGTTGCTCACCCTTATCACAGCTGTTTTTGACCCTCTTTGTTTTTATAATTTCAGCCTCATCCCAGGGAAGCAGAGAAGACAGGGGTAAACCAACTGGGAGGAAGCAGCTGGCTATGGTACCTCCAATCATGAGGCAACTGACACAGATGGACCCAGCGCCATGAAGGACACAGAATCAACGTCATTGTTTTCATATTCTTCCTCCTGTGGCCACTCCCTTAGGGTGGCAGACCCATCAGGACCTGCTCCTGTTCCAGCCTGGTCCACCACTCCTAGTTCCATTGCCACCCTCCCTGATGCTCCCCGCCCAGTTGGCTGTGCCCACTCACTCAATAGGATAGGCATCTCCCAAGCCAGAAATGTGTCAATCTTTGGTTGTAGGGGTGCCACCTGGCCACTCCCCACCCCACTAGAGCATGTTTTCTGTGCCTCATAGAATGCTTCTGTGGTGGCACCTCCCTTCCTGCTGCGACTGAGTCTGTTTGGGCACCTCCTCCAGTTCAGCCACCTGTTCTCCTGTAAGCTCTGGGGCATCCCTCCTCAGATTCAGCCTCCTCCCAGACCATGGGTACATCTGCGGTGGGTTTCCTATGCCCCTTGCCCTTCCTCCATCTGACAGGAACCTGGGATACTTTTTCAGGCTCCAAGGCCTCCTAATCACCCTGATGGGCTGCCATTGACCGAGTGGACACAAACACCCACCCAGGCAGACCTAACATCTCCAAGTGAGACCTGTGTTCCAACTCCTTCCAGGTCATTGCCAAGCAGACAATCAACAGGCATGGTTGGACTCACAGCTACCCTCAAGGAGCCTGAGACCCCCCACTCAAAGGCTGCTTGAGCCACTTTGCACAGGCACTCATTGTTGTCCACAACAACTACTTGGCAAAGTACATGGGGAGCTACCTGCTCTTCGGACACCAGGTGACTTCTCACAGTAGTCACACTGGCTCCTGTGTCTCTCAGAGCCCCTAACCTCTGTCCATTGATGGTCACCTACTGCCTGTATTTCTTAGTGTTCTCGGGCATGAGGGTCCTCTGGACCATCTCACTGTCTCCTAGTGAGACAAAGGTCATCTCAGCTGGCTCCCACCCACTTGAAGCCAACTCCTCTCCAAGAGCTACACTGGCCAAACCCTGTGACTAAGCACCAGTGGGTGCCTGTGTCCCTTTGGGGTATTTGGGATCCCCCCTCATGTGACCTAACTGGTCACATGCATAGCACTTGTGGTGACCCCACCTCTGTAGGTTTCCCTGTTGAGACCCATGGTTTCTTTTTAACTGGAGGCTAGGAATCCTTACCCTGGGAACTAGGTTGGGGCCCTTTAGAGAATCCCCCCTATTTACCCTTAACCCCCCCTTCTTCTGATGGGGACCCTGCCCACCCTTGGTGGAGTCTCCCCAGTACCTCTTTTGGACCCTGGTGCTTTTCCACCGGTCCGCTTCCTGAGCAAGCTTCCTGGGGTCAGTCAACTTGCTGCCAATTAGGTGCTGGTGCAGCTCTGGAGAACAAGACTATATAAGTGCTCCCAAGCAATGAAATTGTACAGCCCCTCATAAGTTGTCACATAACTGCTCTTCACCCAACCATCCAGTGACCTGCAAAAAGAGTCAACACAATCTAACAAGGTTTGTGATTCCTTTTTTTTGTGGGACCTGAACTTGTCCTTGTACTGCTCAGGGGTGAGACAATACCTTGTGAGTGGTGTGTCCTTTATTATAGAGTAAGTGACTCACTGAGGATCCTCTAAGAATGTCAGATTGTCCCTCCACTGTGCCTCAAAGTCCTTCCACAGACCCGCCCCCAATGTGCTTCATGGACCATGTTCATGTGGAGAGCAGACTCATACCCTTTGAACCACAGATAGATGTCATTCTCTCTCTTGTAATCCTTCACCAGGTCTGTAGGAATGTGCACCCTCCTTTCAGGCTACCCTGAGTTGCTGCTACCACCATCTCTGCTAGTCTGGCTCCTCTGATCCATCTCTCTCAAACTGAGCTCATGAGCTAAGAGCATCTTTTTCTCTTCTATGGCCAGCCTTCTCTCCTCCATTTATGTTTTAATCTTTTCTAGCTCAAACTGGTGCACCCTCTCTGCCTGTCTGCCCTGCAAATCGTCAGGAATCAGACCCTTGGTTGACACACTGCTACCTGCCCTGGAGACCCTCCTCAACAGACAGAACAGATACAGTCAACACACCACCCAGAGTGCTTTGCACCTTCCCACCCTCATTCTCCTCCTCTGTGTGCCCCCTAGCCTCCTCGGCTGCCACACAGACACTCAATTCCTTTTGCAGCTCCCCCTTCCTGACAGAGCTCCTGATGGGGCAGGCAAGATCCTTGCAAAACTGTTTTAGTTGAGCCACTGTATACTTCTCCAGTTTCTCCAACTCAAAAACAGCGTTTGTAGCTACAGCTGATGCATCTCCAACTTGAGACATGTTAGTGAGTACTCAAAAATGCAAAGTTACAAAGGTAGTTCAGAGAGATCCCAAGAGAACTTCAAAAATCACAAAAAAATAGAAGCAGAAAAAGTTAAAAAAGATAAAAAGCAAAAACAAGCATGTGATCACGTAATGGTCTGCATTGAAAACAGTAGTGTACACTTAATCACCGTATGTCAAGTACAAATACAAGTTCTATCCCACAGCTGCCACCAGTGTTAGAAATGGAGTCTGGTTAGCAGTCAGTTTGCACTCTCTCCAACCAGGGACCCTCACTATAGTCAGTGCAAGGGAGGCACTCACTTAAGATAATCCCTGCTCACCCCCTTTGGTAGCTTTGCACAAGCAGTCAGGCTTAACTCAAGGCAATGTATTCAGTATTTTACCAAAACACACAGTAATACAGTGAAAATACTACAAAATGGACACCACATCAGTTTAGAAAAATAGCCAATATTTATATAAATCAAGCAAGACCATACACAAGTCAAGATATGAGTTTTCTAAATAATAAAATCTTACTCCATAGAAAACAATGGAACCATTTTTACACAAAGTACCTGATTTGTGTAAAAAATAAACCTGCATGGGTGAGCATGCGTCAGAAAAATTAGCTATGTGGCAATTCCTCACTCGCAAGTGAGGCTGTACATCGTTTCTTCTCCGGTCGGGTAGACGATGCAACATTTTTCTCTCCTGCAAGAGAGATATGTGTCGATTTAAGGACAGGCACCTCGGGTCCAGGCAAGTTCATGTCGATTTTGATGCCCAACAACACTGCGTTTGAAAGTTGGTCACATGAGGAAGAGAATCCACACTGTGTGGGGTTTGCGTCGATTTTAGCAGCCACAAGCGGGTGTTGTGTCATTTCTCCAACTGTGATGCAGGTGATGTGTCGATTTCCCAGCCGTGATGCAGGTGGGGCATCGATTTCAGGCGCAATGCAGGTGGCGCATCGTTTTTACAGCCACGCTGCAGGTGGTGCATTAAACTTTTCCCCGCATGGCTCCTGTGTGTGGATTTCCACGTTGGTTCCACCAGCTTAACCTGTAAAGGGCTCTGGGACTGGAAACGGTACCACTTGGCAGGGTAGGAGTCTCAGCAGAGAGTCCAGCTGCTGGCAGAGGAAATCTTTGAAGGCCCTGAGACTTCCAAACAGGAGACAAGCTCAGTCCAAGCCCTTGGAGACACTTCACATGCACAATTATACCATAATGTCGAGTCTTTGTCCTCTTTCAGGCAGAAGCAGCAACTGCAGGCCAACCCAGTAAAGCACAGTCACAAGCAAAGGGGCAATACTCTTCCTCCAGCTGTTCAGCTCTTGTTCTTAGCAGAGATTTCTCTTGAATCTTTAAGTAAACTGAAAAGCTGGGGTTCTGTTTCCACTTTTCTTTTTACCCCTTTCTGCTTTTGAAGTACGCAAACTTCAAAGGAAAGTCTCTGTTGTTCACAAGATCCTGCCTTGCCCAGGCCTGGCTCCAGACTCACACCAGGAGGTTGGAAAATGTATTGTGTGAGGGCAGGCACAGCCCTTTCAGATGTAAGTGATCACTCCTCCCTCTACTCTAGCCCAGATGGCCCATCAGGATATGCAAGCTACACCCTAGCTCCCTTTGTGTCACTGTCTAATGGAGATTCACAAACAGCCCAACTGTCAGTCTGACCCAGTCAGGGAATACACAAGCAGGCAGAGTCACAGAATGGTTAAAGCAAGAAAATGCCTACTTTCTAAAAGTGGCATTTTCAAACTGACAATCTAAAAACCACCTTTACCAAAAGATGTATTTTTAAATTGTAAGTTCAGAGACACCAAACTCCACATCTATCTGCTCCCAAAAGGCAACTCCACTTAAAAGATATTTAAAGGTAGTCCCCATGTTAACCTATGTGAGAGATAGGCCTTTCAACAGTGAAAGCCGAATTTGGCACTATTTCACTGTTAGGACATGTAAAACACACCTGTATGTCCCACCTTTAACATATACTGCACCCTGCCCAGGCGGCTACCTAGGACCTCCTCCTCCAGCTTGTCAGCTCTTCTCCTTGGCAGAGGTTCCTCTTGGTTCCAGAAGTAATATAAAAGTCTGGGGTTTTGGGTCCACTAGTTATTACCTCTTGCTGCCTTTGAAGCTGGCAAACCTCATGATGTCGCTGTTGTTCACAAGATCCTGCCTTGCCCAGGCCTGGCCCCAGAAACACACCAGAGTGTTGGAGACTGCATTGTGTGAGGACAGGCATAGCCCATTCAGGTGTACGTGTCAACTCCTCCCTCTACTCTAGCCCAGATGACCCATCCGGATATGCAGGCTACACCCCAGCTCCCTTTGTGTCACTGTCTAGTGGAGATTCAAAAACAGCACAACTGTTAGTCTGACCCACACAGGGAATACACAAGGAAGCAGAGTCACAGAATGGTTTAAGCAAGAAAATGCCCACTTTCTAAAAGTTGCATTTTCAAACTGACAATCTAAAAACCACCTTTTCCAAAAGATGTATTTTTAAATTGCGAGTTCAGAGACCCCAAACTCCAGATATCTATCTGCTTCCAAAGGGAAACTGCACTTAAATGTTATTTAAAGGCAGCCCCCATGTTAACCTATTAGAGAGATGGGCCTTGCAACAGTGAAAAACGAATTTAGCACTATTTCATTATTAGGACATGTAAAAACATACCAGTACATGTCCTACTTTTAATATACACTGAACCCTGCCAATGGGGCTACCTAGGGCCTACCTTGGGGGTGCCTTACATGTATAAAAAAGGAAGATTTGGGCCTGGCAAGTGGGTAAGTTTGCCAGGTCGAGTTGGCAGTTTAAAGACTGCACACAGACACTGCAGTGAACGGCCGGAGCCATGTTTACAAGGTTACTCATGTGGGGGGCACAATCAGTGCTGCAGACCCAGTAGTAGCATTTGAGTTACAGGCCCTGGGCACCTCTGGTGCACTTCACTAGGGACTTACTAGTAAATCAAATATGCCAATCATGGAAAAGCCAATTACACATACAATTTACACGGAGAGCACTGACACTTTAGCACTGGTCAGCAGCGGTAAAGTGCCCAGAGTACCAAAACCAGCAAAAACAAAGTCCAGTACACAGTTGCAACATGGGAAGCAGGGGAAAAAGACAGGGGAGATCACGCCGAAGATGCCAGGTCCAACAGGCCCATAGTCTTTCATTTTGGTTTCATTAAGCGGCAATCATTTGCTTACAACTGTCTTCTATTTTGTGGTCCATTTTGTTGTTTTTAGTCTATATTTTGGGATCCCGGTCATGGTAAGGTGGTCCTGTTTGCCAGAGCAGGTAAGTTCTTTTTAAAGGTTTTTTTTAAAGGGTTGTATGCATGGGGTGTATAGGGAGAAGGTCTAGGGTTTAGTTATAGTATTGTCTTTAGATTGTTTGTATATTTAGTTGTATTAATAGTACAATTTTTTACTAATGTGTAGGTTTTTTTTGTACACTGTTTTACTAATATTTAATAATGTTACATTGTAGAATGTTGTTACGTATTTTGTGATGATTAATTGCAATGTATATGTATTTTTTGGAAATGTTATTCGTTTGCAGGTGGGTTTTCTAATTTGCTTGGCAGGTTTTTGTCAATGAACGTTTTCTATGGCCTTTGGAAGTTACAATTTTTTTACGAAATCACTTTTGTGTTATAATAAACCAATATTTTTAGATTTGATTTCCTTTTTTTTGGATTCCCAGAAGCGTTTCTTTTTTAAACATTTTTCTCCGTTTTTTATGTTTCCTGATTACTTCTGTGGATGTCTGTTGGATTCGCTTTATTTTCACATTTTTTGGAGGCTTTTTGGAGAAAAAAAAATCTGTTTTGGGTGGTTTATTACTTTTGACTATGTGGACACAAAAGAAAAGCTGTAGCTACCAAGTAGTAAGATATATATATATATTTTTTTTGGGGGGGGGGTGGGGGAATTTTTTTAAATTATTTTGTAAATATTATGTGATTGTTATTTAGAAATGTTAGTCTATGTGTCTTTACTTTAGGTGATGCGCTGAGTTTGTTCTTCAATCTTTTTGGTTGGTCAGTTTTAACACTTTTTTCATGTAAATAATTTATATATAATGTTATTATCCTAGTCTTATTTAATATTAGAATTTTAGTTTCATGTTCAAACAGATGTAATACAATATTATGTTTATTATTTATATACTTCTTTGTTGTTTATGAAGATTTTGACATCACATTTTATATGTGCATTCTTTTGGTCTATTTGCTAAATAAAGGCGCAAACTGGCTAACAGATTTCCCAAACGCATATTTGTTGGCAGCATTGTTCTTTTTGTAATGCTTCTATAAATGTATAGAGTACAGGTTGGGTTCTTCTTACTGTTGATTGAAAGGCATTGTGCCATCCTTCCACTGCATTGCTTGTTTTGGCTTCCTATGCCAAGGTGGTGTCATAGACATTCCACCATTACATCTGGAACTTGGTTGGCATTTGTGTCCGGAGCGATGTAGTCTACCAACACACTTGTCTTTGAAATAATCCATTATGGGACTTAGGGCCTAATTATGAGTCTGGCAGTCACTAGACTGCCAGGCTTGCAGTGGCGGTCTGGACCACTGCTGCTGTGAAGGTCCCATCACCCCAGTCCGACTGCCAAGGTGCTGCCGTCTTCGCCGTGATCGGTGAACCCGACGGGCTGAAGGCAGGTGCAGGTTGCAATCAGCCAGGGAGGTGCTGCGAGCAGGGCAGACCTGCTGATTACAACCCGGTTCTCCACCCGCCTTTTCTTGGCAGTTTCACTACCATTAAAAGGCTGGCAGAGAACAGGTGCAGGGGTCCCCCTGCCTAGCATGCTCGTAATGTGCAATGTTGTGCAGACAGTGTGCATTACGAGGGTGCTGGGGCTCTATGCCGGAACTGCAACATTTTGCCAGTGACAATGCTGCTGCCACTTTCCTGCTGGGCTGACAGGTAGAAAACGTGGTCATAATGGGTCTGGCGGGGAGGTTGAGAGTTCCAAACTCTTAATTAGGCCCTTAGTTTGTATCTTCATTTTGTTGGTAGAAAGAGCTTTCTATTAGTAAATTGTAGTGATCAGCTACTGTAGTGTAGCCATATTTTATTATAGCTTCATGCGCGTTAGCGTAACATATTAGGCCTCTGTGCACTTTGCCCTAGATACATTTTATTCAACCTTGCACTGTTATTTTACAATAACCAGTTTTACGGTCTTGTTTTTATTTCATTCTATCACACTGTTTAGCTTCGTTCAGCACTGTGTTCTCAAACAATGCATTCTTGCTCACTCTGTGCTTCAGTCAAGGCTACAATCTGGTACATTGCCGGTAAACGTGGTAGAAGTTTAGGGCCAGATGTAGGTAGCCTTTTGCGCCTCGCAAACGGCAAAATACGTTGTTTGCGAGGCGCAAAAGGCCTCACATGATGCAGAATCACAAATGTGATTCCGACTCGCAAATAGGAAGGGGCGTTCCCTTCCTATTTGCAACCGCATCGCGATGTAGAGTTGATTTGTGACCGCGAAAGCGGTCGCAAATCAACTCGCAGTTACCATCCACTTGAAGTGGATGGTAACTCATTCGCAAACGGGAAGGGGTCTCCATGGGACCCCTTCCCCTTTGTGAATGCCCCAAAAAATATTTTTTCAGAGTAGGCAGTGGTCCTATGGACCACTGCCTACTCTGAAAAAACCGAAACTAATGGTTTCGGTATTTTTTCTGTTTGCAGCTTGTTTTCCTTTAAGGAAAACGGGCTGCAAAAAGAAAAAAATAAACTGCTTTATTAAGAAAGCAGTCAGGGACATGGTGGTCTGCTGTCCCCAGCAGGCCACCATCCCCGTGAGTGCCTAGACTCGCTATGGGGTCGCAAACTGCGACCCACCTCATAAATATTCATGAGGTGGGTCTTTGCGACCCCATAGCGAGTCGCAGAAGGTGTCTGAGACACCTTTCTGCATTTCCTTTTGCAAGTTGCAAATTGCGAGTCGCTGGGACTCGCAATTTGCAACTCGCAAATGGAAACCTACCTACATCTGGCCCTTAGTCTCTAGTGTTTGTAGAAAATACACATCCTTACGTAGGGACATTTTTTAGAACATCTGCGTGTTAGTTCTAAAAACACTTACCAGTCCTAGTACAGGTCAGAGGGAGATTCCGACCAGGAACCTACAATTAGATGCTGACTGCCCCGTTGCAGATGCCGATGCAGATCACAGGCCTTTGCTCAGGTATCAGTGTTGATGTCCTCCCAGGGGAACCTGAAAGGCAGGCTTAGAGCTTCACCTGCTGTGCTCATAATATAACTTAGAGAGAACTTATTATAGTTGCACTATGATAGCCTTATTCTTGTGCTTCACTCTCATCGTTACTATTTTAATCCTACTGTGTTGTGTCATTCTGGTTATTGCAGCTCACGCCTTACTATATAAAATGCAGTTGTTTTACTAAACCAATCTTTAAAACTTAAACTGCCTTTGTCATTTCTATATGAGACCTCACTGTGTATGTGAGCACTGGTTGTGACCTGAGTGACCACGACTTCCCTGGGAAGTACTAAGATGTCATGCGCTCGGCTGCCCAATTGTCTCTTCCCTTCAGGAGAGATGAGGCACTGCTAGTTAGCCGGAGCATAACCAAGATTTGGTGTGAAAAGGGTCCTTCACCGTGGGTCAGACTTAGTCCTCCACACTGCGAACGATCTTGCCGCCCAAAAATCCAGCAGTCTCATTAGGATAATGAGAGCCTACACAACACTACCTCTGTGACAGGAACATAGGTTAGTGTTATGATTGTTTTTATTTCAAAGGCCAAATAGCTGTTTGTAGCATATTCAATAGTTAGTGCAATTTTGGAAGGTGCTGTTTCCATATGCTTTGATTGAAATGATTGTAATAACCTTAGTAGGCTGTGTGGGGGCACATTTTTAAAATGGTCTGAATCATGGCTTGTTCAAAGTCTATGATTATTTTTGTGTATAGTAGTTATTTGCTTCATTTGTAATGTGGTTTAAGAGGTTGTAGTAGGTACCTGCTTTGTTTATTTGGTAGTAGGACATGTATAAAATGGATATTTATGTTTTGATATTCACCAGTTATGGTGTACATCTGAGTGAATGGTCTGGAACACATACTGAAGGTCTCATCATTAATCCATGTTCACCAATGGCTTAGTTTTAGTGCATTATTTGCTGTGGGGAATATTAAGATTTGTTTCTCATTTTTTAGGTTGTAATATAAAAGGAAAGGTTCCTCATTATATATCACTGTTAAATGTTCAGGTATTTCTATGTCTTGGCATTTTCTAGGGGTGGGAAAAGTATTGCAGGTGGCTTTTTTAGTTTGCGAAATTAAACGTTTAAAGTGGTTATATATGGTATGGTTGCTGCCCTGTGATGTGCTCAGGGACTTTAGGCAGTATGGCCCTCTTTACAACCCTGGTGGTAAATCCCAGTTACCGCTGTGCAGAAGACTGGCAACACATCGCTGTGGCAGCGGAATTCCGCTACAGCTATTACGAACCACAGCTCGGAATCCGCCATAATCCAGACACCCACACAAGTCCGCCACACCAAAGGTCAGTGATAAACTGCCGATAACAAAACCAACACCGTCACGCCAACAGGAATACGCCCACACTATCACAACCCACGAATCCATGCAGTGGTCTTTCAGCCGCGGTATTCCATTGGCGGTACACACCGCCGCTCTCAAAATACACACACATTTACAAAACACAACCACATTGGACAATTCGAAATACACACACCTGATACACAAAAACACACCACAACCACACACCCAATCCAATACAAAACACACACCCACATCACCCACAAACCCTTACTATCAGAATTCTGATACCATGCCAGAGAGAGACACCACCAGAAACAACACCAGCATCCACGGACACACAACATCATCACTCACACAACATCCACGCACCTCAAACAACACACAACACATCCCCTCACACATCACAACACACACCACCTCACACATCACCCACACTACATCATAGCACCTCAGCGACACCCCAGGTTCTCTGAGGAGGAGCTCAGGGTCATGGTGGAGGAAATCGTCCGGGTAGAGCCACAGCTATTAGGATCACAGATGCAGCACACCTACATTGCTAGGAAGATGGAGCTATGGCGCAGAATTGTCGACAGGGTCAACGCAGTGGAACAGCATCTAAGAACTAGGGATGACATCTGGAAGAGGTGGAATGACCTATGGGGGAAGGTGCGTTCTGTGGTCTCCAGACACCAGATTGCTGTACAGAAGACTAGCGGTGGACCCCTACCTCCTCCCCCACAACTAACAACATTGGAGGAGCAAGTCTTGGCAATACTGTATCCTGAGGGCCTCACAGGAGTAGGAGGAGGACTGGACTCTGGTAAGGCAAATCTTTACTACCTTATCTCCCCCACCCCACCTGCATGCCATCACATATTCCCATTACCCTCACACCCATCACCCCAACAACCCATAGATACCCCACCAACACAACCCACACATCCCAAAAACAAACCCTGCATGGAACAGCAATGCATGGACACCCATCACCCAAGCATGTCCACTACAGATACCCACACAGAACCCAAACCAATTATCACACATGGACCTAGACAAGAATGCAAGCACTGGAGTACAGGGCCACTCACCCATTGCACACGATGGCACACACAGATGCAATAATCATGCCTTTACACCCCTGCAGGACCCCTACCCAACGTCACCGGACAGGAGGTACCAGACATATCCAGTCCCCCCACAGAAGAGACCCACAGTGATGACAGCAGCTTTACACAACTGGATCAAGATGACCAGCCCGGCCCATCAGGGACCTCGGGACAGTCGGTTCCCCTGACACTGGCAGAAGCCACCACAGAGCCTCCCCCACCTCAGGAAACACCAGCACAGCACCCACCCAGTGGGCCCATCCCTCTGTCCCCAGGCCACGTCAAGCAGCAGTGTGTCCACCACTACAGGGAACCCAGGCAAACCCACCAACCCAAGACAATCAGGAACCTGGGGGCAGTGGCAGTGGGCACACGGTTCAGGGGACAGAGGAACAGGAAAACAGGAGAACTGCTGTGCGACAGGGGGAGGGACATGCCCAGGGAACCCACTCTCCACGAGGCCCTCTCCAACATCATGGGAGCGTACCATCATTCCCAGGAGACGATGGCAATGGTACTGGCCAAGTTTCAGGAGACCCAGCGGCTGCAGGAGGAACACTATCTGGGGATCACGGAGGAACTGAAGTCCATTAACACCACCCTGGTCACCATTGCAGGGGTGCTGCAAGACCTTGTCAACACCAGGAGGGACACTGTGGCACAACAAAGGGCCCCTGACACTAGCCTGAATGATGAACAGCCCTCCACCTCCGCCAGCATTAGTGGACAGGATGCACCGTCACAGGAACACGACACCAGCACCCCACCCCCTGCAGATGGAGAGCCACCCCGCATACGGTCCCTGAGATCCAGAAACAAGCCAGAGAACATTGCCAAGACCCCCACCAGGAAATGAGACCCCCCTAAATGTCACCCTTCTGTCCCACTTTGTCACCCTGTCCATCCACCAACTGCCCTTGCTCCACTTCCTATGCCCCTTTGGACAATACACCTGTGAAACAAATAGACTGGACTCTGCCATGGAAATCCTCCACCATCACCTCTGCCCATTTTACAACCCCTCCACTTATTTGCACAGAAATAAACACACTTCAATCACAAAACAATCTGGAGTCAGTCTGTGCTTTTACAAATGTGTAATTGCAATAACTATGGAATATAGCAATGTCAATTTAATTGTTCACATACCGATGAAACACAGCAGTAGGGCTGGAGGAAATATAGCAGAGGCACAAAGTGGGACCCACATCTGTTAAACGGAAAGGCAAAGTGACAAGTCAGGGTCCATACACTGAGTGAAAATGACAGACTTATGCTAGCTCCAACAATAGTATGAGATGTGTGAGGCAGTGACATTTTCTTACCTGTGTCTCACTGGAAGCATTGCTGGATAATGTTGTTTCTGTTGTCGATATCCTCTTCTTCACTGTCCACAGGCTCCAAAGCTGCCACAAGACCACCAGCTGGACCATCCTCCTGCAGAAAAGGCACCTGCCGTCGCAAAGCCAGGTTGTGCAGCATACAGCAGGCCACGATGATCTGGCACACCTTCTTTGGTGAGTAGTAGAGAGAACCACCTGTCATATGGAGGCACCGGAACCTGGCCTTCAGGAGGCCGAAGGTCCGTTCAATCACCCTCCTAGTTCGCCCATGTGCCTCATTGTAGCATTCCTCTGCCCTTGTCCTGGGATTTCTCACTGGGGTCAGTAACCATGACAGGTTGGGGTAACCAGAGTCACCTGCAAATGTGGAGGGACAACTGTTAGACACACACTAACCCGTAGGGACAACCCAGACAACTATTCACACTGTATAGGGTCCTTGTCCTCACCTATTAGACACACGCGGTGCCTCTGGAGTTGCCCCACCACATAAAGGATTCTGCTATTCCTCAGAATGTAAGCGTCATGCACTGAGCCAGGAAATTTGGCATTCACATGGGAGATATACTGGTCGGCCAAACACACTATCTGCACATTCATCGAATGATAACTCTTCCAGTTTCTGTACACCTGTTCATTCCTGTGGGGGGTACCAAGGCCACATGTGTCCCCTCAATGGCACCTATAATGGTGGGGATATGTCTCAGGGCATAGAAGTCACCTTTCACTGTGGGCAAATCCTTCACCTGAGGGAACACGGTGTAGCTGCGCATGTGTTTCAGCAGGGCAGACAAACACTCTGGACAACACGTTAGAGAACATTGGCTGGGACATCCCTGATGCAATGGCCACTGTTGTTTGAAAGGAACCACTTGCCAGGAAAAGGAGTACTGACAGGACCTGCACTAGAGGGGGGATCCCTGTGGGATGGTGGATAACTGACATCAGGTCTGGCTCTAACTGGGCACACAATTCATGGATTGTTGCACGATCAAGTCTGTAGGTGATTATTACGTGTCTCTCTTCCATTGTCGTCAGGTCCACCAGCGGTCTGTACACCGGAGGATGCCGCCATCTCATCACCTGCCCCAGCGGACGTGTCATATGGACGAGAGCAGCGAGCAGAGAGTCAGCCAACACTGAGGTATCACAAAATGTCATTTGCACACATTTATTAATCCGCAATGTTCCTGTTACTGTGTGTATGCAAGGCCTACATTGGCGTGACACCGTTAAATTTAATGCCATGTGGCTCCCTAAAATGGAGGCTGCCTGACCTGTAAGGTGGGACAAGGGGATGTGAGGTAACTGCGCTGGTGTTGTACACCTTCGCGGTAGGCGGTCGAAGTCCGCGGTGCAATCCTGCATTGGTTAACATTGGACCCTATGGGTCCCAGGAGACAATGACGATGTACGCCGGCGGTGACGGTACGCACTGCTGCGGACGTGACCGCCATTTTCTGTCTGTTCCCTCACTTGATACCTGACCTTCAACAGGAGAGGACCTACACTGCAAGTGCTGTTGTGACCTCAGTGTGGAAGCGACGATGGCTCATGTGTCTGGGGAAAGGGCCCCTGCCTTCACTTCGGAGGAGTTGGAGAAACTAGTGGATGGGGTCCTCCCCCAGTACACACAACTGTACAGTCCTCCAGACAAATAGGTGAGTACACTGTGAGCATGCTGCATGGGCACTGTTTGGAGTGGTCTGGATGGAAGAAAAATGGGGGGGACTAAGGCCTGCTTGTGCGGACGGTGAGTGTATGTGCGTCAGGGCAAGAGTGGGAACGTGGGCCAAAGAGGATGACGGTCCGGACGGGTAAAGATTTTCCTTTTCCCCTGTACTATTCCTCTAGGTCAGCGCCCACCAGAAGAAGGATATTTGGCGTGCCATCGACAAGGACGTCTGGACCCTGGGGGTCCACCACAGACAGAGCACCCACTGCTGGAAAAGATGGGAGGACCTTCGCTGCCGGAGCAAGAAGATGGTGGAGGCCCTGCTGGGGATGGCCTCCCAGTGTGGGAGGGATGCCCGTTGCACCATGCCCCCCTGATGTTCCGGATCCTGGCGGTGGCGTATCCGGAGTTGGATGGGTGCTTGAGGGCATCACAGCAGCCACAAGGGGGTGAGTACACTATCATTCAGCTGACTTTGCGCGCATTACAAGGTGTCTGGGTGGGGGAGGTGGGCAGTGGGTTCCCCTAGGCCAGCGCGAGCTTTGTAGGCAAGGTCCCTTGTGAGGCAGGCTCTGTGGCACCCCAACCCCACTAGTGGTTAGTGCCATCTACACATAGTTAGGCTCATGTGACTTCCAGGTGTGCAGCAATTGGGCTTAGGCCTTGTGCCCCATGGGCATGTGATAAATCTAGGAACTATAAGTGCATGGCGTAGTGCAGAGGGCTGCTGTGTCTGTTGTTTACGCCAACGGTAGTGGTGTTGCATGCACTGAACATGTCTTTCTTCTGTCTCCCCCCCCCCTTTTTGTGGTCTCCCAGTTCTTGTGTGCAATAGCATCATCAGACGGAGGAGCAGTGGCGCCAGAGCAGGAGGGAGCTCCATCCCACTTGGCCCTGGAGGGCGAAACAACGGAGTCTGAAGCCACCAGTGGGACAGAGGGCGAGGGGAGCTCTATGGTGGGGAGAGGAGCGACTCCTCCTCTGATTGGAGCTCCCTTGTGGTGGCCCCGCATCAACAGGTACAGCCGCTACCCCCCCCACCAGCACCGCCCTCCCAGCAGCCCCTTAACATCTGTCCCGTGCCCGCTCACCCAGGAGGGCCGGCATCTCCTTCGCCCTAGGCACCTCAGGCCCTGCCCCAGTCAGCCCTGCTGCCCTCAGTGAGGAGGCTATTGACCTCCTGACATCCCTCACTGTTGGGCAGTCTACCATTCTGAATGCCATCCAGGGTGTTGAGAGGCATTTGCAATAAACAAATGCATACCTGAAGGGCATTCATTCTGGGCAGGCAGCCCAACAGAGAGCATTTCAGGCTCTGGCCTCAGCACTGATGGCAGCCACTGTCCCTGTGTCCAGCCTCCCCCCTCCAACTTCCTCCACCCAGACCCAATCCCCTGTACCTCAGCCCGTCCCAAGCACACCATCAGACCAGCATGCACACACCTCAACACACAAGGGTGGCTCAGGAAAACACAAGCACCACACATCCCACAGTAACTCACACAAGCATCATACCCATGCACACATACCAACATCCACTTCCTCCACTGTGTCCCCCTGCTCTACGTCTCCCTCCTCCCTCCCAGTCTCATCTCCACTCACACCTGCATACACTACATCCTCAGCCACTACCTCCATCAACAGCACGCCCATCACCACACACCGCTCACGTGCACTCACCACCCCCACTGCCATTCACACATCTCCAGTGTCCTTTCCCAGTGTGTCTGTGAGCCCTGCTCCCAAAGTACACAAACGCAGGCACACACCCACCCAACAGCCATCCACCTCACAACAGCCTCCAGCACATGCACCTTCACCCAAATTCAGCAGACGTACACCTCCTACAACCACTACCTCTACCTCCACTCCCAAACCTCCTCCATCTACCCATCCCAGTGTGTCTAAAAAACTTTTCTTGGCTAATATTTACCTCTTCTCTACACCTCCCCCCGCCTTTCCCCTAGGGCCAGGCTTTCCAGGTCCCAGCCCAGCACCTCAGCCACCTCATCCCCAGGCACAGTGGTGCTAGCATCTACCGGGTCATGGAGTGCGCCAACCATCAGTGCTGCCAGTGTGCCACGGAGCGAGGGCAAGGACATTCCGCCACCTGCCAAGGTGAAAAAGTTGCTCACATCCCAGAGGGAGAAGCCGAAAACACCTGCCACCAAGAGGCCAGGGAAAATGAAAGGGGATAGTGGCAAGACAGCTGCGCCACCATCAAAGGTGGGGAAGGGCCAGAAACTGAAGGGCAGGTCAGAAGAGGGCATGGTGGCAACGACTGAGGGACCAGTGTCACACCTTCTGTCCACGTCCACGCCAACCTGTACGGCGGAGAAGACCGCCACCTGCACCGCCACAGAGCCCGCCGCCAGCACCACTGCCACAGAGCCCGCCACCAGCACTGCTGCCACAGAGCCCACCGCCAGCACCGCTGCCACAGTGCCCGCCCCCAGCACAGCTGCCACAGAGACCGCCGCCAGCACCGCTGCCACAGAGCCCGCCGCCAGCACTGCTGCCATAGAGCCTACCGCCAGCACCGCTGCCACAGAGCCTGCCACCAGCACAGCCGCCACAGAGCCCGAAGCCAGCACCACCACCACAGAGCCCGCCGCAAGCACCGCTGCCACAGAGCCAGCCGCAAGCACCGCAGCCACAGAGCCCGCCGCCAGCACCGCCACGACTGACACCACCGCAAGCACCGCCAGCGGCCCCGCAATATCCTGAGCCAGTGGCACCACCGCAGACATGGCTGCCATCCCCAGTGGTCAGTCGTCCGAGGCTGGTGGTGAGTTCCAGGAGCCTGGGCAGCTTCTATGAAGCATCACTGTCTTCACAGTTGTCACCAGCATATGGAATGCGAAGCCGCAGCAGTGTGTGGTATGTCTCTGCCTCCATGGCATCTCAACCTACCTGTACCTCGGCAATCTCGTGGCACATACACCCAGGCAAGTGTATTGTTGCAGCCACAATGCATGTGGAGCACTCTGGGCACAAAGCTCCCTCCAGAACCAGTGGAGTATCACATCCACTACCTCAGTCCTTGGCAGGATGAAGCACTCTGGGCACAAAGCCTCCTCCAGAACCAGTGGAGTATCACATCCACTACCTCAGTCCTTGGCAGGATGAAGCACTCTGGGCACAAAGCCTCCTCCAGAACCAGTGGAGTATCACATCCACTACCTCAGTCCTTGGCAGGATAAAGCACTCTGGGCACAAAGCCCCCTTCAGAACCAGTGGAGAGATACATCCACTACCTCAGTCCTTGGCAGGATGAAGCACTCTGGGCACAAATTCCCCTCCAGAACAAGTGGAGAGATACATCCACTACCTCAGTCCTTGGCAGGATGAAGCACTCTGGGCACAAATCCCACTCCAGAACCAGTGTAGACTGTTATCTACTTGAGAGACTGTGGCTTTGCACTCCCCAGGATGCAGCAGTGGACAAACCACCCACTGGAGAGACTTGAGAGACTGTGGCTTTGCACTCCCCAGGATAAAGCAGTGGTCAAACCACCCACTGGAGAGACTTGAGAGACTGTGGCTTTGCACTCCCCAGGATAAAGCAGTGGGCAAACCACCCACTGGAGAGACTTGAGAGACTGTGGCTTTGCACTCCCCAGGATACATCAATGGGCATGGAACCCCCTCGTGGAGCAGTGGCTTTGTGCATTCATCAGGCTGAGGTGCCCCCTCTCCCCCTCCCCCTGAAGGTGCCTGCATATTTTCTATGTGATGCCCCTCCAGTGTTCTCTCCGTTTGGAGTCAGGTATCTAGTGTGGGCCTCGCCCATGGATCAGGGTGTTTCCATCGGAGGAGGTATCCATGTCTGAACTGTCCCCTCCAGTCTCCGCTGTAGTGCTCCCCTCGCCCTCCGTCCCACTGGTGCCCTCACCGTTGGTGGATTCGTCCTCCTGGGTACTGTGGGATGCAGCTCCCTCCATCGCCGGTGCCTCTGTTCCTCCGCCAGATGATGCTAATACACATAAGGAAAGGGTGACAAAACAAAAAGGGGGGGGAGGCAAAAGATACACTTGGTCAATGGCGGCACCAACACCACTGTTGGAGTATACAGTACACTCACACATAGGGAACAGCCCTACGCATTAGGCAATGCACTACCAGTCTCAATGCTAGTCACCAGCCCATGGATAGGGACATCTAACGGAAATTGGCGCATACCTGAGTCCCACAGACCCATGACCAGTAGTGGATGCCTACTAACTTGGTTGGAGGGCTTTCACATCAGAATCCTGCCCAACATGGGACCTACGCTGCAATGCCAGGCCTGGCCTAGGGGCACCCACAGGGCCCACACCCCCCACCCAGATACCATCTAGCTCCGGATAGGCCACCGCCAGTATGTGGGCCATCAGGGGGGGTCAGGGTTCGACAGGCACCTCTTCCTCGTTGGGAGGCAATCCCCAGCTTGGCCTCTGCCGTCTTCCATGCCCAGCATCTCAGGTCCGCCCAGGTCCTCCCACCGTTTCCGACAGTGGGTGCTCTGCCTGCCGTAGACCCCCAGTCTGCACGTCCTTGGCGATGGCACGCCATATACCCTTCTTTTGAAGGGCGTTGACCTGCAGGGAAATAGCCACAAGGAAAGGTATTAGTCCGACCATCCTGCCTGTTACACTCATGGCCCACCATGTCCCTTCCCATCCCCATTAGCACAGACATGCAGACATGGCCCACCATGCATGCTGTATTCTGCCCAGGGCCCTTCCACCAACCCCCCCCACATGAGGTCTTCACACACAGCACTCCATGCATTCACGCCCCATGCATTGTACTCATGGTGCACTCACCTGTTGTTCTGGAGGCCCATACATCAGTCGGAACTGGGGTGGGACCCCATCCACCAGTCGCTCCAACTCCGCAGAGGTGAAGGCAGGGGCTCTTTCCCCAGTAACACTGGCCATTGTCAGTTCCAGACCTAGGTCACAGCAGCACTTGAAGTGTGGGTCCTCTTCTGTTGAAGGTCAGGTAGCAAGTGAGGGAACAGATAGAAAATGGCTGTCACGTCCGCAGCAGTGCGTACCGTCACCACCATCGTACAACACCATTGGTCAGTGTACCCCATAGGGCCCAATGATAACCAATGAGGAGTTGCACGACGGTTCTCGACCGCCTCCCGCAAAGTTGCACAACATCAGCGGAATTACCTAATTTCCACCTGTCCCTCCATACAGGACAGGCAGACGCCATTTCAAAGGGGGGTGCAGGCCATGGATCCTAACTGTGTCACAGTACACAAATGCACTATTTGGACATCTCCAACAAAATAATGTTACAATCACAATATGCATTGAACTGTAGTGGTTGGAATGTACAGATAATGACCAGCTGATCACTCTTTTGCCCCATAGATTGCAACCACTGCGGATGAATAGGAGATGGAGACATCCCCCTGTGTACAGACCCCTGGTGGACTTGGCAACAATGGAGGACAGGCACATTATCCTCACCTATAGACTGGACAGGGCCACAATCACAGAGCTGTCTGCCCAATTGGAGCCTGACCTAATATCTGCTATCCGTCACCCCACTGGGATCCCCCCTCTTGTGCGAGTCCTATCAGTGCTCCATTTCCTGGCAACTGGTTCTTTCCGAGTGACAGTGGTCTTGGCAACAGGAATGTCACAGGAATGTCACAGCCAATGTTCTCAAAAGTGCTGACCAGAGTGTTGTCTGCCCTAATTAACCACAAGTGCAGGTACATCGTTTTCCCCCAGGTGGAGGATTTGGCCGGTGTGAAAGCTGACTTCTATGCAATGGGACAGATCCCCAACATCATTGGGTCAATCGATGGAACACATATTGCATTTGTCCCCCCGGCGAAATGAACAGGTGTTCAGAAATCAAAAGAGTTTTCATTCCATGAATGTCCAGATGGTGTGCCCGGCAGACTAGTACATTTCCCACATCAATGCTAAGTCTCCTGGGTCTGTGCATGATGCCTTTATCCTGAAGAATATCAGCATCCCAAATGTGATGGCCCAACTCCAGAGGCACAGGGTGTGGCTAATAGGTGAGCCCAGTGGATGCTGGTGTATGGGTATGTTGTGGGCCCTAAGGGTGACTGTGTGGCTAACAGTTGTCCCTGAATATTTGCAGGTGACTCTGGTTACCCCAACCTCTCATGGCTACTGACCCATGTGAGGAATGCCAGGACAAGGGGAGAGGAATGTTACAATAAGGCACATGGGCGAACAAGAAGGATTATAGAAAGGACCTTCGACCTCCTGAAGGCCAGGTTTCGTTGCCTCCATCTAACAGATGGATCCCTGTGCTACTCACCCAAGAAGGTCTGCCAGATGATCGTGGCATTCTGTATGTTGCACAACCTTGCTTTGCGTCGCCAGGTGCCTTTTCTGCAGGAGGAGGAGGCTGGAGATGGCCGTGTGGCAAAAGTGGATCCAGTTGATAGTGAAGATGAGTAGGCAGAGGATGAAGATGAGGACAACCGAAGTGCAATTATTCGTCAATACTTCCAATGAGACACAGGTAAAACAGTGTTAATACACATATAATTGACAGTTTGATGTGTGACATTGTCACTGGCAGGCTGTGTATTCCCACTTCTATGGCCACTCACTGTACCCTTTGGCATTTCTTTTTGCAGATGTTGGTGCCCAACTAGTGCTCCTGGTGTGTTCAGTGCAGCCAACTACAGGTATTTCCTATGTAAACATTAGTTTGCAGTTGAATTGCAATGTTTGATCCTGGTTAAACAAATACATTTTGAAATCATTTGACATACACCATACTTGTATTTTTTCAATGTGTGTTTATTGCAGTGCTCTGAAGAAGAGGGTAGTGCAATGGACTGGGGTGATGATGGAGGAAAGTCCAGGTTAGAGTCCAGTCTACATGTAGCACAGGTGCATTGTCCAAGGGGGCATGGGAAGGGGAGCAATGGCAGTTCAAGGTGGACAAGGTGACAGAGTGGGACACAAGGGTGACAAACAGGAGAGTCTTATTTCCTGGTGTGAGTCTTGGCAATGGTCTCTGGCTTCTGTCTGGATCTCAGGGAACGTTTGTGTGGTGGTTCTCCTTCTGTAGGGGGAGGGGTGCTTGTGGCCTGTTGGTCCTGTGGCGGACCTCCTGTCCACTAGCGGCAGTAGAGGTGGAGGGCTGTTCAGTGGTTTGGCTAGTATCAGCAACCCTGCAATGGAGACCAGGGTGGTGTTGATGGTCTTCAAGTCCTCCCTGGTCCCCAGGTACTGTCCCTCCTGCAGCTGCATGTTCTCCTGCAACTTGTCCTTGATCTGGCCCAGCGTATCCTGGGAATGTTGGTATGCTCCCAGGATCACGGTGAGTGTCTCCTGGAGCATCGGTGTCCTGGGCCTGTCCTCCCCCTGTCGCACAGCAGTCCTCCCAGCTTCCCTGTTGTCCTGTGCCTCTGTCCCCTGAACTGTGTGGCCCCTGCCACTGACCCCAGGTCCCTGATTGTCCTGTGTTTGTGGGGTGCCCTGGGGTCCCTGTAGTGGTGGACACAGTGCTGATTAATGTGTCCTGGGGACAGAGGTATGGGCCCGCTGGGTGGGTGCAGTGGTGGTGTTTCCTGAGGGGGAAAGCTCTGTGGTGGTGTGAGAGTGTGCCTGGGTAACCAACTGTCTGGAGGTCCCCGATGGGCCAGGTTGGTCATCCAGATCTAGGCGACCGGAGTTGCTGTCATCACTGTGGGCCTCTTCTGTGGGGGCACTGTATGTTGCTGGCACCTCTTCGCAGGTGATGTTGTCTGGGTTACCCGTGGGGATGTAATGCAGAGTTATTGTTTCAGCGTGTGACATATTGTGCATGGGTGTGTTGCCCTCTATGGTTGTTATTACCCTGGCAGATTTGCCTTGTGTGAGTTGTTATTTGGTGGGCTAGGTGATTCTCTCTAGTGTGCATGCTGTGGTGATAGGGGTCCATGCAGGTCTGTGAGGGGTGTCCATGCATTGGTGTTGCATGCAGGGCTTGGCATTGGGATGAGTGGGTTTTGATGGTGGGGTGTGTGGGTGGTGGTGGAGTGATGGGAGTGAGGGTGAGGGTGGGGTATGTGATGGCATGCAGGTAGGGGGTGATAGTAGTAAAGAGTTGACTTACCAGAGTCCAGTCCTCCTCCTACTCCTGCCAGGCCCTCAGGATGCATTATTGCCAAGTCTTGCTCCTCCCATGTTGTTAGTTGTGGGAGAAGAGATGGGGGTCCACCGCCAGTCCTCTGTACAGCGAGTTGGTGTCTTGTTGGAATGGAATGCACCTTCCCCTGTAGGTCATTCCACCTCTTCCTGATGTCATCCCTGGTTCTGGGGTGCTGTCCCACGGCGTTGACCCTGTCCACGATTCTCCACCATAGCTCCATCTTCCTAGCAATGGATATCTGCTGTACCTCTGATCCAAATAGCTGTGGGTCTACCCAGATGATTTCCTCCACCATGTCCCTTAGCTCCTCCTCAAAGAACCTGGGGTGTTGTTGTTGTGCCATAAGTGTTGGCATAACTGTGTGGGTTTGGATACAACCAGTTTATCACTGACCTTTGGGCTGGCAGACTTGTGAGTGTGACAGTATAGTGACGGATTGGAATATGTGTGTCATAATATGGTTGGCGGATATCCGCGGTGGCAGCGGTATGTTGGCGGCAGTCAGCATGGCGGTAAGTGGGATTTACCGCCAATGTCATAATGAGGGCCTATATGTTTATATAAAGGTGGAGATATTTTTGTTTCCGATATTTGTGTTTTTGGTATAAATAGAAATTGATATTTTTAACAATGATATTTGTGTTCTCGATATTTGTTATTTTACTAGTTGTGTATGAGAAGGCAATACTTTTGTAAGCAATATTTTCTGACATTGTTTGATATTATATGTATCAATACTAAGTCAATTATTCACATTTTAAAGGTTTAAATAAAAAAACAGCACAAACTGAGGATATTTGTTTGCGCTGGAACGGGAGAAAGCCACAAGTTGAGGCTGAACATAATGGATTTCAGGCTGGGCACAGGACCAAGACTGGCCTACTGAGGATGATACCTTATGTCTTTGGTGCATGGTCTGAGCAGCGTTGATTTGTGAGACTTTGCGGTATCCGGCGCTGGTTCCGATTAAGCTTGTGGCTGTGCAACAAGGCTTTTGCAGTTCTTTGTGTCACTTCATAAAGGATTTGGTTGGACCTTCAGTTAAGCCAGGAGGCACTCTCTCTGATGTCAGCCAACAGCCCAGGAGCTGGAGAGACACCACTTGGGGATCAGCAACTCTCCAGAAAAGGCAACCAGAGCTCAGACGGGTCCAGTCACAGGTCAAGTGCTGCAGATCAGCTGGGCAGATGCTTGGAGACCTTTGCAATTTGTTGTGTCCCGGTAGATCAGCACAGGGGGACAATCAGCTGACCCTTGGAGTCACTCAGGTAGCCTGGGATAAAGTGAGCAGATCCAGTCTTCTTTCTCAGAGAGCAGGGCAGGCTTCTGGCAGCAGGGCAATCCTTCTTCCGTAGTGTCCTCAGGTCCAAGATTGTACTGAAGAGTTGGACTGGGGGTCTAATAGTTTTACCTGGTGCCAGTTTTGAAGTGGGAGAAACTTCTAGACTTCCCCCCACAACTGGTTCTAGAATTTCCTTCCTTCCCTTGCCCTGACTCCAAGGGGCTGTGGTAAAAATAAACTAGTGTGAGGTCTTTCATGAGTGTGCGCAAGGGGCAAGTGTGGCGGGTGACAGTTCCAGCCTCCCTAAACTTCCAAGGTGAACCATTCTGACAATACCTATTTTGAATATGTATCACAGTATTGAATAAATACACAAGGGTCAACTGCCAACTAAACCTAGTCATGTCACCTAGGATACAGGCTGCAGGCACCACAAGGTTAGAATAAGAAAATAGGAACTTTTTTAAATTGGCATTTTGACTTAAATTATGACTTTGCCATTAAATAGGCTTTTGAATTACATTTCATCTGAGTATAAACATTTCCACCTGTTTCCAAACAAAGGTTTTCACTTAATAAAAGGAATAAAGAAACTCTGTGTTATACTATGGGAGAGGAAGGTCCTGCAAAAGTGAAAAGTGAAAAGCGAATTTAAGAGTTTTTCACTACCAGGACATGTAAAATGTAAAGTACATGTATGAAAAAGGAAGGTTTAGATCTGACAAATGGTTTATTTTTCCAGGTCAAAATGGCAGTTTAAAACTGCAAACAGGCTGCAATGGCAGACCTGAGTCATGTTTAAAAAGGCTACTTAAGTGGGTGGAACAATATATGTTGCAGACCCATTAGTAGCATATAATTTAAGGGCCTGGGTACTGATAGTAACATTTTACTATGGACTTATAGGTAAATTAAATGTGCCAATCGGGTGTGACACCATTTTAACATGTTTAGAGTAGTGTGCACACACATTTTAGTGAAGGTTAGCAGTGGTAAAGTGTGCAGAGTCCTAAGGCCTACAAATATTAATGAAGCAAAACAGGAGGAGAGAAGACCAAACATTTGGGGGAAACCACAACAAGGATGTCATCTCTCACCCCCACTAACCCTGAGATCTTAGTGGATCCTAGAACTCGGGGATCTGACCCTGAATTCAAAAGAATTTAATGGAGAGGCAGATTTGTCCAGGATGCTACAAAGGACATGCAGTCGGTGTAGATCAGTATTATCTTTGTTTACTTCCTTGGCCTTCATTAAATGTTGTTATACTATTTTCTGGATGCTCAGTATCTTGGGCATCAACTTAGAGTTTAATGGTATATACTGAAGCGGAAAGGATGATGGGCAACATATGAAGGTCATAAGTGCAATGAAAATTAATGTTCCTAAACAGCAGTGAAAATAGTTATTGCAAGGGATATTCACCTAAACCATTCAGATGGATAATGCAACAGGAATCACCTCTGTTAATGTTCATTTACTTGGTTAACTTTTGCTGTTCATCGGTCTGAGGATGATAACTGATATACTTGAAGTGGGCAATCATTATGTCTAAAATGTGCTGTGAATTGTGACACCCTGTCAGTAATGAGGGTACCTGGAAGACCGTGGAGTCAGCAAATTTGATGAAGAAAAATCAGGGCTAATACTAATGCTGTGAGTAGTTTCATTAATGGAATGACATGCCCTGGTTTAAAAATATAATCCATGACAACTACAAAAGTTGTGTATGCCTATAAATGTTGATGTTTTACGAAACATCCACTGAAATAACCAACCAAGGCTGTTGTGGTGTGGGCAGTGAATGATGTAACCCAGTGGGACTTGAATGAAAGGTTTTGGTTTGAGCACAAACATCATACTGCTGTACATACTTCTTGACTGTATAACCCAACCCTGGCCACTAAAAATGTCGACTGACTAGATCTTGGGTCTTCCATTGCCAAGGATGACCAGCCACTGGACAATTATGTTACCACTGTAGAGCTTAATCCTCTAACTTTTTGTAAGGAAGGTACACGGCTTCAACTCAGTACTTTTCTTTAAGACCTAATCACCAAAACCACTTGACCCAGTCATCAATAATACCCACACAAATTCATACACCCTGTCAAGGTGTAGGAAGAGTCCATTCCTTTTCGCACATGGTTGGTGGGCATTGCTTTGCTCCGAACCAGAGAGGGAAGAAGCAAGCAAGTGATGTTCTTAATCACAGGACCTCTTCATGGATAACTCGCAACCATTCAACCACCGGGGCCCACAAGTCAGCTTCACTCTTGCTTCCTTAAATCCATTAAATAGATCTTCTTTACTTGCGCCAACCAGTCTTCTATGGTAGGGGATTCAGAGTTGTTTTTCTTTACAAATAACATGGCATGCTTTTTTTTCAAATTAAAAATTTGGTTCCTTCTCTTACCAGTAGTATGTTTTTCCTCCATCCCTTGGGTTATCCCAAATAGAACCAGATGGGTTCTTACCTTGATATCTTTGTTGATACTTTCTGATAAAGCTGAACTTATATACCCCCAAAATACTTGCAAACCAGGGCATTCCAGGAATATGTGAAGGTCATCCTCCCTGACCAAGTTGCACCTCTAAGAGTGCCTTTCAGACATACCTGAGATCTTTGAGAACTTAGATAGAGTCCAATAAGCCCTGCATAATGTAAACAAATGATTTATTTTAAGCACAGCAGAACTGACGGCAGTTGAATGCCATACAATAGAGTTGAACATTTGGCAGCTGTAATCCCCCCTTCTAATGCTTATGCCTTAGCTTCTTCTGTGATATCCTAACTCCTCTTGACCCCCCAGATAAAGCTTTTAATGCTCTCTTGTATGTTTCTGATAAAACCTTTTGGGAATGTTAACAGGATTCAATTAAATAGAAATGTGAGCTTAGGGAGGATACTCATTTTAATCATGTTAACGCTCATATATACTGTGATAGATAGGTTTTGCAATTTTTTTGAGATTTTATTGATTTCTGTGGAAACTTTACCCAGATTGTCCTCTGCAATTACATCCAATTAATGGTTAACCAGGATACCTAAATAGTGCAATTCCTCTTTAATTGGAACATTCTGCATGCCTAATTACCACATAATTTTCTCAGTTTTATCCTAATTATTAGCATAACTTGAGATTGCCCCAAACTCTCCCAAACCTGTGCAGGGCAGTACTGTGCTCAGATGTTTTTTAACGTCAACTCATTGGCATAGACACAGATCCTCTTTGAGTCCAAGGATTAGAAAGGGAATAATATTATTGTCCTCCCTAACCTTTTGCGCTTGGGGCTACAAATATAAATTGAACAATAACAGCTATAGAGGACATCCCTGCTGGATGCCTCTAGTTACAGTGAAGCAATCTGTCAAGATCCTGTTAAGAAGTACCCTAGCCGAGGTTATCAAGTATAGTAACCTAAAAAAGTCTCTATATATAGTTTAGGGTTGCCGAATCTCTTCAGACAAAGCCAAATAGATAAGCTCACTGGACCCGGTCAAATGCCTTGGCTACATCCAAAGTTTGTTGGTAGTGGCCAAATCGATAGAGCCTAATAACAAATGGGTTAAGTTGTGCATTTGGTGCCCAGTCATAAAGTCTTGCTAATCGTGATGGATAACTTAGTTTAGTACCTGTTGTAGACTTTTTGCAAAATCCCTGCCAGGATTCTGTAATCTGTATTGAAAAATGAGATAGGGGGTATGATTCACACTTTCTTGGAGTTTTATTAGGTTTCAAAATGATAGAGAGAGTTGCCTTATGCCAGGACTGAGGAAGAGTTTGCTCTGAGAGTAACATGCAGTTAATAGTATTTTTAGGATGGGACTAATTTCCTCACTTATGGCTTTATAAAGTTCCCTGGTATCCCAACTGGTCCTACCGCCTTCCCACCACTAATGCTGTTGGCCGCTTTCCTGACCTTTACCTCTGTTATCTCCTGCCCTAACTCTGACCTAGTTCACTCTAGAGACATGGCAAATGCATTGACCCAAACCACTCTCTAAAACACTTTGGGGGAGGCAGCAAGTCATCCTTATAAAGCTCCTGATAAAATTTCTGAAAGTTATGTCTAATTTGTACTGGCTGTTTTAATTCTTGTTCCTCCCTTGCTTTATCCATAGAGCTGACTAGGATGCTTTTAATGATGTTGTGGATGGCCTGTGTTTTTGCACACAAGGCTAATAAGTTGTCAATATTTTCCCTGTCATTAAGATGCTTCATCTTCCCAGCTGTCTTGCTATTGCTTTCCCACAAGGTTTCTATACTCTTGCCTACGCTTTGCTAATTCCTTATTCAGGTATTCATGTTGACTACTTTTAAACAGGTTGCTGATCAGACTGTCTAATCGCTGAATCTCTTCCTGCAAGGGCTTCTCCAACTTGCTTTCTTCACTTCTCTGATCTTTTGCCCATTTGATGATCTCACCTCTCATATAAGTCTTGCAAACATCCCACACCACCCTCTCCTCACAACTGCTCCTGTTGATTTCAAAATATTCTTTTGTATAAACCAGTAAGGTTCATACGAACTCCGGGTATATAAGATACCTTCTTTTCAACGTCCACTGCTTCAATAAGTTGGCCACCTCATAGTCTTCCCCTACCACTTCTAACAACACTATTTTATGATCTGAGAGTGATCTGAGAATGCATTTGCAATGTATCTAATCTGACAAACCTTCTCCATGCACTTTGATTAGTGAACCAATAATCTAACCTGGAACTGTGTCCATGTTCGGACCTATAGAAAGAATATGCCCTTTGACCACCCATTTTCTCCCTTCAAACATCTCTCAGACCTAAATCACACTAAATAGACTTCAAACTACTTGTCATTTTTGGGGAGCAGATCATTGGATCTATCAATCTTACTGTGAATTAAAATGTTAAAATCACACCCTACGTGATAGGGTTTTTATATTCCAGTTGTTAGAAATGGGGTCTATGGTTGACAGTCAGGTTACCCCCTGTTCAAGCAAGGACCCTCACTCTAGTCAGGGTAAAAGAGAATCACCCTCAGCTAACCCCTGCTTACACCCTTGGTAGCTTGGCAGAGCAGTAGGGTTAACTTCAGAGTGCTAGGTGTAAAGTATTTGTACCAACACACACAGTAACTTAATGAAAACACTACAAAATGTCACAACAGTTTAGAAGAATAGGAAATATTTATCTAAACAAAACAAGACCAAAACAACAAAAATCCAACATACACAAGTCAAGTTATTAATTTTTAAAGATTGAACTCAAAAATAGTGCTTAGAAACAAAAATGCTTCGATGAGGTGTTAACACGGCGTCGTGACGGAGTCGTTCCCAACAAGCCGACACCATCGGCGCCGGACACGGAGTCGCGTAGACCCCCAAGTACAGTACCTTTGGTGAAGAGTGAAAACAAGCTGATGCGCAAAGTCGGGGATCACGGCGTCTGTGCGAAACGTTGAATCCGCACACTTTGAGCGGCGTCGGTCACGACGTGGTGCGGCGACTTCCACGGAGTTGCGGACTTCAGCAAGGCTGCAGCGACATCGGGCCTGCGAAGAGCGTCGCATTCCAGCGAAGGTCACGGCGTCGGGTGCAGGCGGTGTCACCGGATTCAGCAGCGGCGTCGGTCCGAAGTCGTCCTAAGTCGATTTCCTTGGATTTACACCAGCTTTCCTTTCAAGGGCCCAGGGACTGGATAGGGCACCACTTGTCAGAGCAGGAGTCTCTCCAGAGACTCCAGGTGCTGGCAGAGAGAAGTCTTTGCTGTCCCTGATAGTTCAAACAACAGAAGGCAAGCTCTAACTCAAGCCCTTGGAGATTTCTTCATAAGATGGAAGGCACACAAAGTCCAGTCTTTGCCCTCTTACTCTGGCAGAAGCAGCACTGCAGGATAGCTCCAAAAAGCACAGTCACAGGCAGGGCAGCACTTCCTCCTCAGCTATTCAGCTCTTCTCCAGGCAGAGGTTCCTCTTGGTTCCAGAAGTGTTTCTAAAGTCTGTGGTTTTGGGTGCCCTTCTTATATCCAATTTCTCCTTTGAAGTAGGCCTACTTCAAAGTAAAGTCTCTTCTGAATGTGAAATCCTGCCTTGCCCAGGCCAGGCCCCAGACACTCACCAGGGGGTCAGAGAATGCATTGTGTTAGGACAGGCACAGCCCTTTCAGGTGTAAGTGACCACTCCTCCCCTCCCTCCTAGCACAGATGGCTCATCAGGAAATGCAGACTACACCCCAGCTCCTCTTGTGTCACTGTCTAGTGTGAGGTGCAACCAGCCCAACTGTCAAACTGACCCAGACAGGGAATCCACAAACAGGCAGAGTCACAGAAATGGTATAAGCAAGAAAATGCTCACTTTCTAAAAGTCTTAAAATCTTAAAAGTCTTTAAATCAACTTTACTAAAAGATGTATTTTTAAATTGTGAGCTCAGAGACCCCAAACTCCACTTGTCCATCCACTCCCAAAGGGAATCTACACTTTAATCAGATTTAAAGGTAGCCCCCACGTAAACCTATGAGAGGGACAGGCCTTGCAACAGTGAAAAACGAATTTAGCAATATTTCACTGTCAGGACATATAAAACACATTACGATGGGGGTTATTCTAACTTTGGAGGAGGTGTTAATCCGTCCCAAAAGCGACGGAAAAGTGACGGATTTACCACCAGCCGTATTACGAGTCCATTATATCCTATGGAACTCGTAATACGGCTGGTGGTATATCCGTCACTTTACCGTCACTTTTGGGACGGATTAACACTCCTCCAAAGTTAGAATAACCCCCTATATGTCCTACCTTAACCATACACTGCACCCTGCCCTTGGGGCTACCTAGGGCCTACCTTAGGGGTGCCTTACATGTAAGAAAAGGGAAGGTTTAGGCCTGGCAAGTGGGTACACTTGCCAAGTCGAATTTACAGTGCACATTTACACACACAGACACTACAGTGGCAGGTCTGAGACATGATTACAGGGTTACTTGTGTGGGTGGCACAACCAGTGCTGCAGGCCCACTAGTAACATTTGATTTACAGGCCCTGGGCACCTCTAGTGCACTTTACTAGGGACTTAACAGTAAAACAAATATGCCAATCATGGAGAACCAATTACATACACATTTTAAACAGGAGCACTTTAGCACTGGTTAGCAGTGGTAAAGTGCCCAGAGTAATAACAACAGCAAAATCAGAGTCCAGCACACATCAATAACCTGGGGAACAGAGGCAAAAAGTTAAGGGAGACCACGCCAAGGATGAAAAGTCTAACACCAGTGATTTACAAAATAGACTTCTTAGAGGTACCGGGTCAACAAGTTACAGGCCATAGTAGCCTACACAAATGTCACCCTTCCAAAACAACATTTCCACTATTATCTTTATTGTCTACCTTCGATCGTGTAATCTGCAACTCTGGGTTTGTGGACATTAGAATGGCCACCCCTTTCATTACACATGTCTGAGTGATGAAAGAAGCCTCCTGAATTCACTGCTGATTTGACATGATCTCTCTCCTTTCAGTGCCAGACATGTGTGACTTCTGCAGCACCACCACGTCTGCTTTAAGATCTCTTATCTTCTGCAAGATAACATTTTGCCTACTACTAACTCGTAGACTTTATACATTGAATTGCCTGTGACTATTCAGAACCATCAACTTGTTCCAAATGCGGCTACTTCTACCATCTTGTACCTTACTTTTTTTTAAGCTGACACATTACGCCTATGCTCTACTCTATTCATGATAATGAGGACAATTTGGGGCTCTTGATACTTATTCATTATAGAGATACAGCTTGTCCTTCAAAAATGTAGTGATGGCTAATACCCTCAGGAGGTGAGATGGCACTTCTTTTTCTCTTGTCTACCTGGGAAAGTCAGTCATCAGTCTTCCATGCCTTTGACAATGACAAAAATGTCATATTATAGATGAATCAAGGAAATGAGAGAGACCGGCAGGTTGGTGACCATTGGCCATCATCACTGTATTCTGACAGATTCTTATGATCGGCCAAAAAAGTGAATCTTGTGGTTGGCTTTTTCTAGTAGTACCACCAGTGTGTAAAGGCTTATTGATAGCTGATAATTCTTGCTCGTATATGGTGTTGTGTTTTGTAAGGGTCAAGGTGCAAGAACTAGATGCCTCAGGATGCTGAGCATCTGTTTCCGAATTCCCATTTATATTAACAACACCGTTTGTTGAATGCAGATTCTGACAAAATTGTAGCCTTCCCATATGTCAAATGTGGAGAATATCTTGTCTATTTATTGTCCAATAGTACAGAGCTCAGAGGAAGAGGGTCAATAAACAGTGCATACATTTTGTTAGCCTCGGTTATGAAAAAGATGAGAACGCCTGCTTGTGTCATGGAATTCACATGAATCCCTAGTCTAAGTTTTCCTTTAAATATTGATTTAGCACTTTGACGTCTTGAAATGTCAAGATATAACTCCTTCTAAGTGGAATGCTTGCTGCAGAAAAAAACTCAATTTCGCAGTCATAGTCTTCATGAGAGGGAAGAATGCCTTCTCCTCTCCTATTGAATACATCAACAAAGATTACATAAACTGAAAGAAACTTCTCTCTCCTGGGATCAATTTCTTCTGTTTCTAAAGAGTTTGATTTGTGGAGAGCAAAACATTTCAGCAGATGGATTTGTGAGCTTCTATGTATAGAATATCTCTTCTTTGTGCAGTAAGGCATAGAAAACGAAATTGACAAAATCTGCCTATCAATCACTTATAATTATAGAGCCTCGGCCAAGCAGTTCCCTGTATAATGGGAAAATAAGTAGATTCTATATTATGATATTAAATAGTTTCCACATCTCTGTGGAAGGTGTTCAAAATAAGAGGTTGTGGCCCAGATGGGAATGACATGCCATCATCTCAGTTTATGTCTTCTGGTTTGTCCTTCTGAACAGTGGAAATGGTATTTTGTATCTGGAAACACACTCTCTAAAACAAACAGAAGTGCCTTAGTCTACTAAAGCATGCAGGAAAAGAGAACTTCCTGCCGTGTTAATAAGCATCTTCAGAAAGAAGTGTGACTTCAGAAAGACAGACTGATTGACTTTAGAAACGTTCCCCCCAGGTCTGTCTTTCGGCAGGGGGTGTGGGGGGGGGGGGGGCAGATCTGTTTCCAGACACAATAGGACTCACAAATATGTCCTCTAACCAGCCAGAACACACATATTGAAATTTATCTTCAAATGAATTTGCTGCATTCTGCAGACTCCACTCTTTTATGAAAGTTTACAGTTAGGTCATAATGATTTGAGGGCATGAAGCATTTTTGAGATTTTGAAGTCCATGTTGCCAATCATTATTCTAATGTTAGAAAGCTCTTTCATAATTGCATCATGCTATGTGTGTACCATTGTCAATGATGAGGAATATGACTGTTTGCCACCAGAGACAGCTTCAGAAAGGAGGCGGCGTGAGATGTGTGTGTGGAGGCCATCAGAAGTGACTGCATCCCTTCAAGGCTCCCCTTATCAGACTTATCGGATTCTAATGTCCCATAGCACAATTAAGACTGCCTGTCCAGATCTGCTGGGAGGCAAGATTGTGGCTGTGTGATCGGTCGACTGCGGGCTCCATTCCCTTTCCAGCGCAGCTCATCAAGCAGGGGAGAGATTGCTGGAAGGCGGGGCTCATGCATGTGTTCAGGTCACAGCTGTGTTATCCTGCAGTGGAAATTCAAGCAGAGGGGAGTGGGTAGAGGCATCCTTTTATATTTGACCAACGCAGATGCATGCTGCTGACTTTATACCAGCAGCCACAGGTCTGGCTTTGCTAGGGAAAATGGTGCTCAGACGGGGCTGTGAATGCGAGCAGATTGCAGAATGGCCCACAAGAATGTCAGAGTGGTGCTGGCCTGTGGCGGTAATATGGGCATTATTTAAGAGCGCGAAGGTGGCATGGTGGGGCTCCTGCATGGGGGCTGCAGGTAAACTAAAGCTGGAGTCAGAGGCTCACAAAAAGAAGCAGGAACAAAACCAGCAGCAAAATCAACAGAAGTTCTGCTGAATACGAAAGCTGATGAATTGACTGGCTCATCAGTCAGCATGGCGGGAGCTCAGATGTTAAAGGCGGATGGTGCTGAGAGAGGACAACCAAAAGCAACCAAGTAGAGCCACAGAATTATTGTCATCAGTCTCACCAGCTGAGGAGACAGAGATGAGTAAAAGTGGTGAGCCAAAGAAACCGAATACTACATGGCATTTGAGCGGGGTGATGTGGCTGGAGCTATCTGCGTCAGTCTACAGAGCTCCTCCATCCAGTGCATCAGACCTACAGCAATTGATGTCGAGGGTCAACACTCTAGCAAGACCTCCGGAGAGGCTGGACATCAGATCAATGATGTTGAGTTTGGAGGCTCTGTATGGGCAAAGAATGGGGGGCTCTATCTGCTAAACTATGGGGGTCACAAGTGTTTAGAGATCTTAGTATGGGGGCAGTTCCCAATGATCGTTTTAGCTTGTTACTACTTCTGTCCCTGAGAAGCGTGAGGAAGCAGCTGTGGCTACGTAAGTATCCCAACCATGTCCCTAGCTTCCCCTGTGGTAGTTGTGCCAATATCCATGCGTGGCAGTGATAAAGGGGTGATAGAAGTCACATGAGAGGAGGCTGATATAAGACAACTGACTGTGGCTGATGTTACTGGTACCATTGGCATTCTTAGAAAACAAGGCAACAGAGGTGCCCGTCGCCAGTATGCTCCTGGTTTGAGACATGACTGTCCCAGTAAGGCAGTACATGGCAATGCTGTGAAAGGCAAAAGCAACAATGAGGGCAGCTGCATGGCTTATATGGTGCCAGACACAGAGACTATGGAGGCTGGAGAATGCTTTTTTCTTTAACAGAAGGGTAAGAGCTTTCTAGTGAAGAGTATGACCTGCTGGGGAAAGTCTCCTGTAGCAGTTTATGTGCATCACCAGTTGAGACATGTGACTCGGCGATGGTTGGTGTGGCAAATAGGCAGAAGTGGATATGAGGGTGAAAGGCAAGGGACAAGAAGAGTAATAATAAGGCCACTGCAGGTCTGAAATGGGATTATTTCACTACTCATAATGTGTTTGAGGGCCTTGTTAACCCTCAGCAGAGGCTAGTGCGTCCTTAGAAGGGGCTGAATGAGTTACCTTTGCTGGATCTTATTTATCACAGTATTATGCAGCAACAAAAGGAGACTTGATCATACAGTTGGAAAGCTAGGATGGCTTCCCAGAAGTTGCAGGGAGCTGTGAGGAGAATTTGAAAAGCCTGGTCAGAAATTAGAGGAATGATTGCAGCAGTGGGGTGTCGGGTCTTGGTACTGAAATCAGACGTGGCAGTGATCAAGGATCACTCCTTGACACAGGAATCTCAGTTTCTCGACAATCATTGGAAGTTAGAGGACTTTGAGAATTGGCAACATTGAAATAGTCTGCAGATTCAGGGTGTGGAGAAGAGCGCCGACGGCAACAAATGTTGGATCTTTTGTAACTGAGCTGTTTAAGGGTGCCTTCCTGGAACAGGACAACTGTTACTGTGATCTTGAAATGCAGAGGGCCCATCACTTTCCACTTATGATGAAGAGAGCAGATGAGGCAACTGGGCTCAGGTCACCAAAGCCCAGGGCTACCATTGGGTTTTTTCATAACTTTTTTTTACGACAGATGGTCTTTGAAAAAAGCACGCTCAGACTCTAAACTGAATGCAGATGGTGACAACTAAACCAGCTATGTGGCATTCTAACAAAACCCACTGGCCATATTTGTCAGAAAGCTTCCTTTTTACCTCATACAGATTCCTACATGCCAAGACTGCTACCCCCCTTTTAGTGGTCCCCTGCATAGTAAGTACCAATAAAATGTAGCCCATTGTTTCCAATAGATCTTTCCTCTCCCCTACTATATGTGTCTCCTGCATAAAAATAATGTCTTCTCTCAGCGATTTCAGGCCCTCTGTCATATTCCTCCTTTTGGACTGGTCATTCAACCTTCTCACATTAATTGCACCTTGCGTAGCTTGCTTACTGAAGACATTTGAATTTGAAAGCCCGCTTATCACCAACCAAGCATGTACTGCGTCTTGAAGTATTGAAAAATATTTGAAACCATAGCTCATTTCTCTTAAATTTACACCTTCATTTATCAACTCTTGTTTTAAGACCCCAACAAATATGGGCGATGGGTTTTGCTAGAATGACAGGTAGCTGTTTTAGTTGTTACATGTGTTCTGTGTAAGGGTCTAACCTAGATGATCTGGCTGTAAGCAACTAACTGAACACTGAACTCCCCTCATGGGAAGTTCCGGTGATATTAAGTAGGATTTGAATGTCCATAATGACAGTGGACCAGGACTATCATCATCCGGACATTATGTGGGTAGGAAACCCAGGTTTTTTTTCGGGCGGTACAGCAACTTTTTCCGAGTCATTGGTTTGTAGATGTATAGTAGAGGTTGAATGCCCCAGATCTGGGCTACACATTTTCTCTGCTTCCCACAAGTAATACCACAGATTAGATTTTTTTCTAATCTCCTCAGAATTAGTCAGAGGGGCAAAGATTAAGAAGTACCCATGGAAGATTTCGGATCATAATCATCTGAAAATAGAAAACTAGATTTTGATAGGAAAAAGTCTAAAGCAAACCTGATCATTTGATAGTGGGTTGCTTTTTAATGTAGACTATATTGATCACATGAATGAGTGCATTCCTACATTCATGGGGGCTAATAGATGTAGTGCCCTAGTTGAAATTGTCTGGGATACATTGATAGCTGGAATAAGGGGGGAGACCCTCAGTTTTTGCTTACACAGGCAGAGGACCCAGGCCCAGTTGTTAAAAGATATGTGCAAGGATTTGGGTGAACTGGAGGCACAGCTAGTTTATGCAACAGCAGGAGGGGATAAATTGCAGGAGGTTTTGCACAATATTTCTGCAGATAAACCTAGCATTAATAATATTTATGTAGAGAGGGCAGCCGGAAAATACTCAGCACATAGGGCTGAGTGCTATGAATACATTGAAAGGGTGGGCAAGAGTTTGGCACTTCGGACAAGACAAAAGACAATGTATCTAGGCATACACAAAACAAAAGATAAGGGAACTTGCTTCAGAGATTTTGTCAGTTTTCAGAAATGTTCACAAGGAGCTTTGCTGGGCAAAAGATGTGCCTTCTGAGGTCAAGACTGAGCAGTATTTTGGATTTATCAACGGGGATGGCTTGATGTCAAGGAACGGACTACTCTAGATGCCCCAGTTAAAGTGGAAGAAATCAGGGGAGCTATTAATACATTACCAGCTGGAAAGGCTGGGTTAGGCCAGACACAATTCCTTTGGAATTGTATTGTATTTTGTTTAGTGATGGAGGAGGACTTAGTAAACATCTTTAGAGAAGTGCAGGGAGGACTACAGGCCCCAGTCTTTTGGATCTCTATCAATATTGTTGTATTTAGGAAGAAGGTGAAGCCACAACTGGTGCCTGGGTCATATAGACCAATATTATTGATAAACAGTGATGCTAAATTATATTCTGAAATATTGGACATAAAGTTAAGTAGGGTTATATGCAAATTGGTCTTGTGCAACATCTATTATGGTAATTAGACTTCATGTGTAGGATGGCAGTACCACCGAGTGTGGGAGACTGTGTTGATTCGGCACCACTTTGAAAACTGTCGATCTAATTCCTGGCTAGCCTGCAGTGACTCACCCAACTCTAGAAAGGAAGAGGTGATTTGTGGCAACCTAGACCTGATACTCTGACTCCTAAGGGGTGTCATGGAAACAGATCATGCCCCTATTATTCAGTTACTCAGTGAGTTACACATGCCAAGGCAGAACAAAAGATGCAAATGTGGTTTCAATGCATTTATTGGAGCAAGTGCATCCTAGTAGAACAAGCATGGGCTGGGAAAATAAGGAAGATGAAACATAATACGTTAATCATCATTACAACTAGTGTAAAGAGAATAAACAACCCCACCATTTTGTATGATTCTAGAGAGACCAGAGACTTCTGCCTAAACCCTATGTCTAGCTCTGAGAGCATAGTGGTTGTAACCCTTTTGCCTGTCCTGATCTAAGGGAGTAACTTCCGACCCCATACCTGAATAGGATGGCAAGAGTCTGTCTGTTGTCTGGATGACAATCCTGCTGGGAAGCTGAAGAGTCAGAGCCAGGATCAGCAAAGCTGTCCATTGTGTGGTATGTGTCCCAGGACGGTCATGGGTGGAATGCCATTTGCCCAACTAAGGCCTATGTGGTATTTATAAAATAACCCTTATAGAGTTTGTGGAACAGACCTGACATACTGATGTGACTAGTGATTAAGGACTGGCTCGTGGATTGTCAATACAAATTAGCATATCACATACCATACAGGTGAGCCTTGAGTAGAGCACAGAGTGCGTGCTGCACAATGGCTCAGTAAAAATGTGCATTGTGAGCTCTGACTTCCTAGAAAGTGACAGCTATTTAATTAACAGGCTACAAGCAGGCTGTGCTAAAAAATATGCAAGTAAATAAAATGCATATGAACCTAAAAAGCACAGACTAAGGACCTAATGCAAAAATAAGGTTGCCCAAACTAGGTACTAAAGGGGTCCTACAACACCCCCCTTGCTGGAATAGGAATGCAGAGTTAAATGCCAAAATAAACTAGTATAAGACTTAAAAAACATTTCAAATATTTAAAACTAATAAAAGGAAAATAAACTAGAAATCTAAAAAACAAAATATAAAAGGATGTCCATGTGAATAAGCAGAACAAGCCAAAGCAAAAGGCTGTATTGAAATGATTAATAGTTTGGAGACAAAATTGCCAGTTAAAAGTCATCAGAATCACATATGAGGTAATCGCATATAGTAGAAGAGATAGAACCCAGGATAGATCCCTCTTCAGCAGATGATAAAACCACCAGATCCTCATTAAAATGGTTAAAGGAACACATGTGATCCGTAACCTCAGCCATAGCCATAGCCGAGGAGGCAGCATTCTGTGCTGTGCCAGATGTCGGGGCACCAGGTGCCAAAGCAAATTGATCCATGAAGGCTAGCTCATAGAAGGCATCATGAAGCAACCACAATCTCATGGGACAACTCCGACAATGAACTCTCATCAAGAATATCAGAAAGTACTTGTTACAGGACAAGACGCACTTCCATTGCATGGTTGAAAGAGCTCCATAAGAAATGGAAAACAGGCAGTTTACAGCATAATACTGGTCAAAACGACAATGACCAGTCCTTATCAAGTTTTTCTAACAGTACACCTCCAAAGTCCTGCACATGCATGCACGACACAGCTGGGCTGGCAGGAGCTCCATCATTGCTCTTGGTTGAGATGGGGTAGCTATTGCAAATTTAGAAAAGCAACAGCAAGGTACCGCCAATAAGTGCCACAACAATCAGGGAACCACCAAAATCACTTGAAAAAAGTGAGAGAATGGCTTATGGTGTTACTTCTAAGACAGTCTGCAATGTACTTACGAATCCAGATCCAACAGCCTTAAAACATGTACAATCCCTGCGGTGTTAGAGGCACTAAAAATGCAACTCACAAATTCACCAAAGTGTCTTGGAAAGTTCATACTTAAAAGAACTATATCTCAGCAAACAATCTCGCCACTTGAAGGTCATACATCTCACAGGCATATGTGAGTGCCCCATGTATTTAAAACAATAGCCTTTAGTCTGCTCAGCTTGTCGAAATTGACATTATAAGTAACAATGTAAGGCCACAATGTGCTATTTGTATCTCTTGAATGGGAGGAAAAAGTACATTCCCACAGCAGGTCACTATTTGAGAAACAGACATCACATTTGCGACACCTGTTCTCATCCCACAACTGCCCTGATCACTCAGCATCAATTAACTCCCATTCACGAGTAACTGAAATACAGGGTGTATCAAGAAGGTCAGAATACTCTTCAAGTAGCAAGCTAAGTTAGCTACTGATGCATTACGAGCACCATGCAATGCCATCCGTTTGCAAATCATTGAAAGGCTTACAGATGTTTCACATTCACTTCTGCCAAAAAAAACTCACACATTTAAAATCAAAGGGCAACTCGCACACCTCAGGGATGTAACTATCTCCTAGATGTTTGACCCTTCCAATAGGAAAATGTGTCAAACACAAGGTGAATTGGAATGCTGATATCAGGTTGAATATCACCCCATATATTAACCACACACATGATAGTGTTTCAGCTACTGTAAAGGGCAACTTTTCTAGCTTTTCAATATTTAGCATGATGTAATTAGCTTCCTTCTTTGCGATTATCTGTAAGGGTAAGGTTGAATGTGGCAAATAACTACTTGGAGTTAACATGCTTCTGAGGCAACCAACCCACTTACTGAACCTGTGAAGTCTAAATCAATTGCATAGTGGACCGAAGCTGATTTTGCCCATGTTGTAAAAATGACATATCTTTTTGAATAATGTCAATAGCAGAGGACACAATGTTGTTTAATGTGTACATACAAGTGGACAGTGTGTTCAATCCATTATTGACTACGGCTAAAGCTTTCTCTAAGTTTTCCTTATCTATTTGCCTTTAACAAGCAGCAACTTCAATTTGCGAAAGCTTCTAAATTTTGTGATGCACTTCATATAGAAATCTTTTGGAGTGTGGTTTTCTAGGACCTAACAAGAAATCCTGTAAGTCTATGTCTTCATAAAGGTGACAGAGGTGTGCTTTTACACCATTTAACATGGATGATTGCAAGCATTGATGACTTAATCTACCCATGCTGTATATGATGACAATACCTGAATGCTGTATGATGACATAGTTAGGGTCCGATCTACTTGCTCTAAAACCCCATGGGGAGTTGATAAAACGTGCATGACAACCATTTGTGTCCACTGCCCACAATACCCACCCGTTGGGACCTAAAAATGAGGAATTAAAGATACCGTTCTGAACCATACCATTGAGCTGCTTTTCTGGAAAGTTCACACTTTTCTGCAAATTGTTGAATTTATTTATGGAGGGAATCCAGGACACATTAATTTATTTTACTTTTGCTCACCCAAGACAAGTTGTTTGCTGAACAGTGTTGTCAAAAAAATCCTTTGCAGCTGAATTAAACATGCTCTAAGTAAAGATCCATGCTTTGTACCTGCCAATCTTTCATTCAAACTGTTTTTAAATCTTTTGACTTTTTCCAATACTCATAGCCTTATGTGGCCATCTGGGAAACAAACAAGTCTGAATAAACTAATTTGATGTTTGTTGCCAAAATTTTTCTTGCTTTTGACATGAGTAATTTGAAATGATATGCTTCAGGATTTATGATGCCATGTCTAGAAAAATAGGCAAACTTCTCTACATATGCTTTGTTCCCATTGTGTGTAGTTAAAAAAAAAACATTTCCCCACAATTACCAGTGTTCACATATAAATCCTCACTTACAAACGCATTATAATATTCAAGCTCAATAAGCATACAATCAACTGTTTTAACATTCCAGTCATCAGAAACAACCCCAGGTGTAAGAACGTCATTCGCTGAAACTTTAAAAGCATATGGAATTTGTATAATTTCAGTTGTTCCAAATATATCATATAGTATTTCATCCCAAACAATCCCAGCAGGAAATGGAACAACGAAAATGTTCACAAGGTACAAGCCTCTTCACACTTTATGGGAAGACAAAAAAGGTTTTAAAACCTCATACAGCAGTTCAACATCAGACCATTCAGGATGATAATGGCCATGTGTAAGCATAAAGAAGTAAATAACAAAGCCAATGCATAGAAGGAAAGCAGGCAGTGCTAATAAACTCCACAGGTAATACAATGGATGAATCAAATATTTGTGATAAGGCCAGTAAAAAAGCTTCTGTATACCGTGTGCTGGTGCAACAGCTGGTGCTGAAGGAGTTGAAATAAAATCATCAATGTCAGCAAAATAACCAGAAGCAGGCAGTACAGAAACTGGGACCATTGCAGGTGAAAAGGAACTGATCATCATAGACAATCCCATCTGTATGTGTTGCATTTGTAAATTGAAAATTAACATTTTGGACATTTTTTGTCAATTTAGAGATAACTGGAATCAACAAAAGTTCATTCTTTGCCTTCCCCAACCCCAGGGAAATAATTCCAGCATTGTTTAATACTTGAAATAGTAGCTCCTGTATGGTAGTGAGAGGGGCAAGGGAACTACCCAAGAATCCTCATGTTCGGCTATGCAGGATCGGTTACATAATGCAACTTTATGTGACCAATGGATGCAAACAGTTGTCTTTGGAGCAAGGCAGTGATGGTAGAATAACAGTTCTTGTACCCTGTATTCTAAGAACTGGCACTGGTGCCCGGTAGGATGGGCCAAATTCCTTCTCCACACATATCTTTTCTTGAACCAGGTCCCCAATTTTCAGAACCCCTCATAAGGATGTTGAATTCCTCATTCCCAAGGTGGCAGCATGTGCTGAAGAATGTTCAACTCTGACCTACTGTAATTTCTTCAAGACAGTGATATGTTCTTTCATGTTAAAAGGTGCTTCTGTCGCCACTCTGTAAGAACCATCAAGATCTAGGATGTATAGAGGGATGCTGAACAGGACTTCATAAGGGGTACAGCCTCCCAGGGATCTTCTAGGCAAAATATATGATGCTCTTTGAAATCCATACAATTGATCGATCAACTGTGACTTGAGCCAAGTACTCTAGCTGTTAAGAATTGCTTTAGGTCCCGGTTTTTCCTTTCCACTACCAAATTTCGCTCAGGATGGTAGGGGCTAGAATAATGCGGAGGGAAGGGGGTTTAAAGTTTGCATTAAGAATTGTATAATGCGTCTATACATTCTAACTAAATGATTATATAATGAGTGCAGATCCCCAGCCTGTAAATTTTATAACAGCCTTCATATCCTGGGATTCCTTATATGCCCTTGAGGCAAAAGCAGGGCCCTTGTCCAAGTAGAATGCTCCAACTACATATTTCCCAATAGAGACTTGCAAATCTTGAATAACAGTTTGAGCATCAGCCGATCATTGTGGCCACACCCCTTAGGAATCTGGAGGTAGAGTCTACTGCAAGCAGAATATATATGTATGTACCATCTGAATTTAAGGGACTGCAATGGTCCAGGTACACACATTGCATAGGCTTTTTTTGTGCTATTAGGAGGGGTGTTTGTGGTGGGTGTTTGATTGTGGAAACTTTGATTTGTTGACAGTTGTCACAGCTAAGGACATACTATTTGGCCTGTTTCTATAGACCGTGCCACCAATAGCATTTTTGTAGAAGAGCCATGGTAGCTGCCACACTAGCATGGGCAGAAGCCACACCCTCATTAGCTACTATGATCTTGGTTGGGGAACACACGATCACCCACCTGTGGTATTATTGCAAAGGCAATATTTTGGCCACCTAAATGGTAGGAATATTTGATATGCTGAAGCATTCCCAGAAGCTAAGATGTCATCATCATCTCAAATGAGAACAAGTTATCTCAGCAACAGAAGCTGTAGCAACTATAGATGTGGCAGCTTTCTCAGCCAATGAGTTTCATACAATGTTTATGTCAGCATTTAGGTGGCCCACTGTATGTATTACATGAGTCAGTGTGTCTTTATTTAAGACCTTTCACTTTCCCCTCCCAAAAAATATGTTTCATGGTGTTTCCTTTGGAATCCTGGAACACATTATGGTGCCAATAGTGTAAGTTTTAATTGAAAGAATGGAAGCAATAATATGAATTACACACAATAAGAAGAGGAAGTTCAGGATCCAAATGTTCCAGTTGCAATGCTTCAAGCTCAGCAGGTTGTGCTGTTCAATCCCCTAGGCACTGCACTTAGGTTTGTAGAAGATGGAAGCTGCCATCCCTCATATTGCCATAGACAGCTATGCAAGCCACGGATAATTAGTATTTGGCACCTATACCTGCTTGACCTTAACCATCAGTATAAATGATGATTCTATAATGGTCAAGAGACATAACATTAGTGGGCATCGGGTACTCAGTTCATATTGGTTAAACTATTGGGTCTGAAGTTTTGGATTAAAAACATGATCAATATCAAAGGCAATAAAGGAGGCAGCCCACAGCATCCAACGTGGGTGTAATTGTTTTTCTGAGGGGGTGGTGAGGGGTGTTTTAGAGGTTTTTTTGAAGGATAGTGCTTAGGTTGGCGAATTGCGCAGGGTTGGGGGGCTGTTTTTAAGGGTGGGGTGGATAAAGCGCTTGGGTGGCAGTGGGGGTTGGGCTATTTTTTTTAGGGGTGGGTGTTGGAGGATTTTTTTTTTAGGGTAGTTCAGGAGAGGGCGCAGTCAGGTAAGTGGGGTTGGTGCAGGGTTAGGGGTAGTTTTTAGGGGTGGTGTGGATAAAGGGCTTAAGTTGGTGGTTGGGCCAATTATTTAGGGGAGAGAGTGAGGGGGTAAGGGTAATTTTGTTTTTAGGGCTGGTGAAGGGGCAGGGGTAGCTTTGTTTTTAGGAGCGGGTGGGGGTAGTTTTTTTTAGGGGCAGGGGTGAGGGGTTGGGGTAGTTTTGTTTTTAGGGGCAGGTGGGGGGTCAGGGTTGTTTGTTTTTAGGGTTGGAGTTGAGACAGTCAGGGTAGTTTTGTTTTAGGGCTGGTGGGGGGGTCGGTTGTTTATAGGGCAGGTGGGGGGTCGGGAAGGTTTTAGGGCTCAGGGTGGGTGGGGGTGTCGGGGTAGTTCAGTTTTTAGGGGCAAGGGTGGGGGGTTGGGATAGTTTTGGATTTAGGGGTGGGATAGTTTTGCTTTTGGGGGTGGGGGTGGTGGGTCGGGGTAGTTTTGTTTATTGGTCGGGTCAGGGTAGTTTTGTTTTTAGGTGCGGGGGTTGGGAGGTCAGGTAGTTTTGTTTTTAGAACCGGTGGGGGGGCGAGGTAGTTTAAGCATTAGGGGTGTGGGTACTTTTGGGCCTTAGGGCAGGTGGGGTATTGGGGTAGTTTATTTTTATGGTGGGTGGGGGTGAGTTGTTTTTAGGGTGAGTGGGGGGTCAGGGGAAGGTTTTAGCGGTCAGATCGGGTGGGGGGGTGTTGGGGTAGTTTTGTTTTCAGGGGCAGGGGTGGGGGTAGTTTTGTTTTTAGGGTGGGTGAGGGGGTTAGGGTAATTTAAGTATTATAGGTGGGGTACTTTTGTGCCTTAGGGCTGGTGGGGGGTGGCATGATAGAACCACGCATGCCGTTCCCACACCTGCCTTTACTAGGCATGTTTTTGCAATGAAAAATTGTTGTAAAGGCATGAGTGGTAAAGGCATGCGTGATAACAACGTGGTCGTTGTTCTGACTGCGTTGTTAAGGCATGCATGGGTCCCGCATGTGCTGTTCTATCATACATTCACCCTGGTCATATGTGTGTTGAGGGCATCATTTGTCAGATAAATGTCAAATACATAGGACAGTGCCTCAGAGTCAGAATCATGTAATATTGATATTACACAGGCTGAGAACAGTCCTGGACTATTTTAATACCCTTGAGGAAGCCAGCAAAAGCAAAGCTGAGAGCCTAACGTGGAATATGCACTTAAATTCCAGCTTGCAGGCACTAGATTTTGGCAGAAAAACTCATTGGAGATATCCAGGGTCTTTGATATTTTTTGCATACAATTTTGTTCGTAAGAGCTGTGCTATGTGAATTTTGAATTACACATGTACATATGTGACTGTTAAAATGACTGCAATCTAAGACTATTCTGTAAGAATTGCCCAGCCTAGCTACGGGAAACAAAGAGTTATTCATAGCTGATACCCAGGGTTCCATTACTCACTGGTATTCTAGTTGTGGGATAATCTCCCTTGCTTGGGGCTTTAGCATCATGTCTTATTGGGTATTGAGGTTGTAATTGCGGATTGGACCGTAAAGGTATGACTTGATAAGAAGAGCTCCTATCTTAACCCACATGGTTGCAGTACAGTGCTGGAGCATGTGCCAGAGTCCATTTTGCAGCATAGGCTTATTTTACTGGATCTATATCTAGGACTGAAAAACATGGTAAAATAACATCTTCCTCTTGTGAGAGCATTTAGACAAACTCTGGTGGCCAATGTTTTTCTCCCAGAAAAATGCCTTTTCCCAGAAAATTACTTTAATTGTGAACTTAGGGGCATATTTCTACTTTGTTTGCACCAAATGTGCGTCAAAATGTTTGACGCACATTCAGAGCAAACCGTGCACCATATTTAAACTTTGACGCATGAGCCCACGAATGGCAAAATCCCGCAGTGAGCGTCATTTTCTGAATGCGAGAAACTGCCTTGCGTTAATGACATGCAAGGTAGGCGTTCCCGCCCAAAAAATGACTCAAACACCCGTGCGCTTTATTTATGCTACCGCGCAAAAATCCTGCATGCCCGAGAGGCAGAGTCGGAAAATTACGCACATCCCGATTTGCATCAAAAATTAACGCCTGGGTCAGGGCAGGCGTTAATATGGGGCAAACACACTAGTATTTAATGAAAACACACAGAGGCAACAGCAGAGCTCCAAAAGAAAGACATGGAGGTGCTTTTCATCCAGCGTGCACGCAGACGCAGAGCACAGGACCAGCAACAGCAGCTTCCACAACACTAGCAGGGACCCCAAAGGCAACGCAGAAAGGCAGGAGAGGATATTCCGCACCAGGACAACCCTTCATGGCCTCAGGGAACATGACTTCATCCAGAGGTACAGGCTGAACTGGCAAGCCATTCAGCAGCTGCTGCGCAACATTGAGCCACAGTTGGCACCCAGCTTGCAGACACCCCTCACCATCCCACCGAGAAACCAAGCTGCTGGCTGTACTACACATGTTGGCAAGTGGCTCCTTTCAAACCACTGGCGCCCTGGTTGCTGTGATCTCACAGCCATCATTCTCCGCCTTCCTGCCCAAGGTAATGGATGCAATCATCTCACTCACACCCCGCCACATCTGCTTCCCCAACACTCAACAGAAACAGCAGGAGACAAAACAGGGGTTTTACCTAATTAATGGATTCCCACACGTCCTTGGTGCCATTGACTGCACACATGTACGCATTGTGCCACCTGCTGCAACTGAACATCTATACCGCAACAGGAAGCACACACACTCCATCAATGTGACGCCCATTGTGGATCACCATGGATTGATCACTAACATCGTGGCAAAGTATCCTGGGAGTGCACATGATTCATTCATCTTCCGTCACTGCGCCATCAATCAACACTTCCAGGATGGACGATATTGAAATGAACTACTTGTTGGTAAGTACAGAAACCTACATATGTACACACTGCACAGCAACCCTCTAGGACACACAACACATACACCATGACATCGACATGTGGACAGGAACACACTGAGGTTGTGACACCACTAGGCATGTTTCATATCTTCACCCAATGTGAGACACACCTAGGAACAAATTACCGTTCCAAACAACAACTGATGCCACTCCACAGACACAAGGGGAAAATGTAAAACAACACAATGACAAACACATGGCCCCAACTGGTATTACATCTGCGAAGATTAAACTTCAATAACACATCAATGACACTCAATCAAACAGCCTTCAAATCAATACCTACTGTGTAAGGGGTGTGGAATGTTTGTTGCTGCAGGTCAAACACCATGACACACATAGCATTATGATGGCTACAATAAAGGTCATGTGCAATCATTGAGGCCGTTCCAATATCTCACATCACTCCTGCTCTCACACTGCCCACTACCAAGAGGCAAGTGGACTGTGCGAAGAACACATCCTGATGGGACAATATGGAAAGTGCACATTCCTACACATAAGCATTGTGACAAATTAACACACACACAACAGATGTACTGCCATACGGACCTTCTGAAACTCAAAATAACAACCTCACAACCAAGTTAGCCAGCTGAACTAGACCATGTGCAGTAGTCTAGGTACATGTTACAACCTGAGTCAACTTGGCAAGGGCAGAGAAATACGTCTGCAGTGAACTTGTCACACATGTGAAATTAGTGTACAGTCAAATGTTAACACGTCAGTGATCACAGCGTATGGAGAAGTTTGGCAAATTGTCACTTTGCAAAATCTAAGGGTCTCACTGATGGTTAAATGAATCTATTGCATATGTCAAAATGTATGGGATGTCCAGGGTATTTAGATGCAAACGTGTTACCACCACTGTTGATTTGATTCTGTCTATGGAACTATCATCTCACCCCCAGTGAAGACACAGAGACACCTGTATCACAAGTCACAATGCAAGGGAGTACACACTGTACTGCAACTCTCAAAAAATACTACTGACATCCGGTCAGCAGCCAAACACTTGTTCAGCTAAGGAAACAACCCAATGCTGATGGTACCTCCTAAAAGCCTAGGAATCGACACAATAACACAAACACCAATGAGTCACAGACAACACAAGAGAACTACTGCCATGCAAGGTGATATTAATGAGGCAAGCTACATCAACATGATCTCAATCATTTTCTCTTTCAGCTGATCAGGGGTATGGGATCCAGCCATTGATTATGACCCCATTTGCCAACCCAAGCACTGCAGCAGAGCGTGCCTATAATGAGGCACATAGGAGGACACGCCCAATAGTCGAGAGGACCTTTGACATCCTGAAGTCAAGATTCAGGTGCCTCGACATCACTGGAGGCAGCCTCCTATACTCACCAGAAATGGTCTGCAAGATCATTTTGACCTGTGCCATCCTGCACAACATATGTGTACGAAGGAACATTCACCTATTAGAACCAGAGCCACGAATGGCTGAAGAGGAGGAAGAGGAGGATGCTGGCCATCAACATGAGGGGGACCAACCAAACACAGCTGCAGGATTGCATAGGCGCCAACATATTGTCAACAATTTCTTTTGACTCAACTCACCATCACCACTGTTTTAACATATGTAAATAAACACCTATAATAATCATCATATCATGGTCTGGGTAATCATTTTTGCATAACATTATCTCTAACTATCAGAATAAGAGTGTAGCCTCATGGAGCATTGCTGATATACCGATCAGGACACAGAAAATTCCAAAACTACTGTGATGCGTATGAATCTACAGTCACATTCACACACACTGTAACTGACATATATCCTGTACATTTCACATTTGAAGGGCAATAGCAGTGGACCACAACTATTTCACACATACATGTTGGCAACATGGTTCATTGCAGCATATGGCACACAACTAAGACACCATCAGTCAATAATGGAACAAAAAGCATCATACATGAGGCAGGGGATGTGCTATTGCATTAGTAACAGGAATGTATGACCAGACGCTTGACAGCAGTAACTGTTACATCACCTATCTTTGGAAGGACTATGGGGGTCATTCCAACCCTGGCGGTCGGTGTTAAAGCGGCGGCAAAACCACCAAAAGGCTGGCGGTAAAAAAAATGCAATTCCGACCCTGGCGGAAACCGCCAACAGAGACCGCCACTTTAACACACCGCCCGCCACGGCGGGACAAACAAACAGTGCGGCGGTCACCGCCAACAGACAGGCGGGAGACAATGTACCGCCCACCCTATCACAACCCACCAATCTGCCACCTTTTCCGGGGCGGTAGCCCCGCCGATAAAAACACGGCGGAAACAGCCATTTCAAACAGAAAACGCTCACCTCCATACACCCCACGAGGAATCTGAACAGCATGGAACCCAAACTCCACATCCTCCCAGCCATTGTCTTCCTGCTCCTCTACCAGGAGCACGAACGCCGGCGCAGAAGACAACGGTGAGTACTGCACCTACGACACAGGGGAGGGGGGAGGCAAAAAATTACGGGGACACACATATGCGACACACCCACCCTCACCCTCACCCACTACAACACACACATCAATGCATAGCAACACATCACAGTTACCCCCCTAAACCCCCTGGAAGAATGCAAAGACAAAAGGAAATGATTATAAATTTAGAATTATATTGTAAGACTGAGTATAAAATATATCACACATCTATAACTTTATATACATAAATTGTTCAGTCCGATATGTGTATCAGCCATTGTTCGTGGGCCACTGGGCCAAAACACATGGGCAAAGCCCACACAGGATACCTGCCTCCAACGGAGAGAACACTGCAGGGGCATTAGATAGGAAAACTACAGGCACCTCAGGGGGAAGGGAAGGAGGGGCACCTCAGCCAGATGAGTCCACGACGCCAGATCCACGAGGGGCCTCCATGGCCACTGTGCCATCCTGGGGAGTGCAAAGCCACAGTCTCTCAAGTCTCTACAGTGGGTGGGTTGCCCACTGTGCCATCCTGGGGAGTGCAAAGCCACAGTCTCTCAAGTCTCTACAGTGGGTGGGTTGCCCACTGTGCCATCCTGGGGAGTGCAAAGCCACAGTCTTTCAAGTCTCTACAGTGGGTGGCTTGCCCACTGTGCCATCCTGGGGAGTGCAAAGCCACAGTCTCTCAAGTGGATGACAGTCTCCACTGGTACTGGAGGGGGCCTAGTGCCCATAGTGCTTCGTGCAGCCCTGCCCGACACAGATGCGGGCCTGCCCCTTCCGCCAATGGGCCAGCGGTGCTTGAGATGAAGGGCCCAGTTCAGCGGTTCTTGAGATGAAGGGCCCAGTTCAGCGGTGCTTGAGATGAAGGGCCCTGTTCAGCGGTTCTTGAGACGGCGGTGCCCAGTTCAGCGGTGCATGAGACGGCGGTGCCCTGTTCAGCGGTGCTTGAAATGAAGGGCCCTGTTCAGCGGTGCTTGAGACGGCGGTGCCCAGTTCAGCGGTGCATGAGACGGCGGTGCCCTGTTCAGCGGTGTATGAGACGGCGGTGCCCTGTTCAGCGGTGCTTGAGATGAAGGGCCCAGCACAGCGGTTCTTGAGACAGCGGTTCCCAGCGGAGCGGTGCTTGAGATGAAGGGCCCAGTTCAGCGGTTCTTGAGACGGCGGTGCCCAGCGGAGCGCTGCTTGAGATGAAGGGCCCAGCGCAGCGGTTCTTGAGACGGCGGTGCCCAGCGGAGCGGTGCTTGAGATGAAGGGCCCAGTTCAGCGGTTCTTGAGATGAAGGGCCCAGTTCAGCGGTGCTTGAGATGAAGGGCCCTGTTCAGCGGTGCTTGAGACGGCGGTGCCCAGTTCAGCGGTGCATGAGATGGCAGTGCCCTGTTCAGCGGTGCTTGAGATGAAGGGCCCAGCGCAGCGGTTCTTGAGACAGCGGTGCCCAGCGGAGCGGTGCTTGAGATGAAGGGCCCAGTTCAGCGGTTCTTGAGACGGCGGTGCCCAGCGGAGCGGTGCTTGAGATGAAGGGCCCAGCGCAGCGGTTCTTGAGACGGCGGTGCCCAGCGGAGCGGTGCTTGAGATGAAGGGCCCAGTTCAGCGGTTCTTGAGATGAAGGGCCCAGTTCAGCGGTGCTTGAGATGAAGGGCCCTGTTCAGCGGTGCTTGAGACGGCGGTGCCCAGTTCAGCGGTGCATGAGATGGCAGTGCCCTGTTCAGCGGTGCTTGAGATGAAGGGCCCAGCGCAGCGGTTCTTGAGACAGCGGTGCCCAGCTGAGCGGTGCTTGAGATGAAGGGCCCAGTTCAGCGGTTCTTGAGACGGCGGTGCCCAGCGGAGCGGTGCTTGAGATGAAGGGCCCAGCGCAGCGGTTCTTGAGACGGCGGTGCCCAGCGGAGCGGTGCTTGAGATGAAGGGCCCAGTTCAGCAGTTCTTGAGACGGCGGTGCCCAGCGGAGCGGTGCTTGAGATGAGTGTCCAGGTCAGAGGATCCGGCCATGGCATGGATGTCACTCGCCACCTGACATGTGGCTGGCGGGGCCTTCCTGCCCATCTGTCTGGTTGTTTGCGGGGCCCTCCTGGGCTGCAGTACCGGGCCTGTGGGTGTCCTTCTGCCCACCTGGGACGTGGCTTGCGGGGCCCTCCTTGGCTGCAGTACCGGCCCTGTGGGTGTCCTCCTGCACACCTGGGATGGGGCTGGTGGGGCCCTCCTGGGCTGCAGTACCGGGCCTGTGGGTGTCCTCCTGCACACCTGGGATGGGGCTGGTGGGGCCCTCCTGGGCAGCTGGCCTGCTGCCGGACTTGTCGGGCGTGCTGCCCTTCCCACCCTTCCCTGTTCGCCTGTGGCCCTTTCCCACCTTTGGCGGTGTGCCAGGTGGCACCTGACTTCCTGCCGGAGCCAATGTAGGGATTTTTGTCCCTGGTGTCTTTGGTCTTTCGCGCCGGGCACTGGAAATCTTCGGATGCTTTTCCGGGGGTGGGCTGGCCGTGCCTTGGCTCCTAGCTGAACTGGCTGCCCTTGAGGGTGGGGGACTCCACAGTCCATGGCAAACAGTCTTTACAGGTCCCGGTTTTGTGGTGGCTGAGGTGCTGATTGGAGTCTTATGAGATGGATGGGGTGGGGGAGTTGTTGGAAAGAGGTCAAGTTTGGAAAAGAAAAGCAATTTGGAAAGAGAGGGACGGGTAGGTGTAGTGGGTATGGGAGTGGAGGAAGAGGATGTGGTTGTAGGAGTGTGAAGTCTGGTGTCTTTGGGTGCAGGTGCTTGGGCTGGAGGCTGTCGTGAGTTGGATGGCTGTTGGGTGGGTGGCTGCCTGCGTTTGTGTAGTTTGGAAGAGGGTGTGACAGACACACTGGGAGAGGACACAGGGGAAGTGTAAATGGTAGTGGGGGTGGTGACTGCACGTGTGCGGAGTGTTCTGGTGGGTGTGCTGGTGATGGACGTAGTGGCTGAAGATGTTGTGCATGCAAGTGTGAGTGGAGACGTCACATGGAGGGAGGAGGGAGACGAGGAGGAGGGGGACACAGTGGAGGCAGTGGGTGTTGCTTGTGTGAATGCTTGTGTGATGTGTGGTGCTTATGTCTGGATGAGCTTCCCTTGGGTGTTGAGGTGTGTGCAGGCTGGTCTGATGGTGTGTCTGGGATAGGCAGAGGTACAGGGGATTGGGACTGGGTGGAGGAAGTTGGAGGGGGGAGGCTAGAGACAGGGACAATGAATGCCGTCAGTGCTGAGGCCAGAGCGTAGAAAGACCGCTGATGGGCAGCCTGACCAGAATGAATGCCCTCCAGGTATGCATTACTCTGGTGCACCTCCCTTTCTACACCCTGGATGGCATTCAAGAGCGTAGACTGCCCAACAATGATGGTCCTCAGGAGGTCAATGACCTCCTCACTGAGGGCAGCAGGGGTGACAGGGGCAGGGCCTGAGGTGCCTGGGGCAAAGGAGATGCCCACCTTCCTGGGTGAGCGGGCACGGGGCAAACGCTGAGGGGCTGCTGGGAGGGCGGTGCTGGTGCGGTGGGTGGCGGCTGTACCTGTTGTTGCGGGGGGCACAGATGTTGCCGCCACCACAAGGGAGCTCCCTTCAGAGGACGAGTCGTTGTCACTGACATCAGCACGAGTCCCCGCTGTGGAGCTCCCCTCGCCCTCCGTCCCACTGGTGTATTCGGACTCCGTTGCATGGCCCTCCAGGGCCATGTGGGATGCAGCTCCCTCGTGCTCCGATGCCACTTCTCCTCCGCCTGATGATGCTAATGCACACATGAACAGGAAGACCACAAAAAAGGAGGGGGGGAGAAATAAAGACATGTTGAGTGCATGCATTGGCGACACCGTTGGCGGAGAGGACAGACACAGAAGCCCCCTGCACTACACCGCGCACTTGGGGTCCACTACGCAATCCGTGGGACATGGCCTACAAGCCTATGGACGACAACTGCACACATAGATGACACAGGGCCATGGGTACCTGTACTTGGCACCCTACAGAGGTGGGGGGCGGGGGCACAGGGCCATGCCTTACGGAGGGGCCTAGCCTACAGAAATCACCCTGGCCTAGGGATACCCACAGCCCTCCTCCCCCACCCAGACACCTCCACTGCACGCAAAGTCAGCAGAATGTATTTGTACTCACCCCCTTGTGTCTGCTGTGATGTCCTCACGCGCCCATCCAAATCGGGGTAGGCCACTGCCAAGATCCGGGACATCAGGGGGGTCAAAGTACGACTGGCACCCCTCCTACGTTGGGAGGCCATCCCCAGCTGAGCCTTCGCCGTCTTCCTGCTGCAGCGTCGGATGTCCTCCCACCTCTTACGGCAGTGGGTGCCCCGTCTGTTGTGGACCCCCAGGGTCCGGACGTCCTTGGCTATGGCATGCCAAATAGCGACTTTCTGGTGGGCGCTGACCTATGTGACATGTACAGGGAGAGAAAAATGTTCAGCACCTTCTGCATGCTCGATGTGAGTGGCCCCCTATCCCTACCCTTGCCATGTGGCACATGCTCTCATCTGTCGTTTGATGCATGCCTCAATCGCTCCCCTCCCCACCATCTTTCATCCACCTCACTCAACCCAGGCATTGCCCACTAAGCATGGTCCCTGTGTACTTACCTGTTGGTCTGGAGGACCGTAGAGTAGCGCATACTGGGGGAGGACCCCATCCACAAGTTTCTCCAACTCCTCCGCAGTGAAGGCAGGGGCCCTTTCCCCAGTCGCATGAGCCATTGTCTCTTCCAGACCGAGGTCACAGCAGCACTTGCAGTGTAGGTCCTCTCCTGTGGAAGATCAGGTATCGAGTGATTAAGCAGATAGAAAATGGCGGTCACGCCCGCGGCGGTGTGTACCGCAGCGGTGCGTACCGTGACCGCCGGCGCACATCGTCATTGGCTCCTGAAACCCATAGGGTTCAATGTTAACCAATGCGGCTTTGCGCCGCGGTCTTCGACCGCCTACCGCCACGGTGTGCCACACCAGCGCATTAACCTCACATCCCACTGTTGCACTTCACAGGTCAGGCAGCCGCCATTTCAGGGGCCCACATGGCTTAATTTCTACTGCGTCACACATACCTAGGCCTTGCATCAACACTCATACAAACCTTTCAATACATTGGGAATCGTGTTATGTGCAAGCTGTGGTTACGTACCTGTGGGTTGATTGACTCTGTGCTCGTTGTTGTCCTTCATAGGCACCGTCCGCTGGGACATGCGAGGAGATGGAGGAATCTTCCAGTGTACAGGCCGCTGGTGGACCTGTCGACAATGGAGGAACGACATGTCATACTGACATACAGGCTTGACCGAGCCACTATACAGGAACTGTGTGCCCAGCTGGAGCCAGACCTGATATCACCCATCCGCCAACCCACAGGGATCCCCCCTCTAGTGCAGGTGCTGTCAGTACTCCATTTCTTAGCAAGTGGGTCTTTTCAAACAACAGTGGCCATATCATCAGGGATGTCCCAGCCCATGTTTTCGAGGTGTTGTCCAGAGTGTTGTCTGCCCTGCTCAAACACATGAGGAGCTACATAATTTTCCCTGAGATGGGGGATTTGGTTACAGTGAAAGGAGACTTCTATGCCCTTGGACATATTCCCAACATCATTGGTGCTATTGATGGGACACATGTTGCTTTGGTCCCCCCCAGCAGGAGTGAACAGGTGTACAGGAACCGGAACAGTTATCATTCCATGAATGTACAGATGGTGTGTTTGGCTGACCAGTACATCTCCCATGTTAATGCCAAGTTCCCTGGGTCAGTGCATGACGCCTACATCCTGCGGAATAGCAGCATCCCGTATGTGATGGGTCAACTCCAGAGGCACCGGGTGTGGCTATTAGGGGACTCTGGTTACCCCAACCTGTCATGGCTATTGACCCCAGTGAGGAATCCCAGGACAAGGGCAGAGGAACAGTACAATGAGGCCCATGGGCGGACTAGGAGGGTGATCGAGCGAACCTTCGGCCTCCTGAAGGCCAGGTTCAGGTGCCTCCATATGACTGGTGGATCCCTAATGTACTCACCAAAGAAGGTGTGCCAGATCATCATGGCCTGCTGTATGCTTCACAACCTGGCTTTGCGACGCCAGGTGCCTTTTCTGCAGGAGGATGGTCCAGATGGTGGTGTTGTAGCAGCTGTGGAGCCTGTGGAGAGTGAAGAGGAGGAAGCCGAAGAGGACGACATAGAGAACAGGAACACAGTAATACAGCAGTATTTTCAATGACACACAGGTAAGAGTACACACCGGCATATTACATTTACTTAAAGACTCCTACCTCTCTACTGTCTGACTTTTTCCCCCAGTGTATGGTAACTGTGTTGTGACTTTCCCTTCTGTTTTCAGAGATGAGGGCCCCACTGCATGACATCTGCTTTGTTTCCCCATGGACTACAGCTGTGTGACAGCGGTTCGTTGGTATCACAATGTGAATGAACATTTTGGCACGGTCATGTCTAATACATTTGTTCAAAATCACAGCCAGACTCCAGATTGTTTTGTGCAATAAGTGTGCTTATTCAAGTGCTCTAAATTGGATGGGTGGTTGCAAATCGGTGAGGGGTGATGGTGGAGGATTGTCCATGGCAGAGTCCAGACTATCAGTATCACAGGTGTATTGTCCAAATGCCTGTGGAAAGTGGAGCAGGGGCAGTTTAAGGTTGGACAGGGTGAAAGGGCGGTATCCTTTGCTGGCGGGGGTCTTCCTGGATCTCAGGGCCCGCTTGCGGGGTGGTTCTCCTTTTGCAGGGGGTGGGGTTCTGGTGGCCTGTTGGTCTTGTGTCGGGGCCTCCTGTCCACTAGCACCGGCGGAGGTGGTAGGCAGTTCTTGGTCCATGCTAGTGTCAGGGGCCCTTTGAGGTACCACAGTGTCCCGCAATGTGGTGACTACCTGATTCAGGGCCACTACGATGGTACCCATGGCGGAACTGATGTTTCTTAGTTCCTCCCTGAACCCCATATACTGTTGCTCCTGCAGAAGCTGGATCTCCTGAAACCTGGCCAGGACCTTCGCCATCGTCTCCTGGGAGTGGTGGTATGCTCCCATGATGGAGGAGAGGGCCTAGTGGAGCGTGGGTTCCCTGGTCCTGCCCCCCCCCTGTCGCACAGCCGCCCTCCCAGTTCCCCTGTTTCCATGGGCCTCTGTCCCCTGGACCGTGTGCCCACTTCCACTGCCCCCAGGTCCCTGTTGTTGTTGGGGTGTTGGGTTAGCCTGGGTTCCCTGTAGTGGTGGACACACCACTGATTGACGTGTCCTGGGGACAGAGGTATGGGCCCGCTGGGTGGGTGCTGTGCTGGTGTTTTCAGAGGGGGGAAGGTCTGCTGTGGCCTGTGGCTGTGTGAGGGGAACCGACTGTCCCGAGGTCCCCGATGGACCGGGCTGGTCATCTAGATCCAGGGAGAAAGAGCTGCTGTCCTCACTGTGGGCCTCTTCTGGGGGTGGAGTGGACATTTGTGGACCCTCCTGCGCGGTGACCTGGCGTTCGGGTCCTGCAGGGGTATAAAAGTATGGTTATTGCTTCTGTGTGTGCCATAGCATGCAATGGGTGGGTGCCCGTGTACCCCAATGCTGGCATTCCTTTGTGGGGGCTGTTGTGACGGTGGTTTGGGGGGTTGTATGTGTATGTGCAGTGGGCATGCTTTGGTGATGGGTGTCCATGCTTTGTGGACGCATGCAGGGCTAGGTGTTGGGATGGGTGGGTTGTGATGGTGACACATTTGCAAGGAATAGGTGTGATGGGGGTGGGGGTGAGGGTGGGGGTATGAGTCAGCATGCAGGTGGGGTGGGGGGGATGAAGTAGTGAAGATGAGACTTACCAGAGTCCATTCCTCCGCCTACTCCTGCGAGGCCATCAGGATGCAGGATGTTCAAGACCTGCTCCTCCCATGTTGTAAATTCTGGGGGAGGAGGTGGGGGTCCGCCGCCAGTCCGCTGCACTGCGATGTTGTGCCTGGATACCATGGAACGCACCTTCCCCCGTAGGTCGTTCCACCTCTTCCTGATGTTGTCCCGATTTCTTGGGTGCTGTCCCACAGCGTTGACCCTGTCCACTATTCTGCTCCATAGCTCCATCTTCCTGGCAATGGTGGTGTGCTGCACCTGTGCCCCGAACAGCTGTGGCTCTACTCGTACAATTTCCTCCACCATGACCCTGAGTTCATCATCAGAGAACCTGGGGTGTCTTTGCGGTGCCATGGGGTGGTGTGGGTGATGTGTAGGGTGGGTTGTGTGGTGCTAAGTGTGGTGATGGGTATTGTTGTGTTGTGTGAAGTGCGTGCAAATATTGCTGGGTGGCAGTGAATTGGCCGTCTGGGTGCTCGGATGTCTTTTCTCGGTGCGTGTTCACGTATCTCTAGGAGTGGAGGTTTGTGGGTTATGTGGGTGTGTATTTTATATTGTAATGGGTGTGTGGGAGTGGTGTGTGTATGTGTATCAGGTGTGTGTATTTTGAATTGTCCAATGTGGTAGTGTTTTGTACAAGTGTGTGTATTTTGAGCGCGGCGGTGTGTACCGCCAATGGAATACCGCAGTTGAAAGACCGCTGCGTGGATTCGTGTGTCGTGATAGTGTATTTCTGTTGGCGTGACGGTGGAGGTTTGGTCATCGCCAGTTTCTCGCTGCCCTTTGGTGTGGCGGACTTTTGTGGATGTCTGTATTTTGGCGGTTTGCCTGTTGTGGGTCAGAATGACCGTGGCGGTTTACCGCGGCCGCGGCGGTGGTATGGCGGTCTTCTGAACGGCGGTAAGCGCCTTTTACCGCCGAGGTTAAATTGACCACCTATGTGTGACTAGAATTCCACATAAGCAGCAAATAGATAACACAAGTGCCACAGCTATGAAAAGCATTGCACACATGACATCCCATGTACATGTCAGCCCATGTCCTAAGTCCTGACACTCCCATGTTCCCGGTCTCAACACACCCGTCTTCAGAGGTCCCTGGAATGGTAATATGTGTACCCAGATAATCCTTCCTCTACACACTCCCAGACTCACAATGTTAATCCAGTGTGCTTCGCCCTTCAATATGGTATGCCATAGTCATTGTACTTCTGTCTGCATGGACGTCACGTTAAATAATGCACTGGCTTGTAGTTTATAAGACCTGCTATCACCTGTACAGTGATTCCCATGTGAACAGTACTATTGGCCCTTTGAACTTGAATCTCATATACAGGATTTGGGAGAGACTGATGCTGCACACACCTGTGAGCACCTTCATGCAGACCAGCCATTTGAACATGCACTGCCCTTGCAGATGCTTGGAACAGCATAGAAGCTGCCGTTTTATCGATAACAGTGTTATGCATTTGCTGTGTAACTCTGCTGTGTAACACCGCCCTTGGGTTAATGTGTCACTTTCCAAAACACAGGACAAACACAGTTTTCCATTTCAACTGTCTTGTTCCTCCTCTGACCAGTCTCAGTCTGAGCACTGTGTATTTACCTTCTGAAATGTCTGGATCCTGATTGACCATGCATCCTGTTAGCCTGACTGGCTCCTGTCTGTGCGTTACCCTAAAGGTTCCTTGTGGCTACATTTGTATCATAGTTTCTTTCCCAACCCTCACATTCCTCCTGGGGTATTTTTTCAGGTGGGTCTACAATGCATACTCAAATACATTGTATAGCATAATCTGTTTATTTATCGTACCATTGTTGGGAACTTGTCTCCAAATACCCAAATCATGGCCTATCCCTTCTGTGGGTCTCATGTATATGTCAGATAATGTGCATGAAATGTCCACACATGTTAGGACCCTGACAGTCCACATGCTGATTCACATTGCTAACAACATATTGATGGGCCGTGCGTGGTGAATAGCTGCGAGAATAATCAGCACAGAGGCTATGATGTTCCCAGATGCAGTGGGAATTTTAGAGGCCAACCTGTGTACAAATGTTGTGATGACACCTGCGAGTACAGGAATTCTGAGATATTAACTTACTCAGCACACCAAGGTTGCCCTGTTGACAGTCTCATAACACGTCTGCAATGACAGGGTTGGACCATCCCCATGTGGGTTCTAAAATCCTCATTGGCTTTACTTCTATTGATCTCCGAAGGATACTTAGTAGATACAGGAATAGCCGCCACAGACTCATGACTAGACCTGGACGTAACTGTGACAACATAGACCCCTAGAAATATACGGGCTAAACATTGGCCCACACACATGAACCAGACACCTCTGTGGATTTGACCACTGGAAATATGTGGCCACGTGATGCTTGGTCTGCTGGTCCTCCACTGCCACAGGAGAGTCGTGGATCAGTTATATGACCTCAACTGTGGTGTAACATTACAAATGTGGTTTATCTTTGGGTCTCCGTGTCACAAACACGGTACCCACTTAGTATGTACCCGTGCCTCACTCATGGTGGGTTCCCCAACAAGTGCCTAGGAAGTAGTATCCAACATTCCAGGACATGTGATGGACAAGTTTTGGACCATTGACATGAACAACCGTCTGCTATCCATCCAGTGCATGCTTTGTCATTTGTGGTGTTTATGTTACCCAATAACTAGAAAGTGCGCACAGCAGTTGTTGCTACATGTATCATTTCCACACTGACTTGCATCTGAGGATTGAACACATTGACTCCACATGCATACAAGCATACTTGCTATAATGCATCTTGTGATGGTCACACAGTGGTTCAACAACAATATTAGTAGCTAAAGCAGGCACATTGACCCATAGGCATTGAGTAATTGTACTTATGTGGGTCACCTTGCTATCCTCTCATGACGCCAAACATGCCCAATTTGTGTAATACATATCTGTAGCCCACACGTTTGGCCATCTATTGCATCAGTCAAGAGTGAAAATCCTGCACATCAAGTAGCGGATCATGGTCCGCAGTAGGATGATGTGTTACATGTGCCCATACACCATCATGTCCAAAGTGGGTGCAATCAGCCTATCTCAGTATTGTCACAACTGTAATGTACCATTAAAATGGTAAAATGACCAAAACCCAGTTAATGCCAGAAATGTTGCCGAATACATGTCAAAAAATGACACACATGCATCTAAAAGTGACACTTATACCTGAAATATGATGCACAATGTCCTGAAACATCCATTGGCCCTGAGCGGTATTTTCCACACTGTACCCCTGGAAATTGGTTACGTTTGAAACTATTTTGAACCATATGGTTGCGGGGTTAAATCTACTCCTGTGCGTCAATAAAAAATGACGCGCAGACTGTAAGCGTCATAATATTTTCACACATGACAATAAAAACGCACCACATTTTAGGCAGGAAGGGATGTAATAGGATATCCTGTTTACAGAATTGGTACAGTGGGTGTACTTTCACTTTCACTTGGTAGTCTGTGATATTTCTTGACTGTGTGGCTGTGTCTTAAATTGTCTCTGTGCATTTAGTGATTTTGTCTCCGGTGTGGTCTTTTAATTGTCTTTTTGTGTATAATAACTGTCTGTGGTATCCTGTCTGAGTGTTTTTGTGGTCATTTGTGTTGTCAACAATTGTCTTTCTTGTGCTGGGAATCTGTTATGGGTAGTGGTAGTTTGGGTATAGTTGGGCTGTGTTTGTAGTTTTTTTTAATTTTTCCTGTCCTACTTTCCCCCTATTCTCCTTTGTTCCCCTTAATCCCCTCTTTCTTTTTTGTACCATTATGTTGGGTAGGCCTCGTCTTGGCAGGATGGGAGCGGAGGAGCTAGGTGGGTTCATTTGGCTGGTGTGCCATTTCTTACCCCTGATGATTGAGGCAGGTGGTTGTGTGATCCAAGGGTATCACACAGAGGCACAGAGGCTCCGGTGGGCAAAGGTGTTACATCATCTGCAGAGGATATACAACATACCACGAAATGACCACCAGCTGAAGCACGGCTGGGCTGACCTTGTATCCAGGGAGCAAGATCTGCTGGACCACCTGGGGATTGTGATTGGTGGCCCTGTTGGTGAGTACAAATCAGGTTAATGTGCACGTTTAAATGCTCTGAAGTGACAGTAGCTGATTTTTACAATATCTGCCGGCAATGTTGTTGAGCATGTGGAATGCTAGTGAAACATGCAGGGCCATATTTCTACTTTGTTAGCACCGCAATTGCGACCTATTTGGTAGCAAGATCGCCGCAAACTTACTAAATACATTTGAATTTAGTAAGTTTGCGCCACCTTTGTGTCAAACAGCAACACAAATCTGGTGCAAAATATGTATAGATATAGGCCACAGCTGCCTGTGAGGTATAGAAATTTCCGACACATTACCGTCATTTGTTGACACAACAGCTAGACTAACTTTATAAATACAACAGGAGCCTGAAAATTAGTGCAGGCTTCACGTCAATTGATGATAGCAATGTGGCGCAAACATATGTTTCATGTGTGTTCGGTGACTGTGTCAGGAAACCGATCATGGTAATCACAAAAATATTTGGAATTATTGTGCCCCTACATTCTTTTCGGATACATGTCTGATCTGGATTTGGACACATACGTAACAAGTTCTAGCTGCGCTCAGCTAACATCTTAGACTGTTATTTGGAGTTTGTAGTGCCACATTTAAATTAGGGATGGCAGGCAAAAGGTATGCACATGAATTCATATCTCTGTGGTTGGTACAACTCATCATTGCTGTGCCACATCAAATGAAGAAACTGATACAAATTGAGGGCTAACAACTGTCCCTGACCCTCTGTACATTGTACCTGTGTGTCTGAAATTGGTGATACTCACAATGGCTGGTTGACTGGTAATGCAATCCTCATGGAAAGTGGCTTTGGATGTCTCTCATGGATACACATGATGAGATGAATACACTCCATGATTTTGTCTGCTCACTAATGAAGGAGCATGTTTGCCACCACATGATAGTTAGGGCCACTGCATGTGTGCAGATATGTGTGTATCACTCACTGGAGTCCCTGGGTCTGTACATGTTTGCAGTGGTATGTAGGATGCAGTATCATCATGTTTGAGAGGCTTTACTTTCTTATTTAATCTTACACATAGTATGTGTCTTTGGAATTGTTGTACAGTGCACAGACATTGAGCACATTTCTCCCTTCCATGCCTTACAGGTGGAGCGGCACCCTACACTATTGGCGAGGTGGCTCGATTTGAGGACCCAGACATCTCCAGTAAGTGTTGATATTTCTGTTGAGTGTTGTGTTTGCTGGTGATGTGTGATGGACTCCTGTGTGTTGGACACATAGCAAGGTGTGATGCACTGGGCAATAATTTTTTTGTTCCATGAGTGGAATATCATTTTAGCACCATCTTTGAGTTGCCCAATCCTTATCGTATTGTCATATTTTGGTTTTCTAGGTCAATCCTGTAGGCACGGCAAAGTGTATTGGGATGAGTCATTTGGATAAAACTTGATTCAGAAAAAGTAGCAGTGGACCATATTATTGAATTAGTCAGCCAGTCAGACCCGAATTCTCCCAGAATAGGGATGCCAAAGTCTTACCCATAGACTTCTGCTTCCCTATTCACTAATGAACATGTTGAACTGTATGTTAAACTTCCTAGCAGCCTGTAGCTCCACATGTAATGCTACGAGTATGTGGCACTTGACTACAATGGCCTAGGTGTGCATGCAACTCATGGTCAGAGGTGTTCTTGCATCTCTCTGTTTGTTGTATGTCATGGCTTACTGGTAGTAAATGATGTGGACAAAGGTCTGCATTTCCAAAGATAAGTGTTGATGGGATTGTCCAAGGGTTGTCTGTCTCCTATTTGGAATTCCTCCTTACCTGTGGTGTGTGTGCTGGGCCAAACCCATGTCCAGCTTTTCTATGATTCCTGGGTGTCCATGTTAGAAATTATTAGTTGATTGTCCACCCCCCCACCCCCCCAAACACAGGCATAGGGTTGTGAATAGTGTACCTAGGACTGATGATACAAGTTTGGTACACAGACATGTAAATCAGTGAATCACTTGTCTGAACCTAGTATACCCACTCATGATTAGCACATGCTTTCCATACTGGCAAGTCCATTTACAACTCGCAAATCTTGCGGCCCTCGATTGCCATACAGTACAAAGACATTTGTTGCCCTGAGAGTGGTGGAGGAAATGCAGCATGATTTTTAGCTGACAACTGGCAGAACTATGATGCCAAAATCATGCCATTTGTTACCCATCTTGTAGGGTTTGGATGTACTATGTGTGATAGGACCTTTGTAGGCTGGCTTGCCATGTACTTCCTCAGGGACAATCAATGATCTGTATGATGATATGGACTGTTACAAATACATTAGATGTATTGTCTGATTTACTTCTTATGCTATTTCACACAATGCAGTACCTAATGGTTGATTTTCTATTTGTCTTAACAGCTGCAAATATGACTCCCATCGAGGTCAGGGAGTTTCAAAGCTGGGCAATGCGCTACCGCCACATACTTGATGTAGAATCTGGGTACCGCAACATGGCCCGAAGATATCACCACAAATGAGCTTCCGGAGCTTGGAGGGCATTTGCACAAGGGGGCCCTTCTGTGTCTACCACAGCTACCACCTAGGTGGCACCAACAGCAGCTGGGACCTTTGTGGGACCATCAACTGCAACTGCTCCAGGACCAGTCACTGCACCACCTGCACGGCATTCTACAGCCATTGCAAAAACACGGGCCCATACTTCCTTGGCTGGTACCCAGACCACCCCTGCTGCAGCCATTGATCCTGCTGCTTTTGCTGAGATGCAAAGGAACTTGGACCGTGTCCTACGTAAGATGACCAGACTGCAGCAGGAGGTGGCACAGGTCAACCGGCGGGTGTGTTCCATAAAGAAGACCCTGAGGAGGGCCAACCTGTAGGCATCTACACGGACATGATTCCCTCCCCTCCCTCCGCTTTCCTGGTTCTTACACTTTGTGGGTTAGGTTAGTATAGGCTGTTAGTTTAGTTAATGGTAGTGGGTGGGGGTTTCTGAATATTTCTACTGTTTATTATTATGTGTTTCGGGCAATGTTGGGGTTTTTGTGTTTTTCAAAAAAACATTATATATATATATATATATATATATAAAAATACAAAAGAAAAAATTACAAAAAAAATATATTTGTTTAGTATAGGATAGTATGTGTTTAGGTTAGTATTTGTTCTCCTCCATGTGTCCCGTCTTATAAGGGGGGTGGGGGGGTCGATGTTTAGATCGTTTCGTTAAATGTGATGAGTAAGTTTAGTTTAGGTTAGTTAGGGACAGTTGTGGGTAATGAGTAGGTAGAGTAGATTAGGTTAGGTAAGGTGTGTCCCCTAGTTTTTACATCTGTTTTTACTGTTTTATAAATATCTAGGTAACCCTTTACAGTATGTGTCAAATGCTTGTAGATCAGGGCCTTGGCATGAGTGAACAGTGTCTCTTTTGCATTAGAATTTGTGTCCTATGCTGCAACCATATCCCAACTGAGCTGTTACATTGGCAGCTACCCCAAAGCTACTTAACTAAGATTCGGCCATTCATTGCAACCACCAATCACGATTACTATGGATCCCAAATTGTGGTTATTTCATGATGTATGTTTTCAATGTCACATACTGTGCTTCCAGATTTAGTATTGGGGACACTGTGTTAAGTCTGACTGCAGTCTGATGTCCAAGGAAATCTTTATAAGGTGGGTGGTAGTATGCTCTCTTGTAGTATAGTGTACATAACTCACATAGATCATTTGTTACACTGTTCAGCATGGTTACTTATTTGGATGTAAACTCATACACCTCCCTTCATGCAGTTTGGTGTGTGTTAGCTTACATTTGTGGCAAATGTCACACACGTTAGTTTTGCGTTGAAGCAACAATTTGAAGGCACTATTTTCTGGCTTAGACATCCCTTGGGGAAGCTTTATTCTGTCCAACACAGCATTATGGTGTATAGTTTCTATTTTCCTCAGAAATAACCCTCAGGAAGGGCAGATGATGCTACAAGCCAGGCCACTCTGCATAGTTATCAGCCCACATTATTTCAGGACAGTTGTATTGACAATCTATAATAATTGACAGGAGGCAAACTTCACTGATCTACCGCACGGTTGATGTGTCACATTACACAGAGACAAAGTGGTTGTGTAAGTGCTATTTATTTTAACAGTGCTGTAGTGCTATATGTACATGGTCCATGAATGTGAGTCCATTATAGTGACATCTTCCATTGTGATCCTACACAAGTGCAAAAGGACATGTCATTGGATATGCTGGGGTGAAGTGTCAGACAGTGCAGAGGGACAGGATTTGCCAATGAGTTAGTGAGAAACAATCACAGGACAGGCTGACAAGATAAACAGTGGGTTGCAGAACAGTGCTTGAGTACAGTTGTTGCGAGACTGGCATGTTACAAAGTGCAGGACCTTGGTAATAGGTGGCCATGTGGCAGGGACTAGTGCTACCGGGTACTCTTACGTGTGAAGGTGATCTGTTCCTGGTCTTCATCTTCTGATGTGTGTTTTGTCTCCTCTGCCTTTGGTAGTGGTGGTTGTGAAGGGGCAACACACACCTCTGTGAAGACGTGGAGTCAGACATCCCGGTAGCTGCTAACTGTGGGGGTCTTAAGGGCAGTACTGCAGCAAGGAGGATCTGCTGGTTCTTAAGAATAGCTGCCACATCACGGTGGTAGGCAGCCAGGTCGGCCCTGAGGGGTTCAATGTTGCATTTGTGCACGCGTTGAGAGGATTGCTGATGTAGGTGTTGGGTCAGCTGTATTACGGCTGTGCTGATTTCCTTCAGCTTTTTTTCTACTTCCTGCAAGATAGTTGTTCGTCCTTGCATAGCTGCTGCCTGTTCTCCAGTTGACATCATGCACGAATGCACCCCCTCTAGGCTGGCTGCCATAGTTTGCATCCCCACCCCCACCTCCTTGGCCAGCTCCCGCTGTACTCCAACTACAGTTCACTCAAAGCTGGTGCTAGTGTTGTCAGAGTCTTCAGCTGTGTTGGAGCTTGTAGGTCGTACAATTGGGGTTGTGGATGGGACCTCTGTGATGTCTGCTAGTTCTGTGCTCCTCCTTGTGACTGAAGGTGGGGTCTGGAGGGTTTCATGGACCTCTTGGAGGGTCTGCAGGCTGATGTTTGTCAGCTCGTCATACATGTCATCAGGGTAGTCCTGGACAGGCATATCCGCAGGAGATCCATCGTCCTCTGCAATGAAATACGGTACAATTAGTGTGTCTGTGTTGTGGGCTTTGTAATGTGACATGCCTGCCTTGCGATTATTTTCACATTGTGATCTTGGTTCCTATTCATTGTTCCTGTCTTTCAGATTGGCATTCTCCTGGGCCTATGCCTCACCTGCATGTCACATGTATTATGGTCATTTTGTGGACTTGTCAGCATCATATCCTCTAGGTGTTGGTTCTGGCCAAATTGTGAATTGCCACCTTCTTGTCCTACACAACCCTCCGTCTACTTCCATTCTCGTGGTGAGGCCTTTCACTGGCTGTGGGTGCTCTGATGGCACTAGCACCACACTTAACAATCTGGACCTGCCACAGTCTCTGATCTTTCACATCCACCTATATGTAGTTGAAATGTAGCATTTACCATGTATAGCATTGTTATGGCACAATATGGATGTCAGCATTGGTAATGTGTACTGCTGAGGTTGGGGAATGTGTGGTACATTGGATTGCCCTGATTGTCGTAGCAGTGTCCTATTTCCTCCTCTGGCTGTGCAGGTGTATTTCAGTGACCAGTTACATGTGTCCTCCACCTCAATGCTGTTGTCTGAGCAGCATGACATTTGGGATGTTGCTTTGTGACCCAGGCACAGGGTGGACCCTGACATATGCAGCATGGGTATGACATTAGTGCTGTGTACCTCCTAATGTTGATGACATTGGCTGATGTTTGCGGCAACTATGGACATTCACATTTGACAGGACTGAAACATTTGTCTTGTTTCAGGGGATTGTTAACATTGTCATCTTGAACCCTCTAATTTGGGTGTTTTAGATCCGTGGGGACGTTACTGCCATTAGCTACTTGACCTGCACACACAGCGGAGGTGGTAGTGTAACTGTTGTCAACGCTATATTCCACTGGTAGGTATGGCCAGAGGTTGTTAATTGGGTCCTAGTTAATGTAGGGAGTATAGTGGCTGACGTGTAACGGGATGCCAGTTTGATGTTGTGCCCTGCCCTCCTGGCCTGGCTTCACCTTTGCAACATCCTTGGCATGGCAGCATACCCCCATGCAAAAGTTGTTGGTGTTGTGTAGTGGTGTGCCCCAGGTTTCCTCTGAACGGGCCATGCCCCTGTGCTGTGCCCCTTTACCCATGCCACTCCCTGAATATCATGACTTTCATGCATTGTGTAGTAGGTATGTCCACCCTCCCTGTTGCAGATGACAATAGTGCATTTTAATTCCCCATGTGACTTACCCTGCATGTGTGTTGTCTCCTGGTAGTCTGCGTTGTCCTGTCCTTGAATCCCTGTGACAATCTCCTCAGGGGTGACCGCTGCCACCATCTCCTCCAGGTGGTCCAGGGCCTCCTGGTGTGCTGCACCTCCAGTGTGCAGTGCTGCCTTCCTGTTCCTGGCCATCTTTTCCTTGGTCCTGCGCTTGAAGTCATGCCAGAGTTTCTTGCACTCAGTGAATTTTCTGCGTACTTCTGCCACACTGTTAATCTTATCAACAATTTGTTGCCATATTGCCTCTCTCCTGCTGATTGCCAACTTTGAGGTGACAAACAGCTGGTGCTGGTGTTCCGTCACCTCTTTCACCTGAATTTCCTGCTCCTCTGCACTGAAGCAACACTTTCTTTTCTTCTTCTCCCTGTCCTGGGTCTTCTGTGGGTCATCCTGGCTGGTTCCTGTTCTGTTTTCATCTTCCTGGGGTCTGTGCAAGCATCTCAGATCCATTTTGGCTCTCCTCTGCAAAAATTGCTGCGTTTGCGGCGAGTTTTGACGCAATTTCGTCAAAAAACGCTGCATATCTGGTTGGCAGTGTCGTAAACTGGCTCACAGTCATTTCCGCCGCGTTAACGTTGTTTTCCTTTACGACGTGATGCTGTGGTGTGCATCAGAGAAATTATTCACACCTGTGGTTTGTGCCCCCGTGAGTCAAAGTATAAATTTGACGCCCCCACGGCTCAAAGAAATGGCATTAGCCGGCCGTAATATTTTTGACGCAAAACTGCGTCAGCACAGTTTTGCGTCAAAAAGTATAAATATGGGCCCTAATGTCCCTAATAACTAGAATTTTTGATTTATAGGCCCTGTTGGTTGGGGCAACATGCCTGTCTGAGCTTTCGACATCAAGATAGTCATCAGTTGCTGTCACCTCCAGAAGCTCTTGAAGATTCTGGCAAACTATTGTGACCTCTACTGCACTGTCTAGCAAAGTCACTGTCCACGTCCTGTACATCAGTAGAGTTATCAATATGTGTGGCATACTTAGCCAAAAGTTGGAAGTTAAAATTGAGGACGTTTTTCTTCCTTTTTTATTGTAATGTCAGAGCAGCATCAGAAGAGTGTTGTGAGTCCTTTTTTCATTTCATGTACTTGTTTCTGTGTTCTGACTGCCCACCTCTCTTGGTCCGTTTATGGGATGAGCTCTGAAAGGCATGAGAAGTGCTTGTATCAGTATGCTGATACGTGTCAGGAGGTTTCAAATGATCACGATTTCTAAGATTGTAGAGTTCCTCCAAGGTCTCTGATTGCAGAGATTCTCTTTATTGTTTTACTTTATCTTTATTAGATTCTTGTTTGTCCCAGCAATTTTTAGAACACTCCCGTGCTTGCTTGGTTTTATCCTTCTCGTAATTACCTTTAAACTGTGGTTTATTTTGTCTGGCCTACGAACTATCCACCCTATACTAGTACAAATCTCAGAAATAATCTTTGTCAACTTGCGATCCTTGTCTACCTGTGAAACCTGTGTAAGTCATTGGCGTATTGCCAATGCTGCTGCTTCCTTTTAATATTACTTAAAATAATTGAGGATATTAATTTCATCCCCAAATCTAGGGCAGGTGCAGTCCGGTGTTCATGTTGAATTTGTTTCAACAGATCTGGTAAATTTGCCACTATCAGTGTACCATGTGTCGTGGTACAAACTGCAGCAAGTGCTCAAAGTGGCACAGTCATCTATGGACGGAACCATCCCAAATGGCAAGCATATTGTGAGAATTCTGTTTGCCTTGGTGTCCCATATGAGGCAACGCTGCTTCCAGCTGATTTGTCTTTTGTGCAATCCAGAATGGAATTTTCTCACGTTTGGTGGGAGCCTTACCCATATTTGCATAGATAGTGACAGGGTTTATCCCTGGTGTAACCAACTGTTGGACATCTGGAGCAGCCCTCACTGGGGGAGGGGTTGGTTAAAAGTTTGCATTAAGAATTGTATAATGCGTCTATACATTCTAACTACATTATCATATAATGGGTGCAGATCCCAAGCCTGTAAATTTTGTATGTTTTGAAATGGTGTGTAGGCAGCTAAAACTAACCATGAGGCCCCATCATTACTAAGGGGTCCTAATCTAATGTTATCAGTAATGTATGGGAGGGTGCCTTGAAACTAATTATGGTGTTCTTGATATGTTATTGGTATTTCTAGATATTGATAAGCTCTATACTGTGCAGGTGTGCTAGCTACAGTATATGTATGAAAAGTGTATTTGCATCAAGTGCAGGAAAAGTGACCCATGAGTAGAAAATTTCTGTTCAGTGTACATTGTGTGCCCCCACCACAAATGTAACATCTCCACCCCCATTAGCAAGCCCATTAGCAAGTAAATATTGTGTATTGTGTATTGAGGAATTAGCAGCGGTTGTTATTGGGCCATATTTTAAAGGAGCACAATTCAAAGACAGAAACACCAAATGGGGTATCCTTTTAAGGTTCAAGCTTAAACAACCTACAGACTAAAATAGGTATTACTTATTCAGCTGAGGAGGATTTTTCCAAAATACCACGGACATCTCCATATAAAAGGTGACTATGGTACCTTTGGTATGCAGGAGCAAGTTGCGTAGGAGATCTGTTAGGTAAGTACCTGACCAAAGTTGGTAGCACCATGTCATGCGGTTCCTATTATGTTAATAAGATTCTTGTGGTCATTATGAACATGGAGGTAAATACCGCACCTCCGGCGGTTGCTACCGCCATCAGGCTGGCGGTTCAGACCGCCAAATAATGAAGCACATGAGAAACGTCCAGCGTTAAAACCACACACTGCCAGCATAGGAGTGCCGATATCGACGGAAGAGGCCGCCCACTGGCCGATGGAAAGGCCCCACCCGCCCAACAAATAATGAAACACCAGACTGCTGTCAGTTCCGGGGCGGGAACGCGTGGTGGAAACTAACCAAATAAAAGGAAACACTCACCGTAGGCACACAGAATACGCCGAAGCAGACATGGAGAGAGAATTGGAAATCATGCCAGTGCTGCTCCTTGCCATATACCTCCACAACAGTGACTGCAGATGAAGATGGCGACGGTAAGTACTGCAACCTACTAAGCAAGGGAAGAAAGGGCATAGTTACACACCCACCCATCCCACCCACTCTGCAACACACCCCAGCCCCTCAAACCATCACAAGTCATACACACCAGAACAAGAGATACTTACCCAACACAAGGCCAATACAACCTGCCCAAAGCACACGCATGTGCACACCACACCCCCACAATGAAACGATGAACCACGTCTCCAGAGTGTGCCAACAGCAACACTGGGCACACAAACTTTAATAAATAAACAAAAAATGCAATCTCCAAATAAGGCCATTGGCCGGTCCAACTGTAACAGGCTGAAGGGCCCAAATGGCCCGAACTTGACTCCTACATGTGCACATGGTACTCCACCATAAAGGGACATCAATGGGGCAGCCAGGCACATCAGGGAACAGGGGCAGGAGGTGGCGGGGTGGGGACTTACGTCTGGGAGGGGTGGGCTTGGTCTTACGTTTGGGAGGTGGAGGGGGCGTGGCAGATGGACCTGGGGCAACACGGAGCTTCTTGCTCTCTAGGAAAGGGACACGGGAATGGGAAGGGCGGACTTGGGCGGACTTAGACGTGGAAGGAGTGGACAGGACAAGGAGGTGGGCACGTTCAGGGATGAGACAGGGTGGACCAATGGTTTCGAAAAGGTCAACACAGGACAGGAAAAGTTTTTTAGGGGCAGTTGGACATGGAGGAAGGTGTGGGAGTAGAGGTAGAGGGAGTGCTAGTAACTGGTGTAGGTGTGTTGGACACGGATGCAGGTGCCTGTGCAGTATGCTGAGGTGTGGTGGATGTATATTGGGTGAGTGTCTGGGAATGTTTGAATGTTTTGGGAGGAGAGGGGATGGACACAGTGGGACCAGACAGGCTGCCAGTGTAAATGGATGTTGTCTGGGTATCTGCAGGTCTAGTGAGTGTGCTGCATGTGTCAGTCAATGTCGTTGTGGTGAGTGCAAGTGTGGTGTCTGGGGTGGATGACTGGATGTCTGATGTTGTGGTGACTTCAAAAATGGGGCCATCAACAGTGACTGAGGGTGCAGTGTTTGTGTTTATGCATGTTGAGGTGACAGACGGAAGGCGGGAGAGGTGGGCACACTAGGGGAAGTGGATGTTGTTGTGTGTGCCTTTGCATGTTGGCTGTGTGTATGCCTGCGGTGGGAAGTGTGGAGCTTGTGTTTCTGTGTGTGCTTCTTGTGTGTTGAGGTGTGTGTGTGGCTGTCTGACCGTGTGCTTGGGACGGGTGAAGGGAGTGGGGTGCTGGAAGGGACAGAGTTGGTTGGAGGGGGGAAGGAAAGACCAGGGACACTGGCTGCCATCAAAGAGGATGCCAGAGCCTGAAAAGATCTCTGCAGGCCAGACATGACACCGTGAATGCCTTCCAGGTATGCATTGCATTGCTGCATCTGGGATGCTAGCCCCTGGATGGCATTCACGATGGTTGTCTGCCCTACAGAGATGGTCCTCAGGAGGTCAATAGCCTCCTCTGTGAGGGATGCAGGGCTGACTGAGGCAGGGGATGAGGTGCCTGGGGCGAAGGGGACGCCCACCCTTCTGGGTGAGCAGGCACGGGCAACTGGGTGGGGAGCAACTGGGAGGGCGGTGATGGTATGGGATGGTGGAAGATGACATAGAATGGGTGGGCCCACTAGGGTCTGCCACCACCAGGGAGCTCCCATCGGAGGAGGTATCAGAGTCACTACCTCCAGTGGTAGTAGCCCCCCCCGTGGTACTCCCCTCACCCTCTAACCCATTGGTCCCCTTGGTGTCGGTAGACTCTGCCTCCTTGGAACCGTGGGCCGCTGCATCCCGCTCGCCGGTGCCACTGCTCCCTCACCAGATGATGCTGATGTACACAGAAAACACAAGAGTACAGGGGTGGGGAGACAAAACATACGAGATAAATGGATGTACAAACTAGGTGCACACACACTCCCACCCAGCTTCCATACCTACACGCAGCACCTACAACTATAGTCATGCCTATGTCCCTCACTATTGGCCACAACCCTAGCATACAACTCTTCTCCCACATGACACAAGGACCTGATGAACTGTCATACCTGCCCCTAATCATCTCAGTGCCCATGGGGGCAGGACTGCTGATAGACACCTGTCAGAGTTCCTGGCACTAGACAGCATACATACTACAGCACCCTCAAACATCCATCAAAGAGGCATGAAATGGTGTTGGTACTCATCCCCTTGTGGCTGCTGTGCAGCCTTCAAGTGGCCATCCAATTCTAGATATGCCACCGCCAGAATGCGGCACAAAAGGGGGGTCAGGGTCCGATGGGCACCCCTTCCTCGTTGGGAGTACTTCCCAGCTGGGCCTCACAGATCTTCCTGGCCAGGTGCCGCAGGTCCTCCCACCGCTTCCTGTAGTGGGTTCTCTGCCATTTGTAGACCCCCAGGGTCTACACCTCCCTGGCGATGGCCTGCCAGAGTGCCCTCTTCTGATGGGTGCTGATCTGTATGGGACACACAGAAAAGAAAAACAGAGTTCAGGATATGGCCATGTGATACCGCTGACTATACGTCCCCTATGGGGCGGGCGCTTCACAAGAACATTTCACCACATCACTCATGGTGCTTGTTACACAATCTATGCCTGTGCAGGTACATACCGACCACACATGCATACAGGCATTCTCCACCATCACACAGATCCATGCACATCATCCACCTACTCACCTGCACCTCTGGTCGCCCATATAACTTGGCATACAAGGGTAGGACCCAGCCCACTAGCTTCTCCAACACCTTTCCCCTGTGACTCGTGCCATTTGAGTAACCAGAGTCAGGATACAGCAACACACTCCGTGGAGTACTTCCATGCACAGGATCTGGGAGTCAAGTGAAATTGGGGTGACGACACAGCGTACGCTCCGCGGCGGTGTGCACCGTCACCGCCAGCTGCGATCATGATAGGCCCAGGTTCCCCATTGACAACCATGTTAACCAATAGATGGGTGCACGGCGGTGGACACCACCTTACGCCATGACAAAAACTGCCAGCGGAATGAGGTCACTTCCACTCCTACATAACCGGATGGCAGGAGGTTGCCATTTTGCTAGCACAATTTAGATATTTCCTAGTCATGGGCCCCATTCAGGCCCTATGAACCCCAACCCTTTGTCGGTTGCCCACATGAATGTTTGTTCCCCACATCAGTCCAGACATATCACTGCATACATGTCCCTACAGTTGTACATCATACATCGCTTGTGTGTGTAAACTACATATTGTACAGCAGTTATTCATGCACAACATGTTGTGTATGTGTGTCCCTCATATGTGTTCTTTCCTCCCCCTAGGTACAGACCCATGTGGCGAGGGAGGGCCCATCTGTGTACAGACCTCTTATTGATTTGGATACAATGGTGGAACGTCACATCACTGTCACCAATCGTACAACAATCCATGAGCTATGTGCATTACAGCATCCTGTACTAAGACTGGCTAATCGGAATCAGCATGCCATCCCTACTGAGGTGCAAATGCTTTCTGTACCCTATTTCTTGGCTACGGGCTCATTTCAGGCGACAGTGGGCATTGGTGTAGTGTTCTCACAGCCAATGTTTAGACTCATCCTGTCCAAATTCCTGGATGCATTTGTACTACACCTGCATACATACGTAAAGTTTCTCCAAGGGCTGAACTCCCTGCCATCAAGTCAGACTTTTATGACTTTGCTAACATTTTCCATGTGATAGGTGCCACTGATGGCACCCACATAGCTCTCATCCCCCCAAGAGTAAATTAACAGGTGTACAGAAACAGGAAGAACTTCCACTCAAAGAACATAAAATTGGTGTGTACCGCAGACCAGTACATTTCAAATGTGAATGCCATGTTTCCAGGATCAGTCCATGATTCACTTGTCCTGAGAAACAGCCGTGTACCACACATGATGGATCAACTACAAGGGGACAGAGGATGCCTTATAGGTGAGTGTGTATGACACTGCATCAGTACATAGCTGACAGCCAGGCTGTCTGCAAGTAATGGCAGTTTGTTACAGTCCTGTTTCAAAAAAAATTCCAGGTGATTCTGGCTACCCCAACATGCAATGGCTCCTGACACCTGTGAGGAATCCCAGAATAGAGCGCACTATAGATCTCCTGAAGGCTAGACTCCGTTGCCTCCATCTCTCTGGGGGATCCCTGTGCTATGGCCCTGAGAAGGTGTGTAGAATAGTGGTGGCCTGCTGCATGCTGCACAACGTGGCTATGAGGGAAGCTATCCCCCGACTAGAGGAGGAGGGTGCTGTATATCCAGAACTGTTTCCTCTGAGATGGGATGGTGAGGATGATGAAGGGGGAGATGTCCACTCCAGGAACCAGCTGATCCAACCATACTTCCAGTGATTACGAGGCACTGTTCACTGATGATGTTGTCTGCGCTGCATAATGTCTGTCTGACTTATTCATTATAGGGATGTGGGATCTGTAGTCATTGACACTGAAGAATAAGGTGGAATGTGCCATGGAAACTAACATGGTGTACATTTATTTTAACTCCAGACAATGTTGTGCATGGGGTACCATTCCTGCAATAAAGGTCTGGTTATGGAATTGACTGGCATTTACAATTGATTCAACATTATGACAGGGGACCTACGAATTGGTGTACATGTGTTTTATTTGGTGTCATAAATGCATTGGTGTGCTTTACCGAGATAGGGAGTGGGCTAATTGTGGATGTCCATACTAGGTACATGGGCTCAGCGATTGGTGGCAGTGGGTATAGGTCCATCTGTCCCTTGCAAGGTTTTAAGTTGCTATTGGTGGGTGAGGATGGTAGCACAGTGGCAGACCTGGGAGACAGTCCATGTCAGAGTCACTTCTTAGTGGGGGCCTTGGTCTTGGCAGGTGTTCCTGTGCCATATCTGGGTCTGAGGGACCGTTTGAGTGTCTGGTGCTGGGCTGCATGGGTAGGGGTGCTGGTCTCCTGTATGTCCTCTTCCAGTGCCACCAGTCCAGTTGCTGCTGCTGATGTTGAGGGCTGGTCTGTGTCCTGGGCAGTGGTAGGGGCTTCCAGGTTTTTGGGGGTCTCAGGCTGGGTTAGGTAGTGGTACTGCAGCACCCCTGCAATAGTGGCCATGGTGGCGTTCAATTGTATCCACTGCTCCATGGTCTCTTGATGTTGGGCTATCTGCAGCCTTTGACTCTGTTCCACGGTGGTCAGGATCTGGCCCATCCTGTCTTGTGTGTGGTGGTATGCTCCCAGGAACTCAGAGATCACCTCCTGGGCTGTAGCATCTATCCTTTGGCCTCCCCCCTGGGCCTCTGATACCCTCCCACTGGGCCTAGCCCCCTCTGCCTGTATCACCTGCACAGGTCTGGCAGTACCACTTGCACTGGGGCCATCGTCATCCTGCCTGTTAGAAGGTGGAGACACTGGCCTCTGTACTTGTGTTCCACCATTCTGTGGCCTGGAGACACTGGTGTGGGGTCGTTTGGCCAGAGCTGTTGTTGGCAGCTGGGTGGTAGGGGTGTCAGTGGTGTCCTGGGTGGGGCTGCTGGAGGCTCACAGTCCACGACTGAGTGATGGGCTAGGATACTCCTCACTGTCCACACTTCCCTCTCCAGTGTCCTGAGTGGGGCCTCTGTCTCCATGTGGGGCACTGGCACTGCTTGGCCTTTCCGTCAGGGTGGCATGGGTGGTGGTGCCTGTGGGGGGGAATGTGTGTTACATGTACTAATTTGAATAAGGATTCACAGCTCTGCCCTATTTTGTGCTGTTTATTCCCCTGTTGGGCCATGCACTGACCTATTGTGGGGTTGCCATTGCATTTTGCATAGGATGTGGAGGTGCATTGTGGGTGGTCTAGTGCCATTGTGATTTCTTGCAGGGGTCGATTGCTGTGCACGGGGGGATGTGGGCCTGTTGGTGGGTTTGTTGGCATGCAGGTTGACTGAATATATTGATTGTGGCCTGGGTGGGGTAGTGGTCCTAGTGGTAGTTGGAGGGGTGGGGTGGTGCATGCATTACAGGTGTGGTGGATATGGAGTAATTGTAGATGACTTACTCGAGTCCATTCCTCCAGTGAGGCCCTCACGGTGCAGGATGGTCAGTACCTTTTCAATCCCAGTCAGGTCGTTCCATCTCTTGCGGATGTCGTCCCTCATGCGTGGATGGTTTTCCACTGCATTAACCTTGTTTACAATTGTCTGCCATAAATCCATCTTCCTTGCGATGGGTGTGTGCTGGACCTGTGCCCCAAGATTTGTGGCTCGACCTTCAGTATTTCGTCCACCTTTGTTCTTAGCTCCCTATCTGTGAAGCGTGGGTGCTTAGGGGGTGCCATGGTGTGTGTTGTGGGTGGTGTGTTTTATGGATATTGGTGAGGGTGCTGTTGTGTGGTTGGCTGTGTGACTTGTGTGATGTTGCATTCAGTGTATGTGTGTTGTGTTGTCAGTCTCAGTTGTCCTATTGGCGATGCAAAGGATTGTCGGGTGTGTATGTGAGTGTTTTATAGTGTTGTGGATGTGTGTCGGGTGTGTGGGTTTCAAACTTGCCAATGTGTGTATTTCTTGCTGTTGGGTCCACTTGCTGACCGTGGCGGTCCGTACCGCCAATGGTCGTTCGACATCCACCATCCGGCGCAGTGATTTGTGCATCATTATTTGGAGGGTGGGGATTCGTCTGCTTGGCGGTGGTGGGGTGAAGTGTGCAGCCTTTCTGCCATCAAGGGCCCTGGTGGTGGCTGGAGGTAGCAGAATGTTTGAAGGTTTCTGTTTTTGGCATCATTATATGGTGGATTTCTGTTCACCGCCAATGGCGGTCTTATGTTCACCGTCACCAAGGTGGGCGACGGTGTTTCCTGCCATGTTCATAATGAGGGCCTGTGTGTTTAGGGTGGCAGCACTACCAAGTGTGGGAGACTGAGTAGACCTTGCCCCACTTTGGAAATTGTTGGCCTAACTCCTGGCTAGCCTGCAGTGCCTCAACCAACCCTAGAAAGGAAGCAGTGATTTGTGGCAACCTAAACCTGACACTGACTTCTCAGGAAGTCATGGAAATAGATCATAACCCTTTCGCTCAGTTACTCAATGACTCACACATGCCAAGGCAGGACATGAGATGCACACGCGGTCTCAATGCATTTATTGAACCAATTGCATCCTAGTATAAAAACCATGCACCGCGACAATAAGGCAGATAAAACAAAACAGTAATCATAATTACCACCAGTGTAAAGAACATACACAACCCCACCATTTTGTATGAACCTAGAAATTCCTGCCTAAAACCAATGCATAGATCTGAGAGAATATTGCTTTTAACCCTTCTGCCTGTCCTCATCTAAGGGTGTAACCCCGACCTGAATAGGATGGCAAGGTTCTGCCCATTGTCTGGATGCCAATCCTCTAGGGAAGCTGGAGAGTCAGTGCCAGGATCAGCAAATCTGTCTGTTATGTGGTATGTGTCCCAGGACAGTCATGACTGGAATGCCCTCTGCCTTTCTTAGGCCTATGTGGTGTTTATATAATAACCCGTACAGAGTCTGTGGAACAGGCCTGATGTACTCATGTGTCTAGTGAATAGTGACTGGCTCCTGGACTCCTGGACAGGCAATACAAGTTAGCATATCACATACTGTACATAACAGCCTTGAACAAGGCACAGAGTGCCTGCTGTACAATGGCTTGATAAAAATGCACATTGTGAACTCTGTCTTCCTAGAAAGTGACACACCAAGCTAAAAGCAGGCTGTGCTAAAAAAATTAAAATTAATAAAATGCACATGAATGTATAAAGCACAGGGCCTAATGCTAAAATAAGGGTTCCCAAACACGGTGCTAAAGGGGTCCTTCAACATTTGTATCTTCATGGCAACATGAGTTTATACCTGGAAGAGAAACCACAGTTAACAACAGGAGGGTAGTTAACCTGTTTGACATGACTAGGGTTTCAGGTGATTCCATGGCTTTGATATTACTGGACACCAAAAAGGCCTTTGATCTGGTCATGTTGGATTATCTGTGTGCAGTGCTCAAAATAAATCAGATAGGCTTGGGTTTTATTACAGCTGTTCAGGCATTACATAGGAATTCGACAGCAAAACCTAAAGTAATGGGGACGAGTCAGAGGTGTTCCATATAACGAGTGGGACAAGTCGGATGTCCTTGCTCACCCCTTCTGTTTGCATTATTTATTGCCCCTTTGATAAGGAGACTGGAGGGGTATGCTTTTGTCTGTCCAACTGTATCTCAAGGAACTAGCACTAAGATACTGGTGTACATGGATGACATCAGTTTAGTCACACCTGACTCTGAGGTTTGGGAGGGTATTTAGTTATTACTTGAAGAAGAGCAAGACTCAAATAATTGTAAATGATTAGATTCAATTGGAAGATGAGCATAGGATCAGTAATCCAGTATATCTAGGCATAACAATTATGGCCAGAGTGGAACAGATAGTGGAATTAAACCTTAGTCTAGCATTACAGAAAGCTGAGAGCGACCTTAGGTGGATGGATAACATGCATCTAACAATAATTGAATGGTGTAATGTAATTAAAATGATGATTTGTGTCCAAAATTCCTTAATTTATTTTTAGGGTAGTCCTCTTAGAATTTGAAGGGTATTGGTTTAAGAGGATGGAGGAGATCTCAAGTAGCTTAACTGGGTTTTATGCACGACCCAGGAGGGCCCTTAAGTTGTTGATGCTGCCTAGGGCAAGGAGTGGATGGGCAGTACCTAATTCTAGGTATTATTCTTGGGAGGCTGCAGTGCAAAATCTGGGGGATCCTGAATATGGGTATGCAAAGTAAGGATCAGGGGTCCTAGGAACAGGCTTCTAATTATGAGCTGCTAATAGGTGCGGATGCCAGGGCTTGTTTTTTAAGGACGGTTGAACCCAGCTACTAGAAAGTAAAGTTCAATACAATTCAGGCGGCATTTAGGATCTGGAGGCAGGTTAAAAAGAAGCTAGGAATTGGTTGATAAAGTTATTATACTCCTCTTTTGGGATCCCCAATTTTTCCAGCTATTTTTCATGATAAATATTGTACCAGATGGGAATCGCTTGGAGCGGAGAAGTTTGGGGGCCCTTTCAAGCTGAATCAGCTGAAATAATTTGAAGAATTACAACAGGAATATGGGTTAGAGAAGAAGGATTTTTTCAAGTAACTCCACAAAAAGGGGTTTGGGGCATATTTATGAGCCCCTAGAACCACTGGAGCGTCACTTTGCATGACGCTCTGGTGGTGCTATGCCCTGTGGCATATTTACAAGGTGGCATAAAGTCACTTTTTGTGGCTGAACGCCACCTTGTAAATATGATCCCTTCACACACAGCACTTTGCATGGAAGAGGCCAGCAATGGGTGTTGCTGTGGGCGTGCCACAGCAACACCCATTGCATTTTGACACTGCATCAGATTTACATGTTTTCTTAAACCTGAAGCAGCTCCAAAATCTAACGCCACCCCAGGGGTGGTGTTAGGAAGGTGCAATGAGGAGGAGTACTTCTATTCCTCCTCGTTTTTTGCTTTTCCTATGTGTGCTACATTCTGCATCATGCATAGAAAGAGCAAAATGTCAGAAATGATTGTTTATGTGCAGGAAGGTGTCCCTTCCTGCACATAAACAACCATTTCACAATGACACTTTGGCACTTCTGTGAGTGCTGCATTCTGCACCACACACAGAAATGCCAAATCGCCTTTAGGGATTGTTTATGTGCAGGAAGGGACGCCTTCCCACACATAAACAATCAAACCCCTCAATGCAGACATCCTTGCATGATGGTGCAAGGATGCCAGGGTTGGCACTAGTCAGCTCAATTTAGTGCCAGCACAGGGGGAAACACAGGGGTGCCCCGTATTCTAATAAACACGGTGCATGCTTGTGCTTCTAAAGTGATTCAGCACGGCACTGCCAATTTTGGCACAGCTCCCTGCTACGCCACTTTTTAGTAAATCTGGCCCTTTGTGCTAAAAAGAGACAGGGTATTCTCTTCAGTAGAGAAGGTACCTATATTGGAGCACCTCAGCCATGCAGGGGCTATAAATTTAGGAAGATTTACTGGAGCTAAATTGAGTTAAAGCCAGGTCATCTGGAAAAGCAATCAGAGAACTCGGGTAGGATGTTGGGGTCCAGGAGAGTAAGCTTTCTGGAATCACTGGAGATGGGGCATTTAGTATTGCTATGCAGTGGCTTTCAGGTCCAACACTACAGGACCTTGTTTTATCTGTATGACACCCTGGCTAACATAGCCAGCTGGGGAGGGAAAGCTCTAGGACAAGTAGCCCATGCTGTTGCAGCCAAGAGGCAGACTTAGTACATATGTTTTGTAACTGCAGAAACATTTAACCATTTAAACAAGGGTCGTCTCTTCAAATACAGATTTCACTGACATGCTAGCTTATGCTCTTGTGTGTAGTTTAGGGGTGGGCAGAGCTCACATAGTTCTACTCTGCAGAATTCAGCAGAGTTCTTGCAATCGCTTCCTCTGCATTTGCACACAGCCTCAGACTGCCCTTTCTTTATGGCCCAGCACTAGCAGCAGCAAACCTGCTCACCACCAGTAGCCTGGTATCTTCACAAAGTGCCTAACCTTGCTTGCCACTGGGCTCTAAGGCACTCTCTTAGGCCACACACCTTTCTAGCTGCCTTAGCATCTGATGCTCCCCCGGTCTCCATCTCTCTCTGCTGGCTTCGGCACCGAACCCCATAGCACCACTTCCTTTCCCAGAATCTCTGGGGAGACACGTACATTTCAAGTGGAGCTCTGACTGCAAGTTTCTTTTTTTTCAAGAACAGATACCCCCCCCCATAAGCAAATACAGTCCATGCCCAGTGCCACTCCCTTTGTGCACATACAAAGTGAAACAAGGACCAGACTGGCCTGAGGTTGAATGCTGTCTGGGTCCAGGTTCCCTGTTGCCAGTGCCCTGGCTCTCTGCCTCCCTTTGCGCCCTGTCCTGGGCTGCTGAGGACAGTGAAAGGAGGGAGGCCTAGATCGGGAGCTGGGGCCAGTGAAGCTCCTCAGGAGAAGCTTCCAGCAGCTCCATGCCACCAACCGGCAGAAAGCCAAGCCTTAGTTAGGGGTCTCCTTGCCTTGCCCTGTCATAGGGCAAATTTTGTGTTCATTTTGGATCGAGTGTGAAGTGTATCCCAGTAATTTGCCACATAGCACAAGCTCAGAGTGCGCTTGTGCTTTGTGGCCCATATCTGGGCTGCAGTGCTTAGACACTCTGTGAACTCCACTCTGCTGCCAGAACTAGCAGAGTTTTTGGCTGAACTCAACACCAGCAGAACAGAGCTCACCGCCCACCCCTAAAATAGATAACAAAACAGCAAATGGCAGGAGAACGCAGTACTTTGTCTTTGTGGCTATGGCAGAAGAGTGCATAGGAGGGGGCTTGGAGGAGGTGCCCTCCTCCTAACTGTGAGTTGCAATTGAAAGTATCTGTGGGAAAACATTGATTGCAGAGGCCCCCTGACTTTTTGCCCCCATTTTTCACTTTTTGCTGGTGTTTTCCTGACTCTGATGGAGCCCTGGGCACTGCTAACCAGTCCCAGGGCCTGTGCTCTGTATAAAATGAATATGCAGATTAGGCTAATTATAATTGGCTGATTCAACCTACCTATAAGTCCATAGTATATGGTAGGGCCTGTATGTTCAGGGACCCCAGCATAGGTGGTGCCCCCATAGGTCCACTGCTGAAGTGCCCAGTGTCATTTTAAAGGCAGGCCTGCCTTGCTGGCTGCTTTTAAATTAAAGTCCCATGCAAATTCGACTTTGGAATTAAAAGTAGTCCCAAAGTATTAAACTACCTTATTTTTACATATAGGTCACCCCTAAGGTGTGCCCTATGTGCCCCTAGGGCTGGGTGCCATGTAACTATAAGCAGGGACCTTATAAAAATAGTTTTATAAGCCCTAGTGAGGTAAAACAGCAAAATTCATTTTTCCTCATTGTGGTGAATGGCCCCCATAGGCTAGAATAGGGAGACTTTATTTCAATTGTAAAAGTCCCCTTAAGTAAAAGATACCTCAAGTTAGGTATCAAATGAATTGTTATAATAAATCCCAAAGCTTCCAGTTGTTGGATTTAATATAACTTGTTCAGGTAAAGAGTTTTAAACTTACCTGAAATGTTGCCAACTTCAGCCCTGCAGTGTTTTTGCTGCTTTGCTCTGATTGGCCAGCCTCTGGCAGCCTGGCCAGGCTACTTTGTGAGGTGTGAAGTGGCCTGGCTCAACACAAAGAGATGTGCCTGGGGGAGGATAGCTTCCCTCAGCAGATAGAGAGGCAGGAAGGGGGGAGGGCTGCCAAACTGGTCTTCAAAGGCAGGAAAGCACATTTGGAGCAGCCCAGCACCTCCCTCACATCCTGCAAACCCAGACAATTAGGTGCCCCTTGATTAAAATAGGAGAGAGCAGGAGAATGGTGTATTTAAGGTTTTTAGCGACACCAGTGGGTGGGCTCAGCCAGATGTAACCTCCAAAAATCTGTTTCAGCCATGATGGATTTTTGAGGAATGATGCTTCCTGGGATTGATTTTTGTCACGCTTCCCAGGAAGTGGTCATCACAGGGGGAAGGACCCTGCGCCTGATTGGAGAACAAGGGCCCCCCTGTTTTTCACCCAGGAGCAATGATAAAACTAGCAGACCTGCACCCACACCTCAGATCCCTACCAGATTCCAACAAGGAAGAACTACAGAAGAAGAAGGACTGGCCTGCTGAACCCCTGACCTGCACCTGGACACTGCACTCTAGAGGACTGCACCAGCTGCACACACGGGCTTCACCACAAGAAGAACTTTGCCTGGCTTCAACTGTTTCAAGAAGGGACTCCCTGTTTGCTACAGGTGAAAAATTGCTAACCAGAGTCCCCTGCATCAACTCCTGAAGGAACTGACCAGCTGACCGCTGTCCAGTGGCCAAAAAGGAGTTTGTGCCAGGTGCATTCTAGGAGTTGTAGTCAGCACCCTCAAGGAGCATCTCATAGCTTCTGGAACCTTGGGGTGAGCTGTGGACCTCAAAACAGCCTTAAAGGAACATCTGGAAGAAGATCCAGAAGTCTGGAGAACTTTGGAGAACTTTTGGAAAAAAGCTCCATAAAGGGACTGTCCTGTCATAGCAAATCTAGCCGGCTTGCCTCAACCGCGACCCGGCCTGACTTGCAGGTTTGTCCCAGTGGAGAAAATCTCCGAAAAAGTGACTAAGTCCGAACATAGGAAGTTGACCGGGACCTCCCAGACATTGTATCCGAAGAGGGATCCAGAGACTTCGGATCAAGATTCAGGTTTACCCCGGTCAAAGGATTTTCATCTCGAAAAAATGACTAAGTCTGAAGGTAAAACTCTCCACCAAGGGCTACAGCAAAGCGGATCCGAGGAAGAGTTCCAGGAGGTCGGATTGGACTGGTGACTTGGTTCCGCTGAAGAAAATCTCCAGAAAAATGACCAAGTCCGAAGGTAAACTTTTGACCATGTGTAGGAAAGTACCATCTTGCCTGGCATGTTACCTCCATTTTTACTTGTGTGTCAGTTTGTTTTTGCCTGTCTCACTGGGATCCTGCTAGCCAGGACCCCTGTGCTCATAGTTTGTGGCCTGAATGTGTTCCCTGTGTGGTGCCTAACTGTGTCACTGAGGCTCTGCTAACCAGAACCTCAGTGCCTATGCTCTCTCTGTCTTTCAAATTGTCACTGCAGGCTAGTGACCATTTTTACCAATTCTGATTGGCACACTGGAACACTCTTATAATCCCCTAGTATATGGTACCTAGGCAACCAGGGTATTGGGGTTCCAGGAGATCCCTATGGGCTGCAACATTTCCTTTGCCACCCATAGGGAGCTCAGACCATTCTTACACAGGACTGCCACTGCAACGTGAGTGAAATAACGTCCATGTTATTTCACAGCCATTTTACTCTGCACCTAAGTAACTTATAAGTCACCTATATGTCTAACCCTCGCTTAGTGAAGGTTAGGTGCAAAGTTACTAAGTGTGAAGGCACCCTGGCACTAGCCATGGTGCTCCCACATAGTTCAGGGCAGTTTCCCTGGACTTTGTGAGTGCGGGGACACCATTACCTGCATGCACTACATATAGGTCAATACCTATATGTAGCTTCAAAATGGTAACTCCGAATATGGCCATATAACATGTCTAAGATCATGGAATTGTCCCCCCATGCCAAATCTGGCATTGGGGTGCCAATCCCATGCATTCCTGGGGCTCCAGCATGGACCCCGGGTACTGCCAAACTAGCTCTCTGGGGTTTTCACTGCAGCTACCGCTGTTGCCAACCCACAGACAGGCTTCTGCCCTCCTGGGATCTTTCTCTCCCTTTGGAAATGCGTGTTAAGGGCCTGAGAGGAGTAGCCTCTCCCGGCCTCTGGGAATGCTTTGAAGGGCACAGATGGTGCCCTCTTTGCATAAAACAGTCTACACCGGTTCAGGGATCCCTCAGCCCCTGCTCTGGTGCAAAACTGGACTAAGGAAAGGGGAGTGACCACTCCCCTGTCTATCACCACCCCAGGGGTGGTGCCCAGAGCTCATCCAGTGTGTCCCAGACCTCTGCCATCTTGAATGCAGAGGTGTGAGGGCACAATGGAGGTATCTCAGTGGCCAGTGCCAGCAGGTGAGGTCAGAGACCCCTCCTGATAGGTGCTTACCTGGTTAGGTGGCCAATCCTCCTCTTAGGGCTATTTAGGGTCTCTCCTGTGGGTTTCCCGTCAGATAACTAATGCAAGAGCTCACCAGAGTTCCTCTGTATCTCCCCCTTCGACTTCTGCCAAGGATCGACCGCTGACTTCTCTAGGACGTATGCAAAACCGCAACAAAGTAGCAAGACGACTACCAACAACATTGTAGTGCCTAATCCTGCCGGCTTTCTCAACTGTTTTCTGGTGGTGCATGCTCTGATGACTGTCTGCCTTCACCCTGCACTGGAAGCCAAGAAGAAATCTCCTGTGGTTCGACAGAATCTTCCACCTGCTACCGCAGGCATCAAACCTCTGCTTCACCAGTCCTCTGGGTCCCCCTCTCAACTTGACGAGCTTGGTTCCTGGAACACAGGAGCTGGATCCAAGTGACCCCAACAGTCCAGTGGTTCATCTGTCCAAATTTGGCGGAGGTAAGTCCTTGCCTCCCCACGCCAGACAGTAATCCTGTGCACTGTGTGAACTGCAGCTGCTAGGGCTTCTGTGCACTTTTGCAAGGAATCCTTCATGCACAACATAGCCCAGGTCCCCAGCACTCCATCCTGCAATGCTCAACTCACTGAGTTGACCACCGGCTTCGTGGGACCCCCCTTTGTAGTGTTGAGATCACTGCCATGCTCAGATTTCTTGAACCCGTGTTCAAGTGCTTCTACGGGTGCTGCCTGCTTCTGCATGGGCTCTCTGTGTTCCTCAGCGCCTCCTCTGTCTCCTCCTCCAAGGGGCGATCTCCTGGTCCTTCCTGGGCCCGGGCAGCACCCATTTTCTTCAACCACAACATTTGCAGTTAGCAAGGCTTGTTTGTTGTCTTCCTGCTTGGAAACAACTCTGCATCCTCCAGCACGCCATGGGACATCTTCTGTGCAAAGGAGAAGTTTATGGCATTTTCTGTTGTTGCAGAAGCTTCAGCTTCTTCCACCCAGAGGTAGCCATTTTGCACCTTCATCTGGGGTTTAGTGGGCTCCTGCCCCCCCTGGACACTTTTGTGACTCTTGGACTGGGTCCCCTTCCTTTACAGGTCCTCAGGTCCAGGAATCCGTCTTCAGTGCTTTGCAGTCAGTTGTTGTCTGTGCAGAATCTCCTATCACGACTTTAGTGTGTTTCTGGGAAGTAGGGTCACTTTACTCCTACTTTCAGGGTCTTGGGGTAGGGTATTGTGGACACCCTTAGTGCTTTCTAAAATTCCCTGTGACCCTCTACACACTACACTAGGCCTGGGGTCCCTAAGTGGTTCACATTCCACTTTCTTAGTATATGGTTTGTGTTGCCCCTAGGTCTATTGCATCCTATTGTATTCTACGGAGTTTGCACTACTTTTCTAACTGTTTACTCACCTGATTTTGGTTTGTGTGTATATTTTGTGTATTTTACTTACCTCCTAAGGGAGTATATCCTCTGAGATATTTTTGGCACATTGTCACTAAAATAAAGTGCCTTTATTTTTAGTAACTCTGAGGATTGTGATTCTTATGATACAGTGCTATATAATATATGTGGTATAGTAGGAGCTTTGCATGTCTCCTAGTTCAGCCTAAGCTGCTCTGCTATAGCTACCTCTACCAGCCTAAGCTGCTAGAACACTACTAATCTATTAATAAGGGATAACTGGACCTGGCACAAGGTGTAAGTACCATTATGTACCCACTATAAGCCAGGCAAGCATCCTACATGGGTGGTCCAGCGGTGGGATAAGTACTTGTAACTGTTTTACCACTTTGTCATTGGTGCTTTACATAAGAAAAACATATACCAAATATTTAAAAATATACACAGTTAACCTAAACATTTTAACTTTGTTTCTACAAATGTCCTAAAAAGTTTCTGGAAGCTTTTCATAAGTTTTGAAAGGTTTGAAAAAGTTTCTCTCTTTTCTTTAAAAGTTTCTACACTTTTTTCTCTCTGTCCTAAACCCTTTCTAACAATCATATCTGCAGTAGAACTTACTCCCACAGTTGTCCAGGCAACCTATGGTAGTTTAAACTTTAAGAGTTTGAGGGGTCTCTGCATAGAAAGAGGTTAAAGCATTGGTAAGAACCCTACCAAAGATCTTCTCCTTAGCCTTCTCCTAGAAAGTGACCAGAAACAGTCTGGCCCATCCCAGGATGAGGAGGTAGAGGAGGGGGTACCCAGCAAGACTCAGAGGAGTCCCCTGAAGATGCTGGAGAGGGTTCATCCAAAGACCTGCCAGCTAATAGGCCTCCTAGTGACTCTGGTAATGGGAGGGGGTCACACACTAGTAGGGCACATTTCACTTCAAAAGGCCAGGTTACTAGAGTCCAGCCAGTTAGAGACAGGTCTCATTCTGCCAATTCCCACATTTCTTCTGTGTCTCAGAATTCCTAAGCCTCCCACCCTGAGGATAACACTATGGAAAGGGAACTCAGAAAGCTGAGGTTGGAAGAGGCCAGGCTGAAGCTAAGGCAGCAGCAGCTGGCCTTAGACAGGGAATCTCTAGATGTAGAGAGGGAAAGGCAGAGGTTGGGGTTAGTTCCCCATGGTGGCAGCAGCAGTGTTTTTTATAGCAGTCCTGTAAGAGAACAAGATTACAGAAACCTGCATAAGATAGTCCCCCCTTACAAGGAAGGGGGTGACATTAACAAGTGTTTTTCTGCACTTGAGAGGGCTTGTATGGTACAGGTGGTCCCTCAAATGCAGTGGGCTGCAAAATCTTGTGCCTATCTTTCACTGGTAAGAGTAGGGATAGGCTCCTTTCTGTTAGAGAAAGTGATGCTAATAATTTCAAAGTTTTGAAGGATGCACTCTTAGGTGGATTTGGTTTAACCACTGAGAAATACAGGATAAAGTTCAGAGATACCAAAAAAGAGTCCTCTCAAGACTGGACAGACTTTGTAGACTATTCAGTGAAGGCCTTGGAGGGTTAGTTACATGGCAGTAAGGTGACTGATTATGAAAGCCTGTATAATCTAATCCTGAGAGAACCTATTTTGAAAAATCGTGTGTCTGATTTGTTGCACCAGTACTTGGTATACTCAGATCTGACCTCTCCCCAAGAATTGGGAAAGAAGGAAGACAAATGGGTCAGAAGAAGAGTGAGCAGAAAAGTTCATATAGGGGGGTGACAAGGATGGCAAAAAGAAGGATGGTAAGTCTTCTGACAAGGGTGGGGACAAAGATAAAAAACAGTCTGAGTCTTCATCAGGCCCACAAAAATCCTCGGGGTGGTGGATCCAAATCCTCTTCCCACAATCAAAAGAAGCCATGGTGTTATTTATGTAAAAGTAAAGGCCATAGGGCAAGTGATTACACTTGTCCAAATAAACACACCAAGGCTCCAACTACCACAACCCCAACTGCAACCTCTAGTGCCTCTAATAATAGCAGTGGTGGTGGGAAGTCTACTACAAATAGTCAATCAAAGGGTCTAGCTGGGTTCACCATTGGTAGTGTAGTTGGGGTTGGTCTTGTTAGGGAGACCACAGAGGCTGTTTTAGTCTCTGATGGTGGTATTGACTTTGCCACCTCGGTTGCTTGTCCCCTTAATATGGGTAAGCACAAACAACTTCCCCTAATAAACGGTTGAGGTTGAGGCCTCCAGGGATACAGGAGCCAGTGTCACAATGGGGATTGAGAAACTGGTTCACCCTGATCAACGCCTACTTGGTCAGCAGTACCAAGTGACTGATACTTATAACAACACTCTTTGCCACCACATAGCTGTTGTGAATCTCACCTGTGGGGGGGGATACTGATCCAAAGAAAGTTGTGGTAGCCACTGAATTACCTGTAGATTGCTTACCTGGCAATGATTTGGAGACATCAGCTTGGGCTGAAGTGGAGTTGGAGGCTCATGCAGCAATGCTGGGCATTCCTGGGCATATCATTGCTTTGACAAGGGCTCAGGCCAAGAAGCTAAGAGGACAGGGAAGCTTGGATCCTGGAACAATGGACCAAGTGCTCCCAAAAGCTAGGGGTAGAAAGGGTAAATCCTTGCCCACTATCCCTCCCTCTCCAGGAGATTCCCCTTTTGAGGAAGAGGAATCCTCTCCCTGTACAGAACCTACACCAGATGAGCTGGCAGCAGACACTGCTGAGCTTTTGGGTGCAGAGGGGCCTGTTAGGGAAGAGCTGAGTGTGGCACAGCAGACATGTCCCACACTAGAGGGTTTGAGACAGCAAGCTGTCAAGTAGCAGAATGGGGATGTCACTGATAGCCATAAGGTGTATTGGGAAGACAACCTCCTTTATACTGAGTCAGGGGGCCCAAAACCTGGAGCTGCCAGGAGATTGGTTATCCCTTTGCAGTATAGGGAGTTTCCTCTAACCTTGGCACATGACATTCCGTTGGCTGGGCATTTGGGCCAGAGCAAAACTTGGGACAGGCTTGTTCCATTGTTTCACTGTCCTCACATGTCAGAGGACACTAAAGAGTTTTGTCGCTCTTGTGTGACCTGCCAAGCCAGTGGCAAGACTGGTGACACACCTAAGGCCCCCTAATTCCACTGTCTGTGGTTGGGGTGCCCTTTGAAAAGGTAGGGTTTGATGTAGTTGGCCCCTTTGACCCTCCAACAGCTTCAGAAAATAGGTTTATTCGTGTGGTAGTGGACCATGCCACTAGGTATCCTGAAGCAATTCCCTTAAGGACCACTACAGCTCCTGCAGTGGCAAAGGCCCTCCTGGGAATCTTTTCCAGGGTTGGCTTCCCTAAGGAAGTGGTGTCAGACAGAGGTAGTAACTTCATGTCTGCATACCTCAAAGCTATGTGGAAGGAGTGTGGTGTAACATATAAGTTCACTACTCCTTACCATCCACAGATAAATGGTCTGGTTGAGAGGTTTAATAAAACTCTCAAAGGTATGACTATGGGACTCCCTGAAAAACTCAGAAGGAGATGGGATGTCATGTTGCCATGCCTCCTTTTTGCTTACACGGAGGTACCCAAAAAGGGAGTGGGCATTAGCCCCTTTGTACTCCTCTTTGGGCACCCTGTAAGAGGTCCTCTTGCACTTGTGAAGGAGGGTTGGCAACAACCTTTAAAAGCTCCTAAGCAAGACATTGTGGACTATGTACTTGGCCTAACATTCAGAATGGTTGAGTACATGAAAAAGGCCAGTAAAAACCTTCAGGCCAGCAAAGAGCTCCAAAAGCAGTGGCATTACCAGAAGGCTGTCATGACCCAGTACCACCCAGGACAGAAAGTGTGGGTATTGGAGCCTGTGGCCCCAAGAGCACTCCAAAACAAATGGAGTGGACCCCATCTCATTGTTGAAAAGAAGGGTGAGGTTACCTATTTGGTAGACCTGGGCACTGCCAGGAGTCCCCTTAGGGTGCTCCATGTCAATCGCCTAAAACCCTACTATGACAGGGCTGACTTAACCCTGCTCATGGCAACTGATGAGGGGCAGGAAGAAGAAAGTGACCCTCTCCCTGATCTCTTCTCCACCACTGAAGCAGATGGCTTAGTGGGGAGAGTTGTGTTTGCAGATTGCCTTACTGCTGAGCAGAAGGACAACTGCATAAATCTCCTAGGCCAATTTTCTGACCTCTTCTCACTGATACCAGGTACCACTACCTGGTGTGAGCACACAATCAACACTGGAGAAAGTTTACCTGTCAAAAGTAAGATTTATAGGCAGCCTGACCATGTCAGAGATTGCATAAAACAAGAGGTACAGAAAATGCTGGACTTAGGAATTGTTGAGCCTTCAGAAAGCCCATGGGCTAGCCCAGTGGTGCTTGTCCCAAAACCTCACAGTAAAGATGGTAAAAGAGAGATGAGGTTTTGTGTTGACTACAGAGGACTCAATCAAGTAACCAAAACTGATGCTCACCCTATACCCAGGGCAGATGAGCTAATTGATACACTAGCTTCTGCCAAGTATCTAAGCACTTTTGATTTAACTGCACGGTATTGGCAGATTAAATAATCAGAAGATGCTAAACCTAAAACTTTGTTTTCCACCATTGGAGGGCACTATCAGTTCACTGTGATGCCCTTTGGTTTGAAGAATGCACCTGCCACTTTTCAGAGGTTGGTAAACACAGTCCTGCAAGGTTTGGAAGCTTTTAGTGCAGCATTTCTAGATGATATAGCTGTCTTTAGCTCCACCTGGGATGAGCACCTGGTTCACCTATGGAAAGTTTTGGAGGCCCTGCAAAAGACAGGCCTAACTATCAAGGCTTCAAAGTGCCAGATAGGGCAGGGGAAAGTGGTTTATCTGGGTCACCTGGTAGGTGGGGAACAGATTGCACCACTGCAGGGGAAGATCCAGACCATTATGGAATGGGCTCCCCCCACAACTAAAACCCAGGTGAGAGCCATTCTAGGCCTCACAGGGTACTATAGGAGGTTCATAAAGAATTATGGCTCCATTGCAGCTCCTCTTAATGACCTCACTAGTAAGAAGATGCCTAAAAAAGGTATTGTGGACAGAAAGCTGTCAAAAGGCTTTTGTTGAGCTCAAACATGCCATGTGCTCTGCACCTGCCCTAAAAAGCCCTTGTTACTCGAAGAGGTTCATAGTCCAGACTGATGCTTCTGAATTAGGGTTAGGGGCAGTGCTATCACAGCTTAACACTGAGGGCCAGGATCAACCTGTTGATTTCTTCAGCAGGAAGTTAAACCCTAGAGAAAATTGTTGGTCTGCCATAGAGAGGGAGGGCTTTGCTGTGGTCTGGGCACGGAAAAAGTTGATACCATACCTGTTTGGTACTTACTTTATCGTTCAGACAGACCACAAACCTATATTATGGCGTAAACAAATGAAAGGTGAAAACCCTAAATTGTTGAGGTGGTCCATCTCCCTACAGGGAATGGACTATGCAGTGGAACATAGACCAGGGAGTACCCACTCCAATGCAGATGGACTCTCCAGATATTTCCACTTATACAATGAAGACTCCTCTGGGCAAGGTTAGCCTTATTGTCCCTCGTTTGGGAGGGGGGTTGTGTAGGAAAGTAACATCTTGCCTGGCATGTTACCCCCATTTTTACTTGTGTGTCAGTTTGTTTTTGCCTGTCTCACTGGGATCCTGCTAGCCAGGACCCCAGTGCTCATAGTTTGTGGCCTGAATGTGTTCCCTGTGTGTGCCTAACTGTGTCACTGAGGCTCTGCTAACCAGAACATCAGTGCTTCTGCTCTCTCTGTCTTTAGAATTGTCACTGCAGGCTAGTGACCATTTTTACCAATTCTGATTGGCACACTGGAACACCCTTATAATCCCCTAGTATATGGTACCTAGGTACCCATGGTATTGGGGTTCCAGGAGATCCCTATGGGCTGCAGCATTTCTTTTGCCACCCATAGGGAGCTGAGTGCCACTGCAGCCTGAGTGAAATAATGTCTACGTTATTTCACAGCCATTTTACACTGCACCTAAGTAACTTATAAGTCACCTATATGTCTAACCCTCACTTAGTGAAGGTTAGGTGCAAAGTTACTAAGTGTGAGGGCACCCTGGCAATAGCCAAGGTGCCCCCACATAGTTCAGGGCAATTTCCCCGGACTTTGTGAGTGCGGGGACACCATTACACGTGTGCACTGCATATAGGACAATACCTATATGTAGCTTCACAATGGTAACTCCGAATATGGCCATGTAACATGTCTAAGATCATGGAATTGTCCCCCCATGCCAAATCTGGTATTGGGGTGCCAATCCCATGCATCCCCGGGGTTCCAGCATGGGCCCGGGGTACTGCCAAACTAGCTCTGTGGGGTTTTCACTGCAGCTACTGCTGCTGCCAACCCACAGACAGGGTTATGCCCTCCTGGGGTGTGGTCAACCCAGTCCCAGGAAGGCAGAACAAAGGATTTCCTCTGAGAGAGGGTGTTACACCCTCTCCCTTTGGAAATACGTGTTAAGGGCCTGAGAGGAGTAGCCTCTCCTGGCCTCTGGGGATTCTTTGAAGGGCACAGATGGTGCCCTCCTTGCATAAACCAGTCTACACGGGTTCAGGGATCCCTCAGCCCCTTCTCTGGTGTGAAACTGGACAAAGGAAAGGGGAGTGACCACTCCCCTGTCCATCACCACCCCAGGGGTGGTGCCCAGAGCTCCTCCAGTGTGTCCCAGTCCTCTGCCATCTTGAATGCAGAGGTGTGAGGGCACAATGGAGGCATATGAGTGTCCAGTGATGTCAGAGACCCCTCCTGATAGGTGCTTACCTGGTTAGGTGGCCAATCCTCCTCTGAGGACTATTTAGGGTCTCTCCTGTGGGTTTCTCGTCAGATAACAAATGCAAGAGCTCACCAGAGTTCCTCTGCACTTCCCTCTTCGACTTCTGCCAAGGATCGACAGCTGACTGCTCCAGGACGCCTGCAAAACTGCAACAAAGTAGCAAGACGACTACCAGCAACATTGTAGCACCTAATCCTGCCGGCTTTCTCGACTGTTTCCTGGTGGTGCATGCTCTGAGGGCTGTCTGCCTTCACTCTGCACTGGAAGCCAAGAAGAAATCTCCTGTGGGTCGACGGAATCTTCCACCTGCTACCACAGACACCAAACTTCTGCTTCACAGGTCCTCTGGGTCCCCTCTCATCTTGACGAGCATGGTCCCTGGAACACAGGAGCTGGATCTAAGTGACCCCAGCAGTCCAGTGGTCCATCTGTCCAAATTTAGCGGATGTAAGACCTTGCCTCACCACGCCACACAGTAATCCTGTGTACTGCGTGAACTGCAGCTGCTAGGTCTTCTGTGCACTTTTACAAGGAATCCTTCATGCACAGCATAGCCCAGGTCCCCAGCACTCTGTCCTGCAATGCTCAACTCGCTGAGTTGACGACCGGCTTCGTGGGACCCTCCTTTGTAGTGTTGAGACGACCGCCATGCTCAGATTTCTTGAACCCCTGTTCAAGTGCTTCTGCAGGAGCTACCTGCTTCTGCATGGGCTCTCTGTGTTGCTGAGCATCCCTTCTGTCTCCTCCTCCAAGGGGCAACCTCCTGGTCCTTCCTGGGCCCAGGCAGTACCCATTTACTTCAACCGCAACCTTTGCAGTTAGCAAGGCTTGTTTGTGGTCTTTCTGCATGGAAATAGCTCTGTATCATCCAACACACCGTGGGACATATTCTGTGTAAAGGAGAAGTTCCTGGCATCTTCCGTTGTTGCAGAATCTTCAGCTTCTTATACCCAGAGGCAGCCATTTTGCACCTTCATCTGGGGTTTAGTGGGTTCCTGCCCCCCCCCCCGGACACTTTTATGACTCTTGGACTTGGTCCCCTTCCTTTACAGGTCCTCAGGTCCAGGAATCCGTCTTCAGTGCTTTGCAGTCAGTTGTTTTCTTTGCAGAATCTCCTATCACGACTTTAGTGTGTTTCTGGAGAAATAGGGTCACTTTACTCCTACTTTTCAGGGTCTTGGAGTGGGGTATCGTGGACACCCTTAGTGTTTTCTAACACTCCCAGCGACCCTCTACACACTACACTAGGCCTTGGGTCCCTAAGTGGTTAGCATTCCACTTTCCTAGTATATGGTTTGTGATGCCCCTAGGCCTATTGCATCCTTTTGTATTCTACAGTGTTTGCATTACTTTTCTAACTGTTTACTTACCTGATTTTGGTTTGTGTGTATATTTTGTGTATTTTACTTACCTCCTAAGGTAGTATATCATCTGAGATATTTTTGGCACATTGTCACTAAAATAAAGTACCTTTAGTTTTTTAGTAACTCTGAGTATTGTGAGTCTTAGGATATAGTGCTATATGATATAAGTGGTATAGTAGGAGCTTTGCATGTCTCCTAGTTCAGCCTAAGCTGCTCTGCTACAGCTACCTCATTCAGCCTAAGCTGCTAGAACACTACTAATCTACTAATAAGTGATAACTGGACCTGGCACAAGGTATAAGTACCCTTCGGTACCCACTATAAGCCAGGCCAGCCTCCTACATGGAGGCCTTCCGCAAGCTGTAGCAGAGCAGGGCTTCATTGCGGTCGGCCTCAAACTTTGACTTTGCCCTGGTCGAGGTGGGACCAGATGATCAGATTGGTGCTCTTAGTTTCTAAGTGCTAAAAAGCATTAATTCTCTAATAATACATATCTCCGGTTCCCCTGTCCAATTTTTTTCGTTTTGGTGTCATTTTAAATATAAAAATATAATCTATTTTTATAAATTGGTGTTGGATTTTTATTGTGTTTTGTGTTTCACTTATTTACTTTTTTGTGATTTTTAAATGCTTTACACATATGTCCCTTAAGTTAAGCCTTGTCGCTCGTTGCCAAGCTACCAAGGTCTGAGCTGGGTTTAATTTATTGAGACCTAACTGGACCTAAGTGGAGGTTAGTAGCCTATTGCTAAGTGTAGGTACTTACTTGCCCTTACCAATTACCCATTTTCCAACTGGATCAATGTATAGATCAATGATTTGCTACTATAATTGTGGCCACAAACCCTTGATGAGTTATTGACACCTCAAAGGGGATGGTAACTGATCTGCAAAGGGGAAGGGGACCTGGCTCTTAATACACTGGTACCCATATGCTTTACCTATGACCAGGCCCAGCCTGTAATTCTCATCCAAGATGGCAGACACTCTGGTGCATCATTCATGCACCAAAACTGAAGGTCATGGTCTTCTGTATTCTCTGGTATCAAGACCACATTTTTTAACTTTAACGTTCTACAATATGGTGCACTCAATCCATGTATCTGCCCCAAACGGATCGCCGCTTCCTAAGGCCTTCAAAACCATGCTTTTCTTCCAGAGTCAGCTTAGTGCAGGTAGCGCAGAGTGCAACAATATTTGTTGGTGCCCACAACCCCACAAAAATCACCATCTCCACGAATTTCCTCACTAGTACAATCCACTAGTGCCACACATCTCTCCATAGTTTCTTTCTCACATGCATTACATTTGTTTTTATAGCGCTACCATATGAGTGTAGGGTGTCAGAGTACTTTACATCAGTGGTTCTCAACCTTTTGATTTATGTGGACCCGCACTTTATCATTACTGGAACCCGTGGACCCCCAATGAATCACTATTGGAATCCAGGAACCCCCACTAAGTCATTACTAAAAGCTGGGGACCTAATCTGTTAATATTATTCAAATTTCTAAGCAGTCACTGACCCCCCTAAGATGGCTTCCCGGATCCCCAGGGGTCCCCAGACCACAGGTTGGGAACCATAGCTTTACATCACACCTGTTATACATAGCTGATGAAGCATAAGTATGTATATTAGTCCATCAAAAATGTTACATATGAAAAGAGGATTACAAGGTGTAGGATTCATGTCACAGATACTAGAATGCAGTATAATTTAAGAATGTTTTGGAAAAGCACAAAATATTTAAAACACACCACACTGGTTGCCTTTACTAATAGGGATGTACTTCTGCCCAAATTAGCCCCTTTTAGCAACATTGGGATAATGAAAGGGGGAAAAAACATAAGTATTGAAGTATTTGGCAGGGTGGTAACCTTGACCTTGCAGTTTGCATGCAGCTCTTTGACAAAAGTTCATAGCTCACTGTTCCTTATTAGAGTTGTGACTTATGAACTGCTATTAACAAAAGGATGGCTGTGACAAAAGCAGCATCCTACTGAGTGGGTCTCATAAAATTATGGTACTGTGACATGTACTATGCAGCAGGCATCCTAATACTCTGCTCTACTTTAGCTTGAGTAGAAACTGCCAGGAGAAATATCTGATCTCTTTCCAGCACAAACATTAATCACAAGAGTTATCTTGACATTTTTGTTGTTGCCTGAAAACAGCAGCAGGTGCTTTTAAACGGTGTTATTTCTAATCAGGGCGTCCTCCCGATCCCCCAGATAGACAAGGCCAGGTGCGAATGCTCCGGTCGCACAGCCCTAGAGCCGGCCTTTTTATTCCTTCTCAGCCCAGGGGATACCACATAATCTCGGTGCCATTTGGTGTGATGATGCTGAGAGATAAGTGGTATTTTGACGTGTACTCCGGTGTCTAGATTAATACACAGGAGCATTTCCACTTCTCCCCCGCGCCTGATTTGGCTACACAGCAGCATCTGAATTGCAGCAAAGCTCCCATTTACCTATCATGATTAAAGGCCACACCCATGAGTCAGCGCCATCATGGCATTTGCTGTAGACAAACGTATAAAGTTTCGATGCTATTCATTCGTAGCATCCGGTGCCTAGACACCAGGTCGTAGTAGACATAAAAAATGACTACTGCGACTCCTTTTCAGTACATTTATTCTCATAAACTTGGGTTCTTACAATCAATTTTCAGAAGTTTTTTTTTTGTTTTTCCTAGACCCTGGATCCAATCCCGCTAAACGGGTTTTAAATCCATGCTTAATTTACTTTTTCCTCGAAATCATTCTATTTTCATGGAAATTATATTTCGTCATTATTGTCGTTTCCCATATGAAGGTGAAGCAGCATGATTGTATTCATTTCTCCATAATGACGGAATGCCCACATGCACGCAGAAGCAGGTTAGGAAACGTTCTTTGCAATTGCAGGACTTTTGCTTAACTGTTCCATTTTACCATGAATTTTGAGAATAGTGATGGCAGCTTCAAGTGTTTGACATATGGACTCGAGCAGGCATTTGTTTATGAAAAACAGCCTGGTTCATAATCAATTATGTCATCTCTGTAGTTGCACTCTTTTATCCACCTTTGGTGAAACTGCTATCAATACCTTTCGTGGGCTGATTGATTCTCAGAAGCGTAATTGAAATCGGCCCCAGCGGTGTTTACGTGGCTTGAGATCACATCCCTTCTCAAAAGAAACCTTTATCAGATGTTCCTCTTTCAAGTGCCCTGTCACGGTGTTATTTTCTTGAACCACTGATTTATGGAGCCATCTTGTCTCTGAACAACAGATTGGTTCAATGTATTATTCTCAGTGAAGGATTATGGGGCTTTTTTTTTATCGAAACCGATTTAAATCTTTACTCTTTCGCCCATACGAAAAATGCATTGCTTAATCCATAAATACACATTGTCGTTTCGATGCTTTACGTGTTTGCTTAATATGCAGTGAAGACAAATTTGCCTTCTACAAACGCTGCATGTGCAAGACACTTAGGGGATGATTCTAACTTCGGCGGGCGGCGGAGGCCGCCCGCCAAAGTTCCCCCACCAAAATACCGCTCCGCGGTCGAAAGACCACTGAGGGTATTTTGGGATTTGCCCTGGGCTGGCGGGCAGCCGCCAAAAGGCCGCCCGCCAGCCCAGGGCAAATCAACCTTCCCACGAGGACGCCGGCTCAGAATTGAGCCGGCGTAGTGGGAAGGTGCGACGTGTGCAGTGGCACCCGTCGCGTATTTCAGTGTCTGCATAGCAGACACTGAAATACTTTGTGGGGCCCTCTTACGGGGGCCCCTGCAGTGCCCATGCCATTGGCATGGGCACTGCAGGGGCCCCCAGGGGCCCCACGGCACCCCCTACCGCCATCCTGTTCCTGGCGGGAGACCCGCCAGGAACAGGATGGCGGTAGGGGGTGTCAGAATCCCCATGGCGGCGGAGCGCGCTCCGCCGCCATGGAGGATTCTGCAGGGCAGCGTGAAACCGGCGGGAGACCGCTGGTTTCCCGCATCTGACCGCGGCCGAACCGCCGCGGTCAGAATGCCCTGCGGGGCACCGCCGGTCTGTCGGCGGTGCTCCCGCCGACCTGAGACCGCCGGGGTCAGAATGACCCCCTTAATTTCAATGAATACCTTTATATAAGCTTTCAGAGGCTACTGAAATATAAATAACTGCTGAATTACACACATTAAATTAAAGCCAGTTGTACTAGCATGCTTTTTAAAGATTTCCATTTACTGTTTTCAAATGAAATCACAATAATGGTTGGAAAAGTACCACCAAAGATAAATCCGCTGTCCGTCTAGTGTTTTCTTGTCATTGAGAGAAAGGTTCATAGACTAGAGGTCCAGGCCGAAGAGCGCACGTTATAAGTCTTGATGATGGATATTTTGTCTCTCACATTTGACAGAATCTAATGTGTAGGCCAGTTCAAAGTGAGACCTTCTCGGCAGCGCAGGGATTCTGGGCTGCTGGTAATGCTTAGGAGACTCTTTCAAGTGATGGGCTGAGATCTGGCGATATTTTGCTGGAAATTAAGTTCCAGATTGCATTTAGAATGCAATATTGATTCAAACAAAACTTAACCAAATAGGCATAGAATAGAAAATTCTGAAAATAATACCAAATAAATTCATAGATTACGTTGAAGGGAGTTCAAGGAACTTGTTACTAAGAGGAATGAAGAATGAGGAACAATTTAAAGATTTTTTTTCTGAATGTCTGTCTGTACCAAAGGTTTGCTTGGATTATAGGCACGGTTACTAAGAAAAAGTGCTAGGCCAGTGGTCAATTTCATTGATTTTAATTGCTGAAATGTACTGCCATAAAACATAAGTCTCTGATTTTTGATGTTCAATTTGTAGTGCATCGGTTTATATAAAGTCTCAACGCAAGTGATTTACTAACGTTTTGCGCTGGGTTTGCATCATAAAAGTGATGCAAACGAGTACAGAATGTTTTTTTATTATTTACTCTCCAGCCCAAAACCTGTTTTGTGTTGAAAATCGACTGAAAGTAAACCAAAGTAGTGCAAAGCGCTGCGTTGCGTTACTTAGCATCTAGGGGGCGTTAAATAGGCGTTCCCATTCAAACACCCACCCTTTTTGATGAAAAAAAAACCTACCTCCTGAAAATGTGAGAAAGATTTTGCATAAAAAATAACATCTTTTGAAGCCAGGCATTAAAAGCAGAAATGTTTTAATTTTTCCTTTCTTTTCCGACTTTGCATGTGTGCTGCACTGTACAGGACAGATACAAAGTAGAAAACGTTTTAGAAATTGTCTAGGCATCATATATTGCACTGACAGGGTATCCTTTTAGTACAAAACCTATGCTAGACTCTTGCACACACCCTTGCACTCTGGTGCGAAGGTGAGTGTGTGTGGTGTACAATAGTAATATTCTGCACTGGCGTTAGGAAGAGGGGAGGAGAGTTCCATATCTCTGCACTCTGTTTGGTGCGATTTTAGTAAATCTGCACCAACATATCCTTGAAATTGGGCAATCAAAGATTAATCAAGTAAAAGCATTTTTTGCTCAGACCCTCCCAAAAGTTCCATGAATACTCACCTTTCTTCGTGAGTCTCCCAAACTTGCACCTGCTTCAAACTCTAGTACTCAGTTCTCAAATTTTACCCCAGACTAACTGAGATTAAAAAGCATTTCCAAATATAGCATGAGTAAACTTCAGACATTATTGTCTTCAGGCATTCCCACCTAACACAGCTGAAATGTCCGCTATGTAAATTCTTTTTCTCAGCTTTTTGGAGAGTTCCTCTGTAAACACTAGGCAGTTGTTGCCAAAACGGCTCTTGGTTAGTTTCAGGAAATCAATTCAAATAATGAGGGTTAACAATGATGGATCTGTTGTAAGCGAAAAAGCGATTGAATATCATCCATAACCAGTTAGGGCCTCATCGTGTCCTGCTCAGAGAGGTAGTCCCTGGAGAAAAGCCTTGTTGTTTAAATAATTTCTCTCCCCAGCAAATTTCCCTCTTTGAAGCATGTGGGGAATGTTTGCATATTTTGGACATTGTTTCCCCAGAAGGGGGAAAAACACAGTGAAATGGACTCAATAGTCCCTAGGCCATGTGTCATACCCTATTTGGGAGAAACAACTTGTAATTCCAGATATAGATGGGGAGATACCCTCCAGAAGCTCTGCATCTACTTGCGGGTAACTTGTAATGAATGTTTTGGCACACTAGTCACCTTATTGGATTACTGAAGAAGCATAGGTCAATGCCTCAGCAGACCTGAAAGAGGAGAGGAAAATGTATTTTGTAATTTTCACAAGTGATAGCTTTTAATTTCCTTCTCAGTTTTTCTTCATTTTGTGTAATTTTTATTTTGATCTTTTCTATTCCTTTAATTTAAAAATAGTTTGGACACAAATGTTAAATATATCTTCAGCTGAGTGGTTGTTTGTTTGGTTATTTTTTTACTAGGGGTGGACCAAAAAATCTGCTCTGCTGGTGAAGTTTTGGCCACTCCACTTTATGGTTGTAATGCAGAGTTCTGGCAAATTCCACCGACTGCCACGTGGCTGAGTTTTTTTCTCACATGCGGCTCGCCAATGAGCAAGCGAGAATTGGCATTCCCTAGTGTGATTTTCGGGTGCAAGGAGGACACCCGCTGATTTTCTGAATGTGGGAGGTCACGGGCGGTTGCAACTATTGGCGTTGAGAAAGCTGCAGGTTGAGTAGAAAATCTACTCAAGCTGCAGCAAAAGCAACTCGAGCTGCAGCAGCCTCTGGTGCGCCACGTGGTGCTGTTCAGGCTGATTTTTCAGCTTGGAACAAGCTCCCAGCGCATGTGCTGATTTCAACCCATTTGTAGATCTCTGTGGAATCTCACAGAGTTTTCATGTAACTCCACGGGATTACATGGAGTGAAACTCCGCAAGTTATGCCCACCCCTATCTGTTACACAAGATTACTAAGGTATTTAACCTAGGATGGCTTTGCTTTACAACCTAAACTAAAGGTGTGCCAATGTTATCCTTAGTGAATCTGCTGTGAGTCCTTTTGATTTGGCAGTGTGGCAACATAATCACAACTCAAATCAAGAGTAAAGGGTCTCTCTCCACAGGTTTTCAGTCGGATTCTTGACAATTCATTTGTCACTATGGGGATACACTAATATATGAAATGAAAACAACATTGTTACTCAGAAAATATCCCCCTTTTCTGACATCCCATGCTTTGAGAAGGCTAGTAGGTCCGGGGTTCAGATGATCACTTGTTCAGAATCCACACATAATTGTCAGTGACAATGCAACAATCATGTCACGATATGCAAAGCACATGTTTAGTGACAGGTTGTGAAGAATGAGTTTAGGCCAGCCGTAGGTGCACATGGATAAACTCACTGGACTTCCCCCCATAAAATGTTTTACCCATTGAATTGATTGTTAAATTGTACTGTTGGATGGTAATTACTGGCAAGCTAGAGATGCTGAAACTAACTAAGTGGGCTAAGTTGGTACTATGGGCCAAACACAGAGATGTGCAGTATTTAAGTGAATACAGCACACCCCTGTGCTGTCCACTGCGCTGGTGCTAAATTCAGCTGCCAGTGCCAGATATCTGTGTTGAGTGGTGTGATTGTTTATTTGAGGGAAGGTGTCTCTTCCTGCACGTAAACAATCACTAATGGCGCTTTGGAACATCTGTGTGTGCTGAACAATGCAGCACACACAGAAGTGCCAAAGCATCATTTTCAAATGATTGTTCATGTGCAGAAAGGGACCCCTTCCCGCAAATAAACCATCATTTTGGGCATTTTGCTCCTTCTATGCCTGCTGCAGAATGCAGCAAGCATAGAAAAAGCAAAAAACGAGGAGGAATAAAAGTATTCCTCCTAGTTACGCCCTGCTAATGCCACCCCTGTGGGTGGCATTAGATTTTGGTGCTGCCTCAGGTTTCCGAAATTACATAAATCTGAGGCAGCATCAAAATGCAATGGGTGTTGCTGTGGCATACCCACAGCAACACCCATTGCACGCCCCTTCCACACACAGTGCTGCGTGAGAAGGGGCCATATTTACAAGGTGACGTTAAGCCACAAAAAGTGGCTTAATGCCACCTTGTAAATACGGCGCAGTGCTTAGCACCCCAGATGCGTCACAAAAAGTGAAGCTCCTGTGGCGCCAGGGGCCTATGAATACGCCCCCAAGTTGATGGTTGATAAAAAGGGACGAGTGGGCCATTTAGTGGATGTGTCTACTTTCATTTGGCAGTGCAAAGGACAACCAGGTGGAAACTAGATGGAAATATCTCCTCCTAGAGGAAGAGGGAGGTGCCCTGTGTGGTGTCCCTGCAGGCATTTGTCCTCTAGTTCCACAACCTCTGGAGTTGTGAAGGACTTCATTAGCTTTCCAGACTCTGGGGCACTTGAGCAATCCCATTTCACCCTTGCTAGCAAAATGTTGACCTTATTTTGGGTAGTGCTAGCCCCTACATTGCAGGCAGCGTAATACCAAAAAATATCAAATGTCACCTGAAGAATGTGTGGCTTTTATTCACATGCTTCTCTGCAAACTAGGTCAACATGAATGAATTCAAACCAGGCGGAGTACTTTGCTGGCTCTGTGCTACAAGAGCAGGGCACATCACCAAATTATGTACACTGGCAGATGATAACTATGATTCTAGACCAGAAGTGTCTTACCGCCTTTAAAAAAGAAGATAAATATTAGTTGTTAGACCTGTCAGCTCTTGCATTGTTTTCCCTGTCTTTTTTTTGCTGCTCACCTCCTCTTTTCGATCCTGTGCTGAATTTATTTTTTGCTGTCTTTAGGACTCTGGACACTTTACCACTGCTGACCAGTGCTAAAGTGCAAGTGGTCTCTGTCTAAATTGTATTGGTGATTGGTTTATCCATGATTGGCATATCTGATTTACTGGTAAGTCCCTAGCATAATGCACCATGTGTGCCCTGGTCCTGCACATCAAATGCTACTAGTAGGCCTGCAGCACTGATTGTGCCATCCACATGAGTAGCCCTGTCAACATGTCTCAGACCTGCCACTGCAGTGTCTGAGTGTGCAGTTTTAAATTGCCATTTCAACCTGGCAAGTGCACCAACTTGCCAGACTCAAACCTTCCCTTTTCCTGCATGTAAGTCGCCCCTAATGTAGGCCCAAGGCACCCTCATGGGCAGTGTGCTGTGAATTTAAAAGGTAGGACATGTACTGGTGTGTTTTACATGTCCTCGTAGTGAAATACTGCTACATTGGTTTTTCACTATTGCAAGGTCTATCTCCCGCATAGGGTAGCCTTGAGATTGCCTTGATATGTCTTTTAAGTGTAATTTCCCTTTGGAAGCAGATAGAGAACTGGAGTTTGGGGTCTCTGACCTGATACTTTAAAACTACATCTTTTGGTGAAGTTTTTAAATTGTGAGTTTGAAAATGCCACATTTAGAAAGTGGACGTTTTCTTACCTAACCATTCTGTGCCTCTGCCTGTCTGTGAAATAACCATCTGTGTCACAACGACAGTTGAGGTCTTTTGTGAATTCAAAGGGAGCTGAGGTGTGCCCTGCATATCCTGATGGGTCTTCCTGAGCTTGAGTGGAAGACGTAGCTGACACTTGCACCTGAACAGGGCTGTGCCTGTCCTTACGCAAAGCAGTCTCCAACCCCCTGGTGGATAGGACAGGAAAGGCAGGGTCTTGTGCACTTCAAAGCCTTCTCTTTGAAGTTTGCTTACTTCAGAGGCAGAGATGGGTATAAGTACTGGACTTAGAATCCTTCTGGTCTGAGGATATTCTGTCAGGAAGAAAAGCCTAAATGCTGTAGGAGGGACTACCACTCTGCCATTTGCTTTGCTGTGCTGGCCTGATGTTTTCTGCTTCTGTCCTGGGCGTTAAAGGACTGGCTTTCTACATACTGCTTCCAAAGGTTCTCCAAGGACTTGAACAGAACTTGTCTCCTGTTAAGAAGTCTCAGGGACATCAAAGACCTCATCTGCCGGCACTTGGGCTGTCTGGCTGAGGGTACTGACTTGCCAAGTGGTGCCAAATCCAGTTCCTGGGCCCTTAGGAGTGAGTTGTGGTGCAACCAAGAAGAAACCAAGCACCTCAACTCCAGAGTGACTTGGGAACCGCCGTCACTGTCTGACTCCATGCCGCTGCCTGCACCAGAGCCATGGTCACCGCTGAGTGTAATGACAGCGACCGGCGCCGCAGGCCCGATGCTGCTGCAGCACTGCCAAAGTCGTGCCACAGTGTTAGTCCAGAGAGCTGTGTCACCGAACTCTGTAGTACCCGGCTCGGACTCCAGGCAGCACCTGTGGCCCCATGGTGCCAATTCAACAACTCACATCTTGGCCTGCTGGATTCATCTACCCCACCTTTTCCTAAGGAACCAATGCCTCACCACCAATAAAGCATAACCTCCTTTGCAGCTGTAAGGAACCAAGGCCTTACCTCCCCTGCCTAGCAGTAAGGGACCAAAAGCTTACCTACCTGGTAGCAGTAAGGAACCAATGTCACACTGGTTCCAGCGACACCTCATCTCCCGGACTCTGTGCAATGTTATGCTTCCTCATCATTTTCAAAGATACTGTACCTGGGGTCTGTGCAACTCCATGACCGGCCGTCACTTCCTAGTGAGTGGCATCGGACTGTTGGGAACAGCTCTGTCAAGACACTGTATTAGCCCCAGTTGTGGCTTCTGTGTTTCTGAGTGCTGTACTAAGATTTACTTGTGTATGTTGGATTTTTGTCATTTTGGCCTTATTTTAATCAGATGAAAATTGGCTATTTTTCTAAACTGGTGTAGTACTTTTGTGGTGTTTCACTGTATTACTGTGTGTGTGTGTGTGTGTGCGTGTTTGTGTGTGTGTACAAATACTTTACACATTGCCTCTGAGATAAGCCTGACTGCTTGAGCCAAACTATCAAGGGGTTGAGCAGGGGTTATCTTAGCTGTGAGGCTCCCTTACCCTGACTAGAGTGAGGTCCCTACTTGGACAAAGTGCAAACCACTGCCAACTAGAGACCCTGTTCCTAGCATTGATGATCAGCAGTTAAGATATGACTTGTGTTTGACTTGACATACAGTGATTGGTGTACACTACTTCCATATCGCAGACCATTACACCGCAGCATACTGGTTTGATTTTTCAATTTTTTCAATTTTTGAGTTTAATTCACAGTCATGTCTCAATATGGTGAGCCATCAGTTGGAACTGCAGGGTTGGTATTCGAGCAGGAGAAGTTGGAGACCTATTTCGTGGCTCAGCTCAAAAAGTTCTGCAAGGAGCTCAAATGTCCTATTAAAGCCCTCATTAAAAAGGAGAAGTTTCAAAAGGTGCTGAGAGCCTGGTTGGCCACAAAAGAGGCCGATGAGCACGCAGGGGAGTTGAATGGAGCTGGAGAAGCTCAAGTTAAACCTTGAGAGGGAGCTTCAGTTGGAACTAGCAAGGTTCAAAAGTGAGACAGAGAAAGAGAAAATTACCATAGAGGAGAAGAAAATGCTTTCAGCTCAAGAGCTGAGCTTGAAGGAGCTGGATCTAAATAGCAGGTCCAGCACAGATGGAGGCAGTAGTTGTATAGTGTGATCTTAGGGGAAGGCACTTATACTCAAGAATTTGGCGAAGGATTTTTTTTTCTGGTGACATAGATCAATGGTTAAGGGGTTAGGAGGTGGCAGAGAAGATGAACAAGGTCCCTGAGAGAGATTGGGGGGCAAGCCTGTGGAAATACTTCTCAGTGGTGCGGAGGGATACCTTGTTGGCATTAGATCAAGAGGATCAGATGAGGTACCCTGCCATGAAAGATGCCCTGACCAGGAGGTATGGTCTCACCCAGAGAGTTACAGGGTAAAGTTTAGGGAGAGTACTAAACTTGGGTAAAGGGTAGAAAGGTAATAGACTCTCAGGGGCCATACAATTTAATTGCATGGGAGCACTTCTCTAGTCATATTATACCAGACCTGTGGCAGCACTTGATTGACAGCAAGCTCAGTGATCCAGGAAGCTTGACAAGGAGGAGGACCACTGGCTCAGCACCAGGGTCAAAAATAAGTTGTATGTGGGAGACTCAGCCAAGGGTGGGCAGGGTCCCCAGCAGAAGAAGGATGGGGTGGCAAGGATAAAAGTAAGGAGTTTCCTAATGGGCCCAATACCGGTTTCCATGGTCAGCATTTCCAATGCCCTGTTGAAAAGAAAAGCTTGTTTCCTTCAAGAAAGCCTGCAGGGAAGGGACTCCTGAAATGGTTCACCTATAATTAGGAAGGGTAGTTCAGGTGGAGTTCCAAGTGTCGCAAGCAGTCACAGCCACCCACCCCCCACCAGTGGGCAGACACTTGGGGTGGCAAGTGCAGCACTTGGGGAGGAGTTAGCTCCAGTTAGTAGTAGGGAGCCAGCGGAAATAACCCTAGTCTCCATGGGTGAGGCTGAAGTGGTCCACACAATCCTCATGCCTGACAACATAAATAATTGGGTGACTGTTATACCTGACAGCCCTAGGGTGGTCATCCCCCAACTTTTTGCCTGCCTCCCTCCACCTTTCTGACACTGTTTTTGCTAGTTTTAGGACTCTGCTCGCTTTACCCCAGCTAACCAGTGCATAAGTTCATATGCTCTCTCCATTAAACATAGTAGCATTAGTTCACTCCCAAATGGCCTATTTGGTTTACTTATAAGTCCCTAGTAAAGTGCACTACATGTGCTCAGGCCCTGTAAATTAAAAACTACTAGTTGGCCTGCACCACTGATTGTGTCACCCGCATAAGTAGCCTCTGAACCATGTCTCGAGTCTGCCATTGCAAGGCCTGGGTGTGCAGTTTCACTGCCACTTCGACTTGACATTTAAAAATACTTGCCAAGCCTTAAACTCCCATTTTTCTACATATAGGTCACTCCTAAGGTAGGCCCTAGGTAACCCATAGGGAAGGGTGCTATGTAGGTAAAAGGCAGGACTTGTACACATGTGTTTAATATGTCCTGGTAGTGAAAAACTCCTAAATTAATTTTCCACTACTGTGAGGCCTGCTCCCTTCATAGACTAGCATTAGGTCTGCCCTCGCATAATTTTTGAGTGGTAGATTTAGTACGGCCAGAATGGTAATAGAAACTCCTGTTTATTGATGAGGTTGGATTTTATATTACTATTTTAGAAATGCCACTTTTAGAAAGTGAGCATTTCTCTGCGCCTAAAAACCATCTGTGCCTTACAGCCTGTCTCCAATCCACATCTGGGCTGGTCTGGTTGACAGCTCCCTTGTGCACTTCACCCAGACAACCACAAACACAGGACACTCAGTTACACCTGCACTCATCTGCATATTGAATGGGCCTTTCTGGGCTGAAAGGGTGGAGGGCCTGACACTAACATTTCAAAGGTTAGTGGCCTTCCCTCACAAAATTGACTACCAAACCCATACTGGGACCCTGGCAGACAGGACTGTACTGAAAGCAGAACTTGTGCACTTCAAAACCACTCTATGAATTCTCCCTCATTTCAAAGGCATTTTTCCACACATCTCCTCCTCTGCAGTCTCCGTGAGTGATATTTTTGACACATACCAGGCACTATGTGTAACAAAGAGACCACTATTTATTTCTAAGGATTGATCCTTTTAAAAGTGAAATTCCAACTTTTGATTATTGGATCTTTGTTGTTTTGACCGTATTTTATTCAGATAAACATAATCTATTTTTCTAAACCTGTGTGGTGTATTTTTGTGGTGTTTTCACTGTGTATGATTTATTGCACAAATACTTTACACATTGCCCTCTAAGTTAAGCCTGATTGCTCAGTGCCAAGCTACCAGAGGGTGGGCACAGGATAATTTGGATTGTGTGTGACTTACCCCGACTTGGATTGTGGTCCCTACTTAGACAAAGGTGTATACCTCTGCCAACTAGAGACCCCATTTCTAACAGTGACCATGAATGGGATGCGGATGGAGGCTCTGAGAGACAGAGGAGCCAGTATAACAACAGTCCACTGTCATCTGGTGTCTGAGGAGCAGGTAATCCCTAATATGGTTCACCAGGTTGTAGCAGTAGACAACAATGAGCACCAATTAGTTGGTAGCCCAGGTTCTCTTTGAATGGGGGATCTTAGGTTCCTTGAGGGTAGCTGTGAGTCCATCCATGCTTGCTGACTGTCTGCTAGGGAAGGACCAGGAACATGCCGCATGGAAGGAGGTAGCACTTGGAGATTTTAGGATTTCCAGAGCAGGCATGCATGACCACACGATCCAGGGCCGCCAGGGATGGTGATCAGAAGGACCTGGAGCCTGAAACAGTGTCCCAGGCGCCTGCCAGGAGGAGGGGCAAAGGGTGGTGGGAACCTACTACTGAGATTCCCACAGTCTGGGGGGAGACAGAACCTGATGGGGGATGCCCCAGAAACTACAGGGAAAGAAGTGGCCAAACTGTGAGACCTACCAAGGAGGTGGTATCTCACCAGGGTATAAATTTTATGTTATTGTACAGGAAATCCATGTGGAAAGCATGTTCACCATGCACACCCCCCAAGGTGATGGGTTGGTTAAAAGGCTCAACTGTACCCTGAAGGGCATGTTTATGGGTCTCCGAGATTCCATGAGGCATAATTAAGATGCCTGTTACCATGCCTGTTGTTTGCCTATACAGAGGTACCACAGAAGAGGGTTGGCTTCAGCCCTTTTGAACTTCTGTATGGGCACCCTTTGAGAGGGCCTCTCAGTTTGGTGGTATTCAGGTTGGGAGCAAGCTCCCAAGAAGCCACCCTAGGATGTATTCACTTACATGCTGGCATTCAGGAACCAGACAGCCCGCTTCCGTAGTCTCGCCAGGAGAATCTGGAACGTAGCCAGGAGGACATGAAATTCTGGTGCAACCAGAATACCACTATGGTTGAGTTTCAGCCTGGCTAGAAAGTGTGGGTGATGGCCCCAGTTGAGCCCTGTGCTCTCCAAGGCCGTTGGTCTGGGCCGTTTGAGGTGAAGGAGCCCAAGAGCAATGTCACCTACCTGGTGGACATGCAGACTCCTAGGAACCCTTTAAGGGTCCTGCACATGAACCACATCAAACCAGAATTCAAGAGGTCTGAGTTGACCATGCTCTTGGTCACAGATGATGGGGTGGAAGAGGAGAGTGAATCTCTCCCCAACCTCCTGTCTTCCAAAGAGCAGGATTGGTAAGTGGAGGGTGTGAACCTTTCCTCTACTCTGATCCTAGACCAGCAGAGGGTTCTCTTGCCAGTCACTGAGACAGTTCCCTTCTATGTTCTTGCTCACACCTGGAGTCACCCAAAGTGTACCCATGACATTGACACTGGGGACATCCTACTAGTTAAGCATAAGTCTTACAAGTTGACTGAAAGAGTGAGGAATAGCATCAAAGGGGAAGTCTCTCAGATGCTGGAGTTAGGGGTGATTGTGCCCTCCAACAGTCCTTGGTCCAGCCCCGTGCCTCTGGTCCCCAAGGCTGCTCATCCTGGTGTCACATCTGAACTGAGGTTCTGTATTGACTACTGGGGGCTCAATGCCATCACCAATAATGACGCACAACCCATTCCCCAAGCTGATGAGCTAATTGACTGGTTGGGAGGTGCCAAGTTCCTCAGTACATTTGATCTAACATCTGGGTATTTGCAGCTTGCCTTAACCAAGGAGGCAAAAGAGGGGTGGGTGTTCGCAGTGCCAGAAGGGCTTTACCAGTTTTGTGTTATGCCCTTTAGGTTGAAGAATGCCCCTGCTACATTCCAGAGGCTGGCCAACCAGGTCCTAGCTGGGTTGGGGAATTTCAGTGTCAGCTACCTAGATGACATTGCTATCTTCAGCTCTAGCTAGGTGAACCACTTGCACCACCTCCAGGAAGTTTTGAGGGCCATGCGGGGGGCAGGCCTTACTATCAAGGCCAGTAAGTGCCAGATAGGTCAGGGGTTTGTGGTGTATTTAGGACACCTGGTAGGGAGCAGACAGTTAGCACCGCTAGAAGTCAAGATTGACACCATTCTGGCTTGGGCAACCCTCAAGACCCAGACAGAAGTGAGACACTTTTTAGAGGCGTGCCAGACCACTTTTGACACCCTGAAGGAGGCCAAGTGAACAGCACATATGTTCAAGGTTCCTGACTTCTCCAAGGAATTTGTGGTGCAGACAGACACGTCAGACATGTAGTGGGAGCCATGCTTTCAAAGCTAAAGAGGGCCTAAATCAACATGTAGCCTTCATTAGTAGGAGGTTACTTCCCACGGAACAGAGGTGGAGCACAATAGAAAGGGAAGCTTTTGCTGTTGTCTGGGCACTGAAGAAACTTAGGGCCAAATGTAGGTAGATAAAAATGTGCGAATCGGAAATAGCGACTCCATGCGAATCGCTATTTCCGACTCGCAAAATCAAATTCAAGAAATATTTGTGATACCAATTTGCGAGTCGCATAGGTGTTGCACCGCAATTTGCGACCTGTCGCAAATTGCGACTGACTCACAAATTGCCTGCAGATGCAACACAACAGTTTGGAAATCCACTTCCTGGCTCTTGGTGATGACATCAGAACCAGGAAGTCATCAAATACACCTGGGAGGAGGGAGAACCACATCCATTCCAAACTGCTGTGCCACACCCAGGAGAGAGGAGCTGTTGCAACAATGGAGGAGACAGGCAGTGCTGGCAGGAGGAGGAAAGTGAAGTTTTCCGACAAAGAGCTGGAGGTGCTGACTGAAGAATGCTGCCTGCACCACGATGAACTTTTTGGGAAGGCAGCAATGAGTGTCCCAGACACTCAAAAGAAAAGGATATGGCAGCAGATCCAAGAGAAGATAAATGCCATAGGGGTGAGCCACCGCACCCTTGAGGAAATTAGGAAACGGTGGTACGACCTGTGCTCCAGGACGAAGGAGAGGGTTGCGGAGCGCATGAGGTAGATGAGGGGCACTGGAGGAGACCCATCCACTGTCCCACCACCCACAGCCCTGGAAAGCATGGTTGAGGAGACCCTGGAGTCAGAGGCCGTTATTGGCATGAGAGAAGTGGACAGTTCAGCACCAGGGACATCCAAAAGTGAGTACCATGAGATATGCTTGAACACCCACAAATGCAGTATACACACTATCCCAGTACACAGCAGCAGGCACCACCAGACTAGCTCCATTCCAGTCTAGCAACCTCTAGAATAGTGCATTATGGGCAATGTAGTAGAGTAGTCAGAATATAGGCAAATGTTTATTATGAGGAATAAAGCAGATGTGAGAGACTGACAGTGTATCCCCTATGTCCCACAGGTCTCCCACAAGACACCCCCAGCAGCGACAACAGGCAGGGAGGAGAACATGGGCCAGAGCCACTGCAGGAGGCTGCTGGTGAAATTGCTGGGCCCAGCAGCACACCACCAGAGTCCATAGAGGAACAACCACAGGACATGGGGGCAGCTGACACAACCCCAGGGCCCAGCCCCACAGAGAGGCAATCAGAGCCAGCAGATGGACGAATGCGCAGATGCCGGCGCAGAGTTCAGTTGGTGCCCCAGGAGGAGGTAGGGGAAGCAGTCTTCGCGGGCTTGGAGGCATCCCTCATCCATGGTCAGCGCCTGCAAAATAGACAATAAAGGACCATCACAAGAACCCTCAATAGGATGCAGAGCAGCATGACACATGGGCTGGCGAATGTGAACAGTCAGTTCAACACAATGAATTAACATTTGGGGGATTTGACACAGGCCATCAGACATCTGGTGATGGAACTAGTGGCAGACCGAGGACATGCAAGGCGCAGTGAGTGCCACACAGTGGCACGTTTTGACCGCCTGGCTGCATCAATTGGGCGTCTTGCCACCAATACTACAGGCCTCTCAAGATGGACAGTCAGCCTACAGGTGGAACTTGGGCACTTTGCTGGCGATGTGGCGCGAGGACTTGGCCGCATCAGCCATGTAGTAGACCTTATGGAAAGTAGGCAGGCTGCAAGGGGCACAGGGGAGACCACTCAGGACAGCGAGGAGGGGTCAACCATCAGTAGCGTGTCTGCCAGTGAGTCCTGTGTGCTACGGAGTGGTAGTGCACGGCAGGGTTCATGGGACCCACCAGGGATGAGCCATGGTGGCCGCTCAAGGAGGAGGGTGTGAGCCACCAGACAGCACTGTACATGAGGCACATGATTTATAATGTGTCTTCATTGCAATTGGACAATTACAGACTGTGATATACAGCACTATTTTTTTTCCATATAGTTTAGTAATAAAAAGATTTTGTTTGTTTCACTACACAACTGGGCTATGTGTGTCTGACATTAGTGAGTGTGGTGACAGTTGCCACGTACCTTGTAAAGTATTGGGTTGCAATGTGGTTCATTCTCTGTCTGCCTTCATTTGTGATGCTTCTATCCCCAGGCTGTCGGTGTGGTAGCTCTTGCTCCTCATCCTCATTGTCTGTGTCTTCAGGGGTAAGATGTAGGCCACGTCTGGTGGCAATGTTGTGCAGGATTGCACAGGCGGCGACAATCTTGCATGCTGTTTCTGGGGCATACTGGAGTGCACCTCCACTTTTGTGGAGGCACCTAAATCTTGCCTTTAACAATCCAACGGTCTCAATGACAGTTCTGGTCCGCTGATGTGCCCTGTTATATCGCCTCTCGTTTCCATTGCCAGGTGTTAGGTACAGGGTAAGTATCCATGGTCTCAGGGCATATGCACTGTCACCTGTTTGACAAAAATAAGCAATTTTAGCAGGGCATGAATGGTTTCCACAGTGACCTGTATGTAAGGCTTCAGGGTGTAGTCAGCGATACCTAATAGATATCCGTCTCAAAACTCCCCACGTTCTAGGCGTTGGTGTATCCCACTGTGCCTGAATATGTATGAGTCATGTGTACTCCCTGGAAATTTAGCTACAATGTCAGTAATGACATTATGTGCATCACATACCACCTGGATGTTGAGAGAGTGAGTACATTTCCTATTGCGGAACACATATTCCAAATTTGCAGAAGGGCAGATTTTTATATGTGTCCCGTCCACACACACTATAACATGGGGGAAGTTGGCAATTCTGTAGAAGTTCAACTTGGTGCTGTTAATTTCTGCCTCATTCCTGGGTAGGTATATACATATCTGGACATGTGTGTGAGTATGGCATCTAGGAATGATCTGAAGAATCGTGAGAGTGAACTTTGGGATACCCCACCTGCCACAGCCATCACCCCCGAGGCCAAGAGGGGCAGTGAGCATAGCACTTGCACATGTGTAGGGATGGCGCTGCCGCGCATTGTCTGTCGTTCAAGTTGAGGATTAAGTAGTAAAATTACTGCACTTCTCAGTCTATATTTGTCATATATCTCCTCCTCAGTTTGTTGAAATAGTGTCTGCCTGGTTCGGTATATCCTCTCCTGTCTCTGCCTCCTCCTCCTCCTCTGCTGGGCGGCCTGGACTCTCCTCCTCCATGCTATCACATACAGTTCAGCCATTTTGAGTCACCCAGATGCCTTCTAGGTCTCCATTTATACTTTGGTTCTGGTTACCACCTGCTCTGAATCAGTGGTAATCTGGATGTGCAAAATGGGCTTTTTGCGACTAGTCGCAATTTACGACTGGCTTTTGCATATGGTTTGCGACTCGCAATTTGCGACTTCCTATTTGCGGGTCGCAAAATCAGGTCGCAAATTTTGCGAGTCGGTAATGGCTCGCATCGCGATTTGCATTTCGAAAATGGGATTTTTGCTCCCCATTTTGGAATTGGTGAGGTCGCAAATAGTGATTCGGACCATTTGCGACTCGCAAATGTTTGCTACATCTGGCCCTAAGACCCTACCTGTTTGGGACTCAGGCAGACCGTTGGCCCTTCAGATGGCTAATGAAGATGAGGGTGAGAATCCTAAACTGTTGAGGTGTTCCATCTCTCTACAGGGAATGGACTTTACAGTGGAACACTGCCCTGGAACAGGACACACCAATGCTGATGGTTTTTCCAGGTTCTTCCACCGCATTGATGAGAACTCCCAGGAGGTGGGGTAGTTCTCTCCACTTTCTAGCTGGGGGCATAGGGGACATATGTTGTACCTGTCAGCTGTTGGCGTGGTTTCTCCTGTCATTTTGCTTCTGACCTCCTGTTTTTGATCCTGCGCTAAATTTAGCTTTTGCTGTCTTTAGGACTCTGTGCACTTTACCATGGCTGACCAGTGCTTAAGCGTAAGTTCTCTCTGTCTAAATTGTATTGGTGATTGTTTTATCTATGATTGCCATATCTGACTCACTAATAAGTCCCTAGTATAGTGCATCATGTGTCCCTAGGGCTTGAAAGTCAAATGCTACAAGTGGGCCTGCAGCACAGATTGTGCTACCCACATGAGTAGCCCTGTCAACATGTCTCATACCTGCCACTGTAGTGTCTGTGTGTGCAGTTTTAAACTGCCATTTCAACCTGGAAAGTGCACCCAGTTGCCAGGCCCAAACCTTCCCTTTTACTACATGTATGACACCCCTGAGGTAGGCCCAAGGCAGCCCCATGGGCAAGGTGCAGTGTATTTTAAAGGTAGGACATGCACTGATGTGTTTTACATGTCCTGATAGTGAAATACTGCTAAATTTGTCTTTCTCTATTGGAAGGGCTATCTCTCCCACAGGGTAACATGAGGATTGCCTTGAAATATCTTTTAAGTGTATTTCCCATTGGGAGAAGATAGAGATTTGGAGTTTGGGGTCTCTGAACTCTCAATTTAAAAATACATCTTTTGGTGAAGTTGATTTTCTATACAGTCTCACAAAGGGAGCTGAGGTGTGCCATGGATAACCTGATGGCTCTTCCTGAGTTAAAGTGGGAGGAGGATCTGACACTTGCACCTGAATAGGGCTTTGCCTGTCCTTACACAAAGCTGTCTTCAACCCCCTGGAGTGTGTCCTGGGCCAGGGCAGTAAAGCTAGGGTCTTGTGCACTACAAAGACTTCACTTTGAAGTTTGCCTAATTTAAAGGCAGAGATGGGTATATGTGCTAGACCTCTGACCCCATAAAGTTAGAATCCTTCTGGACGGAGGATATTCCAGCAGGAAAAAGAGCTGGATGCTGTAGGAGGGACTGCAGCTCTGCCTATTGCTTCTCTGTGCTGGTCTGCTGCTTGCTGCTTCTGTCCTGGGAGTGAAAGGACTGGACTTTGCTTTTTACATCCTGCTTCCAAAGGTTCTCCAAGGGTTTGGACTGAGCTGGCCTCCTGTTATGAAGTATCAGTGACATCAAAGACTTCATTTGCCAGGACCTGGGCTCTCTAGCTGACAGTTCTAACTTGCCAAGTGGTGCCAAATCCATTTCTTGGGCCTTTGGGAGTGAGTTCTGGTGCAACTAAGAAGAAACCAAGCACATCGATTCCAGAGTGACTTTGGAACAGGCGCCACTGTCTGACTCTGAGCCAGAGTCCCCGCTGAGTGCAATGACTGTGACCAATCCTGAAGTCCCGATGCTGCCGCAGCACCTCTGAAGTCCTGCCACACCGTGAGTCCAGAGTGCTGTGTCACTGATGTCTGTGGTACCCGTCTCCAACTCCACGCAGCACCTGTGGCCCCATGGTGTGAAGTTGACGCTTCACGTTTTGACCTGCTGGATTCATCAATCCCAACTTGTTGTAGAGAACCAACGCCTCGCCACCGATGCCGCATCACCTTCCCTGCAACTGTAAAGAACCAAAACCTTACCTCCCCTGCCTAGTAGTAAGGAAGCAATAGCTCAACTCTCTGGTAGCAGTAAAGAACCAACGCCACACTGGCTCCAGCTATGCCTCACCTCCTGGACTCTGTGCAATGTTTCCTCATTTTTTTCAAAGGCACTGTACCTGTAGTTCATGCGACTCCATGACTGGCCCACACTCCCTCACGAGTGGTGTTGGACTGTTGGGAACAACTCCGTAAAGCTATTGTGTTTCTAAGCTCTTTACTAAGATTTAGGGCCTGATTATGACCTTGGGAGAGGGGTCTACTCCGCCACAAATGTGACGGATATCCCACCCACCATATTCCAAGTTCCATTATATCCTATGGAACTTGTAAAACGGCAGACGGGATATCCGTCACGTTGGTGACAGAGTAATCACCTCCACCCAGGTCATAATCAGGCCCTTAATCTTTAAACATTTGTATCTTTATTTGTGTATGGTGGATTTTTTTACTTTTGGTCTTGTTTTACTCAGATAAATATTGGCTATTTTTCTAAACTGGTGTGGAGTACTTGTGTGGGTTTTTCACTGTATTGTGTGTGTGTGTGCAGTGTGTGTGTGTTCAAATAGTTTACACGTTGCCTCTGAGATATATATGACTGCTTGAGCCAAGGGGATGAGTAGGGGTTCTCTTATATTTTTGGCTCCCTTACCTTGACTAGAGTGAGGTCCCTACTTGGACAGGGTGCAAAACACTGCCAACTATAACTAAAAGTGGCTATCCAATGGCGCTGGGGGCTTTTAAATATGCCCCTTTGTCTTTTAGAAATGAAACAACATTTTGAAAAGCTCCAACCTTCTCATTAAAATTAAAAAAATACATTTTATATATTTTATGTTGGTGAAGTAACTACAATATTTCATAATTTGTGTATTTTCATGATCAATACGTGTTTTTGAATTTTTTTGAGGATTAAGTGGTATTGCATAGGTGGAAGTCCCTGCCTTCCAGTAGTGAATCAGTGGGGGTCCACAGAATCCAAAAGATTAGGAACCGCTTATCTATGGGATATCACCCAAGGGTATGAGAAGAAATAATACGTGGGAACAGATGCTTATCAACCGGAATCCACCAGTTGATCCCCTTTTGTGAACAATTGTTTCATGTGGCCTGGGCATTTTGCCTACTTTGACCAGGTGAGAGGTCCATTTGGCTCTAGTAGTATTTCAGCTATAAGGGCATAGGACGGAGCACTGGAACAGATAGTTCTTGAATAGCTGGAACAGGTGACTACAGAATCAACACAGCTTGTGTTAAAGAGTGTGCGTGTCACATTCAAAAAGGCTTTGACAGCATTATTTTGCGTTGCTATATAATGATAATTTCTTACTTTGCTATTTTTATTATGCTAAATTTGCTTTGACAATGCTGTCATATGTTCTGTTTCTGTATTATACCAGATCATGCATATACTACCACAAGGATATATAAATACATTTAGCAGAGTTTGCCTTTCTCATTTACAGTCACATCCTACCTTTAACAACTGGAACTAATTTACACCCTCCAGCCTCCAGAGTCCAATCTGTGATCACACTTCTATTTTTATGAACAGAATAATTCGGAAGCTAAACTTTCACAGACAAACAAATGAGTCTGTGGAATTAAAGTACAGAGTTATTCTTGGTTCAATTTAACATGCTCAGATGTTATTGAAAATTAATTTCCACATGACAAATAAAAGCATCATAAACACATCAATTAAACAATGAAGTCTTGATTTATTGCAGCAATAAACAATGATTGCAAGTTTTTAAATGTGCGATGTATTTGCTGTTAAAGTTGTTTGCAGGAAATAAAGCACACAAGAACCTGATGAAGCAGAAAATGGAGGTTTTGATTTATTAACGCATAAACGTAGTGCTGAAATAATCATGTGTGACATTAACCGAATTAATAAAGATTGTACGGGGACAAAATGTGCCCTCAGAGTAGTTTGCCATCATTTATACGCGTGCTTTATATAACGTGGTGTATTAGAATTGCACTAATCCGACATAATCATAAACGTGTGCTACGATTTGCTTATTTGAAATGCCTTAGCTTAGCATTACTTTAGCGGAGGCTTTGGCCTAGTTGCCTGGTCTCACGGTTTAAATGTTCGTATTTTTCCACTGTGCTATTAAACGTGTATTTCTGCTTGAAGCTGTACTTTTCCACAGAGACTGTTCGCATGCTTATCTTAAAGTTGGTGCCAGCATGGCATATTTTCTCTTAAATTCAAGGTCGGCTTGCAGGTGCGGACAATGGAGCCTCTGAGAGTAAGCTAATCGAGAAACAATGTTGCAAATTGCGTACCCATCTCCAAGGATAATGTATGCTTAAGTAAAAGCTTGAGAACTGTCGTTTTTGATTGGTCAATTTGAAGCTAACCTATGAACCCTCCAATGAAGACCCTACAGGACTTGAACTGTTGTCTATAAAACCCAGGTGCACGAGAGGGAAGCTCTCTCTCTATCTTCGGACATCCCGCCATTTTGACTTCGTAGCTACTATGACCCATTTTGCTGCGACGCCATTTTGAGAGACTTTGATGCTTTCTCTAGTCGAGAGAAAGAGACTTTAATGATTCTTGCCCTAGAGACTTTAACTTTGATTTGTCCCTTTGCATGAAGTAGTAGCCTTAACTTGCCGCCGTGAGGCAATTGCCCCGTTCACCCCTGCCCCTTTGTCCCGTCCCATGCTGATCGAGAAACGGTACCTGTGAGACGAAGACTTCATTGATTGCTGATTGGAATTGGTAATTATGAAAGGAAATTGTAAAATTGCATTGTGTTTCTTTTAGGTAACCAACTGCTGATTTTGATAAGGACCCTAGCTAGGAGTTTTCTAAATTGATGTTGCCAAATCGTTTTTGCATGAAGTCCCACATGCTGATGCTAATTTGAGGTTAGACGAGGATTCCATATGTCGCACGATGCAATTTGAGATCTTGTTATGCTGACTAAATGTACGCAATTAGCCCATTACAGATTATCGTATTAGTGATTTGCATTGCTATTATCGAATGCCTCGTGATTCAAATGCTACATAGATTACACTTGTTCCGACGATATGGACAGCTATTAATGTTCATATATGTTTATCATTTGGTGTTGAGACACATTTACATTGTGCTAGCTTTGTTAATATAGGGAAATAAATTCACTAACTTTGCAATAAACTGGTGTGGTTATTCCTGACTGAAAGGTCAGGGTTCGCCGAAATGTATTCTGGATTAATTGTTAAGTGTTATGTTGTTCAAGGTGTTGCTTATGTTCGTTATTGATTATCGATATAAGGTGATTGATCGATTAATAGTACAGAGAGTTCCCACATAGTCAAAAGATTCATCGACCTAAAGAGCGTCCGAACGCAGGTAAATTGGTACCACGTTCCGCTCTATCAGTAGATGGTAGCAGAGGATGGTTACGTCTTTTGGGACCCTGTATCAGTAGAGTACATGGTGTCGAATTAACGGTTACGCATTTTGAGACCCCATTCGAGAAGTTGAATTAGATTTTCTTGGGTAGAACGGATTGACAAGATGATGATGGGCTAGGTCCACCGCGACTTTCCCGGGATCTCGGAGCTTGCGAATGGAGAGAACGGAGATGTTGAATCAGCGCTGGCGGTACTAGTGATGGTATGAGTGAAGTTAGGGTTTTGCGCTTGCACAGCTTATTGCCGCAGGTTGTGTGAAAAGGTTGCGAGGATTTTCTTTTTTAAGGATAGCGGAGGTGCGACTCCGAGGGTAGAAGTAGAGAAGTCGTCGAACTTCATAGAGTTAGCGGAGGTGCGGCTCCGAGTGTGAGAGTAGGGAAGTCGTCGAACTTCATGTGCGTCTGGCGCTTTGTGCATAAAAAGGTCCACGTGGTTGTTGTTGTTGAGGCGGGCCCTGCGAGGTCAAGAGACTCCGGAGTATGTTGATCCATGTTGTGGTCTGGGCGGTTTAGTAGGTTGATCGGGCGTGGTCAACGAGTGGGTACGTGTGTTAGGGAGTGATAGGAACTTCGACTTCGGACTTTGACAAGATTCTAAGTGCACTAGAACAGATCATTGACAAGTTGAGAGTAGGTCTGCGGGTCAGATTTGCTTGCGAATGTGGGGATTGAGAAAGACGGAATAGCGGCCGAGGCTGGTGAAAGAGATCGAATAGTGGCCGAGGTTAGTGAAAGGTCCCTAAGGTCCTGAAGCGACTGTGTTACCCTTCCTGTAGTAAACCGACAGATCTGTTTTGGTTTTTTTTGGTAGCTCGCGATATATGCAAAAAGTTGTTACGGGAGGAACTGAGTGAAGGAGGATTAGCCGCGAGGCTTTGTCAGCTGCAGTGTGTGTGAGTGTGACGTCACTAAGAGCCGCGCTGGGATAGGTTGGTTGGAGAGAAGGGTCGCGCACGGATTGGACGCAGTCCGTGGCACTCGATTGGAAGGGGAAAGGCAGGTGAAGAGTATTCCGGGAATTAAAGTCACCTATTGATTACAAATTTGGTGGAATAACAGTGACCTATCGATTATAAACTTTGTGAATTAAAAGACGAGAAAATGAAATTCCTTAAAGCGTTTAGGAGTGCGATGAAGGGGGAGACTTACATTAAAGCGAGCGTAGGAGAGGAAACGCCGCCCGAGGGTACACCAGCTTACATTGTAATGGAGGAAAAAGGGGTAGCTCCGTGTCTTTGGCTAAAGCAATGGCACAAGTGGACAGAGAAACATGGGAGCGTAGCATTCCCGATACATGGGACATTCAATATAAGGGTCCTAGAGAATTTGAGATTCACGATGTATGACATGAAAGTACCTCCAAGGCCAGCACAGTTTGAGGCTCTAGCAATATGGGAACTCATGGCTAGACAGCAACAGAAAAACAAGTTTGAAACAAGGATGAGGAAGGTAGAAAAGACACTAGCGGATGCTAGGTGGGATAATGCGCAGAAGGTGTGGAGGTCAGATGTATTACAGGGAATAAAATTGTTCCCCGCAATTACTAAGGATGAAGAGGAGACAGGTAAGAAAGCTACCTGTAAGACAGACAGGAAGTGTTCCAAGGACAGAGAGGACGAGGAAAAGTTGAGAAGAGAAGAGGAATTAGAGGATGAGGAGTTGATAATGCAATTGCTGAACGACCGTCCACCACCTTATGCAGAGAATGGACAAGGTCCAAGTACCAGTTCTGCCCCTCCGGCATCGGTACAGAACAGTGAAACGCAGAATACAGGAGTACCATCGGGATCTAAGGATCCGAGCTTACTGCTCACCCCACAGATACCGCAGGTCAGGAGAATGTATCCAGATGTGCCCGTGTTGAAACCAGCAGAAAATCATCAACCGCAGATGCCAGGGTACTACAGCAGTGATAACAGTGGAGGAATGATTCTAGATCCGACCGTAAGGGGCGTACAGAATGGTTACAACCCAACAATGGCACAAGCTGAATCAACTCAGTTTATGATGCCTCAAAAGCAGATGCAGGGAGGAAATGTTCATGCTCAAATGACGGGGAGTCAGATGGGCATGCCGGCAATGATGGCCCATAATATGGGGATGAACGTGCCTCAGAATATGGGAAATGGACAGAATCCAGATGCAATATCACTGCCCATTACTGTAGGTCCAGTGGTACCTTTGTATAGTCAGCCTAACTTAGGTATGAGCAGTCAGGGACAGATGCTGCAGAATGGGACAGAAAGAAGGTGCATAGAAAACATTCCAGGGATAACTCCGATAGCGGCTCAGCCAACTGGGTCTGGGTCCTTGATGGAGTTTAGTCCCGTATGCGCTCAGTCAACACTGGTGAGGTCGAGCCCCCCACTGATAATACCTTTAACATTGAATACTGAAAGGTTGCCACAACCATCGATGGCAGTCGATGTGAATGCTACACTGATGGGGGTAAATGCGCAACAGCTGACACAGTGGTTCAACAGTCTAAATTCCACACAAAGTTCAGACAGTGGGAAAGGAGACGATTACTTGAGCAGGATGAGGCTGAACATGGAAGCACAAGAATTGGTGGAAGGGAATATGGGTGTGAACAGGTTAGAATCCTACACGGAAGAGGAATTGAGGTATCTATGTCCAAAGATCACGAAAGAGGTAAACAAGGTACATAAAAGTTTGCAGGAAGTAGCAGACAGGAACGGGATTGACATAGGCAAGACGAAACACTTGAGCAGGAGCTATAGGTTGGATTTTGGGACCACAGATTTTGAACACATGAGATCAGCAGGCATGAAGGCACACCTTAGAGAATTGTTGCAGAGTGCCCAAGTGTGGAGGTGCTTAGACAAGTGGGAAAGCAGATGGGTAAAGAGGAAGGATAAGAGGAGGGACAGTGCCACAGAGCACAATGAGAAAAGACCGCAGAGCAGCGAGACCGTAACCATGTTACCAATGAGGGAGACGGCAGGAGGAAAGTTAGTGCATGTACCATGGCACAGGAGTGATATTCAGTCCTTTACAAATGATTTTCCCAAACTGAGAGAGAAGCCGATTGAATGGTATCAACAGACTGATAGGTTTGTGAAGCTTGCAAAATGTCTCTGGGAAGACCTGAACACTCTATTCGAGATTGTGGTTCCGGCAGATTTGTGGGAGGATTGCAAAAGAGCTGTAGGTTGGCCGACAAGTGAACCAGAGAGAGACAGAGAAACGGGTGCACCATCACCTATGGTGATGTGTCTGTACTATAAGGTGATTGAGCATTTGAAGACGAAGGTTGCCGCGAAAAATGTGGATTGGCAGAAAATTGATCGAACTGCCCAAGAGGCTAAAGAATCGATTCATAGTTACTATGAAAGGTTGTTGAAGGCGTTCAAGAATTACAGTGGCACGGAAGCAATCGAGGCGAAGGATATGCTTCATTTTGTGTTCAGATTTGTGGAAGGGCTGAGACCAGAGATAAGTCAGATGATAAAATCGCATTTGATCTGCTGGCAGTCGAAACCGATTGATGAAGTCTTGACTTATGCGAAATACTGTAGCGACGAAATTGAGGTGAAACAGAAAAAGCTGAAAGAGAAGGTGATGATGATGCAGCTTAAGGCGGCTCAGACAGGCTTGCAAGGTCTGCAAGGACTGCAAGGGTTGCCAGGGATGCAAGGGTTCCAACAGCAGGTACCGCAACAGCAGCCGCAGTTGCAGGGGAACATGGTGTTTCAGCAACAGCAACCGCAGTTGCAAGGAAACATGGCGTTTCAGCCACAGGCCAGAGGCAGAGGCAGAGGAGGTTTTGTGAATAATGGTCCGGATTTGAACACTGTTGTGACAGGTGTGCAGGCAATGAAGAAAGTGATGCCGTGTCACGCGTGCGGAAATGTAGGTCATTGGAAACGCGAGTGCCCGATGGTGGTGCAGGAAGGTGCAGGTGCAGGTGTAGGTGTTGGTCAGCAAAACAATGATGTCAATGCATTTCAGACAATGAGAGGACCGAAAATGAGAGGTCTAAACCCAAATTTTCAGACCATAAATCAATTGCAGGGATTACAACCTATGCAGCCGCAGCAGATGCAGATGCCCCGTGTGCAGATGACGCAAATGCAGCCGATGCAACAGCAGTTACCTTTGGTACCTAATCAGCAAATGCAAATACCTTTGGCACCAATGAGTCAGCAGCAAATGATGGTTCCTCCACAGGTAACGGGTCAGGTAATGAGCACAAACGGCACAGTACAACAGTTCCCATTACACAGTGAGAGTGGAATAAACAATGTATGGGAGAGTGAAAGTTCAGAAGAGGAAGGAGATTGTATGCTTGCGGCATCCCTAGAAGTTGATCAAAGGGGTCCGTACGTAGAGGGAAGAGTAATGGGTCATCGTGTCTCATTCCTGGTTGACACGGGAGCCACACGTTCAACAGTTAAGAGCAGTGAAGTACCAAATTTGCCACTCTCAGGGAGGACAGTTCAAGTGGTGGGAGTAGCAAACAGGCATCTGACGAACCCAATAACAGATCCGATACCAGTCAACATTGGTAACTATCAAGGGGTACATCAGTTTGTAGTATGTGACTCAAGCCCGATTGCACTGTTAGGAAGAGACCTATTGTGCAAGTTGGGTTGTTCGATAATGTGCTCGAACGAGGGAATAACAATACAGACGAGCAGTGATGGGGAAGAAGAGGACAGTATAGAGGGCGATGAAATAGAAACAGTTGACGAAGAGTATCCTCTGATTTGTCTTTTACCAATGATAACTGAAGAAGATATCCCAGCAGAACTACGGGAAACAGTCGGAGAGAAAGTGTGGGACATGACAGGGAAAGAGGTGGGATTGATGAAAGGAGTAGAACCAGTAAAAGTGATGGTAAAGCCCAATGCGATCTTTCCCCAGACCCCACAATACCACATGCCACAAGATACCCTCATGAAAGTTGCCCAACTTATTGACGAATTCGTGAAGCAGGGAGTACTGAAAGAAGTATTAAGCAGCCCATGTAATTCACCGATAATGGGACTAATAAAGCCAAGTGGGAAAGTCCGACTTGTACAGGATTTGAGGAAAATAAATGACATCATAATAAAGTGCTGCCCTGTCGTACCGAATCCAGCTGTGATAATGTTTCAGATCCCTTGCGAAGCTGAGTGGTTCTCAGTCATCGATTTGTCACAAGCATTCTTTTCTGTGCCTCTTCATGAGGACAGCCAATTCCTCTTTTGTTTCAAATTCCTAGACAGAGTGTACAGTTGGTGCCGAATTCCTCAGGGGTTTTCTGAGTCACCGTCGATATTCAATCAGGTTCTAAAGAAAGACTTGGAAGAGTTAGAGTTGCCATTCGAGTCAACCCTAGTACAGTACATTGATGACTTACTGGTTGCATCAAAGACAGAAAGTGGCTGCACAGCCGATACCATTGCTCTGTTGAACCATTTGGGAGAGAATGGACATAAAGTGTCTCCTTCCAAACTGCAGTTCTGTCAGAAGAAAGTGAAATACTTGGGTCACCAGATAGAGAAAGGGTCACGGAAAATAATGAAGGAAAGAATTACCAGTGTACTTCAAATGAGTCCACCAAAGACAAGGAAGGAGGTGAGGAAGTTTTTGGGAATGGTGGGATATTGTCGCCAGTGGATCCCCAACTTCTCGTCTCTAGCAAAGCCTTTACTGAAATTGACCCAGAAGGATGCCTTGGATCAGATCGAACTGAAAGGGGATGAGATGGATGCTTTTGTTGAATTAAAGGAGTGCATGTGCAGGGCTCCAGCTTTAGGTATGCCTGATTACACGAAGCCTTTCACATTGTTTTGTCATGAACGTGATGCATGTTCTTTGTCTGTCTTGACTCAAGCCCATGGTGGCGTAAACAGACCAGTAGCGTATTTTTCAGCTACTCTGGATCCGGTTGCAGCAGCACTCCCAGGGTGTTTGCGCGCCGTAGCAGCAGTTGGTATCAGCCTCACTCAGAGTGAAGGAATAGTGATGGGACACCCAGTAACAGTCATGGTCCCTCACTCAGTTGAGATACTTTTGACCCGATCCCGAACGCAGCACATGACTGGAGCAAGACTCACAAGGTATGAAACGACTATTCTGGGCTCACCGAATGTGCAGCTGAAAAGGTGCACTACGTTGAATCCAGCTACCTTGCTTCCTGGAGAAAATGCTGAAATTGAGAACGCTGAAGACGTCGAGCATGACTGCCTTCAGGTGACTGAATTTTGCACAAAACCCCGACCGGACATCAAGGATACAAAACTTGATGAAAATGACCAAATTCTTTTTGTTGATGGTTCATGTCTAAGAGATGGGGTGGGAATTTTGAAAGCAGGATATGCTGTATGTACTGTAACAGGGGTCTTGGAAGCGGGATGGCTCCAAGGAGTCTATTCTGCACAAGTAGCAGAACTTGTAGCCCTTACTAGGGCATGTCAATTGTCTGCATTGATGAAAGTCACCATTTACACTGATAGCCAATACGGGATTGGGATTGTGCATGACTTTGGACAACTGTGGTCACAGAGAGGTTTCCTGACTTCTTCAGGATCCCCAGTGAAAAATGGGGAGAGAATAAGGGAGTTGTTACATGCCATTCAAGTACCAGCTGAAGTTGCAGTGGTAAAGTGCAGTGCTCACACGAAAGGACAGGATTATGTGTCTCTGGGAAATGCCTATGCAGATCAAGTCGCAAGATTTTGTGCCTTGAACTGTATATTGCTAAGGGATGATTGGAATATAATAAGTGAACCAGAACTCGAACCAGCTGAAGCATTTGCTTTGAAGGTCGTAGATACAATAGAAGAACTAAAAGCACTACAGAATAATGTCAGGGAGGATGAAAGAGATTCCTGGATTAAATCACAATGTATAAAGAGACAAGACGAGCTATGGGTTACACATGAGGGAAAATTTGTTTTGCCAAATAGTCTCTTATCACAGCTTGCGCGGTTCTATCATGGGCAAGCTCACCTAGGGAGAGATGCCATGATAAGATTGTTCAAAACTGATTGGTTTAACCCCAGATTTCGTCAAGCTGCAGAAGCAGTTTGCCGTCGATGTGTCACTTGCCAACAGATGAACCCAGGAAAGGGAACAGTTGTGAACGTGAGCCACATTGGTAGGGCAAGCGGTCCTTTTAGTCGTATGCAGATGGACTTCATTGAGATGCCTGTACATGGAGGTTTAAGATATGTGTTGGTGATTGTGTGCATTTTTAGTCATTGGATTGAGGCATACCCCACACGTAGAAATGACAGTCTTACAGTTGCCAAGCTATTATTGAGGGAGTTAATACCACGTTTCGGATTCCCGATCTCTTTAGAATCAGATAGGGGAAGTCACTTCAACAACGAGGTGATGAAGTTACTTTGCGAAGCACTGAACATTGAGCAAAAGCTGCACTGTAGCTATCGCCCTGAAGCATCAGGACTGGTGGAGCAGATGAATGGTACGCTGAAATCGAGAATGGCAAAAATATGTGCATCAACAAATTTGAAATGGCCTGACGCATTGCCCTTAGTGCTAATGTCAATGAGAAACACTCCGGATAGAAAAACTGGATTGTCTCCGCATGAAATTCTCATGGGCAGGGCTATGAGACTTCCTGCAGTTCCCGCAAACATGCTTTTGAATATTACAGATGATATGGTGTTAGACTACTGCAAAGGTCTGGCTGACGTGGTTCGCTCTTTCTCTCACCAGGTGGAGGCGACCACCTTGCCACCGATCCAAGGTCCAGGACACGCACTGAAAGCAGGTGACTGGGTCGTGATAAAGAAGCACGTGAGGAAGTCGTGCCTGGAACCCCGTTGGAAAGGCCCTTTCCAAGTGATCCTGACGACAACTACCGCTGTGAAGTGCGCGGGGGTTCCCAACTGGATTCACACCAGTCATACAAAGAAGGTGTTGTGTCCCACAGATGAGGAAGTTGAAGCGCTGAAACTACCAGTGCCTGATAAAACGGTGCCGAGTGCTGAGACAGAACAAAAGCGAACTGAAAGCGAACAAGCAACAGCAGGAGAAAAAGAGATATTATTGGAGAACGAAGAGTCCGACTCACTTGGGGAAGACCAAGGAGAAAGTTCAGACAGCGACGACGAAGCTGCAGGTGACAAAGAACCTGAGGCAGCTGAGGGTAGCAAAAAGCCTGAAGCAGCTGAAGGTGACAAGGAACCTGAAGCAGCTGAAAGTGATACAGAGCCTGAAGAAAGTAACGGTGACGAAGGGCTCGAGGAGAGTGAGAAGGCAGGAGAGCCTGAGCAGAAGGGGGCTTTCCCAGAAACAGACGATACAGAAAAAGAAAAAGAAAACGTGACTGATTCCCCTGAAGGTGGGGACAAAGAAGAGCAGAACGAAAGAGTTCAAACCTCTACAGAAAAGATCGCAGGTCCATCAAACGGACACGGTGCAAAAAGAAGACTAAGTATCTCACCGATAAAAGAAAAGGGTAAAGAAGGTTTGAACGAAGGAGGAAGGCCGAAAGTGAAAGAGAAAAGAAAGGAAGTGACCGTCGTGGAACAATCGTCAAGTGAAGAAAAGGACTTGGCGAAGGAGGAGAGTGCCAGCGAAGCAGAATCAAAGAGAGAAGCAAAATTGAAAAGAAAAAGGATACCAAACAAGAGGTATTCCGGTCCTGAATGGGCATATGCAGTCAATGATGATTGGACTGATGAGTTTGTATCTCTAAGCATCGAGAACGAAGAAGAAGAAGAGATACCAATAGAAAAGAAAAGTTTCATAGACTCTGTTGACTGAAACGGTAGTAAATGGCATTGCTTGCTGCAATCTAACGTGAGATAAACAACCAGCTGAGACATTGCTAAACCGAATTGAGACAAATGCTGCTAACCGAAAAGTGACTGGCCTTTTAAAGAAGACGGTGTGAACATTGTGCTCGTTCAAGCTTTGTAACTGAATTGCTAAGTAGTTTCATTTATAAGTGCTTCTAGCTCTCTGATTCTATACAGATCATGCCTGGGTACGCTATGCAAAACAATAGAAAGAAGTATTGTAAATACGTGTGTATAGGCTTGGTACTAACATGTGTACTAATAATAATGGCAATTGTGTTTGGAATGCATGGAAAGGGTGAGAACGAGACTATTGCTGCTTCTACTATTGCTCCTGTTACTGTCACTGAACTAACACCATTGAAAAGACTAGCAATGGATGAGAGGCTCTTGCACGATAAGAAAGAGCTTTCGTATAACGTTTTCTATCGCTTATTAACAGAGTATGTTGAGACTATGGATGTGAAAGATTGTTATGTGTGTACCCAGATACCGACATCAGTAAAGGAAGGGGTGACTTATCACCACATGCCTCTTACGTATGGGATTACATGTAGTATAGTAATGTCTAGGTTTTATGGTCAATCTAACATACAGTATTTTTTCTCAAATTATGATGTTACCTTTGCTTATGTCCCTATAATAGCGCAGCTGAGCGAGACTGCAAAATATTGGGATTACAAAATTATGAGGGATTTTTTCGAGCCAATGCAACCTTTTGAAACGGCTCATGCTCATAGGGAGAACCTTACTTGCTCCGTCTCTGCTGTAGAAATAAGCTTTTTAGATCGCACAGATGATAGAAGGGCTCAAATGAAGGCGAAATTAGAAAAAGAACTGCATAAGAGGACTTCGGTAGATAATTATGATTTTGCTGCTATAAAGACACAAGGGAAAATTGCTTTAGATGCTTGGCATGTAGGGAAGTTTTGTATATATCGAGGTGAATCTTACTATGACAATATTTTTGTAGGAGCGAGTGAATGCAAACATACGTTTATTTTTAAGGCCAAATGGACATTCATGATGGACGGACTTGACCCTGTCATTCCAGGGGTGTATTACATTTGTGGGCATAATGCCTATTATCGTCTTCCAAAGGGATGGTGGGGAAGATGTTATTTGGGTATAGTGTTTCCAAAGGTTTATCAACTGGATGACATATCGATGATTGAAAAGACACCTGGATCCCATCGTATCCAGAAAAGAGAGACCGCAGCTGCTGTGGTAGGTGATATATTTGGAGCCATGATTCCTTCATTGGGAGTTGTGCTGAATTCCATCAAAATAAGAAAGTTGTCTACTATAGTGGATAACATGTTGACAAAGTTTTCAGGTGCTATAATCCTGATGGATGCTGAACTTGCAGCGGAAAGAGCTATGACTCTTCAAAATAGGCTTGCTTTAGACATTCTTTTAGCAAAGGATGGAGGCGTTTGCAAAATGATTGGTGCACGTCACTGCTGCACCTATATACCTGATAATAGTGTGAAAATTAAAACTATGCTTGCTAATCTAACAAAAGAAAGTGCAGATTTGAAGGAACTGAAGGAACCAGGAGTGTGGGAGAAGGTTGGAAAGGGACTTGCTTCAGTGGGACATTGGATTGGGAGAATTTGGAATGGAATATTATTGAAAATAATAGAAGGGATATTAATAGTGATAATTTGTGTATTTGGAATTTGGGGAATAAAAAGGGGAATAATAATGATCATGGAGAGAATTAAAAGAAGAAAGGAGGAGAAAATAATGAAAAGAATGGCAGAAGAATACAAAGAGCAAACTAGGGGAACTAAAAGGAAAAGGGAGCTGACAGAATTTTAATGGGATAAAATTTGTGGGCTAAATTTGTGTGATGACAAGTAGTCATCAGAGGAGGGATTGATGAAGCAGAAAATGAAGGTTTTGATTTATTAACGCATAAACGTAGTGCTGAAATAATCATGTGTGACATTAACTGAATTAATAAAGATTGTACGGGGACAAAATGTGCCCTCAGAGTAGTTTGCCATCATTTATACGCGTGCTTTATATAACGTGGTGTATTAGAATTGCACTAATCCGACATAATCATAAACGTGTGCTACGATTTGCTTATTTGAAATGCCTTAGCTTAGCATTACTTTAGCGGAGGCTTTGGCCTAGTTGCCTGGTCTCACGGTTTAAATGTTCGTATTTTTCCACTGTGCTATTAAACGTGTATTTCTGCTTGAAGCTGTACTTTTCCACAGAGACTGTTCCCATGCTTATCTTAAAGTTGGTGCCAGCATGGCATATTTTCTCTTAAATTCAAGGTCGGCTTGCAGGTGCGGACAATGGAGCCTCTGAGAGTAAGCTAATCGAGAAACAATGTTGCAAATTGCGTACCCATCTCCAAGGATAATGTATGCTTAAGTAAAAGCTTGAGAACTGTCGTTTTTGATTGGTCAATTTGAAGCTAACCTATGAACCCTCCAATGAAGACCCTACAGGACTTGAACTGTTGTCTATAAAACCCAGGTGCACGAGAGGGAAGCTCTCTCTCTATCTTCGGACATCCCGCCATTTTGACTTCGTAGCTACTATGACCCATTTTGCTGCGACGCCATTTTGAGAGACTTTGATGCTTTCTCTAGTCGAGAGAAAGAGACTTTAATGATTCTTGCCCTAGAGACTTTAACTTTGATTTGTCCCTTTGCATGAAGTAGTAGCCTTAACTTGCCGCCGTGAGGCAATTGCCCCGTTCACCCCTGCCCCTTTGTCCCGTCCCATGCTGATCGAGAAACGGTACCTGTGAGACGAAGACTTCATTGATTGCTGATTGGAATTGGTAATTATGAAAGGAAATTGTAAAATTGCATTGTGTTTCTTTTAGGTAACCAACTGCTGATTTTGATAAGGACCCTAGCTAGGAGTTTTCTAAATTGATGTTGCCAAATCGTTTTTGCATGAAGTCCCACATGCTGATGCTAATTTGAGGTTAGACGAGGATTCCATATGTCGCACGATGCAATTTGAGATCTTGTTATGCTGACTAAATGTACGCAATTAGCCCATTACAGATTATCGTATTAGTGATTTGCATTGCTATTATCGAATGCCTCGTGATTCAAATGCTACATAGATTACACTTGTTCCGACGATATGGACAGCTATTAATGTTCATATATGTTTATCATTTGGTGTTGAGACACATTTACATTGTGCTAGCTTTGTTAATATAGGGAAATAAATTCACTAACTTTGCAATAAACTGGTGTGGTTATTCCTGACTGAAAGGTCAGGGTTCGCCGAAATGTATTCTGGATTAATTGTTAAGTGTTATGTTGTTCAAGGTGTTGCTTATGTTCGTTATTGATTATCGATATAAGGTGATTGATCGATTAATAGTACAGAGAGTTCCCACATAGTCAAAAGATTCATCGACCTAAAGAGCGTCCGAACGCAGGTAAATTGGTACCACGTTCCGCTCTATCAAACCTAATAAGAGAATTAACTGGAAAAAATCTGAAGGTAGGCACCTTTAATTCCTAACTCAACTTCTGTAAAAGTAATGCACTCTGGGCATTTTTATATTATTGTCATTGTTATTAATATGACTGTTATGTTGTAAATGTATATTTCTAACCTCTGCATTTCATTTGTCACAATCATGTGTTTTTTGGTGTGGCTCTGGCCTGCGAATTCTACAAGACAGTTGAGAGAACTCAGGGCCTGACTTGTACTTTTTAGCGCCGCATTTGCATAATGTTTTGACGCAAATGAGGCACAAACTTACAAAATTCTATTATATTTTGTAAGTTTGCGCTGCTTTTGCCCAAAAAATGGCGCAAATTCGGCGCTAAAAAGTTTAAAACAGGCACTCCGTATCATGGTTGCCTTGGCTCATGCAGTTGTGATGCCTAAGCAGCCATGATATGAGTGGTTTTTCCCATCATTCTAGTCTTTCTAGTCTAGTCTTTCTGCTTTCTCTGTGCTGGGACGCCACACCCGGAAGTCCACGCACAAAAGCGTCAATGTTCTTGGACCTGCCCCAGTTACTTAGCGGTAATCTTCACTACCCTTAGTCCATCTTGTTCTTGTCACATTATCCCTGCATCTCTTATCCTTATCTCAGTCATTACAAAATGAGGTACACCAAAACTAAAGTCCTTTAATGACCGGGAAGGAAAGAACAGAATGAATGACAGCATTTATGCAACACCACCGGTTTAATGTGTGCCAATACCAAAAAAAGAAGTGGTAACAATAACAAACTAGAATGCAAAGTTCAACACACCTGTACCCAAATTCTAATGCAAATTCAAAACTCTATCAAGGTGGTAATGCTTGAAATAGGTATGGTCTGAGGGCCAAGTAGCCACCCTTCAGATTCCCTGGATTTATATTCCCTGGATTTATATTCCCTGAAATTCTGCCCAGGACAGGGCCATTTCTCTTGTAGATTTTCCCTAAACTGAAAGACCCCCTGTAATTTTTTGCAAAGTCAAAGAAATTATAGACTTAATCCATCTACTGAGAGTCGTAGAAGATACCTTCTTCCCCCTTGCAGACTGCCGGAAAGTCACAAACAAGGAGTCAGTTTTCATTTATTGCTGAGACCTGTTAATATAGATCAAAAGAGCTCTTTTAAGACTAACTGTTCGTCCACAGAAGAGGAAGAAGGGAAAAAAGACGGAAGACTTATTTCGTGAGATCTATGAAAGATAGAGTTAACCTTTGGAACAAAACAATGGCCAGTCCTTAAGATGAGCCCATCTTCCATAAATTCATTGAAGGGAGGGCAACACTTCAAGCCCCCCAGGTCCCCAATACTTATAACTGAGGTGATAGGAACTAGGAAAATAACTTTATAATACAGAAAATTCAAATCTACCACACCTAGAGGCTCAAAAGGATGGTACTGCAAAGCCTGTACACAGTAGGAAGATCCCAAGCAGGTGAAAGAGGTTTTAGATTTGGTCTTACCACCAGAAAGCTTCCAAACAGCCTGGAAACCAAAGAATGGACCACTGATGAAGGCTCAGAAAACTCCCTTAAAGTTTTTAAACAAAACCATTGAGCTTTTTGGAGGTTGATGCCCGAGTTTTGAGCCACTATTGTGAAGTGCATCATCTGCATTCAGTGTGAATATGATTCCAAGGAAACCTGCAAAGATAAACATTAAAAGACCCCCTTCCCGACAGAATACTACATTATAAAGGTGGTAAGGTCTGCCTACAAAGTATGGTATGGATATGCACTTACTATCCTGGATATTTTTCTCACCTTTTGTAGTATCTGCATTTTAAAGGTCCTTAAATATAAAGACACTATAAAGTTGACTTGTGAAAAGTGCAATTTCTACCCATAAAACCATTGACAATTCTTTTCAAAAGCACTAAGAACTTTTATGCCTGTTTTTCCCTCTAACCTGCTCTGCAACAAATTGTTTGCTCTAAAATGGTTGGGAGATTCACTGGAAATGATTATATAATTTCCAAAACTGATTTTAAATAAATCCTTTCTGAAAGATATACCAGGTAATCAAAAGATCACTTTTACACACATTGTTTTGGAAAGGACTCATGTAACTTTGCTAATTAAATTTATCTTTTTCCCTAAGATTGTTTTAAAGAACTAATTTTGTGCTCATTAGTTGAACGAAAGTTATAGGTAAGCAAGGGGAACACAGCAGAGTATCAATTAGTCTAAGACTTGTGATAGGATTCTCTGAAGTTTACACAATTTCTCTTTTGATTTTGATAGAAACATGTGTACATACTCTGGTTAGTACTTAGCAGGGAAACCAATAAGAAGACGGCCTAAGAAGTGCCTGTGCTGACTGGGACCAGGGTGAACAGAGTATGTTATTGTTTTTTCTTCAAACCATTTCCCCTAACTACTGGCTTGGCCTGAATCATAGTTGATGTAGAAATGGGGTCTTTGGTTGGCAGTCAGGTTACCCCTTGTCCAAGCAAGGACCCTCACTCTAGGCAGGGTAAGTCACACACATTCCAAATTTTCCTGTGCCCACCCTCTGGTAGCTTGGCACTGAGCAGTCAGGCTTAACTTAGAAGGCAATGTGTAAACTATTTGTGCATAAATCATGCAATATCGTGCTGACGGCCGCCAACATACCGTGACCGCTGGGTTATACTGCTACTTGTATTATGACCCATACAGAGAAATCCGCCACTAAACAGACACCCACACAAGTCCGCCAGCCCAAAGGTCAGTGATAAACAGGTGGTCCCAAAACCCACACCGTTACGCCAGCAGGAATACGCCAACAGTATCAGGACCCACGAATCACAGCGGCGGTCTTTCAACCGCAGTAAACCATTGGCGGTACACACCGCCGAGCTCAAAATACACACCCACTTACAAAACTCCACCACATTGGACAATTCAAACTACACACATCTGACACACATACACCCACCACACCCCTACACCCACACCACTATAAAACACACTCCCACCTTACCCACAACCCTTTCAATGGAAAAAAGATAGCAAACATGGAGAGACAAGCCAGGAGCACCCATTCAATCTGAGCCACAGAACACCATTACCCATACACCATCCACGCAACTCACAGCACACATCACAACACATTCCCCCACACATCCTCACACATACCACTCACACCACATCCATGGCACCCCAAAGACACCCCAGGTTTTCAGAGGAGGAGCTAAGGGTCATGGTGGAGGAAATCATCCGGGTAGAGCCACAGCTATTCGGATCACAGGTGCAGCAGACGTCCATTGCAAGGAAGATGGAGCCATGGCAGAGAGTCGTGGACACAGTCAACGCCGTGGGACAGCACCCCAGAACAAGGGATGACACCAGGAAGAGGTGGAACGACCTACTGGGGAAAGTGCGTTCCGTGGTTGCAAGACACCAGGTAGCCATACAGAGGACTGGCGGTGGACCCACACCTCTCCCCCACAACTAACAACATGGGAGGAGCAAGTCTTGGCAATAATGCATCCTGAGGGCTGTGCAGGAGTAGCAGGAGGACTGGACTCTGATAAGTCAAATCTTTACTACTATACCCCCTGCCCTACCTGCATGCCATCACAAGCTCCTACCCTTACTCCCACCCCCATCACTCCACCAACCCACAAATACCCCACTATCACAATCCACCCACCCCAATACCAAGCCCTGCTTGCAACACCTATGCTAGGACACCCATAACAGACCTGCATGGACACCCATCACAAAAGCATGCCCATTAGAGATAATCACCTAGCCCACAAAATCACCACACACACAAGGCAAAGCTGACAGGGCTATCACAACCATACAGGGAAACACATCCATGCACAGGATGGTACCCACAGACACAATAACACTGCATTTACATCACCACAGGACCCCCACTCAACATCTCTGGAGAGGAGCAGCCACCAACATCCAGTCCCCCCACCGCAGAGGTCCACAGTTATGACAACAGCTCTGCACACCTGGATCACGATGACCAACCTGGCCCATCAGGGACCTCTGGACAGTCGGGTACCCAGGCACAGTCCCATACCACCAGAGACCCTCCCCCCTCAGGAAACACCAGCACAACACCCACCAAGCGGGCCCATACCACTGTCCTCAGGACACATCAATCAGCAGTGAGTCCACCACTATAGGGACCCCAGGCAATCCCACAAACCCAAGACAATCAGGGACCTGGGGTCAGTGGCAGTGGGTACACGGTTCAGGAGACAGAGGCACAGGACAACAGGGAAGCTGGGAGGACTGCTGTGCGACACGGGGAGGACAGGCCCAGGAACCCACTCTCCGCAAGGCACTTGCAGGGATCCAGGGATCCTGGGATCATACCACCATTCTCAGGAGACCTTGGGCCAGATACTGGCCAAGTTGCAGGAGACCCAGCGGCTGCAGGAGGGACAGTACGTGGGATCAGGGAGGACCTGAAGGACATCCACACCATCCTGGTCACCATTGCAGGGGTGTTGGCTGACATGGCCAACACCATGAGGGAGGCAGTGGCACACCAACAGTAGCCACACTGAAGAACAGCCCTCCACCACTGCCGGCACTAGGGGACAGGAGGCCCTGCCACTGAAACAACAGGCCACCAGCACCCCACCCCCTGCAGAAGGAGAACCACCCAACAAACGGTCCCTGCGATCCAGGCAGAAGCCAGAGAACATTGCCAACACCCCGTCAGGAAATAAGACTCTCCTGATTGTCACCCTTGTGTCCCACTATGTTACCCTGCCCACCTTGAACTGCCTTGCTCCTCTTCCTATGCCCCATTGGACAATGCACCTGTGATACAAAGAGACTGGACTCTAACTGGACATTCCTCCACCATCACCCAAGCCCTTTGCACATCCCCCTCAACCTATTAGCACTTAAATAAACCTTGGAACAAATACAAGTCTGGAGTCTGTCAATTGATTGAAATATCTATTAGTTCAACAATCTGTAAGCATTGCACTTCATTTGTACAGTTACATATACATTGGTATGACCTGTAGTGGGCAGCAGTAAACACACCAGGAGCCAGAGTGGGGCACAGAGATCTGAAAATAGAGATGCCAAAGGGTACAGTAAGTGGCCATAGATATAGGGAAATCATGCAGCCATGCCCAATGTCCAACACAAAACTGCAATGTAAAGTGAAGTTACAGTGTCTTACCTGTGTGTCACTGGAAGTACTGCTGCATGAAAGAACGTCTGTTGTCCACATCTTCATCCTCTGCCTCCTCTTCCTCACTGGCCACAGGCTCCACCGCTGCCACAAGACCATCTTAAGGCTCATCCTCCTGCAGAAAAGGCACCTGGAGTCTCAAGGCCAGGTTGTGCAACATGCCACATGCAATGATGATCTAGCACACCTTCTTGGGTGAGTAGTACAGGGATCCACCAGTCAGATGGCGGCACCTAAACCTGGCCTTCAGGAGGCTGAAGGTTCTTTCAATTATTTGCCTTGTTCGCCCATGTGCTTCATTGTAACGTTCCTCTGCCCTTGTCCTGGCATTCCTCACTGGGGTCAGTAGCCATGAGAGGCTGGGGTAACCAGAGTCACCTGCAAATATCGAGGGATACCTGTTAGCCACACACTCACCCTTAGGGACAACCACATACCCATGCACCAATATATACTGGGTGGGGACCAGGGCTCACCTATTAGCCACACCCTGTGCTTCTGGAGTTGAGCCATCACATATGGGATGCTGCTATTCCTCAAGATAAAGGCATCATGCACAGAGCCAGGATACTTGGCATTCACATGGGAGATGTACTGGTCCGCCAAACACACCATCTTCACATTCATAGAGTGATAGCTTTTTCTATTCCTAAACACTTGTTCATTTCTCCGGGGGTGGGGACAAATGCTACATGGGTACCATCAATGGCACCAATGATGTTGGGGATATGTCCCAGGGCATAAAAGTCAGCCTTCACTGTGGCCAAATCCTCCACCTGGGGGAATAAGATGCAGCTGTGCATGTGTTTCAGCAGGGCAGACAACACTCTGGTTAACACGTTGGAGAACATTGGCTGAGACATCCCTGATGCCATGGCCACTGTTGTTTGGGAGGAACCACTTGCCATGAAATGGAGCACTGACAGGACCTGCACTAGAGGGGGGATACCTGTGGGCTGGCGGATAGCTGAAATCAGGTCTGGTTCCATTTGGGGACACAGTTCTTGGATTGTGGCCTGATCAAGTCTGTAGGTTAGGATAATGTTTCTGTCCTCCATTGTCACCAGGTCCACCAGGGGTCTGTACACTGGAGGATGTCTCCATCTCATATTCATTCTCAGCGGTTGAAGTCTAGGGAGGAAAACGGTGAGCAGAGGGTCAAATTCACACATCTATTGAAATAATGATGCATATCTTCATTTACAGAACCAGTATGTGAATCCGAGAGTCAGTTGATGTGCCAATGTCTGCTGTGAAGTAGTTAGGTGCCATGGCCTGTGCCCCCTCAACTGGCAGCTGCCTGACCTATGAGGAGGGACAAGTGTAAATGAGGTAATTCCGCTGCTGTTGGGCGCTGTTGCGGTCGGCGGTCAAAGACTGCCACGCAACTTCGCATTGGTTAACATTAGGCCCTATGGGTTCCAGGAGCCAATGGCGCTGTACGCCGGTGGTGACAGTTCGCACCGCTGTGGATGTGACTGCCATTTTCTATCTGTTCCCTCACTTGCTACCTGACCTTCAACAGGAGAGGACCTACACTGCAAGTGCTGCTGTGACCTGTGTCTGGAAGCGACAATGGCTCATGTGTCTGGGGAAAGGGCCCCTGCCTTTCAATTCGAAGGAGTTGGAGAGACTGGTGGATGAGGTCCTACCCCAGTACACTTTACTCTATGGTCCTCCAGACAAACAGGTGAGTACACTGTGAGCATGATGAGTGAGCCATGAATGTATGGAGTGCTGTGTGTGTAAGCCACATGTATGGGGGGCTGAGGTGTCCTGGGCAGAGTGCTGCATGTATGGTGGTCAATGTATGTGCGGAAAGGGGTGGGAGGGATATGGTGGGCCATGAGTATGACAGTCCGGACGGCATGACTAATCCCTTTTCTGCTGTCTTTTACCTGCAGGACAGCGCCCATCAGAGAAAGGGTGTTTGGAGTGCCAGCGCCAAGGAGGTGCAGACCCTGGGGGTCTTTGACAGGTGGAGCACCCACTGCCGCAAACGGTGGGAGGACCTGCGCCGCTGGGCAAGGAAGACGGCAGAGGCCCAGCTGGGGCTGTCCTCCCAACAAGGAAGGGGTGCCCATCGTACCCTGACCCCCCTGATGTTCCGCATCCTGGTGGTGGCCTATCCGGAGTTGGATGGGCACTTGAGGGCATCACAGCAGCCACAAGGGTGTGGGTAGAAATTCAAAATCATGACTTTGCGCGTGTTAAGGTACTACCTGAGTGGGGATGTGGACTTTGGGTGCCCCTAGGCCAGGGCAAACATTGCAGGGTAGGTCTCTTTTTGGGCAGGGTCTGAAGCACTCCAAACCCAATGGTGTTAGTGGGCATCTCCTACTGGTCTGGGCCCTGTTTGTTTCAGGTGTGCAGCTGATGGCGTTATGCTAGGTACCCCATGAGCTGGTGACTATCTTTGTAACTGGTAGTGCATGGCCTAGTGCATAGACCTGCTCCCTGTGTTTTGTGTACGCCAACGGTAGTGTTGTTGCTGGCACTGACCAAGTGTATCCTCTGTCTCTCCCCCCTTTTTGTTTGGTCACCCTGTCCTTGTGTGCAACAGCATCATCTGGCAGAGGAGCAGAGGCACCGGCGACGGAGAGAGATGCATCCCACATGGGCCGAGGGGAGAACCACGATGGAGGCAGGAGGGGACACTACAGACAGCGACTCCTCCTCCGATGGAAGCTTCCTGGTGGTGGCAGACACCTCTGCGCCCTCCCCAACAACAGGTACAGCCGCCACCACCCCTACCAGCACCGCCCTCCCAGCAGCTCCTCAGCGTGTTTCCCATGCCCGCTCACCCAGGAGGGTGGGCATCTCCTTCGCCCCAGGCACCTAAGGCCCTGCCCCAGGCAGCCCTGCTGCCCTCATTGAGGAGGTTATTGACCTCCTGAGATCTCTCACTGTTGGGCAGTCAACCCTACTGAGTGCCATCCAGGGTGTTGAGAGGCATTTGCAACAAATAAATGCATACCTGGGGGGCATTCACTATGGTGTGGCGGCCCAACAGAGAGCATTTCAGGCTCTGGCCTTCACACTGATGGCAGCCATTGTCCCTGTATCCAGCCTCCCCCCTCCAACTTCCTCTACCCAGTCCCAATCCCCTCAACCCCAGCCTATCCCAAGCACAACTTCAGACCAGCATTCACCCAAACAACACAGAAGTGGCTCAGGCAAACACAAGCACCACACTTCATCTCACAGGCACTCACACAAGCACCATCCCAATGCAGACACACCAACATCTACTGCCTCCGCTGTTTCCCCCTCCTCCTCGTCATCCACCTCCCTCCAAGTAGCGTCTCCACTCACAACTGCATGCACTACATCCTCATCCACTACCTCCATCACCAGCACGCCCATCACTACACACCCCTCACTGGCAGTCACCACCCCCACATCCATGCACACGTCCCCTGTGTCCTCTCCCACTGTGTCTGTGACCCCTTCTTCCAAAGTACACAAACGCAAGCACACACCCACCCAACAGCTATCCACCTCACAACAACATCCAGCTCATGCACCTGCATCCAAACACAGCAGACTGACACCTCCTACAACCACTCCCTCTTCCTCCACTCCCAAACCTTCACCCTCTTCGCACTCCAATGTCCCTAAGAAGCTCTTCCTAGCAAACAGTTACCTCTTCCCTACCCCTTCCCCCCGTCCTTCACCTCGGGTCAGGTTGGCCAAAACCCAGCCCAGCACCTTAGCCACCGAATCCATGTCCGCTGTGGTGTGTGCAGCTTTCAGAGGCTCAAAGGGGACACCCATCAGCCCAGCCAGTGTGCCACCAAGCCCTGCCAAGGGCAAGAACATTCCGCCACCTGGCAAGGTGAAGAAGGAGACAGCATCCAGCAAGCGGAGGGAGCCACAACCACCAAGCAAGGCTACCTCAAAGACTCCAGCTGCCAGACCCAAGGTGACACTACCATCTGCCAAGGGCAGGAAGGGGCACAAAACTCCAGCCAAGCCACGTCAGCCGTCCTAGCCTGCAGCTGAAGGCCTGGTAGCTTCCATCACAACCGCCAGCACCGGCACCTGCACTGCGGCCAGCACCGCCACCTGTACCACTACTGTCACCAGCAGCAGCCCCAGTGGGCAGCTGTCCGAGGCTGCAGGAGAAGGGCTGGAGCCTCCCCCGCCACTGGCAGCACCTTCACCGCGGCCAGCACTGCCACCTGCACCGCCGCAGGCCCCGCCGCAAGCACCGCCACCTGCACCGCCACCTGCACCGCTGACAGTAGCACCACTGCCAGCAGCAGCAGCCCCAGCGGGCAGCTGTCAGAGGCTGCAGGTGAAGGGCTGGAGCCTACCCCCACCACTGGAAGCACCACCACCAGCACCAGCACTACCAACACTGTGCAGCCGTAGCCGCCGGCGGATGGAATATAGCCCGCCCTTCATGGACTATCATGAATCCTGGCCACTGCAAATCTCGTAGCTCTGTCACCCAGGGGAGGGACTGTGACCCGGCACCCCCCATGTGCAGCATCACTGTTCACCTAGCCCCCTCCAGAACCAGTGGAGAAAGGCATCCACTCACCCTATCCTTGACAGGATGAAGTACACTGTGCACCAAGCCCCCTCCAGAACCAGTGGACTAGGGCATTAACTCGCCCTTTCCTTGGCAGGATGAAGCACACTGGGCACCAAACTCCCTCCAGAACCAGTGGAGAAAGGCATCCACTCACCCTATCCTTGGCAGGATAAAGCACACTGGGTACTAAGCCTCCTCCAGAACCAGTGGAGAAAGGCATCCACTCACCCTATCCTTGGCAGGATGAAGCACACTGGGCACAAAGCCCCCTCCAGAACCAGTGGAACATGTCACCCACTTGAGAGACTGTGGTTTTGCACTCCCCAGGACCAAACAGTGGGCAAACTACCCACTTGGGAGACTTGAGAGACTGTGGCTTTGCACTCCCCAGGACCAAACAGTGGGCAAACCACCCACTTGGGAGACTTGAGAGACTGTGGCTTTGCACTCTCCAGGACCAAGCAGTGGGCAAACCACCCACTTAAGAGACTTGAGAGACTGTGGCTTTGTACTCCCCAGGACCAAACTGTGGGCATGGAGCCCCCTCCAGGAGCAGTGGCGTAGTATGTCTTCCGGCTGAAGAGCCCCCCGTTCCCCTCCCCCTGAGGAGCCTGTGTGTTTTCAACCTGATGCCCCTGCAGTGGTCTCTCCGTTTTGAGACAGGAGTCAGGTGTGAGTTTTGGCCCAGTGGCCCCCGGACATTTTGAATAGACAATGTACAGCCTCATGTACATAATGTATATATTGTAAATACTGTTTTTGATTTTGTAACATATATCTGACTTTTCTAATATGACACTCATTTGACTCAATTCCTTTTGTCCTTGCGTTCTTCCAGAGGGTTACGGGGTGTATATGTAATGTTGTTGCATCTGTTTGTGTGTATGGTGTTTGGGGTGAGGATGGGGGTGGGGGTGTTGCGTGTTGCGTGTGTGTGTCACTCTCTTTTTCATCCCACCCTCCCCTGTGTACTAGGTGCAGTACTCACTGTGGTCGTCGCCGCCGCCGTTGGTACTCCTGGTAGACGAGAAGATACACCAGCATGGGTAACACCTGTAGTTCGGGCTCCATGGTGTCCTGGTTCTTCGTTGAGTGTTGCGAGGGTTGAGTGGTTTCCCTTCAAAGTACTGTTTCCGCCTTGCTTTTGATGGCGTTGGTACCGCCCCGGAAAAGCAGGCGGATGGGCGTGTTGTAGTGCGGTGGGCAGTACATTGTCTTCCGTCTGAATTTTGGCGGTTACTGCCGTGGTGTTTGTTGCTAACACCGTGGATGTCGGAGTGTTAAAGTGGCTGTATGTGTTGGCAGTTTCCGCCGTGGTCGTGATTCCATTTTTGTTACCACCGCCGCTTTAACACCGACCGCAAGGGTTGTAATGAGGGCTTATATATCACCGCAAAAATACACCACACAGTGTTTCGAAAAATATATAGGCGGTCATTAGAACATTGGTGGTAAAAGCCGCTTACCGCCGTGCAGAAGACCGCCAACACACCGCCGCGGCCGCGGAAAACCGCCACAGCTATTATGACCCTCATCTCGGAATCCGCCAAAATCTAGACACCCACACAAGTCCGCCACACCAAAGGTCAGTGATAAACTGGCGAAAACAAAACCTCCACCATCACGCCAACAGAAATAATCCCACACTATCACGACACACGAATCCACGCGGCGGTCTTTCAACCGCGGTATTCCATTGGCGGTACACACCGCTGCGCTCAAAATACACACACATATACAAAACACAGCCACATTGGACAATTCGAAATACACACACCTGATACACATACACACACCACTCCCACACACGCAATACTTTATAAAACACACACCCACATCACCCACAAACCCTTACGCCAACAAATCACGAATAAAGGCCAGAGAGAGACATCACCATCAACAATACAAGCATCCACAGGCACACCATCACCCACATAACTTCCACGCACCGCACACTACACACCACTACATATCAGCACACTTATCACCCCACACACCACCCCACACATCACTTACACCACCCCATGGCACGGCAACAACAACCCAGGTTCTCGGAGGAGGAGCTCAGGGTCATGGTGGAGGAAATTGTCTGGGTAGAGCCACAGCTATTCGGATCACAGGTGCAGCACACCTCAATTGCACGGAAGATGGAGCTCTGGCGAAGAATAGTGGACAGGGTCAACACAGTGGGACAGCACCCAAGAAATTGGGAGGACATCAGGAAGAGGTGGAACGACCTACGGGGGAAGGTGCGTTCCGTGGTCTCAAGACACCACCTTGCAGTTCAGCGGACTGGCGGCGGACCCCCACCTCCTCCCCCACAACTAACAACATGGGAGGAGCAGGTCTTGCCGATTCTGCATCCTGAGGGCCTCGCAGGAGTAGGTGGAGGAATGGACTCTGGTAAGTCAAATCCTAACTATTACATACCCCACCCTACATGCATGCCAGCACATACCCCCACCCTCACCCTCACCCCCATCACTCTAACTCCTCACAAATGTCCCAACATCACAAACCACACATCCCAACACCAAGCCCTGCATGCAACAACAAAGCATGGACACCCAGCACTAAAGCATGCCCACTGCACATACCCATACACCCCCCTAAACCATAATCACACAAGGTCCCACACAGGAATGCAAGCACTGGGGTACACAGTCACCCACCCATTGCACACCATGCAACACACAAATGTAATAAACATCCTTTTATACCCCTGAAGGACCCCTACCCAACGTAACCGGACAGGAGGGTCCACACATGTCCACACCACCAACCGAAGAGGCCCACAGTGATGAAAGCACCTCTGTCCAACTGGATCTAGATGACCAGCCCAGCCCATCTGGGACCTCGGGACAGTCGGTTCCCCTCACCCAGTCACAGGCCACCACAGAGCTTCCCCCCTCTGGAAACACCAGCACAGCACCCACCCAGCGGGCCCATAACTCCGTCCCCAGGACACGTCAATCAGCAGTGTGTCCACCACTACAGGGAACCCAGGCTTACCCACCACCCCAAAAACACCAGGGACCTGGGGGCAGTGGTAGTGGGCACACGGTCCAGGGGACGGAGGCCCAGGAACACACGGGCACTGGGAAGGCTGCTGTGCCACAGGGGGCGGACGGGCCCAGGGAACCCACTCTCCACGAGGCCCTCTCCTCCATCATGGGAGCCTACCACCACTCCCAGGTGACGATGGCAACGGTATTGGCCAAGTTTCAGTATACCCAGCACCTGCAGGAGGAACAGTATATGGGCTTTAGGGAGGAACTCAGAACCATCAATTCCACCCTGGGCACCATCGTAGGTGTGCTGAAAGAAGTACTCAACACCAGGAGGGACACTGTGGCACTACAAGGGGCCCCTGACACTAGCATGGACGATGAACTGCCCACCACCTCCGCCGGCGCTAGTGGACAGGAGGCACCACCACAGGACCACCACACCAGCACTCCACCCCCTGCAGGGGGAGAACCACCTCGCAAACGGTCAGTGAGATCCAGGAACAAGACAGAGAACGATGCCAAGACCCCCACCAAGAAATGAGACCACCCTGATTGTCATCCTACTGTCCCACTTTGTCACCCTGTCCATCCTTAAACTGCCCCAGCTCAACTTCCTATGCCCATTTGGGCAATGCACCTGTGAGACTAATAGACTGGACTCTGCCATGGACATTCCTCCGCCATCACCCCTCACCATTTTACATCCCCCTCCAATATTGAGCACTTAAATAAACACCCTTAAAACACAAACCAATCTGGAGTCAGACTGTGATTTCGGAATACTGTTTTAGCAATAAATGTGGCAAAAAGCTCTTTCATTTGTAATGTCAACATACCTATGTCACACAGCTCTAGTCCATGAGGAATCAAAGCAGATGTCACACTGTGGGACCCAGATCTGTGAAATCGGAAGGGAACGTGACAACTCAGTGACCATACACTGGGTGAAAACGACAGACAGTAGAGAGGCAGTAGTGTTTAAGTACATGTAGTAGGCAGGTCTGTATTCTTACCTGTGTTTCATTGGAAATATTGCTGGATCACTGAGTCCCTGTTGTCCATGTCTTCTTCCTCTGCTTCCTCGTCTTCTCTGTCCACAGGCTCCACAGCTGCAACAACACCGCCATCTGGACCATCCTCCTGCAGAAAAGGCACCTGTCATCGCAAAGCCAAGTTGTGAAGCATACAGCAGGCCATGATGATCTGGCACACCTGCTTTGGTGAGTAGAATAGTGATCCACCTGTCATATGGAGGCACCTGAACCTGGCCTTCAGGAGGGCAAAGGTCCACTCAATCACCCTCCTAGTTCACCCATGGGCCTCATTGTAGCGTTCCTCTGCCCTTGTCCTGGGATTCCTCACTGGGGTCAGTAGCCATGACAGGTTGGGGTAACCAGAGTCACCTGCAAATGGCGAGGGACAACTGTTAGACACACACTAACCTGGAGGAATATCCCCAGACAACCATTCCCACTGACTAGCTTCCAGGTGCTCACCTAATAGCCCCAGACGGTGCCTCTGGAGTTGACCCATCACATAAGGGATGCTGCTACTCCGTAGGGTGTAGGCGTCATGCACTGAGCCAGGGAACATGGCATTCACATGGGAGATGTACTGGTCTGCCAAACATACCATCTGTACATTCATCGAATGATAGCTCTTCCGGTTTCTGTACACCTGTTCATTCCTGTAGGGGGGTACCAACGCCACATGTGCCCCATCAATGGCACCTATGATGTTGGGGGTATGTCCCAGGGCATAGAAATCACCTTTCACTGTAGGCAAATCCCCCACCTGAGGGAAAACGATGTAGCTCCGTATGTGTTTCAGCAGGGCAGACAACACTCTGGACAACACGTTGGAAAACATAGGCTGGGACATCCCTGATGCTATGGCCACTGTTGTTTGAAATGACCCACTTGCAAGGAATTGGAGCACTGACAGCACCTGCACTTGAGGGGGGATTCCTGTGGGATGGCGGATAGCTGACATCAGGTCTGGCTCCAACTGGGTACACAGTTCCTGGATTGTGGCACGGTCAAGCCTGTATGTGATAATCACATGTCTTTCCTCCATTGTCGACAGGTCCACCAACGGTCGGCACACCGGAGGATGCCGCCATCTCCTCACATGTCCCAGCGGACAGTGCCTATGAAGGACAACAGCGAGCACAGAGTCAAACAACACAGAGGTACGTACCCACAGCTTACACAGAACACCATTCATAATCTAAAAAGTGGCCTGTATGTGTGTTGAGTCTAGGCCTAGGTATGTGTGACGCGGTTGAAAATGAAGCCATGTGGGCCCCTGAAATGGAGGCTGCCTAACCTGTAAAGTGGGAAAATGGGATGTGAGGTAACTGCGCTGGCTTTGTACACCGTCGCGGTAGGCGGTCGAAGACCGCGGCGCAATGCTGCATTGGTTAACATTGGGCCCTATGGGTCCCTGGAACCAATGACGATGTACGCCGGCGGTGACAGTACGCACCGCCGCAGACGTGACCACCATTTTCTATCTGTTCAATCACTCGATACCTGATCTTCGACAGGAGAGGACCTACACTGCAAGTGCGGCTGTGACCTTGGTCTGGAAGAGACAATGGCTCGAGTGTCTGGGGAAAGGGCCCCTGCCTTCACATCGGAGGAGTTGGAGAAACTCGTGGATGGGGTCCTCCCCCAGTACACGCTACTCTACAGTCCTCCAGACAAACAGGTAAGTACACTGGGAGCATGCTGTATGGGCTATGCCTGTGTGGAGAGGGGTGGATGTAAGAAGGAAGGGGGGAGAGTGCGACGTGCATGAAACGACGGTGAGTGCATGTGCCACATGGCAAGGGTAGGGATGGGGGCCAATCACTTTGACGGTGCAGTTGGTAATAACTTTCTCTTCCCCCTGTACAAATCATGTAGGTCAGCGCCCACCAGAAAAAATATATTTGGCGTGCCATCGCCAAGGACGTCCGGACCCTGGGGGTCTACCACAGACGGAGCACCCACTGCCGGAAAAGATGGGAGGACATTTGCCGCAGGAGCAAGAAGACGGCGGAGGCTTAGCTGAGGATGGCCTCCCAACGTGGGAGGGGTGCCCGTCGCACCATGACCCCCCTGATGTTCCGGATCCTGGTGGTGGCGTACCCGGAGTTGGATGGGCGCTTGAGGCCATCACAGCAGCCACAAGGGGGTGAGTACACTCGCATTCTGCTGATTTTGCGCGTAGTGGAGGTGTCTGGGTGGGGGAGGTGGGCTGTTGGTTTCCCTCGGCAGGGCGAGTTCCGTAGGCAAGGTCCCTCCGTAAGGCAGGCCATGTGGCACCCCACCGCACCTCTGTAGAGTGCCAAGTACACCTAGTCATGCCCCTGTGTCATTCATGTGTGCAGATGTCGTCCATAGCCTAGTAGGCCATTTCCCAGGAATTGAACAGTGGAGCCCAAGAGCGCGGCATAGTGCAGGGGGCTTCTGTGTCTGTCGTGTCCGCCAATGGTAGCGGTAATGCATGCACTCAACATGTCTTTCTTCTGTTGCCCCCTTTTTGTGGTCTCCCTGTTCTTGTGTGCATTCCAGCACCGCCCTCCCAGCAGCCCCTCAGCCTTCGCCCTGTGCCCGCTCACCCGGGAGGGTGGGCATCACCTTCGCCCCAGGCACCTCAGGCCCTGCCCCAGTCACCCCTGCTGACCTCAGTGAGGAGGCCATTGACCTCCTCAGGTCACTCACTGTTGGGCAGTCTACCATTTTGAATGCCATCCAGGGTGTAGAAAGGCAATTGCAACAAACAAATGCATTCCTGGAGGGCATTCATTCAGGTCAGGCGGCCCTTCAGCGAGCTTTTCAGACTCTGGCCTCAGCACTGATGGCAGCCATTGTCTCTGTGTCTAGCCTCCCCCCTCCACCTACCTCCACCCAGACCCAATCCCCTGTACCCCAGCCTATCACAAGCACACCTACAGACCAGCATGCACACACGTCAACACCCAAGGGAAGCTCAGGCAAACATAAGCACCACACATCCCACAGGCACTCACGCAAGCATCACACACATGCAGACACACCAACATCCACTGCCTCAACTGTGACCCCCTCCTCCTCGTCTCCCTCCTCCCTCCCAGTCTTGTCTACACTCACAACTGCATGTACTACCTCTACAGCCACTACTACCATCACCAGCACACCCACCACCACACCCCGCTCACGTGTAGTCACCACCCCCACTACCATTCACACGTCCCCTGTGTCCTCTCCCAGTGTGTCTGTGACGCACACTCCCAAGATGCACAAACGCAGGCACACACCCACCCAACAGCCGTCCACCTCACGACAGCCTCTAGCGCATGCACCTTCACCCAAAGTCAGCAAACGAACATCTCCTACAACCACAACCTCTTCCTCCACTCCCAAAACCCCTCCAGCTACCTGTCCCAGTGTCTCCCAAAAACTTTTCCTGTCCAACCTTGACCTCTTTCCCACACCTCCCTCACCCCGTCCGTCTCCTAGGGCCCGAACTAGCACCTCAGCCACAACATCTCTGGGACCAGTGGTGCCTGTAGTCACCGGAATCTGGAGTGCACCGGCCACCAGGGCAGCCAGTGTGGCACGGAGCCACAGCACAGACAGTCCCCCACCTGTGAAGCATCAGAAGTTGGCCAGTGCCCGGCTGGAGAGGGGGAAGACTCCAGCCACCAAAGCCGCTCTCAGGGGTACAGGTGGGAGTGTGGAGTCAGCTGCGACACCTTCCAAGGTGGGGAAGGGGCACAAGAAAGTTAGCAAGTCTGGGAATAGCAGCACGGCGGAGAAGACCGCCATCATCCCCGCTGCCCAGGAGGCCACCGCCAGCACCAGCCCAGCTGCCCAGGAGGCCAGCACCAGCCCAGCTACCCAGGAGGCCACCGCCAGCACAAGCCCCGCTGGGCCATGAAGGACCGCCAGCAAAAGCCCCGCTGGTACAAAGAGGACCGCCAGACCTTTGGTGTGGCGGACTTGTGTAGGTGTCTGGATTTTGGCGGAGTCCGAGTTGTGGGTCGGAATAGCTGTAGTGGAATTCGCGGCGGTGTGTTGCCGGTCTTCTGCATGGCGGTAAGTGGGATTTACCGCCAATGTTGTAATGAGGGCCTAATTCTGTGTCAGGACCAGAGACAAAGAATATGCATTACTTTCTGAAATCAGCAGCCTTCAAAGAACATAAGTAAGAAAACACATTAAGACTACATATCCCATGAACCCCTGAAAATTAGTCTCCATAAAAACTACAGTCCAATCATAACACAGTCCAATGTATATACATGTGTAATGTCCCTTCCTGTTCCTCTTTCTTCACTGCTCAATCGTTAAGTCACTGTCTTCTTAGTGATTATTCCCAGACTAGCGGCTCAAGTCAGATGATAATCAGCATCACTGGCATTTATGACGGCAATATCAAAGTCGCAGATATGGTTCTTGATGCTGTTCGAACTATCATGGGATTTTCCGATAGTACTGCCCTCATTCCCTTCGATTCTTCAGGACCATCAAGGTTGTCTTCACCCCATGGTTCTTCAGGGACATCTCTCCATCATGGCATTGAGGATTTATGGAAACGTTAAAACACAACCAACTTTCAACAGACACTGCAAACTTTATCCAACAGGCATGGGCTACAGCCACCATCAAAAGATATTATCCTGCGTGAAACAATAGCATTGTTAGTGTTTGGAGAGACATCTCGATCCCTTGAGGGCAGAAGTTAGCCATTTTTTGGTGGAATTGTCAAAGTCAGGGCCAGCATAATGTATAATCAATTCCTTTGTATCAGCTATCTCAGCTGGACATGACACGATTGACACTATGCGAGTTGGGGAACATCCTTGGGTTTGTAAACTTTTGAAGGGTATTTTACTTTTTAAACCACTTGAACCCAGATATTCAGGTCTGTGGAATGTTAACCTAGTAATAAAACGTATTTTAAGTTGGCAAGACATTTCTGCAAACCTAGCCATATTAATATGGCTGATTTCATGCACAAGAGTGTTGGATGTGAGAGCACCAGACATCACAGCTAGAGTTTGCACTCCAGAAGGGGTCACATTTACCATATCTAGGAGAACTAAGACTAATACCAGGTCAGTATCCTATCCTGCTTTTTCAGACAACACTAAATTATGTGTGGTAAGATGTATTATGGCATACAAGGAGATGACAAATGATGTCAGACCAGCAGGTGAGAGGCAACGTCTGATCGCTATGCACAGACCATTGATGTGGAATCCAGGTGGGTAAGATGGATCATGTCGGAAGCTGGTGTAGATATACAGTGATTTAGGGCTCATTCCTTGAGGAGAGCCATGACATATAAGGCCATACATGTAAGTGGCAGATTAGAAGATGTCAAGAATGTGGCAGACTGGTCATCTGAATCGACCTTTAAGAAGTTTTATTTCAAACCCATTTCTGAAGCCGCAGCTCTGCTAATAAATAAGCTTTGAACATGCATAATCCTCACCTCCGGCCCTGACATAGAATTAAAAAATTTCTAGCAAACAAGTAGGAAAGTTTCAATTCTATTAAGGACAAGGAGGCGAGGATTATCCCACCCATAATCATTACTTTGGCCCTCATTACAACATTGGTGGTAACTGCTGACTACGGCCACTGCGATGGCCACCAACATACCATCGCCGTGGCTACCAGCCACCCACCTGCATTATGACCCCCAACGGAATTCCGGCAGAAGGCTGGCGGAATACCGCCGATACTCATGGCGGCGGACGGCGGTAAGGTGGGGCTGCTGTCAGCAGCAGCACCACACCAGCAAAACACTGCCAACCGTATAATGAGCAATGATACGGCCTGGTGGAGCTTTGCTGGTGGACGCTGCTGCTGACAGCAGCGCCACATCCTGTCTCCAGCCGGAGGACCGCCTGCAAACAGGTAAGTCAGGTTCTTCAACAGGAGAGGGGAGTGGGGGATGTAGTGTGAGTGTGTGGGGGTGTTGTGTGTGTGGGGGGTGTCTGTTTATGACTGTGTGCATGCGGGTGTGAGTCGCGTTGAGTGAGTGCGTGAATGTCTGCATGTGAGTGTACGTGTATGTTGTGTGTTGTTAATGCATGTGTGCGGCAAAGTATGTTGGTGTGTGTTGCGGTGTGTGGGTATGTATGTGTGCATGTGTGGGTGGATGTGGGTATGCATATGTGTATGTGTGTATGTGTGTGTGCGTGTGGGTGTGGAAATGTGCGGGGGCAGGAGAGGGGGGGGAGGGTGGAGAAGGACTCAGGGGAGGGTGCGGGGGAGACCCTTATCAGTGCCAGGGAAGGAATTCCCTGGCACTGATAATGCTTACCGCCAGGGGTTTCGTGGTGGTAAGATTGCCACGAAAACCATGGGGGTAGGTGGGGTCATTACCCCATGGGTGGGACAGTGACTGCCGCCTGGCTGGAGACTGAAGTCTCCAGCCCGGTGGCTGTTACCACCGTGGTGGACAGAGTGTTAGATTGGCGGTTTGGCTTGAGCCAAACAGCCAATGTCATAATTTGGGAAAAGGTACCGCCAGCCTGTTGGCGGTACCTTTCACCAAATTATCGCCGACTGCCAGGGTCGTAATGAGGGCCTAAGTGATCTTCTGGCCTTCCCTATGGTGCTTCGTCATCAGTAAGTAAACTTTGGTTGCTTTCAGTCATGTATAGGCAACTTTTGAACATGTTTCTGTTGTTTTTTCTCTCTCAAGCTGCTAAGAACCAATTTATGGAATCATAAATATGACAATTATCCAGGTAAATCATTATAAAAGTTGAATAATGTAAACCCTCTCTGTTTTTTTGTAGGTTATGATCAAAAATACAAATAGGACATATGTTCAAGGTTAACTTCCTCCAGTGAAGTAGAGGAACGGGAAGGGATTTCACACATTTATATACATCAGAGTTTATTATGATTGGACTGTACTTGTTATGGAGACTCATTCCTAGGGGTTTCATGGGGTATGCAGGCTCAATGTTTTATCATACTTATGTTCTTTAAAGACTGCTGATTTAATAAAGTGAAGAAAGTAATGAATAATCTTCACCTCTTTTTACTTAATAGAATTTAAACTTTCTTTCTTGTTAAGTAGGACATTTTCATTCACCAAAGCCTAGTCCAACATCTAAAGACAACTTTAAAGAAACCCATATGTATTCATTTGGAAAATGACTTTTTAGCCTTATTTACTTTAATTATTAGTTTGGGATCATTAACACAGCTCGAGGACACATCAAAAAATGCCTTCTATTTAGATTTGCTATTTGAAGTATATATACATAAGGACTAAAAATGCTGGCTGTAGGTGATTTTGTTTGCTTTTGTTCTGGCCAGGACAATAAAATATCATAGGTGACAGTAGAAAAGTGGGCAGGTGGCAGGACTATCTGAGGCTAGATTGATTACACTGCTGTAAGCCTACACTGGGGACGCACTATTCATTAAGTGAGTGTGGTATGCCTCTGACATAAAATCAGGTAGTCTGCTTTATTCTAGTGAGCATAATTAATCTCAGACCACTGTTTTAGTTGCCCATTTCTCATCCCCTCATGACCCCAAGTCTCATGCCCTCTATCTACACTCATGCTCTGAACAAGCAATCAAGCTGGAGAAGACAGGAATCAACTCATTTAATGGTGCATATCCTCCTAGCCTCTTTAAAACTTCAGTGAAAAATATAAACACAATACCCTACAGACATTTCCAGACATCATCTTTTCCAATCAATACCATATTGGGCGTTATGGAAAGTTCAAAACAGTCCTCATCTTCCTCACCCACAACACCACATCTTGAATCAATACCCTCCGCAGTAGGTTTAATGTCTGATCATCCTCCAGTGTTCCTCCTGCCTGCTAGCTTAGAATCTCTCCCGCCTCTCTATTCAACAGTTCAAGCATCATCTCCATCTACAACAATAGAAAGATAATGATTCAGTACACTGATCTATGTCTCTCTTCATTTGACCACCTACTCCCAGCTCTACTCAGCATCTCATCACCAGCCCCTTCTGACAATCTAACTGTGTACACTCACACATCTCCATATATACCACCAGAGGTCAATCACCCCTGTTAACCCATCAACCCACACACAGTGACCAGGAGTCTAATCAACAATATGGTACTCCTGACCAACTCACTATCCCAACCATACCTCTCATCCCCCGCCAACTCACAATCAAGAACTATAAGGACTATCCCCATCATGATGCTTCCTCTCAAACCCTCATCTCTCCCAGCTAGCACTTCTACTTCACCTGCCCCATCATGTGACGTCTCATAACTAGACATCCCCTTTCAGACCTTACTTGTATGCCTCCACCCAATCTGATTACAAGCAGAATAATTCATCCCATGATACCATACCTTCTTTCATCACATTACACCCATCATCACTGAATACTCGAGAGACACTCTTCACACTCACTAATTATCCACTTGCACTGTTACTCCCCTCACAACTTATCAATACCTACACACAGGCTCAAACAATCTTACATATTAATTTCTAGCATTGATATCATCCCCACCATCCACAATAACTATTATCCACACCTACTGAGCACCGACCTGGACTATTCTACTCCCTTTTCACCCCACTGATATCTAAACAGTTGATCAGTCATCTTACCCATGTCAGATTACCGGTACCTACTGGCATTCTTCACCATTCCTGTGAAACTGTCCCATTACATCACCCCTCAGATTACTCATTACCCACCTTCTACTAAATGGTGCCTTCTGGCATCACCTTGAACTCTTTACACATCTGATCTCTACATCATTCTCCCTTACCCAGTGTCTAAAACACCACACCTAACCAATGCAAGCCCAGAATCAACCATAACACACTCTTGGAATGAAAAAATACTCAGCTGAGAACTACAGACCAACAAATCCCTACTACACACCATCTTTCCTAGGTCCATAACACTGCAAACTCACTCCTTCAGTCCCACACCCCCTGGAACAGAAACTGGGGGGCATATTTATGACAGGTTTGCACCAGCATTGTGAAACAAGTTTTGATGTGACAGACGACGCAAGTGGCCAAATGCATCTGTTTTTGAACTGGTGCATCAGAAAAAAAGTTGGGCCTAAACCAGCTGCACCACACACAAATTAAAATATTTAAGGTAAGTGTTCCTCCGCAAAATCTAACGTTAATCTAACACAGTGATATTTATGGTTTTGTCAATGTGTGACACATTGGCAAGTGGCACACAAAGCCTGAAATGTGTCAAAATTCCTGCACTTCTGCAACCTAGGCATAGGAAATTGCTCAGTGGCTGTGGTACAAAAAGAGAAGTCACACAATTTGGCAAGCTCAACTACGCCGGGAAGATGGTGATTCTGCAGCTGGGAGACCACCAACACCATGTAGGCAGTGAAGTTGATGGGAGCGTGTGTTCTGGCAGTGCATTTCCCTCACTGACCTAAAGGAGGTCATCAAATTCTACAGGTGCAGGAGGGAGCCCATCATTGAACTGATTCACAAGTTTAGGTGAAGCCTCCAGCCACCAACTGCCAGGCCCCAAAACATCCCTCCACAGGTAAAACTGAAGGCAGTCCTCCAAATGCTGGCATCTGGTTTCTACAAGATCACAAAAGCCAGAGTGGTAGGAATATCACAGCCATTATTTTCTGCCTTCCTACCCTCTGTCCTGGAGGCCATCATCAGGTTTAAAACCCATTACCTTCTCTTCCCCAAGATCCAACAACAGCAGCTGGACACCAAGCAGGGCTTCTATGCCATTGCAGGATTTCCCCATTTGTTAGTTGCCATTGCTTGCACACATATGCAATTGACTCCCCCTGCAGAAACATCACAGCTGTACAGGTACTGGAAGCACATCCTCTCTATCAATGTCCTGGCCATTGTGGACCATCAGGGGCTGTTGGCCAATGTGCTGGCAAAGTAAACTGAAATAACGCATGATGCCTACATCTTTAGGCACAGTATTATCAACGAGGGCTTTCAGAATGGGCAATATGGAATGGCCTAATTTTTCTTAAGGAAATCTCAACTATATAACAAACAACTAAAATGTAGAAATGTATGACACAATAGCCATCTCTGCCTATCAATGGAGCTAGGAGCATATGTATAAGAGGTGTGCCTCATACTTGTACCAAGCATCGTGCTACATGGGTCATGCACTTCCCTAAGTAAGATATTTGGAGATACGCAAAGCTACCTTGCATCCTCTGAGTGTCGTCAAAAATCTGGACTAATGCGACTCAGCACAAAATGCTGTGTTGCATTACTGTGTGCAAGGGAGGTGTTGAATGGGTGGTGTGTAGGTGTTTCCATGCAACTCCCATAGTTTATGACGCATGTCATGTATAGCAAACCAGGCAAACTTGGGAATGCGTCAAATAAATATGCCTCCCCGGTGATGCTTAATGAGGGTGAATAACTTAACCCATCCAAGTTACTCCTGCTTCCTATGTATCCTGCTTTCTGTGGCACACACAGATAGGGGAATATGCCTTACAAAATTGTTTGTCCCTTCCTGCCCCTTCCTGCACTAAAACAATCCTGCAAGCACCCTTTCACTATGGTGCAAGGTTGCCTGTGTTTGTGCTAGGCAGCCCATTGTGTGCCAGTGCAGAGTGAAAGGACAGGAATGTGTTGCATGTCATAAATTCTGTGCACTTCTACCCTTTCTCAGTGATGCAGTGCAGCACGCCTAGGTGACTTGTTGTTCTGCACCTTGCCCCTTTGCCAAGTATTTGGCTCCTAGTGCCATGTGCACATAGGGGGAAAAATGTACTGCAATGTATAGACAATGATTTTCCATTCTGTCACTCCCTCACTAATCCCACAATGTCAGTAGCAACAGAACATCTGTGTGTAGTAATATGTCATTCCACAGTGTGTGAATGGACAGAACCACATCATCTGTATTGGTTAATGAATCACGATGAAACCCATATAGTACGCGAGACAAGTCAATATAAGTACAAAGGCTATGCAATAGATATGTATGATACCAGTGTCTCCTCAATGGCGTACCTAGTCTAGGTATAAGTTGAAGTTCCACAAAATCAATGGTGTGTTAACAAATCCTGAGTTGATAAGTTACTGACCCACATGTGGCAGTATAGATGTATGTTGACCAAGGTTTCAGGAGCAACACTGAAAATAGTTGCAACGTCCATTTATGGCGTGCAATGTAAGTGTAGGCCACATTCATGTCTAAATGTCAATATTGAGTAACAATGTACTACCAGCTGTACAAAACACACATATTTCAGCCATAGTGATAGTCTAGGTACACATATAGACATAGGTATCAAGCCACATTCACATATGTGACCAATGTGATAGATCACCAGCTTTGTGGTGTCAGTTGGCCAAATTCCATGCATATGAATTCATCAATGTTAATCTAACAACGTCAAACACAATGCTGTCGAACATGTCATCCATCATTAATTAACATAAAATAAAATGCAGCCAGGACAAGGTATCAGCGTGTACTCAGGGCACCAATCCTAACATTCACTGGCCACATCAATGATGACAGAATCATGGCATAGAAGTACAGAATCCGATAACAAGTTAGAGCTATACTCATACATGTAAAAACCCAAAGTATTGTGTCCAAGTAGAAAGCTAGTTGTAGCAACATTAGTGTGTCATACATTAAGATGGCACACACCGCAAGACCTATGTGTCAATCCTAGCGCACCATGACAGTTTGTCTGACAAAAAGCATTAGCTGAAGGCTGACAGCAAATTGTACAACTACCCATGTTACATGTTGGAAACGCACCACATGTATGCAGCAAATTCACATGCAAAAGTAATTGAAAAATTCAAAGGCTGTGTCAATGTCATGTAGGCAAGCAACAACATCAGAGGTTTCACAAGGACATGGAATGTGTGAGTGCCAAAAATGTTTCCACTGTCACAACCTACCTAGGGATAACCATATGACGGAAAATCAGATCACTAATTTGTCACTTTGAACATGTAGTGAGTGCATATAACATACAGTGGTCAAGAACCTTTCAAAATACCTATCACAATAGTCTACACGCTAAATATGAAAGTCAGCATGTAGAAGTGTCAAACGTATCACAGCATGGTCACCATTTGAAACGACACAGAGAACTGGGAAAGGCATGTGTAAATCAAAGCTCAACTGTATAGAAGAGGCATATTGTCAAATACTGTAAGAAATGCATATGACTATCAGTACACATAACACACATGGTCAGGAACGTAGCTGTAGCAATATGCATATTCTGTAACAGTTGTATTTTTTTCTACTTTCAGCTGACCAATGACATGTCTGCTGCCATGGGTCATGACCCCAATTGGACAACCTAAGTCGCACCTCGAACAAAAGTACAACCAGGCACTTGTCACTACCTGGAATGTGGTTGAACGTACATTTGGTGTACTGAAGTCCAGGTTCCAATGCCTGAGCATGTCAGGGTAGAGATTACTATATTCTCCCACTATGGTTTGCAAAATAATACTTGTATGTGCCATCCTCCACTACATCTGTGTGCAAACTAATATCCAGTGGGACTTGGAACATGAAGAGTGTGAGCCAATGGAAGAGGAGGAGGAGAAGGATGGAGGAGAGATCCACCACACAATGGCTGGTAAACACAATGCACCAGCATTGTGGAACATTTATTCTCCCAAGTTTTCTTACATGACCGACAAATTGTCTGCAATTCACTGAAATGTTCAACATGAAAATAAATGTTTAAACTCATTGTGTTGGCATTTATGTCGCAGTTACTGTAAACATCAAGGGACTCACATTTGTTTCAACTAGAAGTAGGTCTTAACATGTAACAATCATGTGGTCAGAACCGTTGAGAAACATGGGGCCATGGCTCAAAATAATTAATCCACCACCTTTGAAAAGCAATATCATGCAGTGTACTGCATTTAAGGGACAGACCAGGCTTGCCACATATCCACATCCAAAATGACCATCCCTGTCCTCACATACGTGAGCAGTGCAGTGCAGTGCTGCACAGCTAGCAAATGTGTTGTGTTCTGCAGCAGCACAATGTGTTTCACATGTGTTGGAAATTGGGTCTGTAGTTGGCAGATGGATACAACCTTGTCCAAGTAGGGACCACAATCCTAGCCAGGGTAAGTCATAACACAACCCAAATTATCCTGTGCTCACCCTCTGGTAGCTTGGCACAGAGCAGGCAGGCTTAACTTAGAAGGCAATGTGTACATTATTTCTACAATAACTCATACAGTAACACGGTGAAAACACCACAAAAATACACAAAACGGTTTAGAAAAACAGCTAATATTTATCTAAACAAATATGGTCAAATCAATGAAAATCCAATGTACACAAGCAAGGTTATGAACTTTTAGAGATTAAATCCCACTAAAGTGCTTAGAAACTCAATAGCTCCGACTGGGGTAGCTTGGCACAGAACAGGCAGGCTTAACGTAGAAGGCAATGTGTAAATTATTTGTACAGTAACTCATACAGTAACACAGTGCAAACACCACAAAAATACACCAAACAGGTTTAGAAAAATAGATAATATTTATCTAAACAAAATATGGTCACAACAATCAAAATCCAATGTACACAAGCAAAGTTATGATAAAGTGCTTAGAAACTCAATAGCTCCAACTGAGGTTATCAGGGCATCATTGACGGAGTTGTTCCCAATACTGCAACACCCCAGGTGCCAGTCACAGAGTCGTAAGGACCACCCAGGCACATTATCTTTGGAAACAAAGAAACAAAGACTTCGCACAGAGCCATGGATTTGAAGTTTTGCAGGAGGCAGTGGGGTGTCAGTCCCTTACAGCTTCTGGGGAGGTGAGGCATCGGTTCCATACTGCAATGCAGGAGAGGCGAGGCATTGGTTCTGTCCAGTTGCAGAGGCAGCTGGAGCAGCGTCGGTGGCGAGGCGTCGGTTTCTTGTGACCCGATAAGGTTGATGAATCCAGTCTGTCAAGACATGATGAGTCGACTTCTCAGTGTTGCGATCTCACTGCGTGAAATCAGAGGCGTCGGTGCAGCATTGGACTTGCGTTGCAGGCCATGGTCATTACGAGCAGTGAGATCAAGGGGCGCGAGCAGCTGCCACGTCAGTGCTGACATCTTTGAAGTCATTCTTAGCATTGCTGAAGTCGGAAAAATAGCTAAAAGCTAGCTGGTGAAGTCTTTTTTGGCCATGAGACTTCAGAACAGGAGGCAAACTCAATCCACAATCAAAGCACTGGACAGCAGTGGTGAAGTGAGCAGAGTCCTAAAACCAGCAGAAAAAGGGTCAGAAAACCGAATGGAGGCAGACACAAAGTTGGGAGATGAACACCCTAAGGCTGTTAGGTCTAACAACATGGTACTCAGTGAGTGTTGGAAGACACACCACCCAATATGTCCATACCTGAGACAAATCCCTCATTGTAGTGTGTCTCAGTAATGTGATAGCATGCAGAATGGCTGCACTTTGCAGGATCTAATATTGTTGCAGGTACCATCAAACATCATGAGTGACAGTTATCATGGACAAAGGCCAAGTATTATGTGAACATGTAGAAATGTCATTTGTAAAGAAGGCATACATGCATCAGTGTCCTGCCTCAAAACATTACATGTGTGATTCAATTCCTGGTCAGAATGTCAAATATACCACATCATGCCACAGTTGACAATTCACACATTTTCCATGCATTGCACAGCAATATTATGGGGTTCAAAGGCCTGCAACACAACACTGTGAACAGATGACCTTGCAATGTGTGGCACTATCCAGAGAAATAAGACAATGGAGATGTTCTTTCAACCATCACATTACCTCAGGAATACAGAGATAGCAGATGTGTGAAGTCTCCATGTCAAATGCCACACACAAATGTAAGTGTACAGACACTATCTCAATAAACATGGTGTAATGGAGTTTTGGGGATATAAACTTACCTCTACATGGTAACAGTAGGTAGCCCCTGCACTGAGTGTCCAAGTGCATAGTTGAGGTAATCACAAGTCTATCTGAAAGGGGCAATGGCATTTGAGTGTGTGCCATTACATAGGCCTGTGTAATGATTACAGACTTGTTGGACCCGGAGGGACACACAAAGATCTGCTCACATTCTAGATGTACTGCCACTGCCTTTGCCAGGAGTAGGACAGAGCTAAGGTGCGGTTTGCAGAATAATATTTAGTGAACAGTACCAGTGAACATGACCATGTGGTTGACTGCATTGAGGCCTGTTGACTCACTCACCTCTTCCAAAAGGTCTTTTGACGTGTGCTACGGTGACCCTTGCCCAACATCATGTTGATCAAAATATGTGTGCATGATGAAACCATTTGCAGAATGCATGTGACTATGCAAGACATACACAACACATAGGTTCACATGTGGAACAGTGTTCACACAGTAAATGTGTGTGCTGGTAGTGTGTGTCCACCATCATACACTCAAGTGCAGTCCACAGGGAATCTAGAGCCAATCAGTGCGCAGTGACTGAGGGCCTGATTCACAAAGGCAAAATTTGACTTTTGGTCTAACTTTAGACCAAAAGTCTAACTTTACAACTTTTCGGTATTCATAAAGGTAAGATACAAGTTGTATTTTTACATCTGCACTTGGGGCTGAATCTCCGAACTTGGATTGAATTCCGCCCTGAGTTCAGAGAATTCGCCTCAAGGGCGGACATGAAGATACAACTCATAACTTACCTTTCTGAATACAGAAATGCTTTAAAATTAGACTTTTGGTCTAAACGTAAACCAAAAGTCTAACTTTACCTTCGTGATTTGGGCTGACAGTGTGTGTGCTGCATGTCATAATGCTTGTGGTAGCCAATCACATGTGCATCACAGTATTGCTCCATGAATATCCTGTGACAGTAGACTGAGTGGCATCATATGAACATGGCCATACAGCACAGGGCAGGAAGTCACCCAAATGCAGTGCTATGTGTGAAAGTAAAAAGGCATGAATGTGCTGCATATATTAGCATACAATGCTTTCCTGCCTTTTCCCCTTCGACAGTGCCATGTTGGCGGGGTAGTCCGAAAGTATGCCCCCTTGAACCATGGTACAAGGATGCTTCTCGTACATGCATGAATACCTTTGTGCATGAAGGAGTGGCTTCCTGCTAAACATATTTCTTGTGAGGAATATTCTGCTATGTGTGTGTGCTTTAGAATGCAGCACACATTGAAAGAAAAAGTGACAAGGAGATTCAAAGTTTTAGCACCTTGTTACTGCACTCCTGGGAAGGTTGTACTTTCTGGTGCATTCCCAGTTTCCCTTGTCTAATATGGCTGGGAACATGTCTCAAGCCATGGAAGCTGCGTGGGTACACCCATGGAATGGTCATAAAACCTCTCTCTGGTGCTGAGTAAGGCAATGCAGTGTGTTTTTTTGCATTTAATCACACAGGATGAATGAGCCCTCACAGGGTACAGAGGGTGGACTTGGATTGGATTTAATAAATCATATTAGATGTGCATTGCACATGTACCATGTTGCATCACACAACTGAGGTAATACATATACTAACATGGAGGACCTTGCATAGCTTTGTTCATAAGACATGGTTGCAATTTGTAATTACACCTGCCAGTGTGTAAAGTTCCTAGAAACGTCAAAGCTGGCTGGGACAGACACTGTAGTATAGTTGAGCCAGCCTGTCATTGTGGGTTACATCTGTGCTACATCACAATAAACAATTCCCCACTCATTCCATGAATAGGGAGCCCAGCCAGAATGGGGAATGTAATAGTGTGGTATATAGGTCCCAGGATTCATCTCTACATGCACATATGACTGCAGGGAATATCAAGGTCTATACTTTGATAATGGCTGTGATAAATGAAACATGAACCTGCAGCTCATAATGTCGGCCTTGCTGTGCTGCCATGCTGCCTATCGTTTCCCGTCGCATGGTGATATGCACAGCATCACTTGGACCCAAGCTGACTCATGGGTAATCTGCTGTGCAACCTTTATCTTCTGCATTACCTGTCATGAAGTTACAGGCACATGATGGGTATCAAATGACCCAGCTTCACCCCCTGGACACTGCCCTTGGTCACGGAGACCTGCCAAGTGGTGACACCCCATTCCTAGGTCAATGGAACTGTTCCCAAGGTGTGTGATCCATAATCACATAGACCTCTACAGTTGATCAACAAATTAGGCAAGTTTGGTGGGTCACAACCAGTGCATTGTCCTTGTCACATTGCAACACTTGTGTTGGTCATAAGACTTGCAAATAAGCCAATGTGTGGAACTGACTGCATAAGTGCCAATGTGCAGAGCAGGCACCACACATTGGTAATTTCAACAGCGATGTGTCATAAAAAATAATGCAAATTTCAGAAACGAGTGGGATACACCCAGGAAATGACCCAATGGGGGTGGCAGCCTGCAAACTGGGAAGTGTAAAAGTTAGTTTCACTTTCTCTAACAGTCTGTTAGTTTGTGCTGGGTGGTGGAAGTGTTTTGGAGATTGGATGGTGGATAAGTGTGAGTTTTGGTCTTGTCGGTCTCTGCTCTATCCCTGTCTTGTGCTAATTGTGTTTATTGTGTTATTGTGTACTGATGTAAATTGTCTTGTAATTGTCATTGTTTTGTCAGCTGTTTGTCTATTTAGGGATTTACAATTTTATCAGTAGGGATTAGGTTAAGGGGTGTTTGTTGGGGGTTTAGTGGTTATAAAGTGGGTGTGGTCAGGTCAGGAAAGGGTAGGCAAAGAACATTAGAGAGGAGAATTTGGGGGGCTGCTATAGCTACTGACCAATTATGTTCCTAACATGATGACATCGGGGTAAAGTCAGCCAGAGTTACGCCACGATGAAACATAAGGAGCACTGGGAGAGGGTACGTTGGCACATCTCTTTCTCAAATGAGATTTTACCTTAAAAAACAAAAGACAAGAGGCGTCTGGAAAAACAGGAAACGTTTTGTTTAATTAAAGATTACGGGCAGGAGAGCAGTTAAAGCACCAGGTTCTGAGGACTGTCTCTCTTACCACATTGAAATGACCCATGTTTCATAAATTTCTCTGGGAGCAATGAACACATAAAACATTCTTTCTCTGGTGAAATATGCGAACAGTTTGATAAGGAGTTGTTGATACAATTACCAGATATGGAATGCAGGTGAGCTTGGGCCTGAACCTAGCGTGGACACTATGTGGGCCAACGAGTACATGTCCAGATGCCTGACCTGAGAGGCATGTGTTTGCTGCATGTGCTGTGTCCTGATTGGCTAAGTGTACCTAACTACATGTTGCATCTAACTTTATGGTATTTTGGGACTGCATTCATCCCTCTGGCCATTTGTACTTTATTGGGGAAAATCTCTGGGGACCACTGTAGTGTTGCTGCCTATCTGTGGGATCTGATCTAAGCTTGTGTGTTTGGCTGTCATCTCAGAGTCTGCCTGACCACATACTGATGTGGTGGGTCTAACAGAGAGTTTATGACAGGCGAATCCAACAGGGGTGATGCGACTTTGTTTGTGTATGAAAATGTATCTTTTGTGCACAAAGACATCTTGCTGTTGTGTGCATTAATTGATTTGATATATTAACATTCCCCCCTCTAGTTGAATTTTCAACTACATGAACAAACCCGTAAGCCATGACAATCACAGTGTTGGCTCTTTGTTGTTCCACCTCCCTTGCTACTTGTATCCTACCCAATTTGGGACTGCATTTTTATAGCAGGAAACCTCCAATTGTAAGAAACCACACAAAAACAGTAACATGATGAAAACAGGCAACAACGACCTGCAGAAACCGGTCAGTCACTACGAGAGCCAGGAAAACCAGTTTGTGAACCACTCCTGCTGAAGGGCACCTCCCTTCTCACACATGTCTCTCTGCAGTCGGTGCAATGCTTGAATGTCAAGTGTCAAAGTTCCATTGTCCACATCATTGCCAGACATAAAGGTACAGCAGGATGTGGCGATTTTGGCACACACCACAGCCTCCATTGTGGTCATCAAGTCCAAAACATATCAATGTTGCATCACCAGGAGGCGGTTGGCTCTTAGTTCTTCTTTGATGGCATTAAGGCTGAGCTCAGTACTGTTCATCATTTTGAGCATCTCCCACCGTGTTTTCTGAAACCAGCTGACATTTGCTTTTGTCTGCAGGGTGAAGAAGGATATAGACCCTCCCTTTGATACTTGAGCATCAGTGAAGAGTCTAAACTCCTTGGGAATGTCCTTGTACTGAGCCCAACCAAGAAAATCAGCAGCCCTTCTCCTTCAAGCCTGATGCAACAGTGTTGCTTCCTTCCTCAGCTGGTGTTGGAACAGTTCAGAGAGATCTTCTCCGGGGATGACCAGGGTTGGAGTGTGTATGGTGATGAGGGAGCAGAGGCCACACCATCAAGGGATGAGTTGGGTATAAGTGAACTCGCTGCACTGCCAGTAGATGTCCATCAGTATGGAGGTACCCCATTGCAAGTCCGGAATGTGTAGTATTGTACCACAATTCTCGTCCATGCCCGGCAGAATTGTTCCTTTGACTCTGAAATATAAGTAATAAAATGTGAGTTTCCATACAATTAGAGGTTGCCTCTTCCCGCCTATCCATGTGTACTTATTTACCTCAGTGTCCCAGATTTCCTGACACTGGGTTTCTAGACTGTCATTTAACCCCTTCCCTATGAGACCCATTTCTCTTCATGTCATCAAGATGTATGGCCCTACACTGAAGCTCCATGTCTGAGTTCCATTTGTTGTTAATGAAGTCTGCCCCAGACACAATGAGGGCAACCCTGGGCCCACCTCCAGAAGCGGGGGCAGATGTGTTTATGCACTGGTGAGGTGGTTTAGTTGCCTCCAAGAATCTCTTCTTGTGAAAATCTTGGAGTCAAACAGTGTCTTCCCCTATAAGTCCCTTCCTGAGCATTCTATCTAGCTCAGTTCAGATGATGCTAGGCTCAGTCAGAAGGTACAGTGCTGTAGGGTTGATCTCATAATGTGTCACATTTACTACTACCCTATGGGGCTATACTCTGTTAAGTTGCATTTTAGCCCTAGTTCTACACAGGTACAGAGGAAAAAGGCATTTCGCTCTCTCAGGGGCTACCTCTTGGGATAAGTACAATCTATGTACACCTACTGCATGTGGTATTAGCAAGCAGGCATAACATGACCTGGCTGATATCTTAGAGCCAACGGCAGTCACGTGCTGGTGTCACGTGTTGTGTGAAAGAATGCTGTGTAGTGCGCGTGCGATACTTGTGTTGGTTGCAGTGTAATTAAAGGTAAAATAAGTGAGATCCCTGCGTAAGTGTGACAACTCATGAATTGACTCCCTTAGATCAGACTGTTTGCTGGAAATACATGGATGCAGTAGCATCCATAACAGCCAGAGAATGTGTAAATGCAAAACTATACATAACTTAGGCATCATGGTAGTTCTTGAGGTGTTTCCGGCTGCAATGTCTTGTGGTTTTCGAGGTGAGGGAGATATTCAGTTAAAAAACAGTTTGAAAAGAATCCTTGGGGCAAGGTGTGGTACTGAATCCCATTGAGGGTATGGATGTGAAGAAAAATCCTTGGAGTGTGTTGTGGCTCTTGATCCTGCTAGGTATTCTGATGAGGCGGCTGAGAGGATGAATGTCCACTGTAGAGGAGGTACACTTAATGGCTCGACTGCAGGCCTGTTGGACTATGTTTGGTCATAATAAAAGAAAAACATTGCATATCTCTATGTTGCCAATTAATCCTTAAACATGTTTATGCTCTTCATGTATTTTGGTGTGGCACCCGTGGGGGGGGAGGTGAGACCTCAATCTAGATATCTGGTTATGGATGAAATAGGTTATTTATAAACATTTCAATTTTACATATCGTCGGGCCTCCTCCTCTCTGTGCTTAACTAAGTATACGTTTGGATGGTGTGTTTTACGTGGTTATTTTCATGTAACAGGTGTTTTTTAGTATCTTAATTAGTGTTATGCTGGCATTACCAGCCCTTTGGCACCATGGTGTGTGCACAGGGCAGTGCCAGTGGCACGAGGTGGTGTTTCTAGTCTACACATGTGGGGGGGATGCAAAACAGGAGGTGTCTTACACTGAATGTTGGTCGACGAACACAACGTGCCCTGAGGTCACATGTGCACCCCTCTGGTCTCAGTACGTGGTGCACCCCGTGATCCTCCCAAGTGGTGCCAGGTGTCCTAACTATGCTCTTTTTCTTGAGGCTTCCTTTGGGTTAGCTTTGGGCTTTTTCAATTTGTTCTTTGGCTTTTCCCTAGACCTCTGGACTTTATTGTTGTGTAATGGTGGGGTCGGAGTGAGACTCCATGGCCCCCCTGTCCCTGATTTGCAAAGTGGGTTATTGGAATCGCTGCTCCCTTCGAGCATTATGAGGCCTTGCATGTTGCCCTATTGCTAAACCTGTTGCTGGGGTGAGCTTACTCCTCCATTGAGCTCTGCTCTGGGCTGCGGTGGGTGCTTTTGACTACCTTCTCTAGCACCCCATCCCTCAGACCATATCCTTTTGGACCGACTGTTCCTGGTTGCTATTAGGAAGGCCAGATGGTAAGGAGGAGGCAAAATACGTCATCATGAGGGAAATCTGGAGCAAGGCCCGGAACTCGCTAGAGGCTTTTTTTGCCCACATTATGGTAATGGACAGAGGTGGCCGGATATCCTGGTGAAGCCTCTATCTACTAACTCAATGCCATGTGGGGCTTTGTTTGTTGGAACTCAAGCATGCGTTGTGTGCTTTATGTGGTCAAGCTACCCTGAGTGCACGGAAGGTCTAGCTCCCGACACTGGAAGACAGCTTTGTTTTGGAACAAAAATGGGGGGCCCCATTTTGCTCTGGGACGTTGGAAGCACTATTGCTTTTGGGGCTATATGACAAAGACAATTTAGGTCCCGGCTGGCATCCCAAAAATGTGAAACTTTTGACTCGGTGACAGGAATCTCTCCCACTTGCTTATGAGTTTGAAAACCTGGGATACCCGCCTCTTAAGCAGTGATTGAGGATCTGCCCTATCTTCTCATTCAGGCTGCCCTCTGCCTGGGATGTGGCTGGCTAGCCATGCCCTGGGGAACCAGCTGCGGAGTGGGCCCAGGCTCTAGTGGGCACCCTACATGATGAACTCCAGTGAGGATTCCTTATCGACAGCCACTTGGCAGCCCAGGATGGTGGACTGTAGTGAGGACACCCGGTCAAGAGCTGTGCACCTGTTCTGAATGTCCCGAGCACAGGTAAAAGGCTGAATTCCCTAATGTTATTCTTTTTTTACTGTTATTTTAAATCCTACTGCAGTGAATTTTAAGGTGTGCTGAAAATGTATGCTTTGTACTAGGGGTGCTGAGGCTTACCGTGCATTTGGGTTCTGTGTCTGCATGAAATAATTGCTTCCCCAAATGGCTACCCCCCCCTGTGGTGGATGCGGCCCTGGTCCAAGTTGGGCCTGGTTTTCTGGCTGTGGCTGTTGACACCATGCACTGGTACAAGAACCTGACCCTTGCTACAGTGGTGTGGTAGTGGACTCATTTCCATGCTTCTGAATATAAGGTGCTGCTACATTTCCCTGGGCCTGTTTTTGTGAATAGGAGCTCTGTGGGGCCTGGTTTCGGCTCATTGATGTCTACACATGGTGTGTCCTTAACTGGCATCTGTCAGCCAAATGGCCCATTCTATGGCAATAGTAGCTTTGTATGGTGTTTGTCTGCTGTCAGCCACCCTGACTTCCACTGCTGTAGCCATTTTGGAACACTCAGGGGTCTTGCAGTGGAGTTTCCTTAATGACTGGTGCCAGTTGCACGCTTCCTGCCAATGTGGCCCCCAGGAGGGCAGTCTTTCTTAGCTTATGATGAATCAACTTAGGGTTGTCCCTGTGGAACTGCTCCTGCTTCTCCATATCCTTCTCTTGTTTCTTCTTGTGGAAGTGCAGTATGTGTGCTTGTTTTTTCCACTAAGGTTTATTTTCTAATCCCACTACATTTTTCAACCTGTTTTGTATTTCAGTGGACAGCCCCTTCTTGAGGACATGATAAAAGAAACTGACTTGAGGGCCGTGTATCTGTCCACAGCTGTCCTGTCTCCTGTCCCTACCTTTCTCTCATACTGTCAAGGAAATCTATGATGGTCTCCCCAGGTTTCCATGTTTCTGCCATCAATCCACCTACGTCTGGGCAGTCAGGGAATATTTCCCTCAGGGACGTCCATATCTGGTGCCTATATGAATTAAATGCAGCCCACCATGCTCTGAGTTGTTCAGCATGACCGTTGGAATGCTAGCACTGGCACACACCTTGTTGGCCTGCTCACCATTATTGCTGCTCAGCAGAATCTTAACATCTATCGCATGAGTGATCCCAATGGTGTTTTTCTCAAAGCATGAGATCCATTTCCCAACCCCATCCAACATTGACAACAGCTTTGCTCTTAGCCCCTCCTCATCTATCTGGGCCCATGACACATAGATGGTCCCTGAAGTTCCCTTCTGTAGTAACAGGCATATTCTCGCTCTGGACATCTATCTGTTTTTCTCTCTACATTACGTTCCCAACTCCTCTGGCACTCCTGCATGTAAGGGAAGTTCCACTTGGGGCAAATATATGGGTAAACATTCCTATACATTATAAACCTGATTCAAGGACAGACAATAAAACAAACATCACAAAAAATAATGCATACCCCACTTGTGTAACAAACATCCGAACACAATATATATATATCTAGATATATGTGTATATATATATACATATATATATACATATAATCTCCAAGGAAAGAAACACCGCACTCCCGAAGAATTCACTGGCAAGTTGATTTAATGACAGGCAGCAATGATCAAGCAACATAAATCAGACTCCAGTTAAACTATCAAAATAATTACCATTCTTACTGGCATCATGAGGATTAATAGTACAATATATGTAATTATTTACATGTCACTGCATCAACGTGATTCTTGCTACCTGTTGTGTATTTCAAAATGCACACAGGATGATCAAGCTCCCAGGTGCGGGACATGAAGGTATAAATCTCAGAATGCCTCTGTGCACTGAAAAAGCAGGCAATCTACAACAGCATAGAGAGAGACTGAAAACCACTTGAAAAAGACGAGATGTTGAAATGCATTGTGGAGTCTTATTTATTTTGCCTGATCATTGCTGCCTGTTATTAAATCAACTTGCCAGTGAATTCTTCGGGAGTGCGATGTTCCTTTCCTTGGTGATGATATATTGAGGTCCGTGGTCTTCACCCTAAAACCAGCACCAGCATCCAGAGTGCTTCGCTTTTAAGACTGCATTGTTTTTTAAATATATATATATATATATATATATATATATATATATATATATATATGCTGTATCATACGATGATTATGTGTTTTTTGGGGGGTTTGTTATCACTTTTGTGTTGTTTATATGAATTGTATTACAGACCTGAAGAAGTCCAGGTTTGGTCGAAACACTTTGGCTGTCTTCGTGGTGATTGTGTCAAGTTTTTTACAAGGGAATAAATTGATGGACTGAAATTACTTATTTGAATTGGATTGAAAGATGCTTGTTCTTTTGTGTTTAACTGTGTGTGGTGCACCTCTAATTGGGTTTTATTTTATTTCATTGTGCTCATAAGATTGCACCTTCGAGGCAGGTACTGTAAGAGAGTGTATTATTGTACTTAAATGTTTAGGAATGCTGGGAGAGCTGCAATCAGTGTTTTGGCCTGCCACCATTTGTTTTTGTATGTATCGATGGGAAAATATGTACATAAGTATTACTTGACCTCTCAGGTAATGGGAACTATATACACAAAGGGTTTATCAATCCTAATCTGGTGGGGAAGGATATACATACGGGGATTCCTAGTTCTAATGAGCTCAACGTTTTTTGCAGATGCATCAATTATAAACATTTAACAAACAAATGCATGAAGGGACATAATCCTAGGAAAATGTGCAATTGTTAGTTCACAATAGCCTTCAATTTGGCAACAAAATAGCAAGCCTTACTTCAGCACCAAACAACATATTGCTCAAATCAACAATTTCTTCATGTATACATTAACCATTGACAACACCACAACATTCAACATTTAAAGCAAACATAGTCTCAATGGTCTAAGAGCATCTTAATATCAAAATGACACCATTTCAGTTGGCAGGGGATATGTTGACTAGGCCCCAAAAAATCAGGGGAATGGCCAGTAAGCAAAACCTTAGCCCTGCCCACTCAAAGTACATGTTATCCTGTGACCAAGGGAAGCTCTATGCTATGTGAAACTAGAGGAGCCTGATGGTCAATAACAGCTCGGGGGAAAAGATTGTAACAATTTATATGGAGAAAGAAAGGACTTACTTCAGTGAACATAGACATGGTGGCAAAACACAGCTATGCCTAATCTCCGGGATCTCAATCGCTCTAGTTCCCTAAAATTTGAATTCCCCCAATGTCACACCCAAGGGTCCTGCGTACATCTGTGTCATGCCCAGCAGTCCAAGCGAATAACACCTCTCACTTCTTTCAAAAGCTGCCAGTGTTAAGAAACCAGTGGCACTGAGAAAACCAGGATAGCCCAATAAGATCAAGTTGTGGGCCCTATATCACACCCGGAGCTTATGCGTACTGACTGTATGACACCAGCGTAGAACAGAGTGCTGGCCCTATGTCACACCTCGACCCTTATGCGTGCCATATATGTCATGACCAGCAGTCCAAGCAGCCAGCAACCTACAAAATGCTGTATTACACCCAGGGGTCAAGAGTACCAGTTGTGTTATGCCCAGTGGTCCTTCCTGATGCTGACAATCAAGAAAGTGACATCAGTGGAGTATGATTTTTCCTAGTTTGCGACACACCAACTGCTAGGACTAAGGCTATCATTTAGCCTCTAACCCTTGTGAGGGCGGCTTTGGGATGGATCTCCACCCAACGGATTCAGCAGAATTTTCAATCAATTGCGGCGTCTGCTCACCTTTCTTGTTTGCGCAAAGGTGAATCAGTCCATTCAGGGTCACCTCCTGTTGGTAGCAGTCAAGTTTGAAGAACCAATCAGCTCCTAGCTGGCTGGCTCAACAAATTGTTGCTCAAATGAGATTTTTACCTTTAAAAAAAGATAAGAGGCATCTGGCATAAAAGGAAATGCTTGGTTTGATTAATTAAACATTATGGTTGGGAGAGCAGTTACCGAAACGATGTCTGAGGACTGCCTCTCATAGCACACTGAAATAACCCACCTTTTGTACCTTTCTCTGGGGGCAATAAACACATAAATCATTCTTCCCCCTGATAAAATATGCGAGCAAGTAGTCGTAGATACAATTTCCAGATCAGGAATGCAGGTGGACCTGGCATGGACACTATGGGCCTCATTCCGAGGCCGGCGGGCGGCGGTCACCGCCCGCCTGGCGGGAACCGCCATATGGCCGCTCCGCGGTCGAAAGACCGCGGAGGCCATTCTGGCTTTCCCACTGGGCTGGCGGGCGACCGCCAGAAGGCCGCCCGCCAGCCCAGCGGGAAACCCCTTCCCACGAGGAAGCCGGCTCCGAATGGAGCCGGCAGAGTGTGAAGGTGCGACGGGTACAGTTGCACCCGTCGCAAATTTCAGTGTCTGCTAAGCAGACACTGAAATTCTTTGTGGGGCCCTCTTACGGGGGCCCCTGCAGTGCCCATGCCATTGGCCCCACGACATTGGCCATTGGCCCCACGACACCCCATACCGCCATCCTGTTCCTGGCGGGCGAACCGCCAGGAACAGGATGGCGGTATGGGGTGTCGGAATCCCCATGGCGGCGCAGCAAGCTGCGCCGCCATGGAGGATTCCTGAGGGCAGCGGAAAACCGGCGGGAGACCGCCGGTTTTCCCTTTCTGACCGCGGCAAAACCACTGCGGTCAGAATGCCCTTGAGAGCACCGCCAGCCTGTTGGCGGTGCTCTCGTGGTCGTTGACCCTGGCGGTCAATGACCGCCAGGGTCAGAATGACCCCCTATGTTGGCTAGCGAGTACGTGTCCAGATGTCCAGCCTGAGTGGCACATGGTCACTGAATGTGCTGTGTGTGATGTGTCCTGGTTGGCTAGGTGTACCTAACTACATGTGAATCTAACTTTAAGGTGTTTTGGGAAAGCATGTGTCACTCTTGCCATTTGTGCTTTATTCAGGACAATCTATGGGGACCATTGTAATGTTGCTGTCTATCTATGGGATCTGACATAAACTTGTGTGTCTGGCTATCAGCTAAGTGTTACTCCACTTGTGACATGTCAGTCATTAAACTTCAGGCCTGGGCTGCAGAGCTTGCCTGACCACATACTTACATACTAGAGTTGACAGAGAATTCATGACAGGGGAATCTAACAGGGGTGATGTGACTTTGTTCATGTATGTACATTTATTGTTGTGCATAAAGGTGTATTGGTGTCACATCACCAGGGTGTCTGGGGTGAAATGCATCATCCACCAGCTGAAGCATCGATGGGCTGATGTGGTGTCCCAGAGGCAGATTTGGTACACCACCTTGGATTGGAGATTGGCGGCCCCCTAAGTATGTATGTATTTACCAGTTGAATGGAGTTGTGTAACTATCACAGTTTTAAAAAATGTACATTTGTAAGGGACAGATATTTTAATGTGGTTTTTACACAAATCCCCTGTAAATCACAGAAATTGCTATTTTCCTGCACCAACGACCTGTTCAAAGTTATGTGGGTGTGTTATTTCAAGTATGCATTCTTATATTTGGAAACATGACCTGATTTCTCATACGTGTTTGTGCAGGACACAATCCAAACATTTTAAAACCCTGCACAGGTGATGTGTAAAGACAAATGTAATATTAAGTCTTCTATGATGTTAAACTTCTCATGTGTGCTTCATTGTTCAGCACATGTATGCAGTTTAACATGGCCTTGGCAATTATATTCGTTCATGAAGGTGGCTCTTACAGGACAGAGATATATACACTTTTCCAAGGCATGCACCCTTGCACCATGTTGCAAGGTAGCATGCTTTGCTTCTAGTCAGCACTCTGTGCTCGCGTGGCATGAATAGTCTGATATGGTCCTTGTGATGTCACATAAGGGGTATACCTGCCCGTTTCCATCCCAGCACTACTTTACCCTGCCTAGAGCCAATGGTTTTGCCGCCTTTTCTCATAGCGCAAGGGGCCCTTAGACGATGCTGCCCAGCAGTATACAAAACATTCACATGCCTGAGGCATGCTTCAGGCATGTGATGTGACATATGTCTGAGCATCAACATTAAGCCATCTCTGACATGTAAGGTGACTAGCTGCATCCCATATCTTTAGACAATGTATACATATGTGTGTCCAATGTGTTGAAAATACCAAAAAACTGGGATGTCACAGTACTGTGCATGGTATTTAGACAGTGTGTATTTTCACTATTTACAATGCAATGCACCAATTTTTGCCTTGCAGGTAGACCAGCACCATAAACCAGAGGGGAAATTGAGACCTTCTGGGACCCCAACAATACCACTGAGTGTAATAGCTACATGGTTGTAGCTCTCTAAGTGTTAGACCTGACAACCTTAGGGTGGTCTTTCCCTATACTTTTTGACTGTCTTGCCTAATGTTTTGCTGATGTGTTTTTGGTGGCCTTGGGATTCTGGGCACTTTACCACTGCCAACCAGTGTTAAACTGCATGTGCTCACTCCCCTAAAATATGGTAACATTGGTGTATCCACAAATGGCATATTTAATGTACTTATAGGTCCCTAATAAGGTGCACTGTATGTGCCCACCTGTAAATTAAATACCAGTGGGCTTGCAGCACTGATTACGCCATCCACCTAAGTAGCACTTCAAACCTGTCTCAGGCCTGCCACTTCAGAGCCTGTATGTATAGTTTTACTGCCTTGTCGATTTGGCATTTAAATCCCTTTGCCAAGCTTTAAGCTCTCCTTTTATTATTATACATAAGACACCCATAATGTAGGCCATAAGTAGCCCATAGGACATGCTGAGGTGTAAGTAAAAGGCAGGACAAACACTGTTCAGTTTTACATGTCCTAGTAGTTAAAAACTCCCAAAATTGTTTTTCACTACTGTGAGGCCTACCCGTCTCATAGGATAACATTGAGGTTTGCTTAATAAATGTATTAAGTGTAATTCCTGATTGATGAGGAGTAGGACTGTTGTGTTTGGTATCTATGGGCACATAATAATAAATCCTCTTTAATGTAAAGTTGGATTTATAATTACAACTTTAAAAATGCCACTTTTACAAAGTTGGCATTTTTCTGCTCTTAAACCCTGTATGCCTGCTGCCTGCCTCCAATACATATCTGGGGTTTGTGCAGTCCCTCTGGACAGTCATACACAAAGGGAGATGAGGTGTGCCATTTACATCCTGATTGCAGGCTGATGGGGCTTCCTGAGGTAGATGAGAGGGGGGAGCTGATACTTGCACCTGAGTATGGCTGTGCCTGTCCCCACACAAAGAGCCACCTACCTCCCTGTGGTATGTCTGGAGCCACAACAGGAAAGAGAAGACCTTTGTGCACTTCAAAGCCCATCTTTGAGGTCACCCCAACTTCAAAGGCACCTCTGAGTATAGGTACTGGACGTCTGACCCTAACAAATCAGTACAATCCTAGACCTGAAGATACTCTGCCAGGAAGAAGGACTGCTGTGCTGCTGAAAAGATGGCCACTCTTCTGGAACTCTGCTGGTATTTGCTGGACGCCTGCTTTGCTGTGCCTACCATGCTACTCTCCTTCCCTGGGAATTAGAAGGGCTGGACCTGCATCTCTTCATTCCCAGACCCATGTGATTCCAAGGGCTTGCTGGCTTGCCTCATGTTCTGCAGTCTCAGGGATGTCACAGACTGCCTGCATCTCTCTTATAGCACCTGGACTCTGCCACTTGTGAGTCCTGCCCTGTGGTGCCAATCAAGTCCTGGGCCCTTGGAAGTGGCTTTTTCTGTGCTGCAAGCATCGATGTCTACGGATCGCCACTGTTGTGCTACTTGGAATGGCCGCACCCCTCCATGATGCTGATGCATCGTTGATGAGGATGAGGTATTCGCATCGCTGACTGCGCAGCTCAGAATCAACACATCAGCCCCAGCACATCGCCTTCGCATCACCAGCTGTGCAGTTCGACTATAACACATCCTCTTCATCACAAAGGGTGTGATGCCACACATTGAGGACATCATATAGATGATTGCATGGTTCGACAATTACGCATCCCCTGACTGTGCGGACCTGAACTGACGCATCGGCTTCGCACCACCTCCTCAACAATCCTCCATCACTCGTACTGCTTTAGCAGGACAAGGTTGGTCCCTTTAGCCGGCCCGCACTCCTTTGTGGTCGGCCTGAACTGTGGATTTACCCCAGTCTAGCATGACCTGATATCCCCAGTTGGCCCTTTTAAGTTTCTAGGCATTAGAATTGCAGATGTTCTTTAAAAAATCATATCTCGACTTCTACTTATTTGATTTTTGTTGTTTTGTACATGTACAACAGAACTTGTATGCATGTTAAATGAACAAGGACTTGTATCAATGTGCATGTCTGGACAATTCATGCAGGGCCGCAGGAATCGTGTATCTTTGCCTGCTGTGGTTTTTATTGCTCACTTACTGGTTTGTTGCCTATGACACATGTACTATCATCTGGCACTAAGGCCCTCATTACAACCTTGGCGGTAAATGCCGCCTACCGCCGTGCTGATGGCCGCCAAGATTCAGTGAGCGCAGCGGTATACCAATACGGGTATTGTGACCCACACAGAGAAATCCGCCACTACACAGACATCCACACAAGTCTGCCAGCCCAAAGGTCAGTTATAAATTGGCAGTACCAAAACCCACTCCGTTACGCCAACAGGAATACGCCTACAGTATCAGGAACCATGAATCACTGCGGCGGTCTTTCAACCACGGTAAACCATTGGCGGTACACACCGCTTCGCTCAAAATACCCACACATTTACAAAACACCACCACATTGGACAATTCAAACTACACACACCTGACACACATACACACACCATACCCACACCCAATCCAATATAAAACACACACCCACATTACCCACAACCCTTTCTACAAAAAAAGTAGATTGTGAACAGAGAGAGAGATAAGCCAGGAGCCCCCACTCAATCTGAGCCACAGAACACCATCACCCATACACCATCCACGTACCTCACAGCACACACCACAACACATCACCCCACACATCACCCCACACATCCTCACACATATCACTCACACCACATCCATGGCACCCTAAAGACACCCCAGGTTTTCAGAGGAGGAGCTAAAGGTCATGGTGGAGGAAATCATCCGGGTAGAGCCACAGCTATTCGGATCACAGGTGCAGCAGACGTCCATTGCTAGGAAGATGGAGCTATGGCGGAGAATCGTGGACAGGATCAATGAGGTGGGACAGCACCCAAGAACAATAGATGACATCAGGAAGAGGTGGAACGACCTACGGGGGATAGTGCGTTCCGTGGTTGCTATACAGCAGGTAGCTGTACAGAGGACTGGAGGCCACCTCCTCCCCCACAACTAACAACATGGGAGGAGCAAGTCTTGGCAATAATGCTTCCTGAGGGCCTCGCAGGAGTAGCAGGAGGACTGGACACTGGTAAGTCATATCTTTACTACTATATCCCCACCCTACCTGCATGCCATCACAAACTCCTACCCCTACCCTCACCCCATCACTCCACCACCTCACATATACCCCACTATCACAACCCACCCATCCCAAAACCAAGCCTTGCATGTAACACTAATCCATGGACCCCCATCACAGACCTGCAGGGACACCCATTAGAGAGAATCACCTAGCCCACAAAATCACCACGCACACAAGGCAAATCTGACAGGGCAATCACAACCATACAGGGAAACACACCCATGCACAAGATGGCACACACAGATACAATAACACTGCATTTTCATCCCCACAGGACCCCTACTCAACATCACCAGAGAGGAGTTGCCAGCAACATCCAGTCTCCCCCAGAAGAGGCCCACAGTGATGACAGCAGCTCTGCACGCCTGGATCATGATGACCAAGCTGGCCTATCAGGGACCTCTGGAGAGTTGGTTACCCTTCCACAGTCCAAACCCACCACAGACCCTCCCCCTCAGGAAACACCAGCACAGCACCCCACCAGCAGGCCCATGCCACTGTCCCCAGGACACGTCAATCAGCAGTGTGTCCACCACTACAGGGACCCCAGGCAACCCCACAAACACAGGACCATCAGGGACCTGGGGTCAGTGACAGTGGGCACACGGTTCAGGGGGCAGAGGCACAGGACAACAGGGAAGCTGGGAGGACTGATGTGCAACAGGGGGAGGACAGGCCCAGGGAACCCACTCTCCAGGAGCCACTCCCCAACATCCTGGGAGCATACCACCATTCCCAGAAGACCATGGGCCAGATACTATACAAGTTGCAGGAGATCCAGCGGCTGCAGGACGGTCAGGGAGGACCTAAAAAACATCTACACCATCCTGGTCACCATTACAGAGTTGCTGGCTGACATGGGCAACACCATGAGGGAGGCAGAGGCACAACAAAGGGCCCATGACACTAGCCACACCGAAGAACAGCCCTCCACCTCCATCGGCACCAGTGGACAAGAGGCCCTGCCACAGGACCAACAGGCCACCAGCACCCCACCCCCTGCAGAAGGAGAACCACCCTGCAAATGGTCCCTGTGATCCAGGCAGAAGCCAGAGAACATTGCCAAGACCCCCACCAGGAAATAAGACCCTCCTGATTGTCACCATTCTGTCTCACTCTGTCACCCTGTCCACCTTGAACTGCCATTGCTCCCCTTCCTATGCCCCATTGGACAATGCACCTGTGATACCAAGAGACTGGATCCTACCCTGGACTTTCCTTCACCATCAGCCCAGCCCATTGCACATCCCCCTCTATTTATTAGCACTTAAATAAACACCCTTGGAACAAATATAATTCTGGAGTCTGTCAATTGATTGAAATATGTATTAGCACAACATTCTGAAAACATTGCAAATCTTAGGTACACTAATTTATACATTGGTATGACCTGTAGTGGGCAGCAGTAAACATACCAGGAGCCAGAGTGGGCCACAGAGATCTGAAATTAGAGATGCCAAAGGGTACAGTAAGTGGACATAGACATAGGGAAATCAGGCTGCCATGTACAATGTCCAACAGAAAACTGAAAAGTAAAGTGAAGTTACAGTGTCTACCTGTGTGTCACTGGAAGTGCTGCTGGATGATATTACTTCTATTGTCCACATCTTCTTTCTCTGCCTCCACTTTCTCACTGTTCACAGGCTCCACCGCTGCCACAAGACCATCCCCAGGCTCATCCTCCTGCAGAAAAGGCACCTGGCGTCTCAGGACCAGGTTGTGCAACATGCTACATGCAACAATGATCTGGTACACCTTCTTGGGTGAATAGTACAGGGATCCACCTGTCAGATGGAGGCACCGGAACCTGGCCTTCAGGAGTCCGAAGGTCCTCTCAATTATCCTCCTAGTTCGCCCATGTGCTTCATTGTAATGTTCCTCTGCCCTTGTCCTGGCATTCCTCACTGTGGTCAGTAGCCATAAGAGGTTGGGGTAACAAGAGTCACCTGCAAATATTGAGGGACAACTGTCAGACACACACTAACCCTTAGGGACAACTCCATACCCACACACCAACATATACTGGGTGGGGACCTTGGGCTCACCTATTAGTCACACCCGATGCCTCTGGAGTTGGCCCATTGCATATGGGATGCTGCTATTCCTCAAGATAAAGGCATCATGCACAGAGCCAGGATACTTGACATTCACATGGGAGATGTACTGGTCCGCCAAACACACCATCTGTACATTCATAGAGTGATAGCTTTTTCAATTCCTGAACACTTGTTCATTTCTCCGGGGGGGGGGGGAGACAAATGCTGCATGTGTACCATCTATGGCACCAATGATGTTGGGGATATGTCCCAGGGCATAAAAGTCAGCTTTCACTGTGGCCAGATCCTTCACATCGGGGAATACAATGTAGCTGCATATGTGTTTAAGCAGGGCTGACAACACTCTGGTCAACACGTTTGAGAACATAGGCTGAGACATCCCTGATGCCATGGCCACTGTTGTTTGGAAGGAACAACTTGCCAGGAAATGGAGCACTGACAGGACCTGCACTAGAGTGAGGATACCTCTGGAATGGTGGATAGCTGACATCAGGTCTGGCTCCAATTGGGCACACAGTTCTTGGATTGTGGCCCGATCAAGTCTGTAGGTTTGGATAATGTGTCTGTCCTCCATTGTCGCAAGGTCTACCAGGGGTCTGTACACAGGAGGATGTCTCCATCTCATATTCATCCTCAGCGGTTGAAGCCTATGGAGGAAAACGGTGAGCAGATGGTCATCATCTCACATCTAGTGCAATAATGATGCCTTTCTTCCCTTACAGAACCAGAATGTGAATCTGAGAGTCAGTTGGTGTGCCAATGTCTGCTGTGCCGCAGTTAGGTGCCATGGCCTGTGCCCCCCTGAAATGGCGGCTGCCTGACCTGTGAGGAGGGACAAGTGGAAAAGAGGCAATTTCACTGGCTTTGTGCGCCGTTGCGGTAGGCAATCGATGATTGCCGCGCACCTTTGCATTGGTTATCATTGGGCCCTATGGGTTCCAGGAGCCAATGGCGATGTACGCCGGTGGTGACGGTACGCACCGCCGTGGACGTGACCACCATTTGCTATCTCTTCACTCACTTGCTACCTGACCTTCAACAGGAGAGGACCTACACTGCAAGTGCTGCTGTGACCTGTGTCTGGAAGTGACAATGGCTCATGTGTCTGGGGAAAGGGCCCCTACCTTCACTGCGGAGGAGTTGGAGAGACTGGTGGATGGGGTCCTACCCCAGTACACATTACTCTACGGTCCTCCAGACAAACAGGTGAGTACACTGTGAGCATGATGCATGGGCCATGAATGTATGGAGTGCTGTCTATGTAAGCCACATGTAGTGGGGGGCTAAGGCGTCCTGGGCAGACTGCTGCATGTATAGTGGTCAATGTATGTGCGTCAGGGGATGGGAGGGATATGGTGGGCCATGAGTGTGACGGTCCGGACGGTTAACTAATTCCCTTTTCTGCTGTCTTTTTCCTGCAGGTCAGCGCCCATCAGAAAAAGGCTATTTGGTGTGCCATTGCCAAGGAGGTGCGTACCCTGGAGGTCTTTGACAGGCGCAGCACCCACTGCTGCAAACGGTGGGAGGACCTGTGCCGCTGGGCAAGGAAGATGGCAGAGGCCCAGCTGGGGCTGGCCTCCCAACGAGGAAGGGGTGCCCGTCGTACCCTGACCCACCTGATGTTCCGCATCTTGGCGGTGGCCTATCCAGAGTTGGATGAGCGATTGAGGGCATTACAGCAGCCACAAGAGGGTGAGTACAAAATCTGATTCAGTACTTTTACCTGGGTGGGGATGTGGACTGTGTGTGCCCCTCGGCAAAAGCGAACATGGCAGGGTAGGTCCCTTGTTGGGCAGGCTCTGAAGCACTCCAAACCCAATAGTGTCAGTAGGCATCTACTACTGGTCAGGGCTCTGTTTGTTTCAGGTGTGCAGCTGATGGCATTAGGCATTGTACCCCATGGGCTGGTGACTGGCATTGTAACTGGTAGTGCATGGAATAGTGCATAGGACTGTTCCCTGTGAGTTGTGTACGCCGTCAGTAGTGTTGTTGCTGGCATTGACCAAGTGTATCCTCTATCTCTTCCCCCTCCTTTTTGTTTTTGTCACCCTGTCCTTGTGCGCATTAGCATCATCTGGCGGAGGAGCAGAGACACCGGTGACGGAGGGAGCTGCATCCCACATGGCCCATGAGGCCGAATCCACCGACATTGAGGGCACCAGTGGGGCGGAGGGCGAGGGGAGCACCATGACGGGGACAGGAGGGGACCCCACAGACAGCGACTCCTCCTCTGATGGAAGCTCCCTGGCGGTGGCGGACACCTCTGTGCCCACCCCAACAACAGGTACAGCTGTCAACCCCCCTACCAGCACTGCCCTCCCAGCAGCACCTCAGCATGTTTCCCATGCCCGCTCACATTGGAGGGTGGGCATCTCCTTCGCCCCAGGCACCTCAGGCCCTGCCTCAGTCAGCCCTGCTGCCCTCCGTGAGGAAGATATTGACCTCCTGAGATCCCTCACTGTCACAGTCAACCATTCTGAATGCTATCCAGGGTGTCGAGAGGTATTTGCAACAAACAAAGGCATACCTGGACGGTATTCACTCTGGCGTGGTGGCCCAACAGAGAGCATTATAGGCTCTTGCCTCCGCACTGATGGCAGCCATTGTACCTGTCTCCAGCTTCCCCCCTCCACCTTCCTCTACCCAGTCCCAGTCCCAATCCCCTCAACCCCAACCTATCCCAAGCACACCTTCAGACCAGCATTCACCCAAATCAACACACAAAAGTGGCTCAGGCAAACACAAGCACCACACTTCATCTCACAGGCACTCACACAAGCACCATCCCCATGCAGACACACCAACATCCACTGCCTCCACTGTGTTCCTGTCCTCCTCCTCGTCCACCTCCCTCCCAGTAGTCTCTCCACTCACACCGGCATGCTCTACATCCTCACCCACTACCTCCATCACCAGCACACCCATTACTACACACCCCTCACTGGCAGACACCACCCCCACATCCATGCACCCTTCTCCTGTGTCCTCTCCCAGTGTGTCTGTGACCCCTCCTCCCAAAGTACACAAACGCAAGCACCCACCCACCCAACAGCCATCCACCTCACAACAACTTCCAGCCCATGCACCTGCACCCAAACTCAGCAGACAGACACCTCCTACACTCCCAGACCTTCTCCCTCTTCCCGCGCCATTGTCCCTAAGAAGATTTCCGTGCAAACATTGACCTCTTCCCTACCCCTCCCCCCCCGCCCTTCCCCTCGGGCCAGGGTGGCCAAAACCCAGCCCAGCATTCAGCCACGTCAGCTGTGGTTCCTGCAACTGTCAGAGGATAAAAGGGAGCATGCGTCCGCCCAGCCAGTGTGCCACCAACCCCTGCCAAGGCAAAATCCATTCCGCAACCTGGATAGGTGAAGAAGAGGACAGCATCTAGCAAGGGAAAGGAGCCACAACCACCCAGCAAGGCTACCTCAAAGACCCCAGCTGCCAGACCGAAGGTGACACCATCATCTGCCAAGGTGAGGAAGGGGCACAAAACACCAGGCAAGGCACTTGAGCCGTCCGAGCCTGCAGGTGAAGCACAAGTCCCGCCGCAAGGCCCGCCTCCTGCACCGCTGACAGTAGCACCACTGCCAGCAGCATCAGCCCCATTGGGAAGCCTCCCTCCACCACTGGCAACACCTCCTGCGGCACCGGCACTAGCACCACAGTGCAGACGTAGCCACCACCGGATGGACTCTAGCCCTGTCTCCAAGGACTATCATGCATCCTGGTCACTGCAAATCTTGTGGCTCAGACACCCAGTTGAGGGACTCTGAACTGCCACACCCCAAGTGTTGCATCACTGGGTACCAAGCCCCCTCTAGAACCAGTGGAGAAAGGCATCCACTCAACCTATCCTTGGCAGGATGAAGCACACTGGGCACCAAGCCCCCTCCAGAACCAGTGGAGAAAGGCATAGACTCACCCTATTCCCGGCAGGATGAAGCACACTGGGCACAAAGCCCCCCAGAAACAGTGGAGAAAGGCATCCACTCACCCTATCCTTGGCACGATGAAGCACACTGGGCAACAAGCCCCATCCAGGACCTGTGGAGAAAGGCATCCACTTGAGAGACTGTGGCTTTGCACTCCCCAGGATCAGGCAGTGGGCAAACCACCCACTCGAGAGACTTGAGAGACTGTGGCTTTGCACTCCCTAGGACCAGGCAGTGGGCAAACCACCCACTGGGAGGCTTGAGAGACTGTGGCTTTGCACTACCCAAGACCAGGCAGTGGGCAAACCACCCACTTGGGAAACTTGAGAGTCTGTGGCTTTGCACTCCCCAGGACATCACTTTGGGCATGGAGCCCCCTCCAGGTGCAGTGGTGTTGTCCCATTTTCTGGCTGAGGTTCCCCCCATTCCCTGTCCCCCTGAGGTGCCTGTGTGTTTTCGACCTGATGCCCCTGCAATGTTCTCTCCGTATTGAGGCAGGAGTCAAGTGTTGGCTTGGCCTATGAGTTTTGGCCCAGTGGCCCAGGGACATTTTGAATGGACAATGTACAGCCTCATGTACAGATTGTATATATTGTAAATACTGTTTTTGATTTTGTAACATATATCTGACTATTTCTAATATGACACTCATTTGACGCAATTCCTTTGGTCCTTGCGTTCTTCCAGAGGGTTACGGGTGTATATGTTATGTTGTTGCATGTGTTTGTGTGTATGGTGTTGGGGGTGAGGGTGGGGTTGGGGTTGTTGTATGTTGCGTGCGTATGTCACTCTCTTTCCCCCCTCCCTCCCCTGTGTGCTAGGTGCAGTACTCACTGTGGTCGTCGCTGCCACCGTTCGAACTCCTGGTAGATGAGAAGATACACCAGCATGGGTAACACCTGTAGTTCGGGCTCCATGGCATCCTAGTTCTCCGTTGAGTGTCGAGAGGTGAGTGGTTTCCCTTCCAAGTACTGTTTCTGCCGTGCTTTTGATGGCGTTGGTACCGCCCCGGAAAAGCTGGCTGATGGACGGGTTGTAATGCGGTGGGTGGTACATTGACTTCCACCTGTCTGTTTGCGGTTACCTCCGCAGTGTTTGTTTCTACCGCCGTGGCGGTCGGAGTGTTAAAGTGGCTGTCTGTGTTGGCAGTTTCCGTTGTGGTCGTGTTTCCATTTTTTTTTACCACCCGCCTGTTGGCGGCATTACCGCCGCTTTAAAACCGACCACCAGGGTTGTAATGAGGGCCTAAATCTGAAGATGTTCCAAAAAGCAAAATGTGGCATCCAACACATGGCACAAACATTACAAACAATAATGAGACAAATGTTGAAGGAAAGTGGAATAAGCTAGGTTTAGCTTATCTTGATGCTGTATGTTTGGCTACGCCCATTACTGAGTATGACACTGCTGCTGATGACGTGGAACACATTACCCAGACACCATTACTGAGTGTAAACATTACTGTCTCCTGTAATCTGAGTAAGTGTGTGTCCAAATGGCAGATTTATTGCTTCATTTTGCACCATACTATGCTCATATATCCTGCATATGTTGAACCTATCCTGCAACATATGATCATTGTGAAAGACTATAGGCATGGTCAGACATTCATACTGATCCACACTTAAGAGGGTTTGTGGCCCATACCTGTTCCTGTAGCTAGGTTTGTATTCAAAAGTCCAAAATGTGCAAACTTGTATGACCGTGTCAGCAGGCTAGCCATCACAAACAAACCATTCTTCCTATGATAGGAGCTGCTAATGTAGTTGCGATAGTGCAAACTTTTTCTAAAAATTGGTTTGTTAGTACATTGTCAGTAGTATTTTTGTTTCATCATTTGCAAACCTTAACCTGAGGTATGGCTGCTGTAATCCGGCCTCAGGCATACTTGAGCATCGCTCAGAGTAGTCCATGTCATCCATGGGTGAAATTAAGAGACAGAAAAACATTTACACAGATGTCATGGAGGCTGTAGGAATGTAAGCTTGTACCTATATAAAACCGTGGTGTTGGACACATCGTTTCCACACTGCGTGACTGATGCACACTGTGAGTATAGATGTCCACATGGAAGGGTAAATACATGTGGCTTGGTAGGTTGTGACAGGAATCCTACCTTAATGTAAATATAATTGATTGGAGCACATCAGACACATATCACTAGTCTGCACATGGAATTGAATTGAAATGACTAACTAATGGTCTCATAGACTTTTTGTCCCATTTCTGGGAGACATTCATAGGATGTCAGATAATTAGTCACTTTGCAGCAATGTGTACAAGTCCACATGCAAGGATGCACTGTGTCAGCTGGTGTCAAAGCCCAGCTCACCTGAGTTCTTGTTCAGTTCTGATGGAGGTTGAAGACAATCCGACCCCACCCTGAAACTGCTTGTTCCAGCACACTAGTTTTTAACACAGTGCACTAAGAACAGAAGCTCAAGGGAAGGGGGGAAGTGGATAAGATAAAAATAAAAAGAGACAACACTGTTCTTGCGTTTCCACTGTTGAAGCGCTGCACAAATCTGCGGCCCTTTCTGACTTCTGTAGAAACTGGTGCCTAATGAAACATAAACAAAGAACAGATAAGTGCAACCTATTCCTAAATGGGTTCCTGACTATCCCTTTATTTATTAGAAATTCTCTTCTAAAAGTACCTCTTGGATCCTGGTCTCTAGTTTCCAGGTTTGGAATGTGTTACTGCTCTGGGATGTGCTTTCTATTACTGTAAAGCTTCTAAAACATTAAACAAATACCGTTATCAGAATTACCAATATCAAACCTTCATCTTAATATAACTAAAGCCTAAATTCCCAATAGCAGACTCACTTTTCCCATATTTTCAGAATCTTTTAGAAAACAAATACTGTACTTTTACATCAAAATACAGCATGTAATTTGTGCAAGTCCTTGATTTACTGTTTGCCTTGCTGTCAATGGTTTCCACTGTTCGACTCTTAAAAGTTCCATAAAAAAATCACAATGTTCGTGGAAGGCATCCTGCCTCAAATTGTCTATGCACGAATCCAGAAATTGTAGTCAAAGTTCTTTCAGGTAATAAAAAGTTTTGCACTTACTTGTTGCTGGCAAGAGATACTGATCAGTCTAACCTTGTCTTCTTTCTCTTTTGCAGGTTGTTTGTAGGAGAGAGGCAGAGGCAAGGAGGAACCGGAAACCGGAAGAAGGAAGAGCCAGCAGCTGCGCCCATTGAAGCCAATGAAAGTCTGTAGAGAGCAGGAGTGCCAGCGCCGAGGGATCTGTTCTCAGGTAAGCGGGAGGTAGACGAGCACAAGCACTGGGTGAGGCTCGGGGGCTGCCTTTTATAGACAGGGCTGGGTGTGGTTCGAAGAGCTGGGTGTGGTTTGAAGGGCTGGGTGTGGTCCTCACATGCTGCACATGTTCTTGAAAGGTGATCAGAGCTGGGTGTGGTTTAAAGAGCTGGGTGTGGTCCTCACATGCTGCACATGTTCTTGAAAGGTGTGCAGAGTTTCAGTTATTATGCAAATGAGTTGAATTAACACATGGCCTAGGGAGGAGTGTTTTAAAGAAGCCTTGGTAAAAGCAAGGCCCAATGTGTAAACAAAACGGCACATTAAACAACATACACAGAAGCCTAGGGGGGGGGAGGTGAGATAACAAGAAAGGCTTTCAATAGTAAGTTTAAAAGGGAGCTATTACAGAACCCACTAGTGCAGTGAGAGGGGACATGCTCTTTGCTGTGCACAAACCCTAACAGTTGCCCCCCTCAAAGGCCCTCCTACAGGACGGGGTTTTCCTGGATTTTTTTAAATAAAACCGTCTAATCAGCTGTGGGGCATGTACATATGATGCTGGTTCCCATGAATTCTCAGATTCATCATATCCTTTCCATTCTACTAAATAAAACAGACGTCCACTAATTCTTTTTGAGTCTTTTATGCTTTTCACTTCATATTCTAGATTTCCCTTAATTGGTATGGGTGGAGGTGGTGGTTCAGGTCGGGTTTTTGGGTTGTACGGCTTAAGCAAGGACACATGGAATGTAGTATGTACTGGATATTCTTTTGGTAAATCTAATTTTACTGTTACCGGGTTTACTATGGCAGTTATACTAAAGGGTCCAATGAAACGTGGTTGCAGCTTTCGGGATCCCTCTATGTTTAGGTTCTTTGTGGAGAGCCATACCTTGTCACCAATTTTATACATTGGGGCCTCAGATCTGTGTTTGTCTGCTTGTCTTTTCATGCTTTCCTTGTACTTTAATAAATGTTTCCTGGCTTTGTCTTGTATGTCACCTAACCTCGTTAGTCTATCCGTTACTGTAGGCAACAGGGAATCTTCTAACAAAATGGGTATAGATCTTGGATGATACCCCTGCAAGAAATAGAATGGTGAGCAAAGTAGAGCTGAATGCTCAGTATTATTATAAACAAACTCCTCTACAGGGAGAGCTTCCAACCATTCACTAGAATAATCAGCCAATAAACAACGTAGCGTTTGAAGTAAGGTTTGGTTCAGTCGTTCAGTCTGTCCATCTGTCTCTGGGTGGAAAGCAGTGGATAATGCCACATCTATTTTCAGTTTTTCACATAATTTGTTCCAAAATCTAGAGTTGAACTGGCTCCCTCGGTCTGACACCACTTTGCTTGGCAAACCATGTAAACGCACAATTTCCCTTATAAAAATATCGGCAAATTCTGCCGCTGTGGGTAATTTCCGTAATGGTACAAAATGTGCCATTTTAGATAAAAAATCCACTATAACCAACACTGTTGTGAAGGATTTTACAGGTGGTAAACCTACAATAAAGTCTACGCTCACAGTGTGCCAAGGTTGCTTGGGTGTTGGCATTGGTATTAACAAGCCGTTAGGGGCCTTATGAGAAGATTTATGTCTTGCACAAATTGGACAGGTAGTGACAAATTGCTTAATGTCCTTTCTTATAGTGTCCCACCAAAAGTGTTTTTGCACATTTTCCAGGGTTTTTACCCAACCAGGATGACCTGCCAACGGTGAGGCGTGATGCCAAATTATCACCTGTGTTTGTAATTCAGAGGTGGGCACTAACAGCATGTTGTCGTGATACAATAAACCTCATTGTATTGTGTTATGGGAATCCTTTAACCAATCCTGAGGTGCTATTTGCATGTGTGCATTATATAGATCTGTGATGAAATCCTTCTGTTGTACTGGTGCCAAAAACCTTTGGGGAGGAATAATGGGTTCTCCTATTTTATCTTGTTTCATGTCTGAGGTATGTCCGTATCTAGATAACACATCAGATTGAATTTGTTGTGCACCTGGTCTATAGGTTATAACAAAGTCAAATGTGCTAAAAAAAATTAACCAGCGCATCTGGCGTGGTGTTAGTGCTTTAAGTGATCCAAAAAACTGTAGGTTCTTATGGTCAGAAAAGATTGTAACTGGGTACTTGGCTCCCATTAAATGATGCCTCCATTCTGAAAAGGCTACTTTGATAGCTAGTAGTTCCCTTTCAGCCACAGTGTAATTTTGTTCAGCTGGTAATAACTTTTTGGAATAGAAGGCTATAGGATGTAACTGGCCATCTACTGCATCTCGTTGAGAGAGAACTCCTCCTAAAGCTACTTGTGAAGCATCCGCTTCAACAAAAAAGGGCAAGTCAGGATCAGGATGTTTCAGAATTGGGGCTGAAGTGAACTTTTGTTTTAGGAGTTGAAAGGCGTGTGCCACCTCATCAGTCCAAAGAAATCGTTGCCCTTTCAGCAACAAGGTAGTTATTGGGGCCGCAATGTCTGCAAAATGTGCAATAAACCTCCTATAAAAATTGGCGAAACCCAGAAATTTCTGAATATCTTTTACAGAGGATGGTTCTGGCCAATCAGCAATAGCACAGATTTTCTTTACATCCATAGTTATTCCTTGAGGTGACAGGCAGTATCCTAAAAAGTCCACCTTGCTGAGATTAAAAGTACACTTTTCTAACTTAGCAAAAAGATGATTTTCTTTTAACTTTGATAATACTGCACGAACATGTTGGGTATGTTCTTCTGAGTTCTTAGAGTAAATGAGGATGTCGTCTATGTATACTATGACACAAACGTCCAGGAATTCGTGTAGGACCTCATTTATAAAGAACTGAAAGGCCGCAGGGGCATTACATAACCCAAAGGGCATTACTGTGTACTCAAAAAAAACCAAACTTTGTCTTGAAAGCTGTCTTCCACTCATCCCCCTCTTTTACTCGGACCAGGTGGTAAGCTCCCCGCAGATCTAGTTTAGTGTATACAGTAGAATGTCTTAATTGATCCAACAACACAGGTATTAGAGGAAGAGGATATTTATTCTTTATTGTAGCCTTATTTAGTCCTCTATAATCGATACAAGCGCGCAGGGATTTATCCGGCTTCGGGATAAAAAAGAGTGGAGATGATACCGGAGATGTGGAATGACGGATGAACCCAGACTGTAGTAGGTCATCTAGGTAGGTTCTTAAGTATTTGGTTTCTTCGTCAGTCAAAGCATATACTCTGTTATTAGGTAAAGGGGCCCCTGGGATAAGATCTATACGACAGTCATAAGACCGATGTGGGGGCAGCACACTAGCCTTTACTGGATCAAAGACGTCTTTAAAGTCAGAATATTCAGGAGGGAGACTTGGTTCATCTTGTGTAACACTAGCACAGTGTAATACTGTGCTCTGTTCTGTACCTGCTTCTTGATAGCAATTGGTTCTACAGAAAGAGGAATCCAAAGTAACAGTTCTATTCACCCAGTCAATTTTTGGGTTATGAGTAGTTAACCAGGGTACCCCGAGAATCAAACCAAAATTAGGAGTATCTATCAGATCAAAGCTAATCACCTCTGTGTGCCCGTTCTGACAGACCATAACAAGTGGACTTGTTTGTTTTATGATTAATCCAGAGGTCAATTCTGACCCATCCACTGCACATACTGCTTCTGGACAAGGCTTTAGGCACATAGGAAGTCCTAAGTTTTCAGCTAACTTATTATCCACAAAATTTCCTGTCGCGCCTGAGCCCAGTAGGACAGGGAGAGAATGCCTCACTTGGGTAGTAACAATTAAAACTACCTGAATTATGAAATGTCTAGGTATGTGCGGTACCATGAAGGCTGCAGCATTAGAGATTTGATTAAGATGTTTTCTCGAACAAGTAACCTCTCCCCTTGTCGAGCTTAATCGTTTCCCGATTCAGTTGAGGAGGTGGAGGAAACAGCACCCTTTCGTGGAGTTTTAGGCTTTACTGGACATTCTCTGGCAAAGTGACCTGCCCTGCCACAATATAAACATAATTGAAGTTTTCTCCTTCTTTCTTTTTCCTCTGATGTGAGTGGACCTCTGAGTGTCCCTATTTGCATAGGCTCATGTTCAGGGAGTTTTTTATCTGTGTCTTTCTTCTCGTGTTTAATAAAAGTTAACCGTGATTCCAGTTTGTATTTATCTCCCTTTCTTTCTCCTAGTCTATGTTCTAATTTCACAACTAAATCTACAAAGTCCGAATAGTCTTCTGGCAAATCAACGATATGAGCCAGCGCGTCTTTTAACTCGTCTCTTAAACCTTTATAAAAAAGGGACAGACGCTTTTCTTCTGGCCACTGTGTCTCGGTGAGTAAACGATTAAAACTAGTGAGATAGGTCAATAAATCCTTGTTATCTTGTTTAAGATTTAAAAGCTCATTATCACTTGCCTGCATGAAAGTGTGTTTTGCAAAAAGGCTGGTCATGGTACGTTTAAATTGATTCCAATTATGGAGGATGGGATCATCTCTATCCACGAAAGGAATTGACCAATTGGCTGCTGTGCCACCCAAATAAGACAAGACGAATGCCACTTTCGTAGCATCAGTAGGGAACTGTTGTGGCTTACAAACGAAGTGTAATTGACATTGATTGATAAAAACATGGAATTTGTTACTATCTCCATGAAAACGTTCAGGTGCTGCTAAGGGCACAGCATTAGGAACATTAACAGTAACCTCAACTGGGGAGGCAAAGTTGTATGTTTTGATGGCGCCCCTGTCTCTGAGGAGGTTTTAAACAAAGGCGTAAAAGCTGTGTTCCACTGAGATCCCCTAAATTTATACCTGCTTAAATCCTGTTTTAAAGAGGTATTCTCCATCTTTAATCTCTCTATTTCCTCTTGCATATGTTGCAAGATGCCAGACACTGATTCATTATGAGCCAAGTCCTCATTTAGGGCCTGCGCCATATCCGTGACGTCAATGCCCTCTATTTCTTCCCCGGTATTCATCGTCCACCAGAACTGAAATTTTTTAAGGCTTGTGCTTCTGTCAAAGCCCAGCTCACCTGAGTTCTTGTTCAGTTCTGATGGAGGTTGAAGACAATCCGACCCCACCCTGAAACTGCTTGTTCCAGCACACTAGTTTTTAACACAGTGCACTAAGAACAGAAGCTCAAGGGAAGGGGGGAAGTGGATAAAATAAAAATAAAAAGAGACAACACTGTTCTTGCGTTTCCACTGTTGAAGCGCTGCACAAATCTGCGGCCCTTTCTGACTTCTGTAGAAACTGGTGCCTAATGAAACATAAACAAAGAACAGATAAGTGCAACCTATTCCTAAATGGGTTCCTGACTATCCCTTTATTTATTAGAAATTCTCTTCTAAAAGTACCTCTTGGATCCTGGTCTCTAGTTTCCAGGTTTGGAATGTGTTACTGCTCTGGGATGTGCTTTCTATTACTGTAAAGCTTCTAAAACATTAAACAAATACCGTTATCAGAATTACCAATATCAAACCTTCATCTTAATATAACTAAAGCCTAAATTCCCAATAGCAGACTCACTTTTCCCATATTTTCAGAATCTTTTAGAAAACAAATACTGTACTTTTACATCAAAATACAGCATGTAATTTGTGCAAGTCCTTGATTTACTGTTTGCCTTGCTGTCAATGGTTTCCACTGTTCGACTCTTAAAAGTTCCATAAAAAAATCACAATGTTCGTGGAAGGCATCCTGCCTCAAATTGTCTATGCACGAATCCAGAAATTGTAGTCAAAGTTCTTTCAGGTAATAAAAAGTTTTGCACTTACTTGATGCTGGCAAGAGATACTGATCAGTCTAACCTTGTCTTCTTTCTCTTTTGCAGGTTGTTTGTAGGAGAGAGACAGAGGTAAGGAGGAACCGGAAACCGGAAGAAGGAAGAGCCAGCAGCTGCGCCCATTGAAGCCAATGAAAGTCTGTAGAGAGCAGGAGTGCCAGCGCCGAGGGATCTGTTCTCAGGTAAGCGGGAGGTAGACGAGCACAAGCACTGGGTGAGGCTCGGGGGCTGCCTTTTATAGACAGGGCTGGGTGTGGTTCGAAGAGCTGGGTGTGGTTTGAAGGGCTGGGTGTGGTCCTCACATGCTGCACATGTTCTTGAAAGGTGATCAGAGCTGGGTGTGGTTTAAAGAGCTGGGTGTGGTCCTCACATGCTGCACATGTTCTTGAAAGGTGTGCAGAGTTTCAGTTATTATGCAAATGAGTTGAATTAACACATGGCCTAGGGAGGAGTGTTTTAAAGAAGCCTTGGTAAAAGCAAGGCCCAATGTGTAAACAAAACGGCACATTAAACAACATACACAGAAGCCTAGGGGGGGAAGGTGAGATAACAAGAAAGGCTTTCAATAGTAAGTTTAAAAGGGAGCTATTACAGAACCCACTAGTGCAGTGAGAGGGGACATGCTCTTTGCTGTGCACAAACCCTAACAGCTGGATGCAACTCATTACACTTCTCACTTACTGGTGGGGTAAACTATAGTGGCCAGTACCAATGCTGTCACCCCTGACTCAAGGAGCAAAGTTCCCTTCATCATAAACCACAAATTACTTGTACAAATGAGAATTTCATCATGCATGAACACACACCTGACATGCACTGCCTAAATCATATTGAGTAGCAGCCTTGGGAAAATGTGTGTACAGGCCTTTGTATTTGTTAAGGACACCATGGGGTTGCTACATCTTTATACTAGAAGCTATATGTTAGATTTCCACAGAATGTGCCTGAGTCTATATTGATGAAGTGGACAATAGATATGTCCTACAGGATGTAGCTACCCACCCTCATCTATGTTTTGACTGCCTGATACTGAGTCTATTAAGACAACAATCTTTGTTGCCTTGTGTATTTCCAATGAGTAATACAATGCACAGGCACACTAACTGACTTGCTTAACTCAACTCATGTCACATATGTAAATGAGCAAATGACAATCCAAGTTGCATGATGCAACACCAAAGTATCTGTATCTGAACCATGTGCCTTGTTCCATATGGACACATTATCATTCGTGTGACTCAGTGTCAGAAATAAGTACATTTGTGACTAAATTTCATAATTGTATTCCTACATTATTACATAGATGTATTTTTACAGAAAGTATATTGTTCATATTGGTTTCTCAATACTTGGTCCTGAGCTGGCCTGCCACATGTTATAGTATGACGATGTAAGCCTATTATTGCAGACATCACGTACATTTCCAGCTTTAGCTGATATGTTATTCCTTTACTTCCCTAGACAACATGACAGATGAAGAGGCCAAACAATAGAACATCTGTTTGGAGTGCTACCGCCACATCCATCATGTTGCCAAGGCCTACAAAAAGATAGGGGATCTTGTATGAACAAGGCAGGGCTGCAGAAACCTGGAATGCAGGCAGGGGAAACACCGAGGACAGTTAATTGTCAACAAACAACAGGAGAGTGCCCAACAGCAGCTGCATGTTCCTCAGGCCAAACCCCACCCAGACGGGCAAGTGACTCCGTTCCCTCCTTGGCCATCCCATTATGACCTCAATACCCTCCCCCTCTGTTTCCTTCAATGAAAGGGGGAGTCCATTTAGATCTTAAAACAGACACAGTTTTTATTAACTTCATAAATGCAAACTCACAAATGCAAATATGCAATCAATCAAATTATACAAGTTCAATGCCATGTCAGGTCTCTACCCCTTCAGCTCCTGTGTTGTTGTTAACCACTGATCCCCAATGTTCTTGCACAGCCTATTCCCACAAGGTCCTCTTAGACAGCGTTCGAGTGGCTAGGCTTCCAACAGCACTCCTTTACCCCGTGCTTTGATTCGGTCAGCTGCATTGTCCACTGTGGCATAAGACACCGAGCACCTGCCTGGGTCCAGTCCGTCATTCACCGACTCTCCAGGGGCGTAAAACAGGTGAAGAATAACCCTGACTTTCCTAACTTTTTTATACTACCCCCAGTGGGAAAACTACAAGGTTCTCACAGGTGGGGGAGCGGGTTACAAATGGGCCTGCCACACCTTCCTAGTGCCAACTCCTTTGCCACCTTCTCCCTAGCTATGTCCTGGTTCTCCCTGAAGGATTTCAAATTTCTGCACATGCGGTGTCTAAGTGGACCATTGTAAGGGATGCTAAACACCGCTGTGAAACCTTCCACCAGTAATTGACCGTCTGTCTCTTTGGGGTAACTCCTGAACAAATATAAAAGTTGATGTACCTGGATGGGGTTGAGTGATGACATGGGGCTCTCCTGGGCCCCCTTTCTCTGGTACTCCACCCCTGGCATATTATTTCTTGTTGCCAATGTCCTTCACTTCACCTGCCCCTTTTGTTCTGCATTCGACTGCTGGGTGATTACCTTTTGCAGTTGCTGCAGTTGTGCTTGAATTTACATGCTTGCCCCCACTTGCATTCATTTTTGTCAAACTTTCAGCAGGTGTTTGAACAGGGTCCATTTTGCTTGGTCCCTGTCTGACTCTTCTCCTTGTAACTATTTTCCTTTCCCCCAAAGGTGAAAAAACAATGTTTTCGTGAGCCTACCCCTTCCCTGGCTGCCACCATGTGGGTTGTGAACCCTTCCACATCTTGCTGGTCCCACTCTGTGCTGGGCCAGGTTTACATTTTTTCATGGAACCCTTCGTCGTAGTGCAGCCAGGCATCACCTTGATATTTCAAATGAGCTGCATGTACCCTCTGCAGGAACAGCCCCTCCGCATTCTCTGAAAGTTTTTCAATAAAAACACATGCTAAGGTTTGGAAGGCACGCAACCAGTTTTCTACGCTCCTCTCGACCCTGGGCCTACGCTTCTCCCTTCTCTCTTTGTCTTTTTTATCATGCACGGCCAAGTCTAACCCAGCCTGCTGCACCTCAAGGAGGGAGAATATATCTATGAACTCTTTTCTCCATATCCTTTCCTTCACTGCAAGCAGGATCACTCTCGCCAGGCCTGTTTCTTTGGCTATTACCGGAGGGTCCCCTGGGGATGGTCTTAGATATTCGCTCACTGGCTTCCCTACTCCAGCTCACAGGGATGCTCCCCCAACCACTTCCTCATGAGGTCAGTGTTTTTTGCTGGAGGCTCATTTGTGTTGGCCACCTGGCCCTCTTCTCTGATCTCCTCCGGTCCTTGCTTTGTGTCTCCCTTCCCATAGGCCCTCCTGGTCATTGGCCTTTCAACCCCCTGTGTTTGTCATATTAGGCCCAGTGCTGCCCATGGCCACCTCAGCTGGCACCCCTCCTGCCTTCTGACTGTGCCACAGAGCCATCTCTGGCCAGTAAAAGGGTGTAGTGCCCCGGGGAAAGGCTGATCCCACGCCAGCCACGCCCACCACTGATTCCCCCCAGGAGGTATAAAGGGTTGTGTTTGTTGACTACCAGCACTTGACCACCCTACCCAAGTGCCTTGCTGGCCCTGCTGTGGTGGATTGCTAGATCCCTGTTGCCTATCTGAGTGAAGTTGTGCATTGTTCACCACCCCTACTTGTGTACCATAGTTTACTATGTTGGCACTGGCCACGCCCACGCTGCATTGCATGCACATGTCTCACTGCGCTAATTGCATAACGTCCTGTGTCTCCCATCTCTGATCGTTCTCTGCTTCCGTGGTTGCCACAGTACTGGCTTCACAAGCCCGGGCTTGGTCCCAGTCCTCATCACTGCTCCCTCCACTCGGTCTATGTCAGGTACTACCTTGGCAGACTGGCAGGTCTTAACTGTGGTCTGCCTGAATCGTTGTGCGATTGCCAAGGGGTGCCGTTCTGGTTCTAACCACCTTGCACCCAGCGTCCTCATGGGGGCACTGTTTTCCATACTTCGCAGTTCCCTTTTGCTTGCTGTCTGTCTCCTTTTCTTGGCTTGATCCTGTGTTGGTGGGCTCTGGTTCCTATTGCCCCCACTTCTGTGTTGCCTGAACAGTAGTTCCCACACCTTCTGTAGTAGCTCCTCAAGGTCCACATCCAATGCCGGTTCCTTGTGAGCTCTCTCTAATGATCGTCTGGACACACTGGGCACCCTGGCTACGACCTTCTCATCTTCCCTGAAGCCAGTGGGGGGTCTACAGACCTCTGTAGTGCCTGCAGCACTGGCCTATTTTTCCATCTTCCCCAGTTGGTCACAGTTTGTTTATCTTTGCTGCACCCAATTTACTGGATGGAGGGGATCAAGGCTGATCAAATGACCATAGACACACGTAAACTAGTGCCCACAGTTTTCAATGAGCCGCGACGTCACTGCTGGCCAGTCGTGTTCTGTTTCATCTAAGCAGCAAGTGACACTCCAGGAGACTGCCCGTTGTAATACTTTCAATGAACTTTGTCGAAATTCACACTTAGGGGATGTAGTATGGCTCGCCAAATGCACCTCAGCCTGTTGCGCCCCCTTTATAAACCAGTGCTGCCGTGATCTCTGGTACCCGCTATTTAAAAGAGGTCCTCTGGTGTAAGAGCCTAGCTACCCGATGCTCAAGTTCTCTGTAAAATTCGGCCGGTTCACGCATTCGGCTGGCCTGGGGCATAAAGTGGGGGCACGTCTTCATACACACCTGGAGCAGAACCCTTGCTTCTCAGCATGAGGGTCTGCTACCATGACCACTCTGCCACGGTTAATTCTGTAAAGCAGGCCACTTACTCTTTAAGGCTCCCCCCACCTGTGCTGGTGGTGCACGCACTGCATGCTCCACTCTTCTTCTATTCCGGGGATGACAATAAAGGTAGGACATCTACAGGCATGCTTGGAACAGAACCGCACCTCTCTCATCGCTGCTCTCTGGATACCCAATTGCTACACTTACTGCTGCAGACTGCTGCTCCTGACAAGTCACTCTAGCTCATGAAATGCCGGGGAAGTACTCTCCGTCACCCGAACCCCTGCTGTTCTTCATCTCCACAGATACTGAACACTGGGACAAGCACTCCCGGACTGGGGCTTCGTGTTGCGCTTGGCTCCACCCAACCAATAGCCTTTTGCCCCGCAGCAAGGCAAGGCAGTCCTGATACAGCAAAAACTGTGGTGATTTCACAATGTGAATGAATCCTCGTAATGGGGGGGCTCACCTTTAAGTGCTGCGATGGCCGGTCTATGCCTCACCCAATTGGCTGGTTTAAACCCCATCGGGCAATTGGTGCGCCAATATTTCCCCAGGCTTCTGTCCCACCCCTGGTCATACCCATTTGGTATGATTTAATATATTGATTAGTATTGTACACACTTCATAGTTCAGTACAAGCACTGTCATTACTAATACACATAAAGGGATTTCTTGTCAAGTATATGACAAAATTAATGGCCTCCTCTTTAACTTTATTCTTAAAGTACCTACTATGAATAATTCATACATTCATCACTCTTGACATTCGTCTAGTACAATGTGGCCGCCGTTCCTTCATCGCTGTTTACGATATTTTTCCTTGGATTAACCAACATGGACAAGGGTCTTTCTCCAATAAGGTAGATGTTAAAATTAACTAGATATTATCCACATCAAAGAACCTATATGTGTTTCACATTTTTCTCCTTGGTCTGGTATTGAAGTATCGTTTATGCAGATTTTAAGCGATTGTGTCATTTTGTTATCACTTCAACGGCAAAGTTCAGATACGAGTAGGCATTCAAGAGTAAGACTTTCGTCTGCCTCCCGTATTAGTTATGAAAAGAGATAATGGACTCATGTATTGGTTTCTCTCTCCCCACTTATTGCATCAAGATAGAAAAGGGACTTGGCGTCTACAGTCGCGCAGTACGTATAAAGAGTACCGCATTCCATTCAGACTTTTGATTTCCAATATGGCGACCATGTAGAACTCCTCGTTCTTGTGCTCAGGGATTAACGCTAGGACTTTCATCTCAGAGATTCAAGTAAGGATATCTATGACTACCAGAATTAATGTATATCCATATTGACTAACTACCTTATTATATCTTGAGAGAGCGTAGTTTAAATATTACATATTATAGACGTGAAATGCTTATGTCTAACAATGCTGTATTAATAAAATATTAATTGAAGCGTATTCATAAACGTGGAGAATTTTTCATATGTATAAACTAATGTCGACTGTAAGAAATAATCATTTATAGTTTGCCTAACTGAGCACATTAACACGTATAAAACTGCATTCATTGGAACCATATATCCTAAGTTAGCGTGAGTCGAGAACTAGCTGTGTAACTCTCATATTAAAGCATATTTTTCTGTTTCTCCAGTGTGCTGACTTGCAAAAGACCATGACCCAGCGATTGTTCTTTTCTCTTACTAGTTTGCAACATCACCCATCTTTCCATCCGCATGCTAGTAGCTTTCATATAAAAGATATGTTCTTCGAAACAATAATAGACACTTCCAAGGACGGTGAAGCGAGAAGAAGAGAACTTTTGACCTGATATGTACAAAGACGATGAAGTAACCCCGGATGTGCCACCTACGAAAAACGTCAATTATGAAGACCAATTAGGAATTAGGGAATTATCATGAAATGACAAATGCATTACTTAATGTATAATTTAATAGGCTACCAATAGTGGGGTGTAGTGACTGACCAATAGAATTTTGGGGGAATGTATTATGAAAAAGGTTTAAAAACCCATGACACAAGAGACAAAGAGCATTAGGTAGGGAATGATATCGATTGCATCCAGAAACTCTGTCACTCTATTTGGTGATTTGAGACTTAGACAAAACCATCCTCGCCCATAGACTGCCCCATTACACTTTTCTCCTTATGAGGAGAGTGTCCCTTGCCTCTAACTTAGATAGACTGAAGGTGAACTAACTGATGTCCTGAAGACGAAGGTGATTCTGTACGCTGTCCTATTCTGAGGAGGGTAAATATAATCATTGATAATGGAAATGCATTCATATGTCTTTTCTTTCTAGGTACTAACTGCTGTATGTTTTTGATTAGAGACCTTAATTAGATGTTTTCCAAATTGGTGTTCAAAATTGTTTTGCATGAAGCCCAACATGCCAATGCCAATTAGAGGTTAGATGAGACATTCGTCCCGACTGACAAACTGACGTGACTGACATAGTGCAATGCTGAACTAATATCTCTAGAAGGTTCTATGTACTACGATCTGCTTATAGTCATCTGATTGTCTATGCTTCTGATCTTTGCATTATTGAAAGCGTAATTATGATTGTCATTTTGTGATTATGTTTATTTGCTTCTTGGTTTTGAGATTGATGCTTTTGCTATTAGATTGTAATCAATAGGGAATAAAATTCATAAAACTCCATTAAGGTGTGGTTATTCGTGACTGAAAGGTCACGATTGCGCCGAAGGTTTATTAATGACTAAAGTGAGATATGTTTTGGTGTTAACTATTGACAATGTTTTTGACATATTGATTGATATATTGATCAGTTATCTCGTCCTACGGTGTCTCACCACTGGGCCCAAAGATTCATCGTCCTAAAACGAGTCCTGATGTGTATAAATTGACATAGACGGACGCGTTAACAGTTCTGGTAGCAGAGTACGGTTTGGCCCTTGGGGGCCCTAGGACGGAGTTTCATTGTTTAATTTGTTGTTTTTCTGTGATAATGCAATTTAGAGAGATAATGAGTGGCTAGGTTCGCCATGGCTTTCCCAGGATCTCGGAGCCTGCCTAAATGAGTTGGGAATGTTCTCGGCGCCATAGTATGTGTGATTAGGGTCTTTGCGCTTGCTTAAGCTTATGCATCTTGCAGGTGGTTGTGAAAATTTGCGTGTGTCTAGGCCAAAATAAGTGTTGTTTAGAAGGAGTGGGCGTACTCCACAGTATGAGAGTAGGGAAGTCGGCGTACTTCATGTAAATGCAGCGCTTATTGCTCAAAATTATCCACGTGGTTGGTTGTTATATACGGATCTATTGAGGTCTAAAACTCCGGAGTATGATAATAAATGTGGTTTATGTTGTAATCTGTGTGGTTTAATAGGTCAATCGGGCGTGGTTGACAAGTCAAGTTTCGAGTTATAATGCATGTGTGAAACCTTCGATGGAGATTTGACAAGTTCTAAAGTGCACTAGAAGGAGTCATTGACAAGTTGAGAGTAGGATTTGCAGGTCGAAATCTGCTTGCGTATGTGGGAACTGAGAAGGAGAGAGTAGCGGCCGAGGCTTCAAGTGAAATTTCTGTAAAGTTCTGAAGCAAATGTGTTACCCTTCCTGTAGTAAACCGGCAGATTTGTATTGTCATTTTAAGAGCTTGCAATAATTTGCATTAGTTTGTATGAGTTGTAAAGAGTTGTGAGGTGTGGACAAACCGCAGCACTTTGTCAGCTGCAGTGTGTATGAGTGTGACGTCAGTGGTGCCGCGCTGAGATAGGTCAGATGCCGAGAGGGGTCGCGCACGGATTGGTTACCGTCCGTGAGAGGCAATAGGTTGAGAAAAGGGTAGGTGAAGAGTGTCCTGGGAACTAAGCCGTTTTCTGATTAAATACGAAATAAAAGAATTTCAAAATTAATTTTGTTAAGGCATTCAAAAGCGCTTTGAAAGGAGATGTATATATTGTTGCAACCGATGGGGAACCTACACCACCTGAGGGTACTCCAGCTTATACAGTTATGGAAGAAAAGGGTGTTGCACCTTGTTTATGGATAAAACAATAGCGCAAACTAACAGAGAAAGAGGGGTGTCTAGCGTTTCCAGAACATGGAACATTCAATCCAAAGGTGTTAGAAAATTTGAGGTGGATGTTAAGTACGCAGAAACCACCTCCGAGACCGGCACAATACGAGGCTTTGGCGATTTGGGAACTGATGGCTCTTAAACATTGGCAAGAAAGGTTTCACAGAAGATTGACAAGGGCAGAAAAATCCTATGCAGAGGCTAGATGGGACAGTGAGAACAAAATGTGGAGACGAGGAATAGTAGATGGGTTAAAGCTGTTTCCGGCAATAACACAGGGAGAAGAGACACAGGGAAAGAAAGCTTCTTGCAAAACCGACAAAGATTCAGGCAAATTCAAAGAGAACAAAAGGTCCTGGGAAGAAGAGGATGATTCAGATGATGAGGCGTTTATGGATAGATTGTTACATGATCGTCCGCCACCGTATGCGGTGAACGACAATGCTCCAAGTACTAGCTTGGATCCTGGGAACCAGACAAAGGAAAAAGGAGTTACTGATACGGCACAGACTAGCGATACAGCCTTGATACAGAATGGTGTCAGTGTACCCACTGCACCAGACTCGCCGATACAGTTGCAGCCTCCACCGCAGATAAAAAGAATTTACCCCGATGTCCCAGTGCTTGAGACTACTACGAATTTGGTGGTGCCGCCAGACCCGATCTATACTAAGCCAAGGCTAATACAGAATGAATCAACTCCAAAGCTAGTGTCACAACCGCCACAGCTGATACCTGGGTATAACCCTGTAGCAGGACCTCCGTTAGAACCTGTACCGGGTACATTAGAACAGACCTATGGTGTTGCAGCTCCAAGAAGCTTGGGACCAGGTCAGACACCTGCAGCTATATCGCTACCTATTACTGTCGGTCCCCCAGTACCGTTATACGCACAGGAGAAAACAAAGACCTGCGATCAGGGAGTTATGACTCATGAAGTGATAAGAGGAGGGCCTATTAGAACTCCACAAATAATGGCCCAGGGAGGACAGGTATACGAACAACCGAGACCCTTAATGGACCTTAGTCCCATAGGGGCACCTCTTGAAACAATGCGACAAGCAGGGTTGGGAGTCTTGACCCCCCAAACTATGAGTACAAATACCTCCCACACTCCAATGATACATGCAGGGAACATTTCACTGCAAGGTTTTACAGTACAACAGTTAAATGAGTGGTTAGAGAAAACATGTACTTCACAAAAGACTACAGTGACCACAATTGAACCTAAAAAGGAAAAACAAGATGAATATTTGAATCTTGTGCGATTAGGAGCAGAAGCTGCTGAGTTGGTGGAAGGAACAATGGGAGTGAATAGGTTGGAATCATACACTGAGGCAGAATTGAGGTACTTATGCCCTAAGATTACCAAAGAGGTAGGCAAAGTACACCAGAGATTAATGAATTTGGCAGACAAATACAATATTGATATCGGAAATACGAAACACCTGAAAAGGAGCTACAGATTAGATTTTGACACTAAAGATTTTGAACACATGAGATCCGCAGGCATGAAGACACACTTGAAAGAGTTGCTTCAAAGTGCACAAATTTGGGGAGCATTAGAGAAATGGGAAGGCCGGTGGGCAAAGAAAAGAGATAAGGGAAAAAGAGATAGCCCAGGGTCTAATGAATCAACAGCCACACCTAGTTTAGAGACAGTGAAAATCCTACCTCTGAGAGAAACAGCTGGTGGTGTCTTAGTGCATGTGCCTTGGTCTAGGGGAGACATTTTGTCCTTTACGAATGATTATCCTAGGTTAAGAGAAAAACCGATCGAGTGGTATCAACAGACACATAGATTCGTGAAGCTTGCAAAGTGTCTCTGGGAAGACTTAAATACTTTGTTTGAAATCATTGTTCTGCCAGATTTGTGGCTCGAGTGCAAGAGAGGGGTAGATTGGCCCACAAAGGAGCCGGCAAGGGATAAGGTGACTGGAGCACCTTCTGAAGAGGTGATGAAATACTATCATAAAGTAATTGAGTTTTTGAAACAAAAAGTGTCGCCAAAAGTGACCAATTGGCAGAAAATCGACCGGACTTCTCAAGAGGTTAAAGAATCAATACATGCGTATTATGAGAGATTGTTGAAAGCATTCCAACATTACAGTGGTACTGAGACAATTAAGCCGAAGGACATGAACCATCTTGTGTTTAGGTTCGTCGAAGGGCTGAGACCGGAGGTCAGCCAGATGATTAAAAATCATTTGATTTGCTGGCAAGCTAAACCGATTGATGAAGTATTGCAGTATGCGAAATACTGTAGTGATGAGATTGAGTTGAAGCAGAAAAAGTTGAACAACCGCAAATGAATGGTGTGTTTCAGGCACAGCCGAGAGGTAGAGGTCGAGGGTTTGTGAACCGTGGTTCGGACATGAATAATGTTGTTATTCAAAATGACGGTCAGGCATTAAAGAAGATGTCACCATGTCACGCGTGCGGGGGCGTGGGACATTGGAAGCGGGATTGTCCGAATATGGTGCAGGATGGTACAGTTCAGCAGAGAATTAATGCCGGTACACTACAAAATTCACGAGGTCCAAGAATGAGACACCAAAACCCGAATTTTCAGAATAATTTGGTGCAAATGCCAGGGGTACAACCCATGCAGCAAATGCAAATGCCGCGTTTCCAAACAGTGTCGGCACAACCGATACAACAGCAGATCCCTATTGTGCCTAGACAGCAAATGCAGTTACCCCTAGCTCCGATGGGACAGCAACAGGTGACGCTTCCTCAGCAGGTCACAGGCCAAGTAACAAACCAAAACAACACTGTACAACAATTCCCATTAAGAGGTGAAAGTGACATGAATGGGGATTGGTCAGACGACAGCTCAGACAGTGAAGAGTGCAGGCTTGCAGCATCTTTAGAGGTAGATCAGAGAGGCCCATATGTAGAGGGAAAAGTAATGGGCTATAAGGTTTCATTTCTAGTCGACACAGGAGCTACACGCTCTACAGTTCGCAGTGCAGAAGTACCGAGATTACCTCTTTCAGGACGCACCATACGAGTGGTCGGGGTGGCTAACCAGTACCTGACTAATCCAATTACTGATCCAGTGCAGGTTGAAATTGGAAACTTCCAAGGCCTGCATAGATTTGTTGTGTGCGACTCAAGCCCAGTGTCCTTACTAGGGAGAGACTTATTATGTAAGACTAAATATTCGATTACCTGTTCCAATGATGGAATAGAAGTACAGACAAACAGTGACGATGAAGGAGATGAGGGTCAATTCATAGAAGAAGAAGGAGAGACGAATGAAGATTACCCTCTAATTACTCTTTTCCCAGTGTTTACCTTGATCGATCTACCTGCTGATTTACAAGGGTCTGTAACAGAGAAAGTGTGGGATTTGACCGGAAAAGAGGTCGGATTAATCAAGGGAGTAGGGCCAGTCAAGGTGCAGATAAAGCCAAATGCAGTGTTCCCACAAGTACCGCAATACCATATGCCTCAGGATGTCCTTATTGAAGTGACACAGATAATTGCAGATTTTCTCAGACGGGGAGTTTTGAAAGAAGTTCTGAGCAGTCCGTGTAACTCTCCTATTATGGGTTTGAGGAAGCATTGTGGAAAGGTTTGAATTGTGCAGGATTTGAGAAAAATAAACGAAATTGTGATAAAATGCTGCCCTGTGGTACCTAACCCAGCGGTAATAATGTTCCAGGTTCCTTGTGATGCTGAATGGTTTACTGTGGTAGACCTATCACAAGCATTTTTCTCAATACCTCTCCACGAAGATAGCCAATTCTTGTTCAGTTTCAAATTCCTGGATAAGGTGTACAGTTGGTGCAGAATTCCTCAGGGGTTTTCTGAGTCACCATCCATCTTCAATCAGATATTGAAGAAGGATTTGGAACCACTTGTGCTGCCTTTCAATTCGACTCTTGTGCAGTACATTGATGATTTGCTAATTGCATCTAAAACCCGAGACAGCTGTAAATATGACACCATTGCATTGTTAAATCATTTGGGAAAGAATGGACACAAGGTGTCACCTAAGAAGTTGCAATACTGTCAAAAAGAAGTGAAATATTTAGGGCATCTGATTGAGAAAGGGTCCCGAAGACTATCAAAAGAGAGAATAACAGCTGTTGTACAAATGAATCCCCCAACAACAAAGAGAGATGTCAGGATGTTCTTGGGAATGGTAGGCTACTGTCGCCAGTGGATACCCAACTTCTCGATCATTTCAAAGCCCTTAATAAAATTGACAGGGAAAGAGGTCAAGGATGAACCACACACAATCACTTTGACAAAAACAGAGCTTGAGTCATTTTTAGAGCTGAAAGAGTGCATGTGCAGGGCTCCAGCACTAGGAATGCCTGATTATGAGAAACCTTTTCTGTTGTTCTGTCATGAACGTGATGCTTGTTCTTTGTCTGTTTTAACACAGGTCCACGGAGATGCAAATCGCCCTGTAGCATATTTTTCAGCTACTTTGGACCCTGTTGCAGCAGCCTTACCGGGTTGTTTGCGAGCAGTTGCAGCAGTTGGTCAAAGCCTTTCCCAATGTGAAGGCATAGTCATGGGATACCCTTTGACAGTATTGGTTCCACATTCTGTTGAAATTCTATTGACACGAACTAAGATGCAGCACATTACCAAATATGAGACGATTATTTTGGGGTCACCAAATGTTACATTAAAAAGATGCACTGTGCTGAACCCGGCAACTCTACTTCCCAATGAGAATACAGAAATCAAAGATGGGGAAGAATTTGAGCATGATTGTCTTGAAGTGACTGAGCTTTGTACCAAACCTCGTTCAGACATACAGGATACCCAGTTAAAATAAAACAATTGCATTATGTTCGTTGATGGGTCCTGCCTAAGAGATTCAACAGGAACATTGAGAGCTGGTTATGCAGTATGTACCATATCTGGCATAATCGAGGCCTCTTGGCTCGAGAAAGTATTTTCTGCACAGGTGGCAGAATTAATGGCTCTTACAAAAGCCTGCCATGCTGCTGTAAATTTGAAAGTGACAATCTATACTGACAGCAGATATGGATTTGGAATTGAGCATGATTTTGGCCAACTCTGGTCTCAGAGGGGTTTCATGACATCCTCTGGTTCACCAGTGAAAAATGGAGATCAAATAAGAGATTTGTTACATGCGATTCAGTTGCCTCTTGAAATTGTCGTGGTGAAGTGCAGTGCTCACACCAGATCACAAGACTTTGTGTCAATGGGGAATGGTTATGCAGACCAAGTTGCCAGATTCTGTGCATTAAACTGTATATCATTTAAAGAGCAGTGGGAACTGTTACCACAACCTGAGAATGACACAACCTTAAGCCTAGCATTACGAGTGGTTGATACCTTGGATGAATTAAAGACATTACAAAGCCATGCTAGCAAAGAAGAAAAACGTTCCTGGCAGAAAATGCAGTGTGGACAAAGAGCAGATGATATGTGGGTTTCAGAGGAAGGAAAATTGGTTTTGCCAAATAGTCTTCTGTCACAATTTGCCCGATTATACCATGGGCAGGCGCATTTAGGAAGAGATGCCATGATCAGATCTTTTAAAATCGATTGGTTCAATCCAAAATTCAGACATGCCGCAGAAATTACTTGTCACAGGTGCGTCATCTGTCAACAGATCAACGCTGGAAAAGGAACAGTGTTAACTTTGAGCCACATTGGAAGAGCTGGAGGTCCATTTAACAAAATGCAAATGGATTTCATTGAAATGCCTGTTTGTGGAGGATTGAAGTACGTGTTGGTAATTGTGTGTGTTGTCAGTCATTGGATTGAGGCATATCCCACACGTAGGAATGACAGTCTTACAGTCGCAAAACTACTACTCAGAGAATTAATACCAAGGTTCGGGTTTCCGGTTTCTATAGAATCAGATAGGGGAAGACACTTCGACAATGAGGTGATTAAACTTCTGTGTGCCGCACTCAACATTGAGCAGAAGTTGCATTGTAGCTATCGCCCTGAAGCATCATGATTAGTTGAACAGATGAATGGTACCTTAAAATCAAGAATAGCAAAAATGTGTGCAGCAACAAACATGAAGTGGCCATATGCGTTACCTCTAGTACTGATGTCTATGAGAAACACGCCAGATAAGAAAACGGGCCTGTCCCCCCATGAAATCCTCATGGGCAGAGCAATGAGGTTACCGGCGGTACCTGCAAATGCACTAGTGAATATTACAGATGATATGGTGTTGGATTACTGCAAAAGTTTGGCTGACGTGATTCGCTCTTTCTCTCACCAGGTGGAAGCTAACACGTTACCACCAATCGGCGAACCAGGACACTCTCTGCAAGCTGGAGATTGGGTGGTTGTCAAGAAGCACGTGAGGAAATTGTGTCTTGAGCCGCGTTGGAAGGGGCCATATCAAGTAATACTAACAACCACTACTGCTGTGAAGTGTGCCGGGGTTCCCAACTGGATACATGCCAGCCATACAAAAAATGGTAACGTGTCCTGTTGAAGAGGAACTTGAAGATTCCGGTACAGCAACTTCAGGAGGAGAAGTCTCAGAGTCAGAGATCAGTCAAGAAAGATCTGAGACTACAGGAGAGCACACTGAGAACAGCCTTGTCACTCAAGCTGACAGTGAGTTCGAGAGAAGTGACGGAGTGCCTATCTCAGTTGAGACAGCCGGAGAACTAAGACAAGGAGAGGTTCTCCCAGAAGTAGACGAATACAATTCAGAGCCTGAATACAGTGTAGAACTTGAAGACTACGGAGAAGGAGAAGTGGTGAATTCAATTCGAAACGAATCAGAGTCTTCTGAACCAGTTGCAGGTCCATCAAGAGAAAACACCATATCACGAGAGGAGGGTGCTGTCCAATGTCCTGAAGGAAAACACCGAAACAAAACACACAGAGGTGATAATTGGCCAGACAAGTCACATCTTAGAATAAGAGAAATAGCAAACGAGACAATAATAGAGGAAAGCGATACTACACAGGCAGATGATCTGAGTGAAGGAGAACAACAAGGTGAACGAAAATTAAAGAGAAAGAGAATAGCAAACAGAAGATATACAGCTCCTGAATGGGCATATGCTACAACCTCTGAATGGCAACAAGATTTCTTAGCATTCTGCTTTGATCGAGAAGTACCAAGCCAATACTACGGTACCTGAACAATATACAACAAGAAAACGGAGATAACATTTGAAATCGAGAAAGCTGAAAAAAAAAAAGAGAGGTCTTTAGAAACTACCGGAAAGAGACATTAAACCTGGATTTGACTTAAAGAAACCTGATTACAACAAGCTGCTAACCTGAATTGACGAAAGGGGTCCTGGAGTGAGTGAAGACGCTGTAAAATACGCAGAAAGAGTTTGCTTCTCAGAGTTGATTGTTGATCTGCTATTCTGATTCTATACAAACATGGCTTATAGTAGCAAAGGAAGTAAAGTGTGTGGTTGGTTAGGACTTATGATAGGTGTTGTATGTGCAATAATGATTGTGGGAGTGATTGTAGGAATGCCATGGAGAGAGAGTGAAACTGTTAATGCAACTTCAAAACCTAAGACTACTACTACTACTGCTAACAAACTATCGCCGTGGGAGAAATTTGAACAAGATGCGAGACATCTGCATGAGGGAACTAATGCAAAAGGGGAACTTTCTACTAATGTCTTCTATCGCTTATTAAATGAGTATGTGGAAACTATGGATGCGAAGAACTGTTATGTGTGTACTAAAATTCCTTCGTCTGTGCAGGAGGGAGTTACTTATCACAGCCTCCCTCTTACTTATGGAATTAGCTGCAGCTTGCTATTAACAAGATTCTATGATCAAGAGCATGTGCAATACTTTTATTCAAACTTGGATGTTGTGTTTTCTTTTGTGCCTGTGATTGAGTTCTTAAATAAGTTAGCTAAAGAGCATGATATTAAAATAGTTAGAGGATTCTTTGAGCCAACACTTACATTTGGAACTGCTTATGCACACCGCAATAATTTGACTTGCTTATTGTCTCCTGTAGAGAAAAGCTTTTTAGATCACACAGATGATAGACGCAAAGCACTGAAAGAATAATTAGAAAAAGGCTTAGAAAAACGTACTTATTCAAATGATTTATGCTTATACTGCAATTAAAACACAAGGCAAATTAGCTATAGATGCATTGCATGTAGGTAGACTTTGTGTATATAGACCGAAATCTGATCAAGATAATTTGTTTGTGGGAACGAGTGAATGTAGGCATGTGTTTCTGTTTCAGAGTAAATGGACCTTTATGTTAAATGGACAAGACCCAGCGATTCCTGGAATTTATTACATCTGTGGGTTAAACGCATATTACCGTCTTCCTAAGGGATGGTATGGGACATGTTATTTGGGAATAGTGTTCCCAAAGATATACCAGATTGATGACTTAAAACAAATACCTAAAACGTCTGAATTACAACATACTAGACAAAAACGAGAATCAGTGGCGGCTGTCATTGGTGACATATTTTGAGCTATAATCCCATCAGTAGGGGTTATCTTAAATTCCATGAAAATTCAAAGGTTGTCTACTATTGTGGATAACATGCTGACTAATTTTACAGGAGCTATACTTCTGATGGATACTGAACTTGCTGCAGAAAGAGCTATGACTCTTCAAAACTGGCTTGCTTTAGACATTCTTTTAGCAAAGAGTGGAGGTGTGTGCAAAATGCTTAATGAACATCATTGCTGTTCATTTGTACCAGATAACAGTAAGAGAATTAGAAGCATGCTTACTAACCTTACTAGAGATAGTACAGATCTAAAGGATCTAAAAGAACTTGGTGTTTGGGAGAAATTTGGGAAAGGAATTGCCCGAGTGGGAAGCTGGTTTAACAACATTTGGAATGGGGTACTTGCAAAAATTATGATGGGTCTATTAATTGTTTTAATTTGTTTATTAGGATTATGGGGAATACGTAAAATTAATGATAAAGTGAAAAGGAATTGGAGTAAAAGAACAAAAAGAAATGAAGAAAGTGAAAGAGAGAAAATGTTCAATGAAATATGGGAAAGCTTACATAAAGGGCAGGCTGTTAAAATGCGTATTATGCGCTAGGTGAAAAATTAAGATCAAAAGATTGTGTGATGACGAGCGTCATCAGAGGAGGGACTGAGAGAGCGTAGTTTAAATATTACATATTATAGACGTGAAATGCTTATGTCTAACAATGCTGTATTAATAAAATATTCATTGAAGCGTATTCATAAACGTGGAAAATTTTTCATATGTATAAACTAATGTCGACTGTAAGAAATAATCATTTATAGTTTGCCTAACTGAGCACATTAACACGTATAAAACTGCATTTATTGGAACCATATATCCTAAGTTAGCGTGAGTCGAGAACTAGCTGTGTAATTCTCATATTAAAGCATATTTTTCTGTTTCTCCAGTGTGCTGACTTGCAAAAGACCATGACCCAGCGATTGTTCTTTTCTCTTACTAGTTTGCAACATCACCCATCTTTCCCATCCGCATGCTAGTAGCTTTCATATAAAAGATATGTGCTTCGAAACAATAATAGACACTTCCAAGGACGGTGAAGCGAGAAGAAGAGAACTTTTGACCTGATATGTACAAAGACGATGAAGTAACCCCGGATGTGCCACCTACGAAAAACGTCAATTATGAAGACCAATTAGGAATTAGGGAATTATCATGAAATGACAAATGCATTACTTAATGTATAATTTAATAGGCTACCAATAGTGGGGTGTAGTGACTGACCAATAGAATTTTGGGGGAATGTATTACGAAAAAGGTTTAAAAACCCATGACACAAGAGACAAAGAGCATTAGGTAGTGAATGATATCGATTGCATCCAGAAACTCTGTCACTCTATTTGGTGATTTGAGACTTGGACAAAACTATCCTCGCCCATAGACTTCCCCATTACACTTTTCTCCTTATGAGGAGAGTGTCCCTTGCCTCTAACTTAGATAGACTGAAGGTGAACTAACTGATGTCCTGAAGACGAAGACTGATTCTGTACGCTGTCCTATTCTGAGGAGGGTAAATATAATCATTGATAATGGAAATGCATTCATATGCCTTTTCTTTCTAGGTACCAACTGCTGTATGTTTTTGATTAGAGACCTTAATTAGATGTTTTCCAAATTGGTGTTCAAAATTGTTTTGCATGAAGCCCAACATGCCAATGCCAATTAGAGGTTAGATGAGACATTCGTCCCGACTGACAAACTGACGTGACTGACATAGTGCAATGCTGAACTAATATCTCTAGAAGGTTCTATGTACTACGATCTGCTTATAGTCATCTGATTGTCTATGCTTCTGATCTTTGCATTATTGAAAGCGTATTATGATTGTCATTTTGTGATTATGTTTATTTGCTTCTTGGTTTTGAGATTGATGCTTTTGCTATTAGATTGTAATCAATAGGGAATAAAATTCACCATTAAGGTGTGGTTATTCGTGACTGAAAGGTCATGATTGCGCCAAAGGTTTATTAACGACTAAAGTGAGATATGTTTTGGTGTTAACTATTGACAATGTTTGTGACATATTGATTGATATATTGATCAGTTATCTCGTCCTACGGTGTCTCACCACTGGGCCCAAAGATTCATCGTCCTAAAACGAGTCCTGATGTGTATAAATTGACATAGACGGACGCGTTAACAATCTCACAGTGATAATCTGTCTTTCACAGTTTTTATTTGGAAAATCCATATAATTAAACAATATCAACATCGACTGGTGGAATGTGCCTCTATCTTGAGTACTCACAAACAAATTTAATGAGTAACGTAATGGTAGGATGTTTGTTTTGTGATTATAACTATCTTGGTGGATTTCTTTGGCACTTTTTATCATGACTACGACGTAACACTTATTCAGTCTATATATGTCAGCACATAGGGTCAGCACCATCTTTCTCTCTTATCTTTTGACTTTGCTTACCTTTGGATCTTGCATGTAATCCCTTGACTTTACAGAAATTATTCCTATAATATAATCTTGACAATTATAATGACTCTTTTCACACCTTGCACAATATGTGGACTAGGCTATGGGACTATAGCTCACTCTACTTCACCATTACAACTCTACTTCTTTTTCACCCAAAACATTTGTTTGCACCAGATGGGTGTATTCTTGCATGGCTTTATCACTACTTTAGCTAATATTCACTGACAAATCTTCTCCTCATCTCATTCTATCATTTCTTATTATTTACAGCCTTGAAAAAGCCCCAGGTTAACACACCACGGGGGGCGAAACACGTGTTGTCTGTTCATTGAGGGTGTTCTTTGTTGTCATTCTTAGGACAGTGGGTATATTTGGAATAGTTCATTTCACCTGAATAAGCAATTTTCAACAAAATTAAAAAAATTGGATGGACTATCGCCTGTTCATAACCGAACAACCAATTATTACTTAGAAAAGACTTAAGTGGGTTCTCAACTCTTGTGTCTTAGAATTTAGTATAGGCATAGTGTAGGCTAGTGTTAGTTTTTTATGTGTTTAATAAGGTAGTAGCTCTAAACAGTGTTTTTATAGTGGTAGATTTTTAAGTGGGTGGGGAGTTGATGTTTGGTGTGTGTTATAAAAATAAATAAATATACATATATATATATTTATTTAAATTTACATGTATGGGTAGTGTATGTTTGGGATGTGGTTGCTTTCTTTTTTGTGCTGATATATGTATATTAAGGGCGGCAGATGTTTAACTTGTCATTTTTGTATGGTAGGTAAGCTAGTTTAGGATAGGTATAATGCAGGCTAGAGTTCAGGTTAGGTAGGATAGGCTAGGTAGGTGTAGGTAGTTCAGGATAAGTTAGGATAGTGTAAGTTAGGGTTAAGATTAGTTAGTGTAGTCTAGATATGTGTAGGTAGCTTAGATACTTTTCATAAATTAACTTTCACTACTTCGTCATAATTTTATATTTATGAGTCGCTAGCATAGAGTAAGTTGAGTTGAGTACATTATGTGGCTTTTTTGCCTGAAAGCTTTGTAGATAAATGTTGTTTTGTCAGAGGCCTATGGTGAATTGATAGTCTACCTGACAAATGAGCCAAGTGTGGAGCCTTTTAAAACTTTAGCCAATGTAAGTGGGCCTTTGTTGGAAAGTTTACTTACAGCACAACACAGGCAACATACTACTTTTGCACTCTATGTGAAGGTGATAGTGCAAGTATGGTTGGTATAGTTTTGGGACAACAGATTCCAGATTCCAGGCTGTGCTGGGACACACTGGTGCCTGCTAGTACTACACACACACTTGCACCTTGTGCAAGTGGGTCATTGTTGTTAATTGGTTACAAATACTGCATGTATCCACACCTGCTTGAAGTACCTACATCATCATTGACATTGACTGCTTGCTAAATGTGGCACTTTATGTATGTCACTTTGTTTGACTACTTGCCAATTTCCATGCACATGGATATCCCACTTCCTCTTCCCAGGAGTAAGTGTCATTTTGTTCCTGGTTCTGGGCGCTGGCCCCTATGTAGTAATATATGTGCACTTTGTACATCTCAAATGTGAGGCCTCAAAGGAGCAGTGGAACACACTTACCCTAAGTACCCCAGTGTAGCTTTCTACACCATTTATAGGTTGACACAGAACCCCAACAAAAATCACTTGCATTTCTTGCATACTGACATCCACGGTTAGAACTGCCCTAGTACATCCTAGTGCAGCACAGGTATGATGCTAATTCTGAAGGAGTATGTGCATGAGTATCTGCCTATTAGTGCAATCATGATGATATATGTACTTTGGGATCTCTTCAGTGAGAGCATTGTGGCTCTCATATGTGTTTGATCACATTGTTATGTTTACTGAGCTAGATATATGTGGATGGGTGGAATAGTGTTATTGGTTCACATGCCTCAAAGGTCCTATTTTTATCAGCTAGGCACTTTTGTGCTCAGTAGGGCTTTTCACTGTATTAGCCACGTGCCATGTTAGCACCTTATTGTCATACTCTTGCGTTCCAGTGGGAGACAGCACATTCCTCATTCTTCCCATGCAGTGTATATACATGCTGTTGGTGAATATCAAAAGAGAGCAGGTGCTAGATCACTCTTTTTGAAATGCTTAGAAGTGTTTTCTGATAATACTCAACCACCATGGCAAAGTTAGCCCTTTTTGCAACAGTACTTCGACACTCTGGTTTGTAGGAGTGCATTTATTTACAAATGGAGATGCCTCATCAGGAGCATTTTAACAGTGTTTGGGGAAACAAGATCAACACTAATAGTGAGCAAAGGATGTCCAGACAGAGTCCATTAGAGAGTCATGTCATGCGACATATGGAAGTTAGGAGACTTTCATTGAGGAGGAGGTACAAATTGCCATTACTGAAGGTAGGCCTCTTCAACAGTCAACAGGTAGATAAGATTAACAGGTGCACAGACAAAAAGGTGCAATAATGGGTGACAAAGGAGGTAGCATGAGTATATACACAGGACCACTGGGGAACTGGCCAAGGGGCACAGACAAATGTTACTTGGCAGTCCTCCGACTGAAACTGGGTCCACATCTTTCTCTACTGATGGGTGTTGTGTCTCGCCTGTAGTTGGTGGTGTTTGTGAGGAAGGCATCTGAGACACGCACAGAAGCTGTGGCTCCCCTGTCCCTGCTAGCATTTGTCTATTACAGCAGGGAGGCAGCACAGTGCTGACAAAGGTTTGCTGGCTTCCAGGCAATGCAACTACATTACTATGGTGAGCACCTTTTGTTGTTGTATATAAGTCCAACTTGCTCTCCATAGATGCCATGATGTTATTGATGGTCCCCAGCTTGGTGGAAACCTCACTGGTACCAGATGTTGAGGCTTGCTGTTCTTGCCTCTGCCTTATTACACTAGCAATGTCAGATAGGGACTCAGCAAAAATAACAAGTGATGGACGGAATGCTGAACATTGTCAAACATTCACCACCAGTAGAGTGATCTGGGCCTAAATCCATCGTTTTTTTGCTGCCCATGCCATTCCAGTTTGGACCCAGCCATATGCAAATCAGTCTTGACCCTGTTCCCCATGGGAACAGTCCAGCCCGAACTGCTGGGCCAAGTCTTCCCTGGACTGGAAACAAGCATCCTGGGACCGGTTTCGGGGTTTCACCCCTCATCAGCCAGGCTAGCTTGAATCCAGTGGCATGGGAAGCACGGGACCCACGTCTGGGCATACCCTTCCCACTTAGGGCGACAAAGCAAAAACAACAAGTGATGGACGGAATGCTGAACATTGTCAAACATTCACCCCCAGTACAGTGATCTGGGCCTAAATCCATCTTTTTTTTGCTGCCCATGCCATTCCAGTTTGGACCCAGCCATATGCAAATCAGTCTTGACCCTGTTCCCCATGGGAACAGTCCAGCCCGAACTGCTAGGCCAAATCTTCCCTGGACTGGAAACAAGCATCCTCGGACCGGTTTCGGGGTTTCACCCCTCATCAGCCAGGCTAGCTTGAATCCAGTGGCATGGGAAGCACGGGACCCACGTCTGGGCATACCCTTCCCACTTAGGGCGACAAAGCAAAAACAACAAGTGATGGACGGAATGCTGAACATTGTCAAACATTCACCCCCAGTACAGTGATCTGGGCCTAAATCCATCGTTTTTTTGCTGCCCATGCCATTCCAGTTTGGACCCAGCCATATGCAAATCAGTCTTGACCCTGTTCCCCATGGGAACAGTCCAGCCCGAACTGCTAGGCCAAGTCTTCCCTGGACTCAACCATACTATGGAGGCAAGTGTAGGTGCCTTTAATTGCCTCAAATGTATCCTTAATGGGACTGCAGCACCTGTAGACTCCTTCAAGGGTACCCGCTATGGTCACCATCCCTACCTGCACCTCATCATCCATCCGCTACTGGACTCCTAACCCTCACCATTCAAAGACATCTTGGGCTTCCTTGGAATCCGTAGCTCGGTTTGGACTGGCAGATGGGGCATGTCCTGTGGGTGGCGGAGACCCAGCGATGCTGCCAACCCTTGCCATGTGTCGAGACAGGCCACACACCTGAAAAGCAGGATGTCTGCAGGGGCGATGGTATGCCCCAACCTTCTGGAACACCTCTCGGCACTTCCTGGTGGACACAGAAACCCCGGCAGGTGTCCAAAGGGAAAAGGGAGTGGAAGAGAAAGAGACAAAACACTGCCACGTCTTGCCGGACAACCCAGGCACCCTGTATCTTCGGGGGGCAGGTCGTTGTTGACAGACTGAGAGTAGAGTTAGTGCACTCAACTTCCTTGAAACTGAATCTCTCTTTCTGATATGGGCACAGGAGCAGTAGAAGAACACCCGGATGCTCCAGGACTTTTCTAGGATAATAATAACTGTTGGCACAATTGCTAACACTGCATTACTAGAAATCAAAACTGAGTACCATAACAATAAGTACTGCAACACTAGGGGTGGCTTCACAGAGATTCACTGTTGCACACTACAATTAGAACTGGGGTTGCACTTATCATGCACAAGAAAGACAAACAAGGGCATTCATTATATCACATATAATTTTTCCTGCATGCATAGGGTTAAACTAAAAGGAACAAAAACAATCCAAGAAATACAAATGTCCACTCTGGGTTCAAACAATTAGGGTGGCACAGTTTGGTTTGGTTTCACTCTGTTTGTGAAAAACCCTTCAAAAAGCAAATTCCTTAAACCTGAAACACAGGCATGAATGACACAATTTAAATCCAAGAGTTATGCTGTTAGAGAAAGAAAAGTCACGTAAATGCTCTTTTAAAATTGCACTGTCACTTTTGTAGTACTTGAGCTCAAACAGATTTCCTGAAGCACATTTAAGCAAGTAACTACAATAATAATGTAGAATGTTCAGAAATGCATTTGTCTCTTCAAGATAAGCACTCTGCCAAAATACGAGGCCTGAAATACACCAGCTGTTCTAGTTAAGCACGGCGCTCAAAGAACAAACTCCCTGGAGAAAACTAATCGCTTAGCTGCAGTCTTTTCCGGAGTGCTGGAGGAATGCCTGGTGTCTCCCTCCAACCATCCCCAAAACCTTCCATCATCCTGGACACTTAGCTTACCTGTGCTAGTCTTTTAATGGAAATTAATCCTAAGTGGACCCGGTTTACTCTCTAGCTCAACTCTCTATAACATATTACAAAACATATTATTTTAACTTATATTTTATTACTGTCTTGCTCTCATGTTTTCAGATGACATAGATATACACATGAAACAAAGATGTGTGTATACCTATGTCCTACGATAACATGAGAGCAAGACAGTAATGAAATATAAGTTTTATGAAAATTGTTAAAGAGAAATTAAAATGAATACAAATTATTTTTGTAAAATGATATAGAGAGTATACTGGATCTTTTCACTTAGGATTCATTTTCCTTGAAAGACTAGTACAGGTAAGTAGGATCTTTTGCATTTGATGGTTGTTTCCCCCCTTCCTGAACATATGATTTGTATTATTTTCCTGTGTGTTCCCCTTTGCTATACACCTAACTCCCCCTGGCACTTCACAGTGTCCTGTTTCACATCCTCCTGTTTTGACATGTGTAGCATAGTCATACTTTTCTTCTTAAGCCTGCCTCCTGACCCCTGCTACATCTTCACCCAGGCCCACATCACATGTTCAGTGTAGTGCACTAATTCTCTCTTCTAAGCCATCCTTGCACAGATGCTACACAAGTGTGACAATATCAAGCACAGCAGTGCATGACTATCATTCAGGCTACCTTGCAGCACACAAATTACACATCACCTCTTTGAGTTTCAATGGCTCCCCTTTCAGACGCACTGCCAGTTCAATGTACTCAACCACACCTACATGGCACTACACTATCAGGAGCCCACCAACCTCAAACACCATTCATTCTTCAGACAAACATTTATGGACCTCTGTTGTGCATAACTTGCATTCACTTTCAGCCCCAAAATTCATTTGAACAGGACAGGAGGTAGTGTGGTCTCTAACATGAACGCCTGTGAGATCTCACCCACCACATCAGGACAGCTGTGTGGAATGTGGTTTCATGCTTTTGACTATACACATGACTCTTTGCCTGATTGTACTTGGATATACTCCATAGAACCAACACCTGGATCCCCTCTCAGACAAAAAGTTAATCCTCTAGCAACCCCATTCCATTCCATTACTTTACACTCAACTTTGGCTGCATAGCTGCAGGACAAGCACACTTGCCTGATGATGCAAGGGGGCCTGCTTTATCACAGTCAGGTTGGGCAAGTTTCAAAGGTCCATGCATAATGTGTGCTCCAGTCCAGGCTTTTTGCTTTGTATTGTGGGACTTGTATTCCTGCTCACTTATGTTATACTAGGCCTGGGTGAAAAGGTCCGCTCTGCTGGTGTAGTTTGCGGAATTCAGCAACTCTGCGAGAACGCAGAGATACGGATAGAGTTATTTTCAGGTTTCTCCCCCCGTTGGAGCGTGCTTTCTGTCATGTCGCATCTGCGATATGTGAGACAAAAGACTTCCGCTCTATTGCGATCACAAACAAGATTTTTTTACCCACTTGGGTGAGTTAGCGCCGCGCCACCGAATACTGGTGTGTCTTTTTTGACATAGGTGAGTGAGCACAATTGACTGGTGCTGCAAGTTGGCGAAGCTGAGCCAACTAAAATCTACAACTTCGAGTGAAAAATCTTCTCTAATTGACCGCGTTGATATTGTTGAGTGAGGAGTACTTTTTTTTTCCAACAACATGAAGTGCCCCAGTGCCTCTAACTTCCTGTTTGTGTCCAGCAGGCTCCTCCCACTACTTCGTCCATCTCCTGGTCACTTTTCACTTGTGATTCGAGCTGAGAGGCTCACTTTTTTTGTCTCCTGGATATATCATTGGAGTTAGGGACTGTTGTATTTGAGTTTTCACAAGTAAGTTAAAAACACTTGTACAAGGGTGTTGTACAACTTGTTGTACTTTTATTCAATTTTTTTTAATTTATTTTGCTTGCATTTGGGGCCTAGTGATAGTTTTACTTGTCATTTTTGCTCTACAAAGGAAACATGTTTTACAGTACACTACATTTTCTTCATGTTTTGTTTTGTAAATTTGCAATATTCATTAAATTGAATGTTAATGTTATGTGGCGTAGCCTGCTAATTTAAGAGACCTTCCAGCTGTAGGCCCAGTACTAGTTATAGGTGCATGAAAAAACAACTGTTTGTGATGTCTGTGGAACTGTAACACCATGGATGGCATTGGATTAAATATAACAAAATGTTGTTTGCCAGTATTTCACATTTTTGTTCGGCAAACAGTGTATAGGTGGGTTATAGTACTTGATGCCTTTGTATGATGTGTGTTGTTGTTGTAAACATTTTTAGCCCCTTTAATTTTAGTTTTTGGAATTACTAATACTAACTTAATTACATTTTTTCCTCCTGTACCAATGCCTTCTTTGTCTGGCCAGTGATTGTGACTGTTTATCTTAGGCCACTATTTGTCTTTGTTCCCCATGACATGTGGCCAGGGGCCTTTTTTTGTATATTCAAAATCATAGTCCTACAGTATACTTATATGTGTTTTTTGTTTTCTATTCTTCATACTTGTTTGATGTGGCTGGTGGCTATTTTGTTTAGGTAGCCAGTAGTCCTGCATGTGTTCTCTGTGTTGTGGTTTCCATGCCTTCTTGCTGGTTGATGTTTGACCATGTGGCTAGCAGCCATTTGTTATAGGCAGCCAGTGTGCTTTAGGACTGCATGTGTTCTTCATTGTCATGCCTCCTTGCTGGTTCCTGCTTGACCACGTGGCTGGTGGCCATTTGGTGTAGGCAGCCAGTGTGCTTTAGGCCTGCATGTGTTCTTTGTTGTGGTGGCCTTGCCTCCTTGCTGGTTCTTGTTTGACCACATGGCTGGTGGTCATTGTGTGTAGGCAGCCAGTGTGCTTTAGGGCTGCATGTGTTCTTCTTTATTGTGGTGGCCATGCCTCCTTGCTGGTTGTTGTTTGACCACATGGCTGGTGGCCATTTTGTGTAGGCAGCCAGTGTTTTTAGGCCTGCATGTGTTCTTCTTTGTTGTGGTGGGCATGACTCCTTGCTGGTTGTTGTTTGACCACTTGGATGGTGGCCATTTTGTGTAGGCAGCCAGTGTGTTTTAGGCCTGAATGTGTTTTTCTTTGTTGTGGTGGCCATGCCTCCTTGCTGATTGTTGTTTGATCATGTGGCTGGTGGCTATTTTGCATTGGCACCCAGGCCCAGATTTATACTATGTTTGCAAGAGATTTGTGTCATTTTTTTAACGAAAATCCAGGGCAAAGTTAACTCCATATTTATATTTTGACGCTAGACCCGTCTAGATTTCAAAATATGGAGTTTGCATCATTTAAAGGATGTGTGAAGCCGCCTTGCGTCAATGAGATGCAAGGTAGGCATTCCCGTCCCAAAAATGACTCAAACACCCTATCGGCATATTTATCTAACAGGGCAAAAATGTCGCATGGGTGGGATGCGCACTCGAAAAAAAAAAGCAAAGCCCGATTAGCGTCAAACTTTAACACCTGGGTCAGGGCATGCGTTAAAATAAGGCAAACACACCACTACTTAAGGAAAACACACACAAGCAACATCATTGTCCAATAAGAACAACATGGAGGTGCTACTAATGCAGCATGCCAGACAACGCAGAGCACAGAACCAACAGCAGCAGCCACCACCAAAGGTAACACAGAAGGCAAGAGAGGGTCTTCATGACCAGGACACCCCTCCAGGACCTCAGGGAACAGGATATCATCCGGAGGTATAGACTCAACTCGCAAGCCATGCAGCAGCTGCTGCACCAAATTGAGCTACATATAACAGCCAGCCTGCAGACACCACACAATATACCACTGTTGACCAAGCTGCTAGCTGTCCTGCACATGTTGGCAAGTGGCTCCTTCCAAACAACGGGTGCTCTGGTCACTGGGGTATCACAGCCCTCATTCTCTGCCTTCCTTCCCAAGGTCCTAGATGCCATCATCTCCCTCACACCCCACCACATCAGCTTCCCCAACACCCAGAAGAAGCAGCAGGAAATCAAATAGGAGTTTTACCAAAGACATGGCTTGCTGCATGTACTTGGTGCAATTGACTGTACCCATGTCCGGATTGTTCCACCTGCTGCAACAGATCATCTATACAGTAAAAAAAAAAGCACACCCACTCCATAAATGTGCAGGCCATTGTTGACCACCAGGGATTGTTTACAACCATCTTAGCCAAGTGTCCTGGGAGTGTATATGATTCCTTCATCTTTTGCCACAGCACCATCAGTCAGCACTTCCAGGACGGACGATATGGCAATGGTCTTCTTGGCAGTAAGTCCATAAACCTAGCAATATACATATGGCACAGCAACCCTGGAGGACACACAATATATACACCAATACATTGAAATGTGGGCAGGAAGACACTGAGGTGTGACACAGGTAGTTATGTTGTACACCCTGGCACAATGGGATACACACCTATGGACAAATTATGGCTGCCAATAACAATAGATGCCACTCTAGAGCTACAAGGACCAATGTCAAAGCACACAGTGACAATGACATTAGCTGCACTGGAAGTACAACTTGGAAGATGAGCCATTTACTATTACATTAGGCCACACAGTCAATCCAACACCCTCCCAAGCAATACGTACTGTGGAAGGGGTGTGCAATGTGTGTTGCTGCAGGTCAAACACCATGAGACACATAGCATGATGATGCTGACTCACATGTAGGTGACATGGAAATACTGAGGCAGTCCCAACATCACACATCACTCCTGTGGTGACGTTGCCAGGTAGCAATAAGGAAGTGGACTGTACTATGAACACATATTGATGTGCCAGTGGAAACTGCACACTGCTGAAGCACTGAAAGAGCTAATTGTCCATCAAAATAAGGGATGTACAGGAAGATGGCCCTTCCTGCACAGATACCTCCACCTCCACAAGGCAGTTAGCCAGGTTACCTGGAGCAAGTTGGGTAGTGTAGGTGCACAGTTGCACAGGAGCTACTGGCAGAGGGAACTACAAAGGTCTGCATAGAACCAAGTTACACATGGGACAGTTGTGCATTGTCAATACTGAACACCTCAGTGCTGCCAACTTAGGGAGATGTTTTGGGCATTGTCACCAAGCCTAATCAAAGGGCCTCACTTTTGGATTTCATCTGCAACGACATATGTCTAAGTAGATGGGATGTCCAGGCCATGTAGTGCAACCATGTGTCGACCACATCAGAATCTATTGTGTGTTTAGAAGTATCATGTCCCCTCCAGTCAAAGCACACTACACAACGCATGGTACATACATACTGAACTGCAGTTTGGAAACAAATTCATAGATATCAGGTCAATGAGCCAAACACAAGTTGTCAAGTCAAACCACCCAATGCAGAAAAAACCTCATAGAAGCCCAGGATCTCACACAATGCCACAAACACATATGAGTCACAGACGACACAAGATATCAACTGCCATACTACATGACATTCCTGGTGCAAGGAGTAAATACTTACTCCTCTTTTCTTTTTCAGCTGATCAGGGTTACAGGATCCAGCCATGGATCATGACCCCATTCCCCAACCCAAGCACAGCAGAAGAGCGTGCCTATAATGAGGCACATCAGAGGACACGCACCATTCTGGAACGAACTTTTGGCATCCTGAAGTCCAGATTCAGGTGTCTGGACATGACAGGAGGTAGCCTCCTATATGTCCCAGAAATGGTCTGCAAGATCATACTGACATGTGCCATCCTGCACAACATTTGTGTTAGGAGGTGTTAGACTTTTGAGTTTATGCAGGGTCATCCCCAATCTTTTTGCCTCCTATTTCTTCCGACCTGTTGCTGTTGACTTTTGAACTCTGAGCACTTTACTACTGCTAACCAGTTGTAAAGTGCATATGGTCTCTGTGTAAATTGTATTGTTGATTGGTTTATCCATGATTGGCATATTTTATTTACTAGTAAGTCCCTAGTAAAGTGCACTAGAGGAGCCAGGGCCTGTAAATCAAATGCTGCTAGTGGGCCTGCAGCACTGGTTGTGCCACCCACATAAGTAGCTTTGAAATCATGTCTCAGACCTGCCACTGCAGTGTCTGTGTGTGCAGTTTTAACTGTAAATTCGACTTGGCAAGTGTACCCACTTGCCAGGCCTAAACCTTCCCTTTTCTTACATGTAAGGCACCCCTAAGGTAGGCCCTAGGTAGCCCCAAGGGCAGGGTGCAGTGTATGGTTAAGGTATAACATATAGTGATGTGTTTTTTATGTCCTGACAGTGAAATACTGCTAAATTTGTTTTTCACTGTTGCAAAGCCTGTCCCTCTCATAGATTAACATGGGGGCTACCTTTAAATCAGATTACAGTGTAGATTCCCTTTGGGAGCGGATGGATATGTGGAGCTTAGGGTCTCTGAGCTCACAATTTGAAAATACATCTTTTAGTAAAGTTGATTTTAAGATTGTGTGTTTGAAAATGCCACTTTTAGAAAGTGAGCATTTTCTTACTTATACCATTTCTGTGACTCTGCCTGTTTGTGGATTCCCTGTCTGGGTCAGTTTGACAGTTGGGCTGGTTGCACCTCACACTAGACAGTGACACAAAGGGAGCTGGGGTGTAGTCTACATTTCCTGATGAGCCATCTGTGCTAGGAGGGAGGAGAGGAGTGGTCACTCACACCTGAAAGGGCTGTCCCTGCCCTCACACAATGCAGTCTCCAACCCCCTGGTGAGTGTCTGGGGCCTGGGCTGGGCAAGGCAGGATTTCACATTCAAGAGAGACTTTGGATTTAGGAAATTGGATATAAGAAGGGCACCCAAAATCACAGACTGTAGAACACTTCTGAAACCAAGAGGAACCTCTGTTTGGAGAAGAGCTGAAGAGCTGAGGAAGAAGAGCTGCTCTGCCTGTGACTGTGATTTTTTTAGCTATCCTGCAGTTGCTGCTTCTGCCAGAGTAAGAGGGCAAAGATTGGACTTTGTGTGCCTTCCATCTTGTGAAGATCTCCAAGGGCTTGATTTAGAGCTTGCCTCCTGTTGTTTGAAGTGTCAGGGACAGCAAAGACTTCTCTCTACTAGCACCTGGTGTCTCTGGAGAGACTCCTACTCTGCCCTGTGGTGCCCATCCAGTTCCTTGGACCCTAAAAGGAGAAGCTGGCAACCTAAGAGAAAGGAATCCACGCACAGAAGGCCGTGCGGGGAAATGATCGACGCGACTCCAATCTGTGGCTGGGAAATCGATGCGCTGCCGGCTTTGCAGCTGTAAATCGACGCTCGCCTATAATGCAACATAAGAATCAATGCACGGAGCTGGAGAAACGACACGCAGCATTGCTGACAGAGGCTAGTGAGATCACAACCCAAGCTGCGTGGTTTTCGGATCATCGTGTGGCTGGATTTCCGACGCAAGCACCGCTGGGCGTGTAAAAACAATGCAAGGCCTGCCCGGACCAAAGAGTGCTAACTGGATTGAAGCATCACTCTCCTGTGGAGAGAAGAAACGACGCGCCCCGCCCCGACGAAAGGCGAAATGATGCAAGGTCTCTCTCGTGAGTGAAATCGATGCATCGCAAGCCCTTTTTGAGGCACACTCGCCCGTGCAGGGTTATTTTTGACGCACCCAAGGTACATTTTCACGCTAACAGTGTTAATGTGTGTTTAAAACTACATGAAGACAATTTTTGCTTTTTAATTGATAACTTGATTTCTGTATTGTAGATTTTTGTAGTTTTGGTCTTGTTTTGTTTAGATAAATATTTCCTATTTTTCTAAATCTGTGTTGTGTCATTTTGTAGTGTTTTCATTAAGTTACTGTGCGTGTTGGTACAAATACTTTACACCTAGCACTCTGAAGTTAAGTCTACTGCTCGTGCCAAGCTACCAAGGGGGTAAGCAGGGGTTAGCTGAGGGTGATTTTCTTTTACCCTGACTAGAGTGAGGGTCCTTGCTTGGACAAGGGGTAACCTGACTGCCAACCAAATACCCCATTTCTAATAGGGGGAACATCCCCCTATATGAACCCGAGCAAAAATTGCCTGAGGAGGAGAGGAGGCGGATGGTGCTAGGGAAAATGTGGGGGAACATCCAAACACAGCTGCATGAATGCACCGTAGACAGCAGATTGTTCTAAACGTTTTTCACCAATAGTCACTCTAAACACATTGTTAGGATATGTAATTAAACACCTCACTTTATCGCACAATCCTGGTCTGGTTACTTATTTCTTCATCACATATTCTTTAGGAAGGTGAGTATTACCTCAGGCAGCATGTCACAAAGACAAATCTGACTACTTCTGATGCAACATCAAACGTGATGCGTATGATTGTACAGCAAACATCACACACATATATAAAAAAATCTTTCGAATTTCACATATGAAGGGCGAAATCATAGGACCACAGCATATGACACACATCCACGTTGCCAACATGGTCTACGGTACCACATGACACACAACTATGATATCTCCAGTAATAAGGTAAATTAGCACCTCATACATGAGGCAGTGGATGTGAAATATCAGTTGTAACAGGAATGTATGAGCAGACCCCTGACATTAGTAAGTGTGACATTTGCTATCTCTGCAAGGAGGTTGTATGACAAGAGGTGCATCATTTCTGAAAATGGATAACTTGAGTGTTACAGGTATGACAAGCAATGGTCACAACACATGCCCTGCGCAGTCCATCCTTGGTAATATGTCCTGCCACTGCCATGTGTTAACTCTCTGCCCTCTGATCTCTAGGGGGCACTGTAAATGGACTATCTGTACCCTGGCAATCATCATCAACACTCACCCAGACTCCTATTCCGACTCCTGTTTGCTTCCCTTTTCCATATGGCATGCTCTAGAAGAACTACATTAGCCTGCATGGACTTCAGGTCCCATATTGCACTGCCTGATAGTCGGTAAGACCTGTAATCTTCTGTCCCTTGCTTCCTATGGGAAAAGGCCAGATGTCTACTGGATTCTCTCCTCCAGGACTTGTGAGAGACTGAAGCTGCACACACCTGTGAGCTCTCTCGTGCAGCCCAGCGATGTGACTCTGCCCTGGCCTTGCTGCTGCCTGGAACAGCTTAGAAGCTGCATTACCTGAAGCTCCTCAGCGTGCATTGGAGTACAATTCATTTGTGTACCAGAGCCCTTGTTAGATTGTGTAACAGTCCTGATTACGCATGAACCTGCTCCCTGTTTACACAGTGCTGTTCCTGCTTGTTCAAGGCAGACTCTGATCCCTGTTTCTAAGCCTTGTTCATGTTTGTTTCTGCCAGAGCCTGCTTTCTGTTACCCAGACCTGTTCTAGTCTTTGCCTCAACCAGAGCCTGTTCCCTGTGCCTGCCTTTGCCTCCTAGTTGGTTCCTTTGCCTTCTGTTTCCTCTTGGGGTATCATGTCTGGTTAGTGTACTATCAGTCCTCACCTGCATAGAAGTGTTTAACTTTGGATTTGTTCTGGCACCTGGTTTCCAGGAGGCTAATACAGCACCCATCCTTGGTCTAGTGTTGCTTGTAGTCATTAGCGCCTAACAGTCACAGTGTGCTATGGCTGCATTCCATGATTTGTTACTGTGTCTCCAGCCCGACAAACAAGGGCTAGTCTCGTGTATGTAAGGACAATCCTTGTTTGTGCCCTAAGGGTCCAGACACAGATTCACTTCTGCTACCACCTTTCTATGGGGCTTGTGTGGTGACTAGCTGTGAGATTAATCTGCACAGAGGCACTGACATTCCCAGTTGCTGTGGAAAGTTCTGAGCCCTACCCTGTTTACAATCTTAGTGATGAGCCCTGCGTGTTTGTCCATTACTGACCCGTTCCATATTTGTCCACACTAAGGTTGCTCTGTATTCACTCTTCTGTATTATCTGATTTACCATAGCTGCCCTATCCCCTTGTTTGCCTTTAGCTGCTCTTCTGCTTTGGGACAAATGTGCCTTGCAAGATACTCTGCACTCAAGGGTTGCCCCAACAGACTCCTGACTAGACCTGCACGAAACTGTAAGACCATGGAGCCCAATACTGACACAGGGTACACATGCCCACACACTTGAACAGGACACTTTTGTGCAATGCACCTCTGAAAATATGTGAACACATGCAGCCAGGGCTGCAGGTTCACCACAGCAACATGAGTAACATAGGTAATTTTCATTAGTCAAACTGTTACGTAACAATTTTATGATTGGAATTAAGGCACAGTGTTGCAAACACTGTACCTACCAAACATGTACAAATGGCCGACATATGGGTAGTTTACACACAAGTCACGATGATGTCGTAGCCAACAATTAATGACATGTGAGGGGTAACATATCCAACATAGGCCTCATCAGCCATCCTCAAACCAAAGTCATACAACTACACACATCAAATGAGTCAACACATATTACAAACACATATCATGACTGTTGTATATCACTGATTGCTCTATGATGTAGATACTCATTTTTAACACATTCATACATGAGCATTACGTCAAATGTATTGCATGCCGTTCAGTCAGAAGCACGCATATTGTTGTAATAGTTAATTCACACACAAAACACACAGACCATGATTTATACTTTTGTAGCACTGCATTGCCGTCATTTGTTGATGCAAAATCAGCGCAAACTTACAAAATATGCTTTTGTGTCAGACAATGAAGGAAATGCTGCACAAAGATATTGTAAATGTGGGCCGCAGTTGCATGCTCTACCACATGTGGCCATTCACTATACCACACACTTCAGGCCATACCATCCTATCTTCATCTAGATACAGGCTGCATGCATGTTAAATATTTAAAATTCACGGAAACACAGTTTGAGTCAGAAATTTTGTCAAAATGCGTCGAAAAACAAAGCAAACGCAAACTAAACATACATGGGCCCCTTGAGTTAATTCACCAGCGCACCCCACGCATGCAGATATCCATTAAAATAGTAGTTTCCCGGTAATGCGTGATATTTTGCCACACGTGTAGGTTATGCATCGAATATATTCACGCAAACCACGTATGCGTAAAAAAATATACACGCAAGATGGAAAACGGGCCGCAAAGGGGGAGAGGAAGTGATGTAATAGTAAATCCTGTTTACAGACATGGTACTGTGGGTGTACTTTCACTTTACAGACTTCTTTTTCTTGACTGTGTGGCTGTGTCTTGGTCTTGCTCTTGTTTGGATTGTGTATATTGTATCTTGTGGTGTCTAGCTTGTGTTTTTTTGTGTATTTTATTTGTATATTTTACCTGTTTAAGTGTTTTTGGGTAGTTTAGTGTTTTTCTAATTGTATTTGTACTGTCAGGTGTCTGTTTGGGGCTTAGATTAGTTTGGTTAGTTGGGGTTTGTATTTTGGGTTGTCAGTTTCCTTTTTTCAGATTTATTTTCCTTCCTTTTTCCCTTTTATTCTTTAAATTGTTGTGCTATAACATGTCAGGAAGGGCGAGGCCGAGCCGCATGGGTGAGGAGGAGCTTGGGGCCTTTCTGTGGCTGGTGTGCCACATTCTACCGCTGATGCTGGAGTTGGGGAGCTGTGTGATACTGAGGTATCACACGGAGGCAAGGTGACTGCGTTGGGCCAAGGTGCTCTACCACCTGAAAAGTGTTTTCAACACATCAAGGAACGAGCACCAGCTGAAGCAACATTGGGCTGACCTGGTGGCCTGAGAACAGGATCTGCTGGACCATCTGGGTGTTGTGATCGGTGGCCCTGTTGGTGAGTATCACATTGACAAATGTGTACAGTAGAATGCTCCTGAGTGACAGTAGCAGTTGTCTTGACGTGCTGCATGCAATGTTTGTGGCCATGTTGAATGCAATTATAACAAACTGTCAGTGTACCAGTATTGAGATGTATTACACAAGCTTATGCATGTTAACAATGCAGCCCAGAGCTTTGTTGAGTCATGTATGACTATTACTTGGGGCCAAATGTACCAAGCTATTTATAATTTTTCCAAACGGCCTAGTTTTAAGAATTTTTGTGTTTATGTCAGGAAAAATATTCATTCAAATGCACAACCCTAATTTTGCCATTCTGCTATCACATTGCCCAGTCCCCTGATTGATTCTTTCTTGAGCACAAATGCTGGCACTAAACAATTGCAGTTACCATCCGTTTCAAGTTGGTGCTAACCCATTTGCAAAAGGGGAGGGGTTCCCATGGGATCCCTTCCCCTTTGTGAATGCATTCACAAAAATTGTTTCTGAGAAAGAAGTTGTGCCACGGACCACTGACTGCTTCCAAAAACATATTTCTGTCATAATATAGGTTTTTGAAATACTTTCTGTGTACCCCTGCTGAAATAAGGCCAAATTAAACGAATATTTATATCCCTATTTGAAAGCAGTCACAGACATGGTGGTCTGCTGAGCCCAGTAAGCCAGCATCCCTGTGAGTGCCGCCATTCCCAAGGGGTTTGCAAAATGACACCTACCTCATCATTATTCATGAGATAGGTCATTTGCTACTCCATTTGTGAATTGCAAACAGTGTTATTGACAGTGTTTTACCTCAGATCATCCTACTTGCTAATTGCTAGTTGCTAAGTCTTGCAATGTGTGACTCACAAAACCTGACCTTGGTACATATGGCCCTGAGTAACACATTTCAGGTGCAATGACAACACCTGTGCCCATGCATTCTGTCAATTATGATCAGCTTAGACACTGTCAGCATACCATATTTTACTGTTTTGGGACAGCAAAGTGGGCTATTCATGTTTAGCGCTACATTGTCATTACACACACATGATCCCTGCCATCATGTTTGCAAAGGGGGCATCTACGGCTTAGGGGACACTGCCAACGGGGCATTTGTTACCTACATACAACTGTGCCACATCTGTTATTGACCACTGAATGCACGATAATTGCTGACTGAAAATTGACCCACATGTCCATCACACAGTTAATCATTGTCCCTTGATGCACAAGCCACAATACCTGAGTCACTTGTATTGCAGGGCACCAGGGAAGTGCCATTGAAATTGTCACCCAATTACACATCATAACATGGAGTACCATCTGAAATGGATGAGCCACAAATCTTTATAGACAGGTTTAGCACCACATGATTGTTAGACCCAGTGCATGTGTGCATATGTGTGTCTATCGCTCACTGGATTGTCAGTGTCAATGCGAGTTTGCAGTGGTATGCCTGTTGGAGTGTCTACATGCAGGATCAGCAGCTCACTAATATAAAATGTTACACACTGTGATCTGTTGTCCACACGTTTCTACAGGGATCAGACTTTGAGCATATATTTCCTTTCCATGCCTTACAGGTGGACCGGCCCCCTACACCATTGGGGAAGTGTCTCGATTTGAGGACCCAGACATATCCAGCAACTTTGAAAATGTCTTTCCTGTGTAGTGATTGCAGCTGTTGTGTGAGTGACTCTTGTATGTTGCACTCATTGCAAGATATGATGAGCTGGCATGTGATCTGATATATTACTTGACTGGACGTTGACATAGTGTTCCATGCAAGGGTTAGACATTCAAAGGCACAGAGTCATATCTTGGGAGTCTTGTACTGCGCAATAGGCAGCAGCTTGTGAACAAGGTGATTTTTAGCCACATGTAGGCCCACATTTGATTTGGAAGTGCTCCAGTGTCAGAATATTGTCAGCAAGTCATACCCTCATTTGCACAAGACTGTGATGCATCGGTTTTCCACACAAAATTGTGCATCCCTGTATTGTAATGTACATGTAGCACTGTATGGGTAACTGTTCCCCAGCATCTAACCCCATATGTTTTACTCCATTTACATGACACTTATGTGGTATGTAATAGGCGTGTATGCAGGTCAAGGCCAGATGTGGGCTGTCATCAATGTGGGTGATTTTAGAAATGTGTTGGCAGATACGATGTTGCTGGTTGTCCACAAATGGAAACATAAATGTAGATGTGATTGACCAATGGATACCTCACTCCTAGTTGGCAGCCCTCCTCACATGTGTTCCACTGACTAAATCCATGGACAAGTGGACATGGCTTTGTGGTTGTCCTTCACAGTTGTGATGATGTATTGCATGCCCATCCCCCCGAAGCACAGAGGTAGGTGAAGAACATATGTGTAGGTAGATGTGATGGTCACATTGTAGATGACAGTCATCTCATTCAAGCATGCATGTCTCCCAAACAACACTGACTCCTTAGGATCAGCAACGGCATACTATCCTGCCAATTACATCTACAAATCATTAGTCTTGGGTGCCTTGAAGTTGCCTCAAATGATACGGATTAGTCGGCCTGGCCCATTTTAAGTACATGCTGCATTTGCATTGTGACACATTGCACTACATCAATGCACAGATCACTTTATTTGGTACATCTCTTGTTGTGCTTTGCTGTGCTGTTAAATACTTGATGGTTAGGCAGTGTTGCCTTGTCATTCCTCAGGGACAAAATATCATCTGTACTGTGATTTGGACTGCATGTAAAATTTGAGGGAGAGTGTTAGATTATCATTTGTACATGCATCACACAATGATGACACTAATGGTTGACTGTCTCATTTTTACAGCTGCCAACATGAATACCACGGAGATCAGGGATTTCCAGAGGTACAGCCACATCTTGGATGTTGAATCTGGGTTCCGGAGGATGGCAAGACGCTATCGGAGAGAGAGAGCCACAAGAGAATGGTGGGCTTTGAGCCAAGGGGGACCGGCATTGGCCACAACAGGTGAAGCCACCACCACAAGTGCAACCAGTAGTTCTCTTTTGTACATAGTTACTAAAGTTTTAGATACTCCTTTATGCCATGTGTCATATGCTTGGGTTTTTGCATGGGTGTACAGTGCCAATTTTCAGTTGGCCTGTGTATTCCGTCCTGCATCCACATCCCACCCTTGACATGTTATTTCCCACTTCCAATTGAGCTGTCACATTGGCAGCTCCAACAAACCTAAATCTCTTTGCATTTGCCATCCATTGTACCCACCACTCAATGTGACTATGGTTCCCATGTATTGGACAGGTAGGTGTGATTTTAAAGCTGTCATCGTTTCTGTCCTGTGTTGGAATGATGGGCACTATAGGACATCTGCCTGCATCCTAATGTTCATGTGAACACTGCTAAACTGAGAAACATCAATTTCTGATTAGGTCAAGTATACAAAATTCATGCCTATGGCCCTCATTTTGATTCTGGCGGGCGGCGGAGGCCGCCCGCCAGAATTCAGCCCTCCATAATACCGCTCCGCGGTCAAAAGACCGCGGAGGGTATTATGAGTTTTTCCCTGGGCTGGCGGGCGGTCTCCAAAAGACCACCCGCCAGCCCAGGGAAAAACTCCCTTCCCACGAGGATGCCGGCTCGTAATCGAGCCGGCGGAGTGGGAAGGTGCGACGGGTGCTGTTGCACCCGTCGCGTATTTCACTGTCTGCAAGGCAGACAGTGAAATACATTTTGGGGCCCTCTTACGGGGGCCCCTGCAGAGCCCATGCCGTGGGGCCCCGCGACTCCCCCTCCCGCCATCCGGTTCCCGGCGGGAGAACCGCCAGGAACTGGATGGCGGGAGGGGGAGTCGGAATCCCCAAGCCGGCGCAGCAAGCTGCGCCGGCTTGGAGGATTCCTTGGGGGCATCGGGAAACCGGCGGGAGACCGCCGGTTTCCCTTCTCTGACCGCGGCTAAGCCGCCGCGGTCAGAATGCCCCGCGGGGCACCGCCGGCCTGTCGGCGGTGCTCCCGCGTGCCGCGGCCCTGGCGGTTCTATACCGCCAGGGTCGTAATGAGGGCCTATGTGTTTTAATTGTACTCCCAGCTGATATTTTTGGCCACTCTTACACAGCCATTCCTGCTGTATGTTGTGGGTGTGGCATGTATGTTTTGTAGCAAATGTCACATAAACAATTACTTTCTTGTAGGGGATGTGGCCAGCATTGAGTCTCATCTTGTAGATACCTTTCACCTGAAATATACTATTATTACACTGCATTTGCCTCATTTTTTAACACAAGAACAGCGCAAACTTACAAATTAAGATGATATTTTGCAAGTTCCAGCTGCTTTTACTTCTGAAATTAGGCAAAAGCAGCACTCTGGTATTGACACTCTGTGACCATTGACATGTTACATGCATCACAAATCTGCAGCAAAGTAGATGTGTCACATTACACAGAGACAAAGTAGTTGTGTAGGTGCTGTTTATTTTAAAGTGCTTTAGTGCAATATTTACATAGTCCAAGTTAGTGAGCCCATTAGTGTAAAGCATTCTATTGTGCGCAACACAAGTGCAAGGTTGAGGGACATGTCATTGGACATGCTGAGATAAAGTGTGATTCATTGAAAGGAACACGATTTGCCAATTGGATAGTGAGAGACAATTGCAGTCCATAGTGGTAAGGTTAACAGTGTGTCGGTGAAGAGTGCATGTCACCAACTGTAGCAACACTGGAATGTTGTCAAGCACAGGAAAAAGGAAAATCAGTGCACATGTGGCATGGGCTGGTGCTATCGGGTACTCCGACGGGTAAAGATGATCTGTTTCACATCTTCATCCTCTGATGTGTGTGTCGTCTCCTCTGCCCTTGATGGTGGTGGTGGTGGGTTTGAGGGGGCGACACACACTTTAGTAGTTGGAGAAGTGGACTCCAAATTCCCGGCAGCTACCATCTGTGGAACTAGATATGGCATAACTGCAGCAAAGAGGAGCTGCTGATTATTGAGTATGGCAGCAACATCTCTGTGGTAGGCAGCCATGTCTGCCCTGAGAGAGTCCAGTTCCAGGTGTATGGAGTCCAGCTTGTTGTCATGCATGCCGCAGCAAGATTGGGAGGGCAGGTGTTGTGGCAACTCCCTCACAGCAGTGGTTAGGTCCCTAACACACTGTTGGACTCCTTGTAGCAGGGATTGTGTGACTTGTATGCCTGCTTTCTGTTCTGCGGATGTCATCATGCACATGCGCATTCCCTCAAGGCTGGCTGCCATAGTTTGCATCCCCACCCGCACCTCCTTGGCCAGCTTCCGCTGTACTCCCACTACTGTCCTCTCAAAGGTGGTCCCAGTGTCATCAGAGTCCTCAGCTGTGTTTGAGCTAACAGGTTGTACTATTGGGGCGGTGGGTGGTTCCTCTGGGATGGCTGCTACATGTGTGCTCCTCCTTGCAACTGGAGGTGGAGTCTGGAGGGTTCTCAGGACATCTTGGAGGATTTCCTGGCTGATGGTTGTCAGCTGGTCATCCATCTCATCAGGGTAGTCCAGGACAGACAGAACCACAGGAGAGCCATCGTCCTCTGCAATGAGATAGTGTACAATTAGGCCCTCATTACGACTTTGGCGGTCTTAAAAAAAGACCGCTGAAGCCACAGGCGCCACAATACCGCCAATGCTGGGGGTATGCGTGGCACCCTATTTTGACTTTTCTGCTGGGCCAGTGGACGGAAACAGTGTTTCTGTCCGCTGGCTCAGCGAAAAGTCACATTAACATAGAAGCGTGGCTCATAAAAGAGCCAGCGGCAATGTTGATGTTCAGTGGGTGCAGCAGCACCCGTCGTGCATTTCACTGCCTAAAATTCGGGCAGTGAAATGTGGGATGGGGCTGTGCCTGGGGGCCCCTGCACTGCCCATGCCAAGTGCATGAGCAGTGAAGGGGCACCCTTAGTCCCCCTTACCGCCAGCCTTTCCATGGTGATGTTTACCGCCATGGACAGGCTGGCGGTTGGGGACTCAAAAACCTCCGGGCAGCCCTGCTTGCAGCGCTGCCCTGGGGATTATGACCGCCTGGTGGAAGCCTGGCAGTAAAGTGGAGGGGCTGGCAGTATGGCAGTGGCTAATGCGCCATGGCCATAATACACTGGCGAAACACCCCCAGCCTGTTGGCGGTATTACCGCCAGTGTTCCGCTGGCCACCAGGTTCGTAATGACCCCCTTAGTGTGTCTGTGTTGTGGCAGTTGTAATTTGACATCAATGACTTCCTATTGGTGGTACACTGTAATCTTGGTTTCCATGCATTCCTGTCATTAATGTTTGCAGTCTCTCAGGCCTATGCCCGACCTGCATATCACATGTAGTGTGGGCAGTTGGGGGATTTGTCTGCGTCACATCTTTTAGGTGTGGGTTCTGTCCAAATTGTGGCTTGCCACCTTCTTGTCCTAATCAACCCTCCCTCTGCTTCGATTAGCATGGTGAGGCCCTGCAATGCTTGTTGGTGTGCTGATGGCACATGCACCACACTTAACAGTATGGCCCTGACCCAATATATTTTTTTTCACATACACCTATACGGTGCTGAGACCTAGCACCATACCATGTAGTGCACTTCCATGAAACAATACAAGTGTCACCATTGGTAGTTTCTCATGTTGATGTTTGCAAATGTGTGCTGCGTTGCATTGCACTGATGGGCCTAGCAGAGTTCCATTTCCTCTTATGACTGTGCAGGTGTGTTTGCCCAGCTACACACAAAAGTCCTCCCCCTCAATGCAGTTGTCTTTGCACTATAACACCTGCGATGTTGCATGGTGGCATTGCAGCTATTGTGAGACAGGCACAGGGGTAGACCCTGGAATGTGCAGCATGGGTATAAGATTACCGCTGTGTACTTCATAATGTATGTGACAGTACATGATGTTTATGACATGAGCAGTAGGCAGGAGTTGCACTTGGATCGGGATTGATGGGGATTGATCACGTAGTCATAGTGATCCCTCATTTTGAGTGTGTTTGTGCCCTGGGTGCCTAACTGGCATTTTCTAATTGACCAGCACACCAGCACAGGTAGTAGTGGCAAGTGTTGTCAATGGTAAATGCCGCTTGAGCCAATGGCCTGAGACTGGGCATTGTCCTCTAGCTTACATTCTGACAATGCCAGCTGTCCTGTGACAGCAACCCAGTTTAACATTCTACCCTACCCTTCTGGTCTGCTTCAGCATTTTCAACAGCCTTGGCATGGCGGTATACCCCCATGTAAAGGTCTTTGGCGTTGTGATGTGCTGTGCCCCTGGATGCCCCTGCACAGCCCATGCACAGCCCATGCACCCGTACCATGCCCCTTTGTGCTTTCCACTGCCTGACATTCAGGGATGACATGCATTGTGTAGTAGGTATGTACCTCCCCCTTTTTGCATCTGATATTTAGCCATTTTTGTCCCCATGCAACTTACCCTACATATATGTTGCTTCCTGGTAGTCTGTGCTGTCCTGTCCTGTGATTCCTGTGATGATTTCCTCCGGGATGACGGCTGCAACCTTCTCCTCCATCTCGTCCATGTCCTCTTGCAGTGCTGCTCTCCCACCTTCAGTCTGCAGTGCTGCCTTCCTGTTCCTTGCCATTGTCTCCTTTGTCCTGGACTTGCAGTCATGCCAGCCTTTCTTACACTCGGTGACAGTTCTCCTGACCTCTGCCACACTGTTATTCTTGTCCACAATTTGTTGCCAAATTGCCTCTCTCCTTCAATTGGCAATTTAGAGGTGATGAATAGTTGTTGCTTTGTCACCTCTCTGATCAGGATTTCATGGTCCTCTACACTGAAGCGACACTTCCTCTTCTTCTTGTCTCTCCCCTGGGTCTTGTCTGTGTCCTCCTGGCTGGTTCCTGGTTGATTGGGGTCTCCCTTGGGTCTCTCCTGCCTTCTGGGATCCATTTTGGGGCTCCTTAGCACTGTTTGCTGCGTTTGTGTCTCTTTTGATTCTTTTTATTTCCATGTCGCAAACCGGATTAGAGTAATTTTTTCTACGTAACGTCATTTTGCCTTGCGACAAGGCGCAATGGTTAGCGTCAGGAAAAATTACTCCAACCTGTTCTTAGCGCCACCGTGCTTCAAAGTATAAGTATGATGCACGGGTGGCGTTAAGAAATGACACTAGCCAGCACTAAAAGTTTTGACGCAAAACTGCGCTTGCGCAGTTTTGTGTCCAAAAGTAATAATCTGTCCCCCAGTGTGCTTTAGGCCTGCATGTGTTCTTTGTTGTGGTGGCTATGCCTCCTTGCTGGTTGTTGTTTGACCATGTGACTGGCGGCCATTTTGTGTAGGCAGCCAGTGTGCTTCAGGGATGCATATGTTCTTCTTTGTTGTGGTGGGCATGACTCCTTGCTGGTTGTTGGTTGACCATGTGGCTGTTGGCCACTTTGAGTAGGCAGCCAGTATGCTTTAGGGCTGCATGTGTTCTTCTTTGTCGTCGTGGCCATGCCTCCATGCTAGTTGTTTTTTGACCATGTGGCCATTTTGTGTAGACAGCCAGTGTGCATTAGGCCTGCATGTGTTCTTCTTTGCTGTAGTGGCCATTCCTCCTTCCTGGTTGTTGTTTGACCAAGTGGCTGGCTGCCTTTTTGTGTAGGCAGCCACTGTGCTTCAGGCCTACATGTGTTCTTCTTTGTTGTGGTGGCCATGCCTCCTTGCTGGTTGTTGTTTGACCATGTGCGGCACCCATTTTATGTGTTTATTCAGGCCTAATAGGTCAATTTTGATTACTTAATGTACTTAATGACTATTTTTTAATTATTTTATTACATACCTTTTTTTGCATTTTTCACCTCCACCACTCCTTGCCTCCCAAATCCCTGTGGTTTTTCATGCTGGTCCGCTTCCCCGAGTACATCAGCAATTGCAATCTAATTAAAAAAAAATGTTTATCCTTGTCTTCTAATTTTTTTAACAACCTTCGTTCTATTTAAATGTATAATAATATCAGTCTTATAATAATAGTAATAATATTTAAATATTTTTTAAACACTTTTTCTTGCTTTCCGCTTTACAAATAAATAAATTACAATTTAAAAAAAGAAAAAAAAAATATATATATATATATATTTATTTTTTTCCCCTACTTTCCCCATTAGTCTCATGTCTGCCATAGGCATACAGTTGCACTACATTACATAACATTTCATTAATCAAGGAATATTATTATTCCATTTGTCACTAGAACCTCAGTGAGTGCCACATGGCAACTTGATGCAGACAGATAAAGCTAACAGTTATCTTCTTTATGTTGTAATTGTTGCTCTTTCTTATCCTTAATTGACTGTACAAAATAATGAAAGTTAATGTTCGTGTGTTGTTTTTACTAATAGATACACTGTATTTCCTGATTATTTATAAGTTTAAGTAACCGTTCTATGATATTGTTTTTTCTACTACTAATGCAACTGCAACAACAATGTTACGTTTCACTGATCATTCTTGTATGTTTGCTTTTAGGTGTATGAAGAGAAAGAGACATCACCCATAGTACCGCCAGACAGAAGGCCTATGCTCGACGTGACACGTGACCACACTCACAACCACACGGACATCTTTTCAGCTTGTGAAGCTAAGTGCTACTGCCAACTGAGAGCTTCAAGATGGCCTCAAAGAAAGCTGCTCGCCAGAAAGTGGCCAGTGATAAAAAGGAGCTTCCCACCACTGGAATGTCACCCCAGACGTTTTTGGGCAAAGACGTGTGCCTGCCCCACCAGCCTCTGGGGAGCAAGCTGGGAGCACCACTCCAACATCAGTGGCCCAATTCCAAAGTAGGCCCAAACCCATGTCTGGCACAGAGGTAGCCTCTCTAATCACATGAACGCCGACAAGCAGTGACATTGAATTGGACTTATCTCTTTCTCAAAGTAGAACACAATCATTGCCGGAAACTCAGGCCAGTGAACAACAACAGCCGCAGCCAGCAATAGCAGTTCCTCCTGACATAGGAGCACATCAGGATGTTGAACTTTATGTAGAGGAAGCCAAAGAAGCCCCTCTTTCACAAGATCCACTGTCTTCCTGATCTCTGACATCTTCTTCCTCACGCCCCACTTCTGATGATGAATACTCCACTTGGATGCCACCTCAGTCTGAGACACGCCAGGAGAGCAAGGGGTGAAAAGGAAGGTTCCTGAAAGCCTTCAAGTTATGGATGAAGAAGAAGAGGATGACGAGTCTGATGACAAGCCAGCCATCATGGATGTTAGCCGAGCCCCAGTGGGGTCAAACATTACATCATCATCTCAACCTGCTCTGAGAGATGTGGTACGGACACCACCTCCTCCACCAGCTTCCATATTTACAATGCACAGGGTGCGACCTACATCAAGCCATCTCAGTAAAAGAAGGCACTGCATAGCGGCAAATGTCATAAAAATAACATTCACCTACCGCCACTTCTTCAGATATTGTCAGTGGCACCAGTGTTAGAAATATGACCTCCCCAGTTTGGGACTTCTTTACGGTTAGTGAAAAGGAGCCAAGCATATGCCCCATTTGCAGAGCAAATGTTAGTTGGGGTAAGCTTCATACAAACTATGGAGCCAGAGGCCAAAAAAACAATTTGAGAAAACATCATGCAATCTGCTCGGCGGTGCACATTAGCACCCAAAAAAATAATCCTGTAAGTGGTGTTAGTGAAGTTGTTGAAAGCAGCGAATCTGATCCGATCATGGTGGAAGGTGAAGAAGAGGGTAACATTTTGTTACACAAATCAGCCCTGCCCGTCGCAGTGCAGTAGTATTGTGACCCTCATCAGCAACATCATAATGGCACGGGAAGAGTCAGAGTCTGAAACAACAAGGCAAGAACCTACAGTGGCTACCCTGATGAGATGCACATTGGGCCTACTACCACCGCATAAGCCACCTGCATCAGTGGCACCCACAAAGAAAAAAATCCAAGCTACTATGACTGCCATGTTTAAGCAGGAGGGGCAGTACGCACACAACCATGCAACTGCACATTGGTTCAATGGGAAGCTGGCCAAAATGTTAGCATTGAAACTCCTCCCTTTTTCTTTTGTGGGAGGAGTGTATTTTCTAGAATTTGTGGCGGCTACCTGCTTGAGATGGAAGGTTCCCAGCTGGACCTATCTCGCCATAGTTGCTGTTCCAGTGCTATATTATGATGTGCTGGAATTGGTTGGAATAAGCTTTGTTGCAGAGTGCTGTCCAGACAATCCACCTGATGACAGACATGTGGACTAGTTGCCAAGCCATTGATTATGTGTGCATCACTGCACACTGGATCTCTTTTGTGGGGGTTAGAGAAATGATATCTGCAGGTGTTGACACAGCTGAAATTTTTAATGGTGCTCCGACGCATGCAACAGTAACTATGTTCTCCACGGAGAAATCCCTACAGCTGCAAACATCTTGGATGGCTTTAACAACAAGGTCCTTGAATGGCTGCACCTGAGAGGGCTTAACGTTGGATTTGTTGCCATGGACAAAGGCAGTAATATAGTTAAGGCCATGTCAGATGGTGGCTATTTCAGGGTCCTGTGTTTGTCGCACTGCATAAACATCATTGTACAGGACTTCTTCAAAAAAGAACTTCGAGCCAGTAACTTACTGTCGAAATGCAGAAGAATCTGCACTCATTTTAGCCATTCTTTTAAAGCCTGCAAGTTGTTGAGGATTATACAGTGTGATAATAGAATGCCAGTTAAACACTCATACAGGATGTGCCAACACGTTGGAATTCTACCTATTACATGTAACAACGTCTGTTTGAGCAGTACAGACCGATCAATTAATATGTTATGCAAAGAGGGGATGCAGCTGTAAAAGGCATGATCATTGAGATGTACCAATGAGGCCTGGTCAAATGCCTGACAGAGATGCTGCTTCCTTTTGAAATGTTCACACGGGAAGTCAGCAAGGAGGATTGTACCATGGGTCAAGCTATCCCATTAGTGCATATGCTGCCTAAACAGCTAAAGGAGGGGTCTGAAATGTATGCAGGTGTGGATGAAAAAACAGATGTGCATGAGTTGGTGGAGAGCTTAATCTTTCTTTTATCTGTTAATATAAGGCTCCAAAGAGACATTGGGGGTTATTACAACTTTGGAGGAGGCGTTAATCCATCCCAAATGTGACGGATATACCACCAGCCGTATTCCGAGTTCCATAGGATATAATGGACTTGTAATACGGCTGGTGGTATATTCGTCACTTTACCGTCACTTTTGGGACGGATTAACACCTCCTCCAAAGTTGTAATAACCCCCATTGTGTCATCCAAACATTACATCTGTGCTACAATTCATGAGCCCACGTACAAACAATTACTGGCCACTTTAATTCCTTTTTAAGATGGGAATGTTTCAACCTACAAGACTGGATTGCTGAGCAAGCCAGAGACCTAGAAAAAGAGCAGCTAGAAATTAGAGGCCCACTCACAGGTTGAAGTTCTGGGGTGAAGCCTCCAATTTCCATAGGGCCTAAGGACAGTGCTGTTGGCTCACAGCAGCCAAAATCAACACCAGCAGCAACAACAGGAACAGGAGCAGCAACTCCAAAATCTGCATTTGATTGGTTTCTAAAGGCAGGAATCAAGTCCACTGCAGAGGCAAAGGCAAGAGCTTGAGCAAGGTGGAGCACCAATGACTATGGAGCGGATGGTCCAGACCTACCTGGATGACTCAACAGAGGTCTATATGGATCAAAGCCCATTGATGTTTTGGTATGGGAATAGTCACCAATGAACACTGCACAGCAGGCTGGCAATAAAGTATCTGGCTTGCCCTATAGCCAGTGTGAATGCTGAGAATGTGTCCAGTGCAGCTTGTGCAGTTGTGAAAGTGAGAAGGACCAGTCTCTTGCCCCAAAACATCAAGAGACTAACCATGATCAAAATGAATCAGCACTTTATACCACCAAATTACAGCATACCTGAAGTACAACCGGAGGTGGATGAGGTTGATGATTGGTCGGACACAGGTCATGGTAGTGTGTTAACTGACCAACTTCTGGGTGAACCACCTGAATTTGAGGCCGAACTCTTCTTCCCTGACTACACCTGGGACACCATAGAGCTTTCTACTCTCTACTATGAACAGCTTTGAGGGAAAAAAGTAGCTAGCTGTGGGAACCTTATTATTGTATATTATTTGTTTCTGTCTAAATGACTAATGAACTACAACAGTTTTAGGCACATGTATGAATTGTAGTTGGACCAGTGTGCATTAAAGAAGCCCCAAAGAAGAGACAATGCCTGCCTCCATTCTGTGCCTATCCTTTCTTTTGTCCCCTAGCAGGACTGCCCCAAATATTTGATTTACAACTTACTGGACAATATGTGTTTCATTTCCTGAATCGAAGAGGATCAGCAATGTGCCACTATGCTTGATTGGAACAGGTAAGTAATGCAATATACATGGCTCAACAATTGATATGAGGGATACTTGTTTAAATGTTGAGAATTGAGATGGTTCATGTGACTCATCATGTCTAGTGGTAGCAGATAATGAGAGTGAGTGTTTATATTGTTTAAATATATTACACAGGCTTGTGTTTGTGTGGTGATCGATTTACAAAGTTGGTGGCATAAAAATAATAATGGATGATACATTTTTTCTTGAAGGTGATTTTTTTCTCCTTCCCCTTCACACTTACTGAAATTTGTTTGCCGGCGTTTTCACACTGCTTTGTTTTCTGGTGCTCTGCTTTCGTGTTTACATTTGTCAAAGAAGACCTCTTGTTGTTAAACAGTTACATGTTGCTCTTTCTCAATCGGCTCATGAGACTGTGACTCTCGGGAGCAGTTGGTATGGAGTTGGACGTAATAATCTTTAATCAGAGTCTGGAGGATGATGGAAGGAATCAGAGCATCTTAGACAACTTAAAGAACTGCCAGAAGAAAGAAGTTATCAACTTCATGTAAATCAACATAGGTGATGTGAGGATAAGTCTCAGAGGCCTACTCCAGTCTGTAGAGTGGTGGTGAGAGGTGCGTCAATTACTTGATTTGGGACTTGCAATGCTGCTGTGTGTCTGCTGGCTGGCTCAAACTTGAAACTATGTGGCTGGGTGGGGGGCCTGTTGTGGGAAACCGGAGGAACAGACATGTGATGGATGATAATGTCACATTATGCATGGCTCTAGGCTAAATGTCATGATGAGCATGACAGTAGCAGGTTTGATCATCCCACTATATGCTGACACTTATCTGTGATTGTTGGTGGATGATGTCAGAGTCACCAGATCCTCTGGGTCTGCGCACGTTCCCAACACATCCACCACTGAAAAGCTCCAAGACTCTGATAGATAAATCACAGAGGCTAAGAGAGTTCAAGAGGGGAAGAGGGGATTAGGAAGGGAAACAGCTGGGAAGGAGACCTGTAGTAAGAAAAAGGTTAGAACACAATATGAAAATTATGGTGGTCATTCCGACCTCGGCGGTCTGTTCTCCAGACCGCCGACGCCGGGAGAGACAGAATACCGCCATTGATGGCGGTATTCATGCCTCCCTATTCCGACATTTCCGCTGGGCCAGCAGAAATGGCACATCAACATTGCCGCCGGCTCTTAATAGAAATGCGCAGTGAAATGCGCGATGGAGCTATGCCTGGGGGCCCCTGCACTGCCCATGCCAAGTGCATGGGCAGTGCAGGGGCCCCCAGGGGCACCCCCTGTCCCCTTACCGCCAGCCTTTCAATGGTGGTGTTTACCGCCACGGACAGGCTGGCGGTCGGGGACTCATAATCCCCAGGGCGGCGGTGCTTGCACCGCTGCCCTGGGGATTATGCCCACCAGGCGGAAGCCTGGCGGGAAAGTGGAGGGGCCGGCGGTATGACCGTGGCTTTTCCGCCACGGTCAGAATTGCTGGCGGAACACCGCCAGCCTGTTGGCGGTATACCGCCGGCCACCAGGGTCGGAATGACCCCCTATATCTCCAGAAATCAATACTAGACAATGATTCTAAGCAAAGTCATTCTGAAAACATGAACAATCAAAGAATTAAGTTTAAAATGACGAAGTTTCAAGATGGCCGAATACCTGTAAGGGAATCAAGATGGATTAAATGAAAACTTTCTTATTCAAGTACTTTCCTTTACATGAGAATCAGAAAAACATTCTGACTAAATTTTAAACCAGTCATATAAATCCTTTTTTGAGAATACATACTAGGACCATACAATATTGCATCTAGAAACTCTGATCTTCTGTGTATTCTTAAAATGTTTCAAAACAAACTGCGTATATTGTAGATTTATATATATATATATATATATATATATATATATATATATATACACATATATAGTAAACACCATAAAAGGATTGTGCACCATGAATAACACAATATGGATTCAGGAAAAACAAATCACATAACTTGTCAACTCGAATATTACATGATAAATATCTTAGAATAGTGGCATACAATAAACAACATGAATTAAACTTGAAGAGAGAATCGTGCGTCTTGCCGGTTCGAGTGTCACCATGTAAAAAGCCAAGAAATGGTAGTACGCAATGAATATCAAAGTCAAATCATCATTAAACGAATCGCGCGTCTTGCCGATTCATAAACCACAACGTAAATGCCAAGAAATAACAGCTCACAATGAATAACAAGATCAAAGTACAATGAAACGAAACGCGCGTCTTTTGCCGATTCTTAAGCCAACATGTAAATGTCAAGAAATGGTAGCGCGCAATTAACAACAAAGTTAAAACACCATAAAACGAATCGAGCATCTTGCCGATTCCCAAGTCACCCTGCAAATTTCACAAACACTCAAACGCATATTTCACACGCGCAGAGTGCTCTGTCAAATCATAAAAGAATTAGGCCCAAGAACATGAGAGTTCTCGATAACGGCGTCGGGAGGCCAGCCCAACCACCATCTTACCACCCAGAACAAGGATCTCCAAATGAAGAATGAAAGTCAGATGTCTGGAAGATCAAATAGGCCACCGGGACAGGAGCTCAGGAAGTAGCTGCTGCTCTGCACCGGGACCTCTGAATAGTGAGCACTTGGAGCTGGGCTCGCTCCTTTTTATAGAGTCTTGGCCCAGCCCCAAACCACACCCAGGCATGTTGCAGGGAAAGTCTCTAGAACGCCTGGAAAGGGACCACACCCTAACACACTCTGAAAGCCTGCAGCAATACATTGCAAATGAACAGCATTTGTAAGCACATTAAAAATAAGTCTTCAGGATTGAACTCTGCAATGCAAAAGGTTAAACAACAACATATCAGCACAATGCATAAATTATGTTGTTTTGAGAGTGCTGGTTTTTGCATTCTAGTCGCCAATAGAGCGTGCACTGCCCTGGTGTTGACAGTACTCCCCTCTCCCAGACGCGCTCTAGGGCCTGGTTTGCCTGGATTAAGACGATGAAAGAGTCTCACAAGTACTGGAGCATGAACATCAGATGCGGAAACCCATGAGTTACTTGCAGGACCATAACCTTTCCATGAGATTAAGTACCATAGATTACGCCTTCCTAGTTTAGAATCAAACACTTTCTTAACTTCATATTCTTTTTGTCCCTGTACTAGAACAGGAGCTGGATGAGGGTGGACTTTTTGGACTGCCCTTTTCAATAGGGAAGTGTGGAACACTGGATGAATCCGTAAGGATCTGGGCAATTGTAGTTTATAGGTTACCGGATTGATTTGTTGAAGGACTGTGAACGGACCTATAAATTTGGGATTAAACATGTGCTTCTTCTTGAAGTCTATGGGGCATATTTATACTCCGTTTGCGCCGGAATTGCGTCGGTTTTTTTTACGCAATTCCGACGCAAAACTAACTCCATATTTATACTTTGGCGTTAGACGCGTCTAGCGCCAAAGTCCATGGAGTTTGCTTCATTTTTTAGCGTGGACACCTACTTTGCGCTAATGAGATGCAAGGTAGGCGTTCACATCTAAAAAATCGACTCCGAGGCATGTGCGTCGTATTTATACTCCCGGGCAAAATTCACGCCCGGGAGTGAGCGGGTCAAAAAAAATGACGTACGGCCGCTTTTGCGCCGTTTTTTAGCGCCTGCAAAAGGCAGGCGTTAAGGGACCTGTGGGCTCTGAAGGAGCCCAGAGGTGCCCTCCCATGCCCCCAGGGACACCACCTGTCACCCTTGCCCACCCCAGGAGGACACCCAAGGCTGGAGGGACCCATCCCAGGGACATTAAGGTAAGTTCAGGTAAGTGTTTTTCTTTTTTTTTGTGGCATAGGGGGGCCTGATTTGTGCCCCCCTACATGCCACTATGCCCAATGACCATGCCCAGGGGACAGAAGTCCCCTGGGCATGGCCATTGGGCAAGGGGGCATGACTCCTGTCTTTGCTAAGACAGGAGTCATTTCTATGGGGGTTGGGAGTCGAAACAGATGGCGCAAATCGGGTTGAGGCGAAAAATTTGCCTCAACCTGACTTGCCCCATTTCTTGATGCCCAAGCCCCATAACCCCCTACGCCGGCGCTGCCTGGTGTACGTCGTTTTTTTCCATGCACACCAGGCAGCGCCGGCGGCTAACGCCGGCTAACGTCATTGATTAAATACGGCGCCCGCATGGCTCTTCAGAATGGCGTTAGCCGGCACTAATTTTTTTGACGCAAAACTGCGTTAGCGCAGTTTTGCGTCAAAAAGTATAAATATGGCCCTATATGTTTTGTGGAAAGCCACACTTTGTCACCTGGTTGATATTGCAGTCCCTCACAATGTTTCTTGTCATAAAGCCTTTTGTATTTTTGTTTGGCTTTTTCTAAATGCTGTTGAGTCAGTTTCTGGGTTTGATGCAAATGCTGAATGGTTTCTGACACAGCTGGAGTAAGAGAACTTTCTTGAGGAATTGTGATGGGCAGGGTGTCAGGATGATAACCAAATAAAACAAAAAAGGGTGTAACGCCAATAGAAGTGTGGAATGAGTTATTGTAAGCTAACTCAGCTAACAAGAGCATAGATGTCCAAGAATGAAGTGCCTTTTCAGCGTAGGCACGTAGGTATTGTTTCAAAGTCTGATTTAGTCTCTCCGTTTGACCATCTGATTGAGGATGGTGACTAGTAGATAGCATAGATGTCACTTGGAGTGTTTTACACCATGTCTTCCAGAAATTGGAGGCAAATTGCGACCCCCGATCGGAGAGGATAACTTTTGGCAGTCCAATATAACGAACCACTCTGTTCAGTAAAATAGTTGCCAGTTCACTAGAAGTGGGCAATTTTTTAACGGCAATGAAATGTCCATATTTTGTGAGACTATCTACTACCACCAGAATTACTGAATGCTGGCAGACCGGTAATAAAGTCTAAAGAAATGTGCTCCCTTGGATGACTTGGGGTTGGAAGCGGATGTAACAACCCTTTTGGTTTTGAATGACTTGTTTTAATGCGAGCACAAACTTTGCAGTTGTTTACCATTGCTTTTACATCTTTTGTTAGGGAAGGCCACCAAAAATAGCGTTGGATCAGTTCAAGAGTTTTAGGAGTACCTGGGTGACCTGCCGTTGGTATAACATGCACCCAATGAAACACTATCTTGCGAAGTTTGGTAGTGGGCACGAACAAACGAGCGTCATGAAAGGGTAGTCCTTGCTTGATTGACCTTTTGGGATCTGCTTGGGCCCATGTTTGCCATTTTTCAACAGTGAAAGAGTTGCAAATTTCTTCAAAGAAATCTTCAGTTTTTATGATGCATAGAACCTTGTTAGGAGCAATGATAGCTCTGGAGGCTTGAAATGCAGGCAACGTGGTAGACTCTTGACGGGCCAAGGCATCAGCTTTGCGATTATCTTTACCAGGCTGGAAGGTTACTACAAAATCAAATTCGGCAAAAAACAGCATCCAGCGTAATTGCTGAGGGGTCAAAAGTCTGGCGGAATTCATGAATTGAAGATTACGATGATCAGTATATACTGTCACAGTGTATTTGGCACCCAAAAAATGATGTCTCCATTCTTTAAAGGTGTTACGAATCGCCAGAAGCTCTTTTTCAGCAATGACATAGTTCTGTTCAGCTTCGTTCAACTTCCGAGACATGTACGCTACAGGATGAAGTTGACCAGTGTCTTTATTTCGTTGTGATAAGACGGCTCCTATTGCTACATCTGAAGCATCAGCTGTCAACAATGAAAGGTCGATTCACATCAGGATGAGTCAAGACTGGGGCAGTGGAGAAAGCTTTCTTCAAAGTCGAGAGGGCTTGATCAGCTTCTGGGGACCATACAAACTTTTCTTTCTTTCTTAGTAGCTTAGTGATTGGAGCCACTGTCTGGGAGAAATGATTTATGAATCTCCGGTAAAAATTTGCAAACCCCAAGAAACATGTACATCACAAACAGTCTTTGGGGTGGGCCAATCAGATACGGCTTTTACTTTCTTTTCTGCCATCACCATACCTTGAGGGGTAAGAATAACCCCTAAAAACTCAACTGTGGGAACATGACACTCACACTTGGTTAGTTTGCAATATAAATGGTGCTTTCGAAGGGCTGCAAGAATTTTCTTGACATGTTGGACATGTTCGTTTTCATTGTCAGAGTAGATTAAAATGTCATTGATGTAGACTATGGCAAATATGTCGAGGTACTCTCTAAGAACGTCATTCAAGAAAAATTGAAATGCTGCTGGAGCATTACACAGACCAAAAGGCATGACGGTGTATTCAAAAAGGCCATATCTTGTCTTGAACACTGTTTTCCATTTGTCACCCTCTCTCATTCTGACCAAATGATAAGCACCTCGAAGGTCAAGCTTCGTGTAGATTTTTGCTCTCTTTACTTGTTCCAATAATACCGGAATTAGGGGTAAAGGATATTTATTCTTGATGGTGACTTTATTCAAACCCCTATAGTTGATGCAAGTTCGAAGTTCTCCATTAGCTTTTGGAACAAAAAACAAAGGCGAAGCTGCAGGAGACTTAGAGGGGCGAATGAAGCCATTCTCCAAAAATTGATCTAGGTATTTTCGTAAATGTTGATTTTCATGTTCTGACAGGGCATATACACGACAGTTGGGAAGTATCACACCTGGGGCTAGATCAATTTGACAGTCATAAGATCTATGAGGAGGTAGAGTCTCTGCTCCTTTCTCATCAAATACATCTTTGTAAGATTAATACTGTTTGGGCAGCTGAATTTCTTTCTCCGCAGCAGTAGCTATGTAAGAGTTACAAACTTTTGGTACTTGAATCTTTTGGAGACATTGTTCATTACATAGCGCAGATGAGAACACGATTTTTCGTTCTGCCCAATTGATCTCTGGATTGTGATGAGTTAACCATGGCAAGCCGAGGATAATCCCATATTGGGGAGCATGGATCACGTCAAGAATGATTTTCTCTTTATGTTTCTTTCTTTGATTCTTATCTTCACAAATCATCGACAAGGGGATAGTCTGAAGAGTTACTGGACCTCCAGTCAAGAGTTTTCCATCGACTGCCTGGATGATTTCTGGGGTCTTCTTTTCAATACATCGGATCCCCCATGCACGAACCAATTGGACATCAACAAAGTTCCCAGTAGCCCCAGAATCGACTAGAGCTTTTTTGAAATAGATCTTTTTCTTGACCTGAACTCTTATTTCCAGTTTAAGATGTCTAGATTGTGAAGGGTCCACGGTGACACACAAGAGCAACCCTTCTCTGCATCTTGGGTGTTTTCGTTTTCCAACTCGACTGGTGCATTGGCTGCTACCTTCTGAACTGGACCTTGCTTGTTCTTTGGTTTGATTGGATAATCTTTGGCAAAATGACCCTTCCGCCCACAATAAAGACATTGTCCATTTTTTCTGCGTAAGTCCTTTTCATCTTTGGTCAAAGGTCTTCTGATGGTTCCAATTTCCATCAGTTCCAGCGTTCTCTCTTTCGGAGTTCTTGAGTCTCTGTTATCATGCATATTTTTCAATCTTGTTGCAAGTTCCTTTACTTTCTGCTAAACAATGATCAAGCCTCAAGACAAGGTTTATTAATTCTTGACAGTTTGTAGGTTGTGGGTTGATTTGCGCTAAGATATCTTTTAGTTCCTCTTTGAGTCCCTTGTAAAACAAGACGGCTTGTTTTTCTTCAGGCCAGGATGTCTCTGCAACCAGCCGGTTAAAGTTGGCTAAATATGACAGTAGGTCTTGATTCCCTTGGCGTAAATCTAATAATTCACGATCTGCTGACTGTGTTACAGTTCTACGATCAAAAACTCTCTCAAACTCACAAACAAAATTCCTCCAGTTGTACAACAAGGGACTATTTTTACGCACAAGAGGAATTGCCCAAGTAGCTGCATCCCCAGCCAAATATGATAACAAGAAAGCTACTTTGGACTGGGCATCGGGGAAAGTATGTGGGCTGCAGGTGAAGTGTAGTCCCACTTGAACCAGGAAAGATTGCGCTTTCAAAGGGTCACCTGAGAAACGTTCTGGGGGAGCTAAAGGAATTGCGGAAGGAACATTTATGGAAATGTTTGTCGGATTATTTCCAGAAGCCTGAGAAGTAATACCTGGCCAGGACACACCTGTGGGACTTTATTCCTTCTTCTCTACCTTATCTTGCAACTGACTCACTCTCTCAGCTAAACTAGTTGTCAATTCTTTGGATGATACCACCTCTGCCTGGAGCTGGGTGATAGCCTTGACTAACTCGTCCAGCGTGGCCATGCTGAGAACATACACAAACCAGGAGGATAATAATTTGTGGGCTCACTATTCTGTCAGAGTCACCAGATCCTCGGGGTCTGCGCACGTTCCCAACACGTCCACCACTGAACAGCTCCAAGACTCTGATAGATAAATCACAGAGGCTAAGAGATTTCAAGAGGGGATTAGGAAGGGAAACAGCTGGGAAGGAGACCTGTAGTAAGAAAAAGGTTAGAACACACAATATGAAAATTATATCTCCTGAAATCAATACTAGACTATGATTCTAAGAATAGTCATTCTGAAAACATGAACAATCTAAGAATTAAGTTTAAAATGACTAAGTTTCAAGATGGACGAATACCTGTAACGGACTCAAGATGGATTAAATGAAAACTTTCTTATTCAAATACTTTCCTTTACATGAGAATCAGAAAAACATTCTGACTAAATTTTAAACCAGTCATATAAATCCTTTTTTGAGAATGCATACTAGGACCATACAATATTGCATCTAGAAACTCTGATCTTCTGTGTATTCTTAAAATGTTTCAACACAAATTGCGTATATTTGTAGATTTTTATATATATATATATATATATATATTAAACACCATAAAAGGATTGTGCAGCATGAATAACACAATATGGATTCAGGAAAAACAAATCACAGAACTTGTCAACTCGAATATTACATGATAAATATCTTAGAATAGTGGCATACAATAAACAACATGAATTAAACTTGAGAAGAGAATCGTGCGTCTTGCCGGTTCGAGTGTCACCATGTAAAAAGCCAAGAAATGGTAGTATGCAATGAATATCAAAGTCAAATCATCATTAAACGAATCGCGCGTCTTGCCGATTCGTAAACCACGATGTAAATGCCAAGAAATGGTAGCGCGCAATGAACAACAAAGTTAAAACACCATAAAACGAATTGCGCGTCTTGCCGATTCTTAAGCCACCATGTAAAAGCGTGTAATGAATAACAAGATTAAATTATCATGAAATGAATTGCGCGTCTTGCCGATTCGCAAGTCACCCTGCAAATGTCACAAACACTCAAGCGCATATTTCACACACGCAAAGTACTCTGTCAAATCATAAAAGAATTAGGCCCAAGAAGATGAGAGTTCTCGATAACGGCGTCGGAAGGCCAGCCCAACCACCATCTTACCGCCCAGAACAAGGATCTCCAAATGAAGAATGAAAGTCAGATGTCTGGAAGATCAAATACGCCACCGGGACAGGAGCTCAGGAAGCAGCTGCTGCTCTGCACCGGGACCTCTGAATAGTGAGCACTTGGAGCTGGGCTGGCTCCTTTTTATAGAGTCTTGGCCCAGCCCACAACCACACTCAGGCATGTTGCAGGGAAAGTCTCTAGAAGGCCCTGGAAAGGGACCACACCCTAACACACTCTGAAAGCCTGCAGCAATACATTGCAAATGAACAGCATTTGTAAGCACATTAAAAATAAGTCTTCAGGATTGAACTCTGCAAAGCAAAAGGTTAAACAACAACATATCAGCATAATGCATAAATTACGTTGTTTTGAGAGTGCTGGGTTTTTGCATTCTAGTCACCAATAGAGCGCGCACTGCCCTGGTGTTGCTCTATCACCTCTGAGTCTTGTTGGTACACTACTCCTCATAAAGCTTCCCTTCCATTCCATCCTTCTAGATTCTACAATATCATAATGATAATCATTTCTGTTTTACAATCCACAGGCCCTCTCTTCTCCTGCTCCATAACACTCATGCGTACCTTATCAGACCACTTCAGGCAGGCACCCAAGAAGATTGATGGGGCAATCCAAGAAGATTGCAGATGCACCACCCAGTTTGGTGATACAGACTAGTGTCCTTTTTCTTTCAATATTCTTTTTTTTAGAACTGGGTAAGTTAGCTTCACTAGATATAGATATAGATATATACACTTGATACTCACTGGGGCTGACAGAATGTAACGCTATATGTGTCATACATATTCATGTTTTTCTATTCCTTCTACAACAGGCTGCTGATCATTTCTCAGATAAATATTGTGTTTGTCTTGTTGTCATACCTTTCCCAAAATCCCTTTCCCATCCATTCGTCCAATCCCTAACCCTTTTCCCTGGGGAGGTATGATTGATTGAGGTGTTACATAATAAATTACACCATGGATTAATCAAACACTTGGTGGGGCAGATGTGGTAGAAGCAACCTCAAATCAGTGTGTAGGAACTTCAGCAGATTTTGAGCACATGCTGTGTAATGGCAGCAGCGCGAAATAAAACACCCCAAAAAAGATTTTAGGCATAAAGAACTGTAAATAACTATTTAATTTACCCCATCCCTAACAAAAGGAATAAATACCCACCCCTTCAACCCACAACTGGCCCACCCCATCCCCAAACAAATGTCCTTTTCCCCAACCAATGTTTCAAACAAAAAATATCCATTTGTCCATGTTACATAGGGATTAAAAAAAAAAAAAGTCCTGCAAAAACCCATCCCCACCCTCTCCACCCATATCAAGTCCCACCAACCAAAATAAAAGGTTAAAAAAGGGGCAGAGGAGGACAATAAAGGCGGGCCGGGATTCTCCTGAGAAGCCCCTCTACATATGCTTTACAGGCTTCTAAGTGCACATGGTTTCCGAGGGGGTGGGGCAGTAGGGATGATACGATGGTGGGCGGCTGCCCTGGCACTGTTGCAGAGGTGTTGCTCGGCTGGAGGTGCTGGGGCCTGTCTGGGACCCTAAGTACTGGCAGCAACTGCTGCTAGCTCATCCTCCTCTAAATGAAGGATCACCAGCCGCTGATGCTCGGCCTGTATGGCCAACAGCTTTGTCCGCCGCAGCCGGCCTGTTATTTCCTTCCGTAATGGTAGACCAGCCGGAATAGCTATATCAAGAAATAAAAAAGAGACACAGTAAACAATGTTCCAAGCAAAACACTTGTTTAAAAGCATATAGGCCCTCATTACAACCTTGGCGGTCGGTGGAGAAGTGGCGGTAATACTGTAAACAGGCCGGCGGTAAAAAAAATGAAATTATAGGCATGGCGGTGACCGCCATGCTAAACCGCCACTTCTCCACTCCGACCACCAGGGTGGTAACGTCCTCTGGGCTGGAGACTTCGGTCTCCAGCCCGGCAGCCATCACTACACCGCCGGCGGTATCACGACCCCGCATACCGCCATGGATTTCGTGGGGTTCTGCACCACCACGAAATCCATGGCGGTAGGCACTATCAGTGCCAGGGAATACATTCCCTGGCACTGATAGAGGTCGCCCTCTCCCCCCTCCCCAGAGTCCTCCCCCCAAACCCATGACCCCCCTACCATCCCCCAAAGGTGGTAGGACCCCCCTCCCCACCCCCCAACATTGACACACACACACCCCTACACGCACACTCACACTACTACACATACACGCACACATACACGCACATATACACACAGACATACACACAGACATACATGCACATATTTTCCATACACACAACACCCCCGCATGCATACACGCACTCAACAACCCCTCTACACACTCACACGCACACCCCCATGTGCGCACACAATACACAACACCCCACCACCCCCCTCCCTAACGGACGATCACCTTACCTGGTCAGATGATTATCCAGGAGGGAATGGGATCCATGGGGGCTGCTCCGCCACCAGCTCCCCGCCCCCAGAACCCCGCCACACTGAATCCAGGGACGTGATTCGGTGGGCGGTGTTCTGATGATGTGGAGGTGGAGCAGCCTCCACTTCACCGCCGACCGCCAGTATGGCTGCTGGCGGCTCTCCATCCGGAAAAGGGCAGATGGCTGCCAGCAGTCATAATACGCTATGCGGAAAACCACCTGCACTGGCAGTCTCCAGCACGGCGGTACCTCAGCGGTCTTGCGAAAAGACCACTGAGGTCCAAATGAGGCAGTACATTTGGTGATAACCTCAGGACATTCAATTTCAAGGTGATGACTCTCACAGCCATGATACACACTATGGAGCACAAGTATTCTTCTCTCTCCTGGTGTGCTAAATTAATGGTGGCATTGCTAACTCAGCTGGTGAAATAGTCGAACTCATTACTGTCTGCTTCTGAGACAGCTGTACTAGAAAATGATTTTATTCTAATGGCTCTGTTCTTCTTTGTACCTGGACTACGAGGCCGATGAATACTAAGAATTAAACATACCACAAAATATAATCAATCATGCAGACATCCTGTCTGCAATAAGTAGGCGGTGGGAGAAGAGATGCACTGCAGGACTTGGAAAGGATTAAGGAATGGGTTATAGATTATATTTGGTGCATTTCCATTGTCACAGACTATCCCTTTCAGGAAAATCAAGGAACTTACTTATAGACCGCATTACTCACTGTCCTCCTGCCGCTCCTCCACCACACTTTGTAATAACTACTTTTTTCCCAAAAATACATTTGCTTTGCAGTAAGGAAAATAATCTTCTTAACATACTCAACTGCAGGGTAAGGTAGAGTGGATTAGGATGGGTAGGTAGAGTGCACACTTTACAGATCATTTAATTCCTCATCATCATGTGCTTAAGGTTTGGCTAGTATTGTGACTCACTGTGATTGGCAAATGTTGAAAAGGAAAAAGTTGAACAGAAGTGAATCCCTTATGGAAGCCACAATTAATTATATTCATCACTTAGCTTGAAAAATGTGGCGCAAGCAAAGATTGGATTTTTCAAATTATTCAGAAGTCTGGGACAGAACTTACAAAAGATTAAAGAAGTGAAGTACGAGGAACTGACTGACACAGTGGGTACGGGGAGGAAAGGGGAACACACCTTGTTTTTGCATTGCCATGCATTGAAAAGTGTTTGACACATTACCTTAACTTAAGGTGACAGTCGCACATTGCACAGCCAATATTGCAGTGACAATTCTGCCGTATTGACCCATGCAGCTGTTAGGTCATCATCGGTGGCACTGGTGAATGGCCATAGCGAGGGAGGAAGGCGATGGTAAATGGATCCTGGGAAACATATTACCTGCTTCACTTGAAAAATACTGAGAGTCAAGAGAATATTCTGAAATACCATCCAAACCTTTGCATCAAACCTTTGATAAAAATCATTCCAAGCAAGTAAATGAGGTGAGAAAACCGAATGCTCCCATCCAGAAGAGATCCCTTGTTTCTTCATTCCAAGCATTTATTTATTCATCATTGCAAATGTGTTCTTCTAGTACCCTCATTCTTCAACCTTGGGTTTGATTCACACCATTTAAGCTAAGCTTCACATTGTCTCATCCAGTCCTTTACCATTTAAAACCATCCAAATTCCAAACATGGCTCTCTAGTAACCTTTCGGCATTATACATTTATCCAATAACCACCCATGCATCCTTTCACCCATTCACCTATCCAAGAGATCTAACCCACCTGAGGAGTCTGTTCACCCATCCGTGCATGGAATCCTTTCACCCGTACCCTTTCACCCACCTGGGCTGGCATCCTTTACCCGTATACCCTTTCGTCCATCCTTCACCCACCCATGCTTCCTATCATCCTCCTCATCACCCACCTATATGATTATTATTATGCACCCTTTCATCCACACACACATCCTGTCACTCATATTATATTTCACCCATCCATTCTACTTCTAACCTTCTTTCAATTTTTCCAAAACATATCATAGTTCAAGGTCATTTTATAAACCTTAGTCTGCTGAGTTGCAGATAGAAGAACCCAATACTTACTTTACTCCCACTGCATCTGCAAAAGCAGGGTATTGATGAGTGAGTCAACAATACTAGTACACCCTTGTAGTGACTATGGGCCAGATGTATGAAAGTTTTTTGCATTCACAAACGGTGCAAATGCCTGTTTGCGAATGCAAAAAGCCATTTCAGAATGTATTAAGGGCATTCTGAAAGCAATTTTAAGGAATCACTAAAATAGCGATTCCTTAAAATTGCGACCCTGTTTAGAGAGTCGCAAATTGCGACTCTCTAAATAAGAAATCGCAAATAAGGATTCCTTATTTGCGATTTCTAAGCACATGTAAGAAGCAATGCCGTAATGCGAATTGGGCATTAAGAAATCGCTATTTACCACCAAGTTGAACTTGGTGGTAACCATGAGCAAATTTTAAAAATGCATTTAAAATGCATTTTTAAAATGTACATGTAAAGCACACATGCTCTTTTGGCATGTGTGCACCTTACATGTACTAAAAAACGTTTTTGGGTGCAGCAGAGGGGGCCTTAGGCCCCCAGCACCCTGGGGTTTTGCATTTCCAAAATTGCGATTTCCAGTTAAGAAATCGCAATTTTGGAAATGCAAAAAATTCACAAATATGGGCCTACTGGCCCATAGGTGAGAATGGGACTGGTATTGCAATTTGCGATTCGGTAATAGCATTTGCGATTTTTAAGAAATAGCTATTACCGAATCGCAAATGTGATACATTGCATTGTGCGAATCAGAAATAGCGATTTCTTAAAAATTGCTATTTCCGACTCGCAAAAGGCCTTCTTGGTACATCTGGCCCTATATGACTAATTTTCACTAAGCAAGCAATAGGACTTACCACCACCTGCCACTGCCACTACAGAGACTCCTCCCTCATCCGCTCCTCCAGCGTCATCCGCATTGGCGCTGTCGCTGCTGGCCCTGGTGGTGGGTGCAGCTAGAAAAAAACATTACACAGGTTAGATGCCACCTGCACCTCCCCTATTGCTTTTTTTTTTAATAGCAAAATACAACTGCAATACATCACAATATTCTGATTACAGATTCTCTTCTATCAAAATATCAGATGATCATTTTTTTGTTTGGCAATTTTTTAATGACTAGGTACTCAAGTAAAAAAAATGCTAGTGGCGGGGCAGAACTAGCTATTGATAAATCTGTAGATGTATACTTTTTTACTCAAAACTGGGCAAACGCAGTTTTGCACCAAATATTTTAGTGCTGGCTAGCGTCATTTCTTAATGCCACCGGTGCATCATATTTATACTTTGATGCATGGTGGCGCAAAGAACAGGTTAGAGTAATTTTTCCTGACGCAAACCATTGCGCCTTGTCGTAAGGCAAAATTACGTTAACGCAGGAAAAATGACTCTAATCCGGTTTGTGACATGGAAAAACGTCGCAAAACGCATGTGTGCCATTGTCCACCGCAATAGCATCAAAAAGAGACGCAAATGCAGCAAACAGTGCTAAGGAGCCCCAAAATGGATCCCAGAAGGCAGGGGAGACCCCAGGGAAACCCCAGTCAACCAGGAACCAGCCAGGAGATCACAGACAAGACCCAGGGGAGAGACAAAAAGAAGATGAAGTGTTGCTTCAGTGTAGAGGACCATGAAATCCTTGTCAGAGAGGTGACAAAGCACCAGCATAAACTATTCATCACCTCTAAATTGCCAATTGGAAGGAGAGAGGCAATTTGACAACAAATTGTGGACAAGATTAACAGTGTGGCAGAGGTCAGGAGAACTGTCACCGAGTGTAAGAAACGCTGGCATGACTGCAAGCGCAGGACAAAGGAGAAAATGGCAAGGAACAGGAAGGCAGCACTGCAGACCAGAGGTGGGAGTACAGCACTGCAAGAGGACCTGGATGAGATGGAGGAGAAGGTTGCAGCTGTCATCCTGGAGGAAATCATCACATGAATCGCTGGACAGGACAGCACAGACTACCAGGAAACAACACATATGCAGGGTAAGTTGCATGGGGGACAAAAATGCCTAAATATCAGGTGCAAGAAAGGGGAGGTACATACCTACTACACAATGCATGTCATCCCTGAAAAGCAGGCAGTGGAAAAGGCAAAGGGGCACGACACGGGTGTATGGGCTGTGCAGGGGCATCCAGGGGCACAGCACAATACAACACCAACAGCCTTTGCATGGGGGTACACCGCCATGCCAAGGCTGCTGGAAATGCTGAAGCAGATCAAGAGGGAAGGGTAGAACGTAAAACTGGGCTGCTGTCACAGGACAGCTGGTATTGTCAGAATGTAATCTAAAGGACAATGCCCAGTCACAGGCCATTGGCTCAAGCGGCATTTACCATTGCCACACTTGCCACTACTACCTGTGCTGTGTGTGCTGGTCAATTAGGAAATGGCAGTTAGGTGCCCAGGGCACAAACACACTCAAAATGATGGATCACTATGACTACGTGATCAATCCCATCAATCCCTACTCAAGTGCAACTCCTGTCAACTGCTCATGTCCATAGACTCAATAAACATCAGGCAATGTTACATACATGATGAAGTACACAGCAGTAATCTCATACTCATGCTGCCCATTCCAGGGTCAACACTTGTGCATGTGTCACAATGGCTCTCCGATAGATCTGTCTGTCCTATACTACCCTGATGACCTGGATGACCAGCTGACAACCATCACCCAGGAAACCCTCCAAGATGTCCTGGGAAACCTCCAGACACCAACTCCAGTCGCAAGGAGTACAAATGTAGCAGCCATCCCAAAGGACCCACCCACCACCCCAATAGTACGACCTGCCAGCTCAAACACAGCTGAGGACTCTGATGACACTGGGAACTTCTTTGAAATGACAGTTGTGGGAGTACAGCGGGAGCTGGCCAAGGAGGAGTGGGAGGGGATGCAAACTATGGCAGCCAGCCTTGAGGAGATGCGCATGTGCATGATGACGTCCGCAGAACAGTCAGCAGCCATACAAGACACACAATCACTACTGCAAGGAGTCCAACAGTGTGTGAGGGACCTCACCACTGCTGTGAGGGTTTTGCCACAACACCTACCCTCCCAATCTTGCAGCTGCATGCATGACAACAAACTGGACTCCCTCAGGGCAGACATGGCTGCCTACCACAAGGATGTTGCTGACATACTCAATAATCAGCAGCTTCTCCTTGCTGCAGTTATGCCATATCTAGTCCACAGATGGCAGCTGCCAGGAATTTGAAGTCCACTTCTCCAACCACTGAAGTGTGTGTTGCCCCCTCAAATCCACCACCACCACCATCAAGGACAGAGGAGACGACACACACATCAGAAGATGAAGATGTGGAAAAGATCATCTTCTCCCATAGGACTAGCCAGTAGCACAAGCTCATGCCACATGTACACTGATTTTCCTTTGTCCTGTGCTTGACAACATGTCAGTGTTGCTACAGTTGGTGACATGCACTCTTCACCGAAACACTGTTAACCTTACCACTATGGACTGCAATTGTCTCTCGCTACCTAATTGGTAATTCATGTTCCTCTGCACTGAATAACACTTCATCTCAGCATGTCCAATGACATGTCCCTCAACCTTGCACTTGTGTTGTGTCACAGTAGAATGCTTTACACTAATGGGCTCACAAACCTGGACTATGCAATTATTGCACTACAGCACTTTAAAATAAACAGCACCTACACAACTACTTTGTCTTTGTGTAATGTGACACATCTACTTTGCTTGAGATTTGTTATGCATGTAACATGTCAATGGTCACAGAGTGTCAATATCAGAGTGCAGAAATAATGTGTGTAGATATTTACGCACAAGGGCCGGGACTTCTAAATCTTCTGTGCTGCTTTTGCCTAATTTCTGAAGTAAAAGCAGTACAATCTTACAAAATATAATTGTCATTTGTAAGTTTGCGCTGCTGTTGCATTAAGAAATGAGGCAAATGCAGTGTAATAATAGTATATTTCAGGCTCAAGGTATCTACAGGATGAAATTCAATGCTGGCCACATCCCCTAAAAGAAAGTCATTGTGTATGTGGTATTTGCTTCAAAACATACATGCCACACCCACAACATGCAGCAGGAATGGCTGTGTAAGAGTGTTTTGCCAAAAACGTCAGCTAGGAGTGCAATTAAAACACACAGGCGTGAATGGTGTACACTTGACCTCATCAGAAATTGACACTACTCAGGCTGCAGGCAGACGTCCCACAGTGCCCAACATTCCAACACAGGACTGAAACGATGAAAGCTTTAAAATCACACCTACCTGTCCAATACATGGGAACCATAGTCACATTGAGTGGTGGGTACAATGGATGGCAGATGCAAAGAGATTTAGCTTTGTTAGAGCTGCCAATGTGACAGCTCAATTGGAAGTGGGAAATAACATGTCAAGGGTGGGATGTGGATGCAGGACGGAATACACAGGCCAACTGAAAATTGGCACTGTACACTCATGCAAAAACCCAAGCATATGACACATGCCATAAAGAGGTATCTAAAACTTTAGTAACTATGTACAAAAGAGAACTTTGAAATATGTCACACACCTATACTAACCTAATTTATCTTAACTATACATTACCCACAACTGGCCCTAACTTCCCTATGCTAAGCTTACTTACTGCATTTAACAACACAATCTAAACATTTGCCCCCACTCTCCCTTATATGACGGGACACATGTAGGGCAACATATACTAACCTACACAGACACTAACTTTAATTATTTTTTGTTTATTAGAATTGTTTGTTTATTTGAATACACAAAAGCCCCAACATTAACCCCCACCCACCCACAAACTAACATGTAATAATATGAATTAGGCTATCTAAACTACTACCCTACTCTAACCTATCACTAAACTCACAAAAAAACTGGATATGGAAAAAGGAGGGAGGGGACAGAATTAAGGGTTGGGTAAGGCAGGAGCTCAGAGTTTTGCCCGCTTCAGAGTTTTCTTTATGGGTTTCAGCGTACGGCTATTTCTGTCCACGTCCTGCTGGAGAGTGTCAAGCTTTTTGATGACTTTCCATATGTTACTCTGGAGCTGTGAAATGACACCCATGTACAAAGCAGCTGATGTGGTGGTCTGTGTACCAGAAGTAGTTGCTCCTGCAGGTTTGGTGGTGGGTGGTGCTTGAATGGAAGGTACAGCAGGTATTGGTGGGTATTGGTCCTGATGTTGAGGGTGCAGCAGGTGGGGCTGATGATTGGTGGCCACTGTGCTACTGGCTGCAGTTGTGTTGGTGACTCCACCTGTTGTGGCCAATGCCGGTTGCCCTTGGCTGAAAGCCTGCCATCCTCCTGTGGCTCTCTCTCTCTGCTAGAGTTTTGCCATCCTCCAGAACCCAGAATCAACATCCAAGATGTGCCTGTACCTCACTGCCTGCCTCTGGAAATCCCTGACAGCTGTCAAAATGAGACAGGCAACCATCAGTGTCATCATTCTGAGATGCATGTACAGTTGACAATCTAATACTCTCCCTCAAATTGCACATGCAGTCCAAATCACAGTAGAGATGATATATTGTCCCTGAGGATTGACATGTCAATGCTGCCTGACCATCAAGTATTTAACAGCACAGCAAAGCACAACAAGATGTGCACCAAATAAAGTGATCTGTGCATTGGTGCAGTGCAATGTGTCACAATGCAAATGCAGCAAGTACTTAACATGGGCCAGGCCGACTAATCCTTATCATCTGAGTAAACTTCAACACCCAAGACCAGTGATTTGTGTATTAATTAGCAGAACGGTATGCTGTTGGTAATCATAAGGGGTCAGTGTTGTTTGGGACATGTTTGGGACACATGCATGCTTGAATGAGATGACTGTCATCTACACTGTGACCAATACATCAATCTACATATATGTTATTCCCCTACCCCTCTGCCTCAGGGGGGATGGGCATGTAATACATCATCACAACTGTCAAGGACAACCACGAAGCCATGTCCAACTGTACATGGATTTAGTGAGTTGAGCACATGTGAGGAAGGCTGCCACCTAGGAATGAGGTATCCATTAGTCAATCATATCTACATTCATGTTTCCATTTGTGAACAACCATCAACACCTGATCTGACAACTCATTTCCACAATCACCCACATTGATGACAGCACATTCCTGGCCTTGACCTGAATGCACGCCTATAACATACCACATAAGTGTCACGTAAATGGAGTCCAACATATGGGGCTAGATGCAGGGGGACAGTTACCCATACAGTCCTACATGTATATTACAGTACAGGGATGTGCAATTTTGTGTGGAAAACCAATGCATCACTGTCTTGTGAAAATAAGGGTATGACTTGCTGACAATATTCTGACATTGGTGCACTTCCAAATCAAATGTGGGCCTACATGTGGCTACTAAGCACCTTTTTCACATGCTGCTGCCTATTGCACAGCACAAAACTCACAAGATATGACTCTCTGCCGTGAATTTCTAACCCTTGCATGGAACACTATGTCAACCTCCAGTCAAGTAATAAATCAGATCACATGCATTCTCATCATATCTTGCAATGAGTGCAACGCCCAAGAGTCACTCACACAACAGCTGCAATCACTACACAGGACAGACATTTTCACACTTACTGGATACATCTGGGTCCTCAAATCTAGCCACTTCCTCGATGGTATAGGGGGCCGGTCCACTCGAAAGACATTGAAAGGAAATATGTGCTCAATGTCTGATCACTGTACAAACGTGTGGACAACATATCACAGAGTGTAACATTTTATATGAGTGAGCTTCTGATCCTGCATGTAGACACTCCAACAGACATACCACTGCAAACTTGCATTGACACTGATACTCCAGTGGGCCTAACAATCATGTGGTGCTAAACCTGACTACAAAGATTTGTGGCTAATCCATTTCAGATGGTAGACAATGTCATGTTTTGTAGTTGGGTGACAATTTCAATCAAATCAAATCAAATCAAATCATTAACATTCATAAAGCGCGCTACTCACCCGTGCGGGTCTCAAGGCGCTAGGGGAAAGGGGGGGGTTACTGTTGCTCGAAAAGCCAGGATTTTAGGAGTCTCCGGAATGCGGAGTGGACCTGGGTGGTCCTGAGGCTGGTGGGGAGGGAGTTCCAGGTCTTGGCTGCCAGGAAGGAGAAAGACCTCCCACCCGCCGTGGAGCGGCGGATGCAAGGGACGGAAGCGAGCGCGAGGCCAGAGGAACGGAGGAGGCGGGTGGGGACGTAGAAGCTGAGGCGTCGGTTGAGGTATTCCGGTCCCTTGTTGTGGAGGGCTTTGTGTGCGTGGGTGAGAAGTCGAAAGGTGATCCTTTTGCTGACTGGGAGCCAATGCAGTTGTCTCAGGTGTGCAGAGATGTGGCTGTTGCGGGGTACGTCGAGGATGAGGCGGGCTGAGGCGTTTTGAATGCGTTGCAGGCGATTTTGGAGTTTGGTGGTGGTCCCAGCGTAGAGGGTGTTGCCGTAGTCCAGGCGGCTCGTGACGAGGGCGTGGGTCACGGTTTTTCTAGTGTCTGCGGGGATCCAGCGGAAGATCTTGCGGAGCATGCGGAGGGTGAGGAAGCAGGCAGAGGACACAGCGTTGACTTGCTTGGTCATGGTGAGAAGGGGGTCCAAGATGAAGCCGAGGTTGCGTGCGTGGTCTGTGGGGGTAAGTGCGGTGCCGAGGGCCGTGGGCCACCAGGAGTCGTCCCAGGCGGACGGGGTGTTGCCGAGGATGAGAACTTCCGTTTTGTCAGAGTTCAGCTTTAGGCGGCTGAGCCTCATCCAATTTGCAACGTCCTTCATACCCTCTTGTAGGTTGGTCTTAGCGCTGGCAGGGTCCTTGGTGAGGGAGAGTATAAGTTGGGTGTCGTTGGCGTAGGAGGTGATGGTGATGTTGTGCTTGCGTACGATGTTGGCGAGGGGGCTCATCAATGGCACTTCCCTGGTGCACTGCAATACAAGTGACTCAGATATTGTGCATCAAGGGACAATGATTAACTGTGTGATGGTCATGTGGGTTAATTTTCAGTCAGCAATTATTGTGCATTCAGTGGTCCTTAACAGATGTGGCACAGTTGTATGTAGGTAACAAATGCCCCATTGGCAGTGTCCCCTAAGCAGTATATGCCCCCTTTGCCAACATGATGGCAGGGATCATGTGTGTGTAATGATGACAATTTAGAGATAAGCATGGATAGCCCCGCTTTGCTGTCACAAAACAGTAAAATATGGTATGCTGACAGTGTCTTAGCTGATTTTCATTGACAGAATGCATGGGCACAGGTGTTGTCATTGCACCTGAAATGTGTTACTCAGGGCCATATGTACCAAGATCAGGTTTTGTGAGTCACACATTGCGAGACTTAGCGACTAGCAATTAGCAAGTAGGATGATCTGAGGTAGAACACTGTCAATGACACTGTTTGCAATTCAATCAATCAATCAATCAATCAATACATTTGTATAGCGTGCTACTCACCCACGAGGGTCTCAAGGCACTGGGGGGAAGGGGAGCTGCTACTGCTCGAACAGCCAGGTCTCGAGGTGTCTCCTGAAGGTCAGCAGGTCCTTGGTCTACTGCAGGTGGATGGGGAGGGAGTTCCAGGTCTTGGCGGCGATTCGGGAGAAAGATCTGCCACTGGCTGTTGACCTGTGGATGCATGGAATGGAGCTGTCGGTTCAGGATGTAGAAGGTGAGTCGTTCATTGAGGTATTCTGGTCCGGTGTTGTGGAGTGCTTTGTGAGCGTGGGTGAGGAGCTTGAAGGTGATCCTCTTGTTGATGGGGAGCCAGTGCAGGTCTCTCAGGTGGGCTGTGAGGTGGTTACGGTGGGGGATGTTGAGGATGAGGCACGCGGAGGCGTTCTTGATGCGTTGCAGTCTTTTCTAGAGTTTCCCTGTGGTTCCCGCGCAGAGAGCGTTGCCGTTGTCCAGTCTGCTGCTGACGAGTGCCTGGGTGACCGTCCTTCTGGTTTCGGTGGGGATCCACCTGTAGATCTTGCAGAGCATGCAGAGGGTGTTGAAGCAGGAGGATGAGACGGCGTTCACTTGCTGGGTCATAGTGAGCGACGAGTCTAGGATGTTCCCCAGGTTGCGTGCGTGGTTGGTGGGGTGTCGGTACAGCTCCCATTGTGGCTGGCCACCAGGAGTTGTCCCAGGCGGAGGGGTTGGAGCTGAAGATGAGGACCTCCATCTTGACCGAGTTCAGTTTCAGGCGACTGTTCTCCATCCAGTTGGAGATGGCCTTCATTCCTTCGTGAAGGTTGGTTTTGGCGGTTGCGTGGTCCTTGGTGAGGGAGAGGATCAGCTGGGTGTCGTTCGCATATGAGATGATGTTGAGGTTGTGAGATCAGACGATGCTGGCATGACAGTTTTAACCATATTGTCTCTTGTTGACACTTATTTTAGAAATGGGGTCTTTGGTTGGCAGTCAGGTTAACCCCTGTCCAAGAAAGGAACCTCACTCTAGTCAGGGTAAAGGAGAATCACCCTCAGTTAACGACACTCACCCCTTTGGGAGCTTGGCACGAGCAGGCAGGCTTAACTTCAGAAGCAATGTGTAAAGTGTTTGTACCAACACACAGAGTAACTCAGTAAAAACACTACAAAATGATACAAGACAGGTTTAGAAAAATAGATCATATTTATCAAATCAAAACAAGACCTAAACGACAAAAATCCAACGTACACAAGTCAAGATACGAGTTTTTAAAAGAATAAGGCCCTCATTATGACCCTGGAGGTAAATCCCGCTTACCACCACGCTGACGGCTGCCAACTTACCACTGCGGCGGAGGATATTCGTTCACCATATTATGACACACACCAATCCTACAGAATTCAGCTACAGACACAAATCCGCCAGACCAAAGGTCCGTGATAAACTGGTGGTATTAAAACCCACACTGTTGCGCAAACAGAACAACACCCACCACATTATGACGCACGAATCACCACGGCAGACATTCAACGGCGGTAAACTATTGGCAGTACATACTGCCCGCTCACAATGGACACCCACAGACAAAACACAACCACATTGGGCAATTCAAACAACACACACCTCACTCCCATACACACACCAGACCCACACCACTATTATAACACACCCACAGTACCCACAACCCTTTATGAATACAACTCATTGGCACGAGACTGACACCAAGACCACTGGCACAACTACATGCCCACACCACATACACCCATACATCCCTCACGTACCCCACACATCACATAACACCCATGGCACTACAAAGGCACCCCTGTTTCACTGAGGAGGAGTTAAGGGTCATGGTGGAGTTAATCATCAGGGTAGAGCCACAGCTGTTTGGAGCGCAGGTGCAGCAGATATTAATAGCCAGGAAGATGGAGCTATGGCGGACAATGGTGGACAGGTTCAACGCCATGGGACAGCACCCCAGAACAAGGGACGACATTAGGAAGAGGTGGAACGAACTACGGGGGAAGGTACGTTCCATAGCAGCAAGACGCCAGCTCGCTATCCAGAGAACTGGCGGTGGACCCCCACCTCCTCCCCCACAACTCACAACATGTGAGGAGCAAGTCTTGGCAATACTGCATCCTGAGGGCCTGGCCGGAGGCGGAGGACTGGACTCTGGTAAGTCAAATTTCAACAATTATGACCACCCTACATGCATGCCATCACATACCCTCACCCTCACTCCCATCACTCCACTACATCCCACACACCCCACCATCACATCTCAGTAATCCCAATGCCAAGCCCTGCATGCTGTACCAATGCATGGACACCCCCACAGCCCTGCATGGACACTCATCACTAAAGTATGCACAGCATAGAGAACTAACAATCCCACCATACACCAACATACACAAGGGAAAGCTGGCAGGGCAACACCAAACCTAGAGGGGAAGCCAGGGATGTACAATATGTCATACACATTAACCATAACACATCATTTACATCCCCACAGGTACCCCTGCCAATGTCACCGGAGAGGAGGTGCCAGCATTATCCAGTCCCCCAACTGAAGAGGCCCACAGTGATGACAGTAACTCTGGACTTCAGGATCTGGATGATCTACCTGGTCCGTCAGGAACCACTGGACAGCCGGTTACCCAAGCCCAGTCACAGACCACCACAGAGCCTCCCCCATCAGGAAACAACACCACAGCACCCACCAAGCGTACCCACACCTCTGTCCCCAGGACACGTCAATCAGCAGTGTGCCCACCTGTACAGGGGCCCAAGGATACACCTTGCACCGAAGACAATCAGGGACCTGAGGTCAGTGGCAGTGGGCACACGGTTCAGGGGATAGAGGCATAGGCCAACAGGGACACTGGGAGGACTGCTGTGCGCCAGGGGGAGGACAGGCCCAGGGAACCGACTCTCCAGGAGGCACTCTCCGAAATCCTGGGAGCCTATCAACATTCCTAGGACGCCATGGGCCACATCCTAGACAATGTGCAGGAGAACAGGCAGCTGCAGGAGGGACAGTACCAGGGGATCAGGGAGGACTTGCAGGCCATCAACAACACCCTGATCTCCATAGCAGGGGGGCTGGAAGACATAGCCAACATTATGAGGGAGGCAGTCTCATACCAGTGGGCCACTGCCACTAGTCATTCATCTGAACAGCCTTCCACTTTCGCTGCCGCTAGTGGCAAGGAGACCCCAACACAGGACTCACAGGCCACCAGTACCCCTCCCCCTGAAGAAGGTGAACCACCCCACAAACATTCCCTGTGATCCAGACAGAAGCCAGAGACACTTGCCAAGACCCCCACCAGGAAATGAGACTCTCCTGATTGTCCCCCTTGTGTCCCACCAAGTCACCCTATTCACCTTGAACTCCCCATGGACAATGAACCTGTGCTACAAACAGACTGGAACAATATCCTGGACTTTCCTCCATCATCACCCCATCCCATTGCACTTCCCCTCTATATATTAGCACTTCAATAAACACCCTTTGTTAAAAATCGATTTTGAGTATGTCATGTATTTCAAATATGTGTTGATTGAAACAGGTACAACGATTGCAAATGAACTGTACGTAGAATTAATGACCTGTAGCTGGCTGATGTGTTCACACCAGGAGTATTTGTCAAATCACCACCATCTGCAAAAAGAATAGCCAGTAGGAACAGTAAGTGGGCATAGAAGTGGGAAATACCAGCATGCCAATGCCACACAGAATACAACCAAAGTCATTGAAATGTAAAGTTGCACTGTCTCACCTGTGCGTCATTGGAAGTACTGATGGATCACAGATGTTCTGTTGTCCTCATCCTCATTCTCTGCCTCCTCATCCTCACTGTCCACAGGGTCCACTGGTGCCACAGGGGCATCTCCAGTTTCCTCCTCCTGCAGAAAAGGGACATTTATATTGGGGATATGTCCAATTGCATAAAACTCGGCCTTCACAGTGGCCAAATCCCCAACCTGGGGGAATGCAATGTAGCAGCACATGTGTTTTATCAGGGCAGACAGCACTCTTGTCAGCACGATTGAGAACATTGGCTGTGACATTCCTGCTGCCAAGTCCACTGTCACTTGGAAAGTACCAGTTGCTAGGAAATGGAGCACTGATAGAACTTGCACAAGAGGGGGGATACCAGTGGGATGACAGATAGCAGATATCAGGTCAAGCTCCAATTGGGCACACAGCTCTGTGATTGTGGCCCTGTCCAGTCTATAGGTGAGTATTATGTGCCTGTCCTCCAGTGTAGCCAAGTCCACAAGGGGTCTGTACACAGGGGTATGTGTCCATCTCCTATTCATCCGCAGCGGTAGGAATCTAAGGGACAAAAGAGTGAGGAGGCTGTCACAAACTGAACAATGGAGTCCCAACAGCAGTCTGCAATCTGTAAACATGTTATCAGTCAGTGTGATTTTTCCAGTATGTGCCTATTTCTCCTGTGACGCAGCATTAATCCATAGGCATGCCCCCCCCCGAAATGGCGTCTGCCTGTCCTATGTGGAGGGACAGGTGGAAGTGAGGTAATGTCACTGACGTTGTGCGCCGTGTCGGGAGGCGGTCGGGAACTGCTTTGCAATTCATCAATGGTTAAAATTAGGCCTTATGGGGTACAGTGGCCAAAGGTGATCTACGCTGGCGGTGACGGTATGCCGCAAACGTGACTGCCATTTTCTATCTGATTCCTCACTTGTGCAAGGACCTTCCATAGGAGAGGACCTACACAGCATGTGCTGCTGTGACCTGTGTCTGGAACCTACCATGGCCCATGTGACCGGGGAAAGGGCCCCAACCTTCATTTCAGAGGAGTTGGAGAGACTAGTGGATAGGGTCCTACCCCAATACGGACTGCTGTATGGGCCTCCAGACCAACAGGTGAGTACACTGTGGGCACGATGCATGTGGCATGACTGTATGGAGGAGTGTGTGAAGGCATCGAGTGCGGGGGAAGGATGTCCTTCTGGCTGGGTACACATTGGGGGTCATTCTGACCTCGGCGGTAAAAGGCTCTTACCGCCGGTCAGAAGACCGCCATTCTACCGCCGCGGCCGCGGTAACCTGCCACGGTCATTCTGACCCACAACTGCCAAGCCGCCAAAAACCCGACATCCACGGAAGGCCGCCTCATCAGCGGGCAGCGATAAACTGGAGATGACCAAACCTCCACCGCCACCGCCACGCCAACACAAACACGCCCATGCCATTACGACCCATGAATCCACGCGGCGGTCATTCAACCGCGGTATTCCATTGGCGGTACACACCGCCGCGGTCAAAATACACACCCAGCTCCAAAACCCAGCCACATTGGACAATTTGAAATACACACACCTGATACACATACAAACACCACCCCCACACATCCAAGCAACTATAAAACACACACCCACATCACCCACAAACCCCCACTAGTTGGAAATCGGAGAGAAGGCGAGAGAGAGAGAGAGAGAGAGAGAGAAAGAACAGCAATCGAAAACCCCAACACACACAGGAAACCAACATCATCAACCACACCACATCTACGCACACATCACCACACACCACCACTCACATCACCACAAACACCACCCCACACCTCATCCACACCACCCCATGGCACCCCAAAGACACCCCAGGTTTTCGGACCAAGAACTCCGGGTCATGGTGGAGGAAATCATAAGGGTAGAGCCCCAGCTCTTCGGCACACAGGTGCAACACACCACAATAGCCAGGAAGGCGGAGCTATGGCAGAGGATCGTCGACAGGGTCAACGCTGTGGGACAGCATCCCAGAAACCGGGAAGACATCAGAAAGCGCTGGAACGACCTACGGGGGAAGGTACGGTCGATGGTCTCCAGACACAACATCGCTGTGGACTGGCGGCGGACCACCACCCACCCCTCCCGAATTCACAGCATGGGAGCAAGAGGTCCTTAACATCCTGCATCCTGCGGGCCTCGCTGGAGTAGGCGGAGGAATGGACTCTGGTAAGTCTAGTCTCAACTACTCCCCCCCCCAACCACCAGCATGCCAACCCACACCCCCACCCTCACCCCCAACCCCCCCAGCACACATCCTCCCTGCCAATGTCTCACCAGCACAACCCACCCAACCCAAAACCAAACCCTGAATGCCAACACAAACCATGGACACCCATCACCTATGCATGACCACTGCACATACCCATCCCCCCCACAAACCACCCTCACAACTCCTGCCACAAGGGAATGCCAGCACTGGGGGACAAGGGCACCCACAAATCGCACGCCATGGAACACACAGAAGCAATAACCATACTCTTTCACCCCTGCAGGGCCCGAACGCAAACACACCGGCCAGGAGGGTCCAGATATGTCCATCCCACCCCCAGAACAGGCCGGCAGTGAGGACAGCAGCTCTGTCGACCTGGAACCTGACGACCAGCCCGGACCATCGGGGACCTCTGGACAGTCGGTTCCCCACACACAGACACAGGCCACAGCAGACCTAACCCCCTCTGGGAATATCAGCACAGCTCCCACCCAGCGGGCCCATGCCTCTGTCTCCAGGACAGGTCAATCAGCGGTGTGTCCGCCACCACAGGGCACCCAGGCTGACCCAACACCCCAACAACAACAGGGACCTGGGGGCAGTGGTAGCGGGCACACCGTCCAGGGGACAGAGGCCCAGGGAAACAGGGCAACTGGGAGGGCTGCAGTGCGACAGGGGGGGGAGGACAGGCCCAGGGAACCGACTCTCCAAGAGGCCCTCACCACCATCATGGGAGCATACCACCGCTCCCAGGAGACGATGGCGACGGTACTGGCCAGGTTCCAGGAGATCCAGGCACAGCAGGAGGAACGGTACATGGGGTACAGAGAGGAGCTCAGGAACATCGTCCAGGCCCTGAACCTAATAGTCACCACATTGCGGGACCATGTGGCACCCCAAAGGGCCCCTGTCACCAGCCCGGACCAGGAACAGCCTACCACCTCCGCCGGCGCTAGTGGACAGGAGGCCCCCACACAACGACGGGCCACCAGAACCCCACCTCCTGCTGAAGATCAACCACCCCACAAGAGGAGCCTGAGATCACAAAGGAAGACAGAGTAGGATGCCAAGACCCCCGCCAGCCTAAGATACCCCCGGATGTCATTCCACTGTCTCACATCGTCACCCTGTCCAACCTTGAACTGCCCCTGCTCCATCCTTCCACAGGCATATGGACAATGCACCTGTGCTACCGAGAACTGGACTCTGCCATGGACATCACTCCACCCCCACCCATCACCGTTTTACTATCATGGACCTATATGTAGCACTTTAAATAAATCACTAATTGCACTTAAAACACTCAGGAGTCTGCTTGTATTCTTAACAAATGTATTACACATAACGGTTCAAAATTGTTCAGTTACATTGTGATGACAACATACCAATGTCAATGTGCTTTACTCCATGGCCGAACAAACCAGAAGTCACGCAGTGGGTCATACAGCTCTGAAAAGCCAACGGAAAGTCACAATTCAGTTGAAAGGAACTGGGGGGAAACACAGAAAGTAGAGATGCAGGAGGCCAGAAGTAAATGTAAAATGGCGTGGGGGATTCTTACCTGGGTGCTACTGAAAATACTGTTGAATGACTGTGTCCCTGTTGTCCGTGTCGTCCCCGTCGTGTTCCTCCTCTTCACTCTCCACAGGCTCCACAGCTGCTACAACACCACCATCTGGACCATCCTCCTGCAGAAAAGGCACGTGGCGTCGCAATGCAAGATTGTGAAGCATACAGCAGGCCACGATGATCTGGCACACCTTCTTGGGTGAGTACATTAGGGATCCCCCTGTCATATGCAGGCACCTAAACCTGGCCTTCAGGAGGCCGAAGGTCCTTTCTATGATCCTCCTAGATCGCCCATGGGCCTCATTGTACCGTTCCTCTGCCCTGGTCCGGGGATTCCTCACTGGGGTCAGTAGCCAAGGCAGGTTGGGGTAACCAGAGTCACCTATTAGCCACACACGGTGTCTCTGTAGCTGTTCCATAACATAAGGGATGCTGCTATTTTGCATAACATACGCGTCATGCACTGACCCAGGGAACTTGGCATTTACATGGGAGATGTACTGGTCAGCCAAACAGACCACCTGGACATTCATCGAATGGTAACTTTTCCTGTTTCTGTACACCTGCTCATCGTCTTTGGGGGGTACTAAGGCCACATGGGTCCCATCAATGGCACCAATGATGTTGGGGATATGTCCAAGGGCATAGAAGTCACCCTTCACAGTGGCCAAATCACCTTCCTCAGGGAAAATAATGTAGCTCCGCATGTATTTCGTCAGGGCAGACAACACTCTGGACAAAATCTTAGAAAACATAGGCTGAGACATCCCTGATGACAAGGCCACTGTTGTCTGAAAAGACCCACTTGCCAAAAAATGGAGGACTGACAGAACCTGCACCAGAGGGGGAATTCCTGTGGGTTGGCGGATGGGGGACATCAGTGCTGGCTCCAGCTGGTCACACAGTTCATGTATAGTGGCTCGGTCAAGTCGGTAGCGAAGTATTATATGACGTTCCTCCATTGTCGACAGGTCCACCAGCGGTCGGTACACGGGAAGATTCATCCTTCTCCTCGCAAGTCCCAGCGGACGGTGCCTAGGAAGGACAACATGGAGCACAGAGTCAAGCAACCCACAGGTACGTAACTACAGCTTGCACAGTACACGATTCTCAATGCATTGAATGGCTTGTATGAGTGGCAATGCAAGGCCTAGGCCTGTGTGACGCAGTAGGAATTAAGCCCTGTGGGTCCTTGTAATGGCGGCTGCCTGACCTGAGAAGTGTGACAGTGGGATGTGAGGTCAATGCGCTGGCGTGACACACCGTGGCGGTAGGCGGTCGAAGACCTCGGCGCAAAGCCGCATTGGTTACTATCGAACCCTATGGGTTTCATGAGCCAATGACTTGCTGTGCCGGCGGTTGCGGAACGCACCGCGGCGGTACGTGCCGCCGCGGGCGTGACCGCCATTTTCTATCTGGTTAATCACTCGAGACCTGATCATCCACAGGAGAGGACCTATACTGCAAGTGCTGCTGTGACCTCGGTCTGGGAGATACAATGGCTGCTGCGACTGGGGAAAGGGCCCCTGCCTTCACTACAGAAGAGTTGGAGAAACTTGTGGATGGGGTCCTGCCCCAGTATGCGCGACTCTACGGTCCTCCAGACCAACAGGTAAGTACACTGTGTGCACGTTGAATGGGCTATGCCTGGGTTGTGTAGGGTGGATGTAAGATGGTGGGGTGGGGAGACAATGACGAGTGCAAGGCACGACAGATGAGAGCATGTGCCACATGGCAAGGTTGGGGAGGGGGGGCCAATCGCATCTATCATGCGGAAAATTGATGATATTTCAATTTCCACCCTGTACATGTCAAATAGGTCACGCCCATCAGAAAGTCGACATTTGGCATGCCATCGCCAAGGAAGTCCGGGCCCTGGGGGTCCACACAAGACGGGGCACCCACTGCCGAAAGAGGTGGGAGGACATCCGCCGCGGGACCAGGAAGACCGCCGAGTCACTGCTGGGGATGGCCTCCCAACGTAGGAGGGGTGCCAGTCGTACCCTGACCCCCCTGATGTCCCGGATCCTGGCGGTGGCCTACCCCGATTTGGATGGGCGCGTGAGGACATCACAGCAGACACAAGGGGGTGAGTACCAGCACATTCAGCTATCTTTACGCGCAGTGGAGGTGCCTGGGTGGGGGAAGAGGGCTGTGGGTGACATTAGGCCAGGGCGCTTTCTGTAGTGTAGTCCTCTGCTTTAGCCATGTCCCTGTGCCCCCGCCCCCCACCTCTGTAGGGTGACAAGTACAGCTATCCATGGTCCTGCATCACCCATGTGCACGTTTGTTGTCCTGTTGGCCTAGTCACAAGTACTGAGTAGTGTACCCCGATTGCGCGGCTTAGTGCATGAGGCTCCTGTGTCTGTCCTCTCCGCCAACGGTGTTGACAATGCATGCACTCAACCTGTTTTTATGTCTCCCCCCACCCTCTTTCTTTATCTTCTTGTGCATGTGTGCATTAGCATCATCAGGCGGAGGAGAATTGGCACCGGAGCACGAGGGAGCTGCAACTCACCAGGCCCCGGTGGGCCATGGCACAGACACCGAGGCCACCAGTGATACGGAGGGCGAGGGGAGCTTCACAACGGGGAGCCGTGGTGACACCAGCGACACTGACACGTCCTCGGATGGGAGCTCCCTAGCGGTGGCGGCAACATCCGTGCCCCCCGCCTCTACAGGTACAGCCGCCACCCCGCGCACCAGCTCCGCCCTCCCAGCAGCCCCTCAGCCTTTGCTCCGTGCCCGCTCGCCCAAGAAGGCGGGCGTCTCCTTCACCCCAGGCACCTCAGGCCCTGCCCCTGTTACCCCTGCTGCCCTCAGTGAGGAGGTCATTGACCTCCTACAGACCATCATTGTTGGGCAGTCTACCCTTTTGAATGCCATCCAGGGGGTAGAGAGGGAGGTGCATCGTAGCAATGCATACCTGGAGGGCATTCATTCGGGTCAGGCTGCCCATCAACGATCGGTCAATGCTCTGGCCTCAGCACTGACGGCAGCCATTGTCCCTGTTTCCAGCCTCCCTCTTCTAACTGCCTCCAGCCTGTCTCTGTCTCCTGTTCCTCTGCCTATCCCATCCACACCATCAGACCAGCCTGCACACACCTCAACACCCAAGGGCAGCTCATCCAGACATAAGCACCACAGATCACACAAACATTCACCCAAGCAACACCCAGATGCAGACATGCCAACAGCCACTACCACCTCTGTGTCCCCCACCTCCTCGTCTCCCTCCTCCCTCCCTGTGACGTCTCTACTCACACCTGCATGCACACCACCAACAGCCAGTACTTCCATCACCAGCACACCCTCCAGTCCAGTCCGCACACGTGCAGTCACCACCCCCACTGCCATTTACACGTCCCCTGTGTCCTCTCCCACTGTGTCTGTCACCCCCTCTTCCAAGACACACAAACGCAGGCAGCCACCCACCCAACAGCCAAGCACCTCACGACAGCCTACAGCCCATGCACCTTCACCCAAGGACTGCACACCTGACTCTCCTACAACCACCTCCTCTTCCTCCACTCCCATAACCACTATACCTGCCCTTTACCCTGGTCCTAAAAAAGTTTACCTCTCCACTCTTGACCTCTTTCCCTCCCCTGACCCCCCCCCCTCCATCTGCTAAGAGTCCCAGGAGTGCCTCAGCCACCACCAGCCCAGCTTCAAGGGTCACCGTAGTGCATGGCTTTTGGAGTCCCCCCTTTGCCAGCAGTGATACATCGGTCAGCAGCAAGGGGACAGCCAGCCCCCCTCCTGGAAAGAGGACCCGTAAAGTAAGGGGCCGCCGCGGGACGACTGACACGGCTGCCCCCAAGGACCAAAGTTCTGCCACTTCACCTGCCACAACATCCAGGGGAGGCAAGGGCCAGAGAGCCAGATCGAAGGAGGGCAAGGGCAGCAGGGCAGAGAAGTCAGCCAGCAGGAGCGCGGACCAGGAGGGCCCCACAAGCCCCATCCCGGGTGTGAGGGAGGACACCCAAGGGCCCAGCACACCGTCACCGAAGGGTCCAGCAAATGCACGGTCGGAGGGCGACTGAGCAGGGAGTCGTGGCCAGGTCTGACTCCCTTGACTTACAGAACAAGCACCGCTGAACAGGGCCCCGCCGTCCAGAAAGGCACCGCTGAACAGGGCCCCGCCGTCCAGAAAGGCACCGCTGAACAGGGCCCCGCCGTGCAGAAAGGCACCGCTGAACAGGGCCCCGCCGTGCAGAAAGGCACCGCTGAACAGGGCCCCACCGTGCAGAAAGGCACCGCTGAACAGGGCCCCGCCGTGCAGAAAGGCACCGCTGAACAGGGCCCCGCCGTGCAGAAAGGCACTGCTGAACAGGGCCCCGCCGTCCAGAAAGGCACCGCTGAACAGGGCCCCGCCGTCCAGAAAGGCACCGCTGAACAGGGCACCGCCAGGAGGAGCACCTCTGAACAGGGGCCCTTCATCTCAAGCACCGCTCCGCTGGGCCCCGCCGTCTCAAGCACCGCTCCGCTGGGCCCTTCCTGTCAAGCACCGCTCCGCTGGGCACTTCCTGTCAAGCACCGCTCCGCTGGGCCCTTCATCTCAAGCACAGCTCCGCTGGGCCCCGCCGTCTCAAGCACCGCTCCGCTGGGCCCTTCCTGTCAAGCACCGCTCCGCTGGGCCCCGCCGTCTCAAGCACCGCTCCGCTGGGCCCTTCCTGTCAAGCACTGCTCCGCTGGGCCCTTCATCTCAAGCACCGCTCCGCTGGGCCCCGCCGTCTCAAGCACCGCTCCGCTGGGCCCTTCCTGTCAAGCACCGCTCCGCTGGGCCCTTCATCTCAAGCACCGCTCCGCTGGGCCCCGCCGTCTCAAGCACCGCTCCGCTGGGCCCTTCCTGTCAAGCACCGCTCCGCTGGGCCCTTCATCTCAAGCACCGCTCCGCTGGGCCCCGCCGTCTCAAGCATCGCTCCGCTGGGCCCTTCCTGTCAAGCACCGCTCCGCTGGGCCCTTCATCTCAAGCACCGCTCCGCTGGGCCCCGCCGTCTCAAGCTCCGCTCCGCTGGGCCCCTCCTGTCAAGCACCGCTCTGCTGGGCCCCGCCGTCTCAAGCACCGCTCCGCTGGGCCCTTCCTGTCAAGCACCGCTCCGCTGGGCCCCGCCGTCTCAAGCACCGCTTGCCCAATGACAGTGCCGGTTCTGTGTCGTGCTAATGTTCACGCTGCACTCGGGCCACCCTGCCGCCTCCATTGCCTGTGGAGACTGTTATCCACTTGATGGACTGTGGCTTTGCACTCCCCAGGATATGACAGTGGGCAAGCCACCCACTTGTGAGACTTGAGAGACTGTGGCTTTGCACTCCCCAGGATATGACAGTGGGCAAGCCACCCACTGTAGAGACTTCAGAGACTGTGGCTTTGCACTCCCCAGGATTGAACAGTGGGCATGGTGGCCCCTTCTTGGATCTGGCGTCGTGGACTCATGTGGCTGTGGTGCCCCCCCTTCCCCCTGAGGTGCCTGTAGTTTTAGCATCTGATGCCCCTGCAGTGTTCTCTCCAACGGACTCAGGTCTCCTGTGTGGGCTTTGCCCATGTGTTGATACACTTTGGCCCACGGACATTTGCAATTTCAGTGACTGTGCGGGACTTTTTGCCTCTATTTATCGGTTACGCAATGTTTACACTTGGATTTTTTTGTTTCATTTTCCTATTTTACCATGACTTCAATGAACCTATTTTTTACATAAATGTTGTTTCTCACTTTAATCATATCTTTTCGTTATTCCGGGGGGTTTGGGTGGGGTCACTTTGACTTGGTGCTCTGCATTGGTGTGTAGATAGTTGGGGGGTGGGTGTAATGCGTATGTGTGTGCCCGTAACCCTTCCTCCTCCCCCCCTCCCCTGTGTCGTAGGTGCGGTACTCACCGTTGTCGTCTGCGCCGGAGTTCGTACTCGTGGTAGATGAGCAGGTAGACGAGAGCAGGTAGGATGTTCAATTCGGGCTCCATGCTGTCCTCCGTCCTCGTGGAGTGTATAAAGGTGAGCGTTTTACCGTTCCTTATCTGTTTCCGCCGTGTTTTTATCGGCGGGGCTCCCGCCCCGGAAAAGGTGGCGGGTTGGTGAGTTGTGATAGGGTGGGCGGTACATTGTCTGCCACCTGCCTGTTGGCGGTGACCGCCGCGCTGTTTGTCTGTCCCGCCAATCAATCAAAAACCAATCAATTTAGTCAATTCCTGTTCTCCTTGCATTATTCAGCCAATTTACAAGGATACATTGTTTTTCTTGTGCAGCTGATTGTGTGTATGGTGTGTGTGTTTGGGGTGTGTGTTGTGCCTGTGTATGTCACTCAAGTTTCCCCCCTCCCTTGTGTGCTAGGCAGCTGTACTCACCGTTGTCGTCTTCGCCGGCTTTGGTGTTCCAGGTGGAGCATAACGTAGAAGATCATCGGGAAGACTTGCAGTTCTGGTTCCATGGCGTCGTGGTTCTTCCCTGTGTCTCCAGTGATAAGTCCTTTGACTTCCGAGCTCTGTTTCCGGCAGGCTTTTGATGGTGTTGGTACTGCCCCAGAAAAAGTGGCGGTTTGGCATGTCATGATGTGGTGGGTGGAACTTTGTCTTCCGCCTGCCTGTAGGCAGCTACCGCTGTGGTGCCTGTTGCTTCCGCCGTGGCAGTCGGTGTGGTACATTGGCTGTCTTTCGGAGATATCACCGCCATGGTCATAATTTGGTGGTAGTTACCACCAGCCTGTTGGCGGTACTACCGCCACTTTATCACCGACCGCCAGGGTCTTAATGAGGGCCAAAGACTCTTAATACTTAGAAAACAGTGAGAACATGGTTAGCGCTCAAAAGTACCTGGGTAGCGTCAAAATCAAGCCGCACATGTAAGTGTGCTTCGAAAAAGGCCTGCGATTTCTCACACACAACTGAGAACGTGTGTCATTCCTCCTTCCGTCGGAATGGCGTGCATTGTTTCTTCTATCCCGTAAGAGATCGATGCATCAATCCAGATGGGCACCTCGGGTCCAGGCAGGTTTTGCATTGATTTTCCACATCCAGCGATGTTGCGTTGAAATCAGGTCGCACGGTGTCAAGAAACCACTCTGCGTGGGGGCTTGCGTCTTTAACAGCAGCCGCTGCGGGTGTTGCACATCGTTTATCCAGCTGCGTTGTGTCGATCTTCCAGCCACAATGCTGGTGGAGCGTCGTATTTAGCTGCGAGGCCCGCGGTGTGTCATTTGTCAGCCACGAGGCGGGCGGAACGTCGAAGGTTCCCAGCACTGCAGTCTTTGCGAGGATTTTCAGTTCTTAGCTGACAACTTTACCTCTTAAGGGGCTTAGGGACTGGATAGGGCACCACTTGGCAGGGCAAGAGTCTCAGCCGAGAGTCCAGGTGCTGGCAGGGGAAGTCTTTGATGGCCCTGAGACTTCAACAACAGGAGGCAAGCTCAGTTGAAGCTCTTGGAGATTCTTCTCAAGCAGGAATGCATAACAAAGTCCAGTCTTTGTGCCCTTTCAAAGGCAGAAGCAGCAACTGCAGGATAGCCAAAAAAGTACAGTCACAGGCAGGGGCAACACTTCTCCTCAGCTCCTCTCCTTGGCAGAGGTTCCTCATGATTCCCAAAGTATTCTTATTTTCAGGGGTTTTGGGTGCTCTTCTTATACCCCTTCCTGCCTTAGTAGGCCTACTTCAAAGGGAAGTCTCTGTTGTTTTCACGATCCTGCCTTGTCCACGCCAGGTACCAGACACACACCAGGGGGTTGAAGACTGCATTGTGTGAGGGCAGGCACAGCCCTTTCAGGTGTAATTGACCACTCCTCTTCTCCCTCAGCCCAGATGGCTCATCAGGATATGCAGGCTACACCCCAGCTCCCTTTGTGTCACTGTCTAGAAGAGAGGTGCAAACAGCCCAACTGTCAAACTGATCCAGGCAGGGAATCCACAAACGAGCAGAGTCACAGAATGGTTTAAGCAAGAAAATGCCTACTTTCTAAAAGTGACATTTTCAAACACACAATCCAAAAACAAACTTCACTAAGAGATATATTTTTAAACTGTGAGTTTAGAGACCCCGAACTCCCTGTCTATCTGCTCCCTAAAGGGAATATGTGCTTTAATAATATTTCAAGGCATTCCCATGTTAACCTAAGAGAGAAATAGGCCTTGCAACAGTGAAAAACAAATTTGGCAGTATTTCACTGTCAGGACTTGTTTAACACATCAGTACATGTCCCACCTTTAACATATACTTCACCCTGTCCATGGGACTTCCTAGGGCCTATCTTAGGGGTGCCTTACATGTATAAAAAGGGAAGGTTTAGACCTGGCAAGTGGGTACAGGTCGGAACCATGTTTACAGGACTACTTATGTGGGTGACACAACCAGTGCTGCAGGCCAATAGTAGCATTTGATTTAAAGGCCCTGGGCACCTCTCGTGCACTGTACTAGGGACTTACTAGTAAATCAAATATGTCAATCATGGAAAGCCAATTACCCATAAACTTTACATAGGATCACTTGCACTTTAGCACTGGATAGCAGTGATAAAGTGCCCAGGGTATCAAAAATAGCAAAAGCAGAGCTTAGCACACATCAACAACCTGGGAAACAGAGGCAAAAAGATAGGGGAGATCACGCCAAGGACACAAAGTCTAACACGTATCCCCTCCAGCTGATAGTGGGGAGCAACTACCCAACCTCATGGGATTTCTCGTCACTAAGGCGGAAGCATCGGGACAGACATCAGCATTAGCGTGTTCTGTACCATGGCTTTGTTCCACCGTAAAGTCCATCCCCTTTAGGGAAATGGACTACCTCAACAATTTTGGATTCTCACCCCTCATCTGCATTAACCATCTGGGGGCCTGTGGTCGGTCTGAATGAGGAAGTGAGTCTCAAACAAGTAGGATCTTAGCTTCTTCAGTGCCCAGACCACAGCAAGTGCTTCACACTCTATTGCACTCCACGTAGGTTCCCTGGGAAGTAAACTCCTGTTAATGAAGGCTACAGGTTGGTGTGGGCCTTCTTCATTAAGCTGTGAGAGTACTGCTCCTATACCATGCTCTGGGGTGACTGTTTGTACAACAAGCTCCTTGTAGTAGTCAGGTGCCTTCAGCACAGGTGCTGTGCACATCGCAGCCTTCAGGGCATCAAAAGCGGTCTGGCAAGCATCTTTCCAGTTCACCTTCTTTGGTTGCTTCTTGGAAGTCAACTCATTCAAGTGGGCAACAATGGCAACATATATCCCTTGACAAACCTCCTGTAATAGCCAGTGAGGTCTCAAAAGGTCTTCACCTCAGTCTGGGCTTTGGGGGCTCCCAAGACAGAATGGTGTCAATTTGTAGCTGCAGGTGTGCTACCTGGCCACTCCCTACCTGGTGTCCCAAATACACCACTGAACCCTGCCCTATTTGGCACTTGCTTGCCTTAATAGTGCGACTTGCCTTTTGCAAGGCCTACAATACTCTGCAGAGGTGCTGCAAGAGTTCCTCCAAAGTGGAACTGAACACTGGAATGTCATCCAGGTATGCTGCAATAAAGTCATCCAGCCCAGTCAACACCTGGTTGACCAACCTTTGGAATGTGGCAGGGGCATTTTTCTTCTTAAATGGCATCACTTTAAACTGGAAGTGTCCATCTGGGGTAGAAAATGCTCACCTCTCCTTGGTCCCCTCAGTTAAGGCAATCTGCCAATACCCAGACGTCAAATCAAACGTGCTGAGGTAGTTGGCAGCTCCCAACCGGTCTACGAGCTCATCAGCTCAGGGGATGGGGTCAGTTTTAGTGACCACATTGAGATCCCAGTAGTCCACATAGAACAAGAGTTCTGGGGTGACACCAGGAGCAGCAGCCTTTGGGACCAAGACCACAGGGCAGGCCCACGTACTGATAGAAAACTCAATCAACCCTAGGGCTAACATCTTAGACACCTCATCTTTGATGCTGGCCCTGACCTTATCAGTCACCCTGATAACCTTCTGTTTAATGGGTGGACTGTCCCTAGTGTCCACATCATGTGTACACAAGTGTGTGAACCCTGGGATCAAGGAGAACAGGCACTCAGATGCTCATTTCAGGTCTTGCCAGACTAGTCAGGCAAGTGTTAAGGGCGGGGGGGCGAAATGTAAGGCTCCCCTCCAACCTTTTCCAGTGGTTCCACTGAGACCCCGGTACTCCACATTGAACAGGTGTTCTGGGGTGGCACCATGAGCAGCAGCCTTTGGGACCAAGACCACAGGGCAGCCCCAAGTCCGGCTAGATAACTCAATCACCACTAGGGATAACATCTTAGACACCTTATCTTTTATGCTAGCCCTGACCTTATCAGTCACCCTGTAAACCTTCTGTTTAATGGATGGACTGTCCCTAGTGTCCACATCATGTGTACACAAGTGTGTGACCCCTGGGATCAAAGAGAACAGGCACTCAGATGCTCATTGCAGGTCTTGCCAGACTAGTCAGGCAAGTGGCAAGAGTGGGGGGAAATGTAAGGCTCCCCTACAACCTTTTCCAGTGGTCAGTACCCCCTTTGAAAGGGTCGGTATTGACATTGTGGGGCCTTTGCTGCCACAATTGAGCATTGCATTACTTCTCATAAATTTGCACCTAGATCTCCTCCACCAGAATATCTGCTATCTAGATGTCTCAATATGCCATCTAAGCTCAAGGCATTCCTCTCTGCTAAACTCCCTACCCCAATTGAAATCACATAATTATTTGCGCTCATTGCCATGGAGCAATACCCTACCCCGGTCCACCTGATTGATCTTAATATTCTGAATATTTTATAAACTAGGAATAGACTTCAGTCCTACGCAAAATTGGCATTGCCTAAACATCAGACAAACACAAGACAGGCACTGGCTCACAGGAACGTTATTCCTATAATGACTACACCTCTAGACACTCCTTTCACAAAATCTGTTAACTATATCATGCACTGCATGCTTCATAACTGTAGAGCAACAATGAAGCACAAGCTGGAAATCTCTGACACTATCTCTCACTGTAACCTTGATCTACTTATCCATACTTCATTCAATGGCACATCTCACAACATAATGGCCCTTCTACTTCATCCAAACTACTCCATCATCAGTAATGATCATGTTGAGAGAGCAGGAGGAGGCATTGCTGGCATCTTCTGAGACTCATTAGAAAGCAAGGAGCCAGCCAACTGCGCTATCTCCACATTTCAATGCTTATCTCTAGTTCTACACGCACAGCACAGCCCTTTTCTCAGATTAAATGCCATCTATCACCCACCAGATGACATATGGCTTTCTTTGAGGAATTTGTGGATCTTGCAAATAATTTATCAATACAGAGCGCAAAAATGGTCTTTTTGGGAGACTTCAATCTGCACTGGCGAGACAATCAAGACTCAGGGCCTGATTAGATCTCGGCGGAGGGGTTACTCTATCGCAATGGTGATGGATATCGCATTTGCCGTTATCTAAATACCATTGTTTTCTATGATATTTAGATTTGGGCGGACAGGATATCCTTCACCGTTGTGACAGAGTAACCCCTCTGCTGAGAACTAAATCAGGCCCTCAGAGGTTAACTATGTGGCCTCCAGCACACAACAAAGGAGCCATATATGACTTAATAATCTCAAAAGACAACCTACTTATCATGAGCGAGCCCATCCCAGTAGACTGGCCTGATCATTTTCTCATCCCTTTCTCTCTGAGACTCTCTCACTTGGTGACCATGGACTCCAATAAAAAAAAAACTATCTGGATTCGCTACACTAAGGAATGAAGCGCAGACCATCCTATCAACTATCAGCCTAGACTCAAATATAAATGAGGAATCTGCACATTATTTTACCTGCAGTTCAGATCTGCTTGATGAGGCTGCTTCGCTCCAGTGCAAAAAGAAAAGACTCAGGCGGTCATTCTGACCCTGGTGGTTGAAAACCGCCAGGGCAGAGTGCAGCGGAAGCACCGCCAACAGGCTGGCGGTGCTTCAGGGGCCATTCTGACCGCGGCGGTAAAGCCGTGGTCAGAAAAGGAAAACCGGCGGTTTCCCGCCGGTTTTCCCCTGCCCCAGGGAATCCTCCACGGCGGCGCTGCAAGCAGCGCCGCCATGGGGATTCCGACCCCCTTCCCACCATCCTGTTTCTGGCGGTTTTCACCGCCAGAAACAGGATGGCGGGAACGGGTGTCGTGGGGCCCCTGGGGGCCCCTGCAGTGCCCATGCCAATGGCATGGGCACTGCAGGGGCCCCCTAAGCAGACACTTAAAATCGCGACGGGTGCCACTGCACCCGTCGCACCCCTTCAACTCCGCCGGCTCCATTCGGAGCCAGCTTCATTGTTGAAGGGGCTTTCCCGCTGGGCCGCCCGCCGGCCCAGCGGGAAAGTCAGAATGACTGCCGCCCGCTGGAGTCAGAATGACCCCCTCAATCCTTCAGCTCCCTGGTCTAACAAAGCTTTATACGAACAAAGAAGAGCCCTGAGAAGGCTGGAGAAACAATGGAGACAATTACCCTCCACCTTTAACCTCACATGTGTCTGCAATGCAAGATCACTCTAAAAAAATATTTTTTCCATGAAAAACTAAATTACTTCAGATCTATCCTTGACTCGGCCAAAAAACAACCAAATCAACTCTTTGATCTAGTCAAAGTCACGGATTCTCTTTCTATGTCCACGTCCACCACATTTGTCAAACCAACCTCGAAAGCAGAAGAATTTGTACAATTGTTTGACACCAGTACAAAATCACTTCTGTTTTGAGAAGGAAGGCCTTATTCCTCTACTATGTGCAAATCCAAGAACATCTGGTGGCTATTTGACACGATTAGAGAGGAAGACTTATGGAGGACTATCATGAAAAACAAATTAAACTGCCTTATGGATCCTATCTCACATAACATAGCCAAAGACCTTTACACACACATTCTCCCCTACTGGACAAGACTGGTGAATATGGCTCTCAGTCAAGGAGTATTTCCAAACTGCCTGAAGATAAGTCAAGTCACCCCACTTTTCAAAAAAGCTCTGCTTCAACCTAAAATTCCTTGCAAAAATCATTGAGAGATGCATCACTGATGAACTTTCCCATGACATGACAAAAACCTTCTGGATGAATACCACTCTGGGGTTCAATTACGTCTGCAACACCAAACCTGCTCTGCTTCATGTGGTTGATGATGCACTCAAAGTCCCAGATTCAGGCAGCTCCCTCATCTTGATTCTTCTTGACCTATCAGCTGCAATTATTTATCATCATTGTTATATAATAAGGAGTGCCTCAGGCATCCATTCTGGGCCCAGCCTTATTCAACCTCTATATTGATTCAACCTTCAGCTCCCTGGTCTAGCAAAGATTTATATGAAGAAAGACGAGCCCTAATAATGGTGGAGAAACAATGGAGACAATCACCCTCCATCTTTAACCTCATATGTGTCCGCAATGCAAGATCACTCTAAAAAAACTATTTTCTATGAAAAATCAAATTACTTCAGATAACTCCTTGGCTCAGCCAAAAAACAACCAAAATAACTCTTTGATCTAGTCAAAGCCACCGAATCTCCTTCTATGTCCACATCCACCACATTTGTCAAACCAACCTCGAAAGCAGAAGAATTTGCACAATTGTTTGACACCAATACCAAATCACTTCTGTTTTGAGAAGGAAGCCCTTATCAATCTACTCTGTGCAAATCCAAGAAAATATGATGGCTGTTTGACAAAACTGGAGAGGAAGACTTACAGAAGACTATCATGAAAACAAAACCATCAATCCGCTTTATGGACCCTATCTCAGGTAACATAGCCAAATACCATTAAACACACATGCTCCCCTTCTGGACAAAACTGGTGAGTATATCTCTCAGTCAAGGAATATCTCCAGACTGCCTGAAGATAAATCAAGTCACTCCACATTTCAAAAAAACCCTGTCGTCAACCTAACAATCCTTGCAAAAATCATTGAGAGATGCGTCACTGATGAACGTGCCCATGCCATCAGAGACAACAACGTTTTGGGTGAATACCAATCTGGCTTCAATCAAGTCTGCAGCACCAAAACTGCTCTGCTTCATGTGGTTGATGATGCACTCAAAGTCCCAGTTTCAGGCATCTCCCTTCTCTTGATTCTTCTTGACCTATCAGCAGCAATTGTTTCTCAACATCGATGTAAAATCAAGAGTACCCCAGGGATCCAGTCTAGCTCCGGCCTTATTCAATTGATTCCCTTGGAATTATACTCAGAAAATCTGGGTTCCTCTACTATCAGTATGCAAATGATACCCAACTGTACTAAAATGTCTGCTAACACCTTAACTACTGCCACTTACAACAAAATCCTTCTAAAACCGAATTCCTCCTCATTATTTCATTAGCACCACCTCAAGTACAATCCTGGATGGGCACACTCAAAAACCCTAAATAGTAAACCAACCATTATTGACTGCACAAAATCTTAATCTTAATCTTAAAGAAATAGGACCTCATTACAAGGCTGGCGGTCTGATGATGGCCAGCCGTGCTGTGGCGGTCTTACCGCCGCAAACCCGGCAGTAAAGACCACCACATCACAAGTTGTGGGGTTTGGCAGAAGTCAAACCTCCACAACGCTGAATGGCCCGCTGGTGCGGTCGCACCGACATGGCCGGCAGTGAGCACCTCCAACCCAGCAGCAGGCCTCAGCCTGCCAGGCAGATTACAAGGCTGCAGACTTCCAGGAAAACCCTGGAGGAAATGCACCCGGCAACAGGAATCCCCATTGCTGTCACCGGCATCCTCACACTTCCACAAACATGCACACATGCACCCCACTCACCCATGCACTTGCTACATACACCCCCATTCACTCGGAGACACACACTCAAACACGCACACTGAAACATCCATTCATGCACAGACATACACTCAGGCACACCCATGCAAACGCATACACGAACACCCCCATTTACATGCACACATGCACACAAACCTTCCACGCACGCAGTCACAACCCCTCTCCCCCTCCGTATACTCGCAGTTATACTACACCAGACCCCCTCCTCATACTCACACTCACCCCCTCACACAAGCAAACAAGCACCACATACACGCACCCACAAACACCCCCAAATGTAGACATCCATTCACACACCCGCACTCACACATATACACCCCCTCAACCGCACACTTGCACACAGACACCCCCACTCACTTGCTCACAAACACACACTCATACACCACCATTTGCACATAAGCACACACTCATACACCCCCATTCGCACACATACATCCACTCATACACTCCCATTCACACACACACATGTACACACCACACACATGCACCCAAAACTTCCTCCGCCCCTTTCAGACCATCACCTTACCTTTTCCGGTGAGCTGGTCATCTGGGAGGAGATGGGTCCCGGCGGTTTTGCCCCACCAGCACCACCACACCAGCAAGACTCCGCTAAGCCGTATTATGGTTCGTAATACGGCAAGCGAGTCTTGCTGTCGTGGTGGTGCTGGCGATGCAACAGCCTCTTCAGAGTCGGACCTCCCCCTATAAATGGTCAGAAGTCCTCCAATGACTCCAAATATGGCGGTCAGAAGACCTCGAGCACTGGCAGTCTGCTGGCTGCAGCAGCTTCTGTCGTCTTTGAAAAGTACAGCTGAAGTCATAATGAGGGCCCATATCTTCAATTGCAAATCAACACCATGGCCAAAAATGCATAACATCAGCTACGCCTTCTCCTCGAGAATCTGTCATTTTTTTCCAGAACAAAATTTCTCCCCTTAAAATATAATATACATTTGGCAGCACCTTTCATTTATGGGGACAAAAGAAATTACCACATTACAGCAACACTGCTTACTCTGCTGGCTGCCCATTTAAAGCAAGGCCATACAGAAGCCTACTTGTATCACACACAAGACAATACATATGTCCACCCATGCTACCTGCCAAACTCAAGATCTCCAGAGGCGACAGACCATCACGGAATGCCAAACCACTGCTACTTGGACCCCAACATTTAAACACTAATGACTCATGGCACAATCATTTACAGGAAGCATGAAAAGAATATGGAACTTCTTACCTTCCAAACAACGCACCACAACTTAAATCAGAATTGAAAGCCATCCTACTTCAAAGACATTTTGTGTAGTTTCATCAATGAACCTTATCATGATTTTAAATACGTTTCTCGATTTGTGCATCTATAGGCAAGCTGCTGCTTCCAGTAATGCACATACATCTCAGGAATATTTAATCTGTTCCTTCTGTCTGCCTTGTAATCCTATGTCTTTGTAATCAAGCCTGTTTTTTATGAACCTTGTTCATTGTAAAGTACTCTAGTACCTTTGAGTGAGTCTGTGCTATACAAAAATGCTTAATAAATAAATAAATAAATAACTTCCGAGAGCTGAAGGGATGAGGGACAGCCATTGAAGTAAGGGAGAATCGAGACAGGGGGACCTTTGGAAATTTTATGAGGATATTTTGGCAGGGTATTGCTGATTAGTCAATCCTGAGCACTGTCATTTAGTGGATGGCAGGGGTGATGGGGTGAGTTGGCATATTCAGCTGTTAAAGGTGAGGATGTTTCCAGACAGAACCTTCCCTTTTTTTCTTCCATGATTGCTATTTCAGACAGGCAGAGGACAGCCAAACTGTAGAGTGTTCAGATTTACTCTACCCAACGTTTCGAGAGACTTTTGCCTGGAGCCAGCGGTATCACTACCTGTAGTGAGAGCAATCACAAAGGCTGTGTCTGCATTGTAGCCAGAAAATCACACTTTAAAGGGAAACCCCCTCAAACTTGGCTTGGCCCTGTAGATAATTCAGCAACACTCCCTGGCTCTAAAATGATAATAACTGTGGAATCCAAACCATCCCACTTTGTTCCAGTTCAAAATTCTTCTTGGTCAAGAAAGGGAGTGCTCCACAAAGTACTCAAAGAACTGCTGTGAACCAGGGCTGATGTCTGAATGGCATTCAGTCTTCGAGAGGTGAGGGGCAATATATGAAGCTTCCATAACTTGCTGGAAAAGTTGTGGGTCGGTCTGGCACCTAAACACATGCCTGTCTGCTCAGAGATGGAAGGAGTGACTGGACCTGCTGAAGAAGTAACTATTCAGAAAGAGGCCTCCCTATGTTCCCAGTCAGTGGAACACCCAGAAGAAGTTGTCCTGTGTTCTGAAATATAACTAGCAGAGGCAAAATCTGAGAGGGTCACCAGGTTTCTGTGGGTAGCTCATGTGATGAACTGCATTTGGCAACAACATCCCAGTAAGTAGCAGAGTGACATCCAGCTTCTCTGCTGTGACCTGATGGACCTGTCTTGCTGCTTCTGATGTGTGGCTCAGACACTCATACCACCATTTTGGAAGGACCCCCAACAGCCTGGAGGCCACAACTGCTGAAAAAAGCAACTGCTGAACTGTGTCAGCCACTCTGTGTTAATCAGTGATGCTCTCAGAGAGGCACCCTGCTCCTGCTGACAGAGATACTGCCCATTTGAATGTGAAGGTTACACAACCACTGCAGCAGTGAGCAGCATTCACACTGTCCGTTAAAACACTAGTCCATGTTGAGAGACAGAGAGACTATAAACACTAGTCCATGTTGAGAGACGGAGAGACTATGGGCCTGATTTATACTTTTTTAGCACCACATTTGAGTCATTTTTTGACTCAAAAGCGGCGCAAACTTGCAAAATATCATTGAATTTTGTAAGGTTGCGCCGCTTTTGTGTCAACAAATGATACAAATGAGGCACTAAAAAAGTATAAATCAGGCCCTATGTCCTGTGCTAGAACTTCACGTTGACAAAAGTAACGAGTGACAATACTAATTCTGTTGCATGATACAAAGTGTACTGACCTACAGAATCCCACATTTAGCAATCACCTGCTTAAACCAAATTCTGAATTCGTGGCTGAACCAACTCTCACCCTATGTTTTCATGCATTACTAGGTCACTGTAGCATGGAGGGAACTGCAGCCATTGTGCTAGACCCCTGTTGTGTGGTGGTAACTACCACCATGAACTAAGACACTGAGGAACTTAGCTGGATGGTATGTTATTTTGAATGTTGGTTGACTGTTGAGTTCTCAGTCTGTTTCTCCAACACTACCTCCCTGGGAAGCCTTTTACAACTAATCCTCACTACTTGAGAATCAAGTGCGTAGAGGATGTATTTGGCTCAGTTTGCAGAACTTTAGTAGAGGCCTGGGAAGCCAGCAGTTAAGAAGCCCTATCGCAAAGGTTGTGGGACGAGTAGGCCCAGCCTGAACTGTTTTCCCCTGAATGGGGTATGACCTCTAAAATGATAAATAATAATACACATATTTCACAGAATAAGCTGTGTTTGTTGTCCATGTAAATATGTATCACTAAACCTAAGGTGACTACTTTTCAATGACTGCCTTTACATACAAAAACATCAGCCCGACCTATTGGCTTTGTCAGTGTTTGAGTACCTTGTTGTTTCCTTGCCGTTTAGAACTAGGTGTGTGATATGGCAGTCTGCATTTATTTTCTTGTGCAGCGTCATGTATGATTCTGTTTTTTTTTTAATGATCACATAGTCTAAGCCCTGGTTTTAATTTGCTCTTACACTAAAGAGAAAAGGTAAGATGACGTATTTTGTTTAAAAATGTTCAATTGATTTGCTTCTATTTTTCATTATTAAGCATTCTTACTCCACTCTACATGGTTTGTTTTGGAATCGTTTTTCAATGACTCGCCTATTAACGGAAAGGGCATCAAAAGAAAGAGAACATTGTTGAACCCTTCACATTGTTTCCTACCTCTAGGCGTACATCTACAGCGTAAGACTCTAGAATATGAGGGTGAATTACTTCCACAGGGACCGAGAAGGTTGCTTACCGTAAGATACTATTAAACATCCATAGAGGTTGGATTTGTCGGGCTTTTCCTTAATAAAAGAAAGTTAAGAATACCTATTATCATCTGATGAATCCTGGTTGTGACTTAACTTCTTCACCTCTCAAGCAGCAAATAACAGCGATAACAATCAAATGTTAAAAATAACAACTGGTTGAGAATGCTTTGTGCCTGGTTCATATTTATGTATTTGCTTTTGCCCTTACCAGAAAGAACTGGTTCCCTGTAGTCTGTGTCTCACGAAGAAAGGTGTAATTTACTTTCTGACTCTCTCCTACTATCAGTAGTCAGTACTATCCCCCTTCGAAGGGGGATAGTACTGACACCAGCGCTGTTCAGTTCCAACTACTGGAGGTTCTTAAGTAGAATATGCCAGCTGTTGCCTCATCTTCTGTCACACTCATTAAAATATTGCAACATACTTCTACACATTTCTTAAACAAAGTCCATGAAATTAATGGGACACCTAATACAGGGAGCTACCCTCTCTTTCTTGAAAAGACTAATATTTTTGTATATGTGCCGAAGTCTTGTGAGCCCTGTTATTATTTCACACACAAGACAAAAAATATGCTCAATGGAATTGACATTAATCGAAATTAAATTTGCATAAATAGAAAAAATGGAGTAGTTTCAAGTGCCGAGTTACTTTTTGTAAAGGACACATTGAAAAACGTCATAAAGTGGTGCAAAATTAGATCGTGTAAATCGAGATTTGTTGTAACTAGTCAGGCAGCATATGCCGAAGACCTGAGATCTCTCTGTTTCACAGCTTTATTTCTTGTCTGAGGAATTAACTGGAGCTGTTAGCACCTGTTACTGGAATTGCTAATGAAAAAGTGTATGTGTGGCACGACCCTTTCAAGTGTTTGCCGAGGAATAACATTAAAAGTAAATCTGATAACAGGAGTCGTGATGCATGTGTTAATCTTTATTTTTGATGACAAATCTGTAGGGAGAGGTTTTACGGAGTTCTTTTTCCTGAGGACTCCTATTGTGCCTGGTTTGATCCATTCTTGTCACATGCACTAGGTCCAATCACACAAATGGTGTAGAGTTTTTATTGGGACAGGTGTTGGTATGTTGGGTGGTCGGAATTTTGTGGATCCCTGTAGACTCCAGAAGGTGCCCTCACAGAAATACATGGACAATTTGAGATTTTAGTCAAAGGTGGAGGTTTACATGGCATTGTGGGTAAGAAAACAGTGGGACATTCATGAAGGCACACCACCCTTGAATCCCATGTGGGACTAGTTTAAAAAAATGTCTGGGGTTGGTAGGTTTCTAAGGGTAGTGGCTAATCCCAGGCCCAAATACTCCAACTACACATATCACTGATGTCCCCACATGTGGTTTTATGGCCTTATGTGTGGCACATGCAATGCTGACTAGGCATGTAGGGTACTGTTTTTATTGGTATGCATGATTTTGGCCATTTAGACAAAGGTTGAAGAGGGATTAATGCAAGTTACACCACCCTGGAAACCTCTGGGTATTCCATTTTGTTTTGTTCTTTTGGAATCCATCTACTATTGAAATATAGGCTCATACCCGTTAGTTTTAGCCCCTCCAAAAGTGTTAGGTTCAAAGGTCGATTATTAATAGCAATGTCAGATTATTGAATCAATGACTATTGGAGGTAAACTGTAAAGCCTTGTCAAGGCACCAACCACTTTACAGGCCATTAACACGACTTTCACATGCCACACATAATAGCATTCACATTGCCAGTCATGGGCCCAATACAACACAGCACATTGACATCAACATGCTACCACCATTCAAGGGCCTATCACTTTCATACATGTAGAAAATGGCCATCTTTTGCATGATGTACCCCTAGATCTTTGCCCAATCTGTTTCATACTCTATGCACTTCACTTCTATTAACCAGTAGTTAAGTGCTTTTGCTACCACATTAAACATAACAACATTGGCGTGCTATTAATTGATATATTTTACTTCCCTATAAGTTCCTAATACATGGTACAAAGTGTACCCAGGAACTGGAAGTTAATTGTAACTAGAGACTGCAGCACTTATTATGTCATTCATTACAGTGGCAGTGCAAACATGGCGTCTCATCTATCATTGTAGCCAGACGGTAGCAGTGTGAAAGCTGTACTTCAACCTTCCAAAAGAAATCCTTTTGAAAGATCAAAACATTCTTTTTAAAGATTAATGAGTCATCCTTATTTAAGCCCTGTAGCTCAGAAGGCAGGATGAAAGGTATTTAAAAGCAGTGTTCTGGGTTCATTTTATGGTCTTGCCTGGGCACACTTATTTTAGCTTAGGCTTAAGGAGTGTGCCCTTTTACCTAGTTACATGTTTCATTTCATTTATTCATTTTAATTCATTTTAGCATGGCTTGCTTTTAGTCGGGATGTTATATTTTTTTAATCAGCTGCTATTCGGCAAAAGTGTTGTTATTATTTCCTTTACAGGACATTTCACGCTGTGGTCTGTGCAAGGCTTTACCTCAAAGTTCATCTAGTATTGCCCAAAAACAAGAGTGCGGGCCAACCTTTGACTCTTAGATGCATTACCACATTAGGCCTGTTCTCAGAACACAACACGTTTTGTTATAAAAACATCACACAGGCCAAAGAAGGCTATAGAGGTCATTCCACCAGAAGGGGAATCCTATGCTGTGTGCCACTTCATTGCAACTTTTCTGACCTCAGCCCTGTCTCTACAGCCAATTGAGGAGACAATGGGTAGATCCCTGTTTTCAGGTATGGGTGTGGGAGTTCCTTCCCGGGACTAGTACCGGCAGAAAAGGCTATCTTTACTGTGCTCTCACATACAAGCTACACGTGTAGGTAGGGATTTGTAGGCACATGTCTACTCCAATATGCTGGAACTGTTTATCTGTTTCTCACTCATGGTAACAATCTTTACTGTCCTATGTCTCTTCATCCTAATACTCACAGCTTGTATTTTTTTACCATAGGATGCCGTCATTTCAATAAACACATTGAAACCTTTCCTGCATCTCATTGTCTGACTTCACTTGTGTGAGACTTGTGCAAATGAGAGAAAAGGGCAAGATCTGCCAACCGCGGCTTCCCTGAGGAGTCAAAGTGTAATTTTTTTAATGCTGCCACAAATCACCTTTACTTCCGAGGTTTGGGTGAGGTGCTGCTAGCTAGCCAAAGTGGTTAGCCTGACAGTCTCTAACCAGTGTGGGAACGATTCAGTCAGGCACACATGGTGGTGCTGCAGCCCGATACTCAGCAGTCTTACCCCAGTGGTAAGAGTCCTATGTCAGCAGGACATGTAGAAATTTACATTAACACATCCTTGCAGTGACTAGCACCCAAAAGCTATTTTCACCGTAAGAAGGTTGGTTGGCCCATTGAGAAAACAGGAGATAAATAGAAAGTAAATAACTTTGCTATCTCTGGATAGAGGAAGGCTGGAAAAATGATTCAATAGCTCTTTTTAATATATATTTACACCCAAACTCAATGGTAAAGTCACATTGTTAATACAAATTAATGAAAAGTAACTTTTACAAGATTACCTTTTCCCTTCCTGAAACTCCTACAGACGAATTTACCGTGACCTTCCAATTGTCACTAAACTTGTAAATGGGCTAATGAGGTGTGAAAACTGCTCATGGAGCTGAGACAATGGTCTGAGTTTAGGGAGGTGTTTGTGTTCTCCTGGCAAGAAGGCTACATGAGGTGACCCAAAAAGTTAAGTTACTTCTAGGAGGCCTTCCTATCACAGGCAAAATGCAGCTGAAACCAGGGAACTCCCTTTCTTTACTCCTGAAGTCAAGTTGATACCACATATCCAGTCGGAGGAAAAAATATTTCTAAAACTGGGTTGGAGTGACCACAGAGGATTCGCTGCTAATTACCCTGGCCAAACCTCTGTGGGGGCACACATGCTCTAGACAAGGGAAGATGGGTTTCACCATTATGGATTTTCGGAGTGAGGGGCACTGTGGGATCCTTTGCAGTGTGGCAGACGGGAATTGCTACAAAAGCGGGAAGGGTTACCTATGGGATTTTCACCTCATTGTTTTGGGAGGGGCATGGAGTCACCCCCATCTATAAACAAGTGGCAGGCATAAAAGTGTTATCTCCTGGCATCTTCTGCAAAATATTACAGGATCTGAGAAAGATCAGAAGAAAACTGATCTTCTATCTGTGATCTGAGAGGAGCCTGGATGGACTGAACCTGTTCCTTCTTGCACTGAGGACACATTAGTGGACTCAAGGGTCATACGTCTGACATGCTGTTCAAGCTACAGGGACACACCTCCATCTGTTCAGCTGACCAGGTCCAACTGTACCTGCCCAAGACCCTGCTGTGGGTGTCTGTTGGACGGAGTCCTGAGTGCTGTTCTTGAGGTCCTGGAGCTGTTGGTTGTGTCTGACTGGACTTCACCTACTGCTCAGAAAACCTGAGAATTAGAAATCTTATTCAACATCAGTACTTGGAGAACTGGGAAAAACATACCAAAACCGATCTGTCCAATGTGTGTTGCTGCTGGGCTGAAGATTCAAGTTTCTCCTGGTCCAGCAGCAAACCCGATTCAGAATGACCGTCCAGAGAAGGTGTCCAGCCTTGAGGAGCCCTCTTTGGCTACAGCCTGCTCTCTTGCCCCACTGAAGGATTCCAAGTTCCAAAAGAATGACTAAGTACCAGATTTAGTTGTTGATGGTAACGGTCCAGCTGCTGACTTTTTGACTGAAAGCCTGCCCGCTGCTGACTTTTTGACTGAAAGCCTTCCCGCCGCTGTGATGGTCCACCTGCCATATTTAGGCGTCAGTGGGAGCATAGACAAAAGACCGCTGATGGCCCACTGTCACTGCCAAAAATCTCCAACCGTGTCAATGGCGCTATTGGCAAAAATGGCTGGTGACAGGATGACAGCCCCTTTTATCGCCGAGCCAATCACGATGTGCAGTCCTGCCAACGCAACTGTGACGGCTAAACCTCCACATTTGAGATGGCGGATTGGTAACTATATAAGGGCGGAACTCACCTTTTCAGTACTTTCTACATATCCCGCCTCCATGAACCCACTGCTACCAGCCCTCCCGTTGTTCCTGGGCTAGGTCCAAGACGGAACTCAAAGCCATCATCGCCGAAACAGAAGGTAAGTCATGGGTATTCCTGAAACCTTCAGAGATGTAGCATCACAGTAATACTTGACTCATGCACGGCTCAATAATTTGTGCAAACACCCCCATAATGCTGAGCAAGTGTGTAATGTTGTAGTCAGAAAATGTGTTAGAACATGTCTCAAGGTATAAGTAGCACCCACCAATCTGGGATGGACTGCCTTCATGGCAATTTACACTGTTAGAAGTAGGGGCTCTGGATGGCAGTCAGTTTGCACTCTGTCTAAGCAGGGAACCTCACTCTAGTCAGGGTAAGGGAGATACACACCTAGGTTAACCTATGTTCACCCCTTCGGTAGCTTGGCACAAGCAGTCAGGCTTATCTCAGAGTCAATGTGCACATTATTTGTACAAACACACACAGTAACACAGTGAAAACCCCACCAAAACACTCAACACCAGTATAGAAAAATAGCCAATAATTATCTGAATAAAACAAGAGCAAAATGACAACTTTCCAACATGCACAAGCAAAGAAACGAATGTTAAAAGATTAAACTTCAATATAGTGCTTAGAAACACAAAAGCGCCAACTTGGACTATCACAACTTCATTGACAGAGTAGTTCCCAACAATCTGACACCACTCATGAGGAGCGTGGCACCGGTCATGGAGTTGCACGGACCCCCAGGTACAGTATCTTTGATAAATGAGGAAACAAATGGTGCATGAAGTCAGGGAGGTCGCTAGATGTGGTGCGGTACTGGTTTTGCAGAACAGGGGAGGTAATGTGGCGTTGGTGTGAGGCATTGGTTCCTGACAATCTGGCAGGGTCGATGAATCGGACAGGTTAAGATGTCAAGATGTGTTGGGTGACCATATAGGATCGCGGTCATGCCACGGGGCTACAGGCACTCTAGAGGAGTCGGATGTCACAGACTTCAGTGAGACGGCACTTGGTACTCACAAAGTCGTGGGACGTCAGCGGGGCTGCAGCAGAGTTGGGCCTGTGGTTTCAGTCATGGTTGTCGCACTCCAGCGGGGATCACAGCTTTGGGTGCAGGTGGAGTCGCAGAGTCGGGTAGCAGCATCAGTCCTGGAGTCATCCAGAGTTGGTGCACCTGGTTCTTCTTGTTTTAGGCCACGCCCAGAAACTGGAATAGACACCACCTGGTGAGTCAGAGTCCACAGCAAGTGAACCCAGAGACTGGTGGGTGAAGTCTTTGATGTGCCTGAGACTTCTTAACAGGAGGCAAGCTCAGTCCAAGCCCTTGGAGAACTTCACCAGCAGGACACACATCAAAGTACAGTCTATGTCCTTCTTAAGGCAGAAGTAGCAACTGAAGGCCAACCCAGCAAAGCACACACAGCAAAGGAGAAGTACTCCTCCTCTAGCTCTTCTCCTCAGCAGAGGATTCTCTTGATCCAGAAGTGTTCTAAAAGTCTGGGGTTTTGGGTCCACTACTTATACTAATTTCTGCCTTTGAAGTAGGCAAACGTCAAAGGAAAGTCTTTGTTGTTCACATGATCCTGCCTTGCCAAGGGGTTGGAGACTGTATTATATGAGGACGGGCACAGTCCTTTCAGGTGCAGGTGTTAGCTCCTCTCTCCCCACTCTAGCCCAGGTAGATTCATCAGGATATGAAGGACACACCTCAGTTCCCTTTGTGTCATTGTCAACAGGGGATTCACAAACATCCCAACTGTAAATCGAACAGAGACATGGATTCCACAGGCAGGCAGAGGCAGAGAATGGTTAAGCAAGAAAATGCCACTTTCTAAAAGTGGCATTTTCAAACAGACAATCTAAAAAACAACACTACCAAAAGATGTATTTTTAAATTGTGAATTCAGAGACCCCAAACTCCGAATCTCAATCTGCTCCCAATGGGAAACTACACTTAAAAGATATTTAAAGGCAGTCCACATGTTGTCACTGTTGCAAGGCCTGTCTCTATAAGAGAGATAGACCTTGCAATAGTGAAACTCAGATTTGGCAGTATTTCACTATAAGGACATATAAAAAATACCAGTACATGCCCTACCTTTTAATCACACTGCACTCTGCCCATGGGGCTACCTAGGGCCTACCTTACTGGGTATACTTGCCAGACCAAATTGACAGTGCAAACCTGCACACACAGACACTGCAGTTTACAGGGCTGCCCATGTGGGTGGCACAATCAGTGCTGCAGGCCCACTAGTATCATTTGATTTACAGACCGTGGGCACCTCTAGTGCACTTTATTAGGGACTTACTAGTAAATCAAATATTCCAGTCAGGGATAAACCATTTACCAATACAAATTAGACAGAGAACATATGCACATTAGCACTGGTTAGCAGTGGTAAAGTGCCCAGAGTCCTAAAGCCAACCAAACTGGTCAGAAAAATTTAACTGAAGCAGGATACCCAATCTGAACCAAACAATCCCATGATAATGTAGCAGTTACACTACAACATGGTGCAGTTGGTTGTACAATGAATGTACTATGATTTTTTTTTATTTTTATAAAGTATTTTTTTATTGTTTTTTCTGAACTCAAACAAATAAGATAATACAACATTTACATCTGGTGCCAACCCGGCACACAACATAGGTCAAATCCCTGGTCCAGCGACATATTCTCAGCTTACAAAAGACAGAGAGGATATTTGTACGCAAATCCATTAGACAGGCCCTGGTGAGTTTTGAGGTGATCTATAAGGGTTGCGCCAGAGGGGGAGCTGAATCGACCCTCAGGGGGGAGGCAGCCCTGGCGACGTAGGGCAGGCACTCGTGGCGGCCTCCCACCTTCCCCATATCCTGTAGTATTTATTCGGACAACCTCTAGCCTCATATACCAATTTTTCCCGGCTAGCACACCAATCCATTCCCCGCCTCCACTTAGTCAGGGCCGGGGACCCTTTGGCTTTCCAGTTCGCCATTATATCCCTCTTGGCCACCAAGCATGCCACCCCCAAGAGGGTCCTATCTGGTCTTCTCAATCCAGTGTCTCCCATGATTCCCAGTAGGACGGACAACGGTGATTTCTCTATGTCTACCTGCAGGACCCCAGAGACCTCGTTTAACACCGCCCTCCAATAAATGGCTATGACTGGACATGACCAAACCATATGAAAGAAGTCAGCAGAGGGGTCTAGGCATCGTGGGCAATCAGGTGTAGCTCGGAGGCCCGCTCTATGTAGTTTAGTAGGTGTTAGGTATGCTACGTGGAGGTAATATGTCTGTAATTGACGAAAACGGGAGGCCATCGTAAGGGAGCGGGGTGCCATCAGTGCTTCGCCCCAATCCACCTCCTCTATGGGGCCCACCCATCCCCTCCCATTTCCGGCGGAGCCCTTCCAGGGAGAGCGCTATGTTGGACACCAGGGCGCGGTATATCTGTGAGACATCCCCTTTGCCCAGACTCCCCATTAGTGCCTTTGCCTCCATCGGGCTGTATTCTGGTAGTATGGTCCCTGTCTGTGCGTGTGAATGTAAGGCATGACGGAGTTGGAGATATTTATGGAACTGTGTCTTGTTTAGTGAAAATAAATTCTGAAGCTCCTCAAAGGACCGCATATGTGTCCCATTCCAAATGTCGCCTAATGTGGATATGCCAATGATGTCCCATCTTTGGAATCCCTCTAGGCCCATGACTTCTTCCAGCTGTTTCCCGTGCCACAGCGGGGTCTGTTGGGTGAGACGTCCCCACCATCCCGTCACCTTTTGAGCCGCCCGCCATCCCATTAGGACCACCTTGGTTATGTCTGGGGTATTTTGTGAGATCGGGCCCCCATATAGGGCATCAAAGATCCTTGGGTAAGACAGTGTGTGAAGTTCTAGGCGGTATGCCGGGTCCGACCATCCGCCCCTAATCCAATCGTTAATTACATGTAGTTGCATTGCGAGGTGGTATTGGTAAATGTTGGACATGCCCAGACCCCCATCTTGGACGTCCCTCTGACAGGTGACCAGCGCCAGTCGTGGACGCGCACCATTCCATATAAACTGGCGTGCTAGTGTGTCCAGTTCCTTAAACCATCTCTTTGGGATGGGGTGTGGGAAGTTCTGTAATAGGTAAAGAAGTCTGGGAAGGACCATCATCTTAAATAACGCTATTTTGCCTAGAAGGTTAAGGGGAAGCGCTTTCCAACGATGGAGGTCAGTCTTAATTCTCCTGACTGAGGGTGTTATGTTGAGTTCCCAGGTTAATTCGGGGAGCAGCGAGATATGTATTCCTAGGTATTTAAAGCTATTTCTTTTCACTGGGATAGTATGTTGCCAATCCACACAGTCTCGAGAGCGGTGAAGAGGAACCAGCAATGATTTACCATTATTTAGGATCAGTCCGGAGGCCTCCGCGAAGAGGTTCAGTATGTATAGAACGCGGGGGCCACTTGTGGCTGGGTTGGAGATGTATAACAAGACGTCGTCCGCGTAAAGTGCCACTCGATCCTCTGTGCATGTGGGCCAGGACCAACCCTCAATCAGGGGGTCCCCGCGTAACAATATCGCCAGTGGTTCAATCATTAAGGCAAAGAGCAGAGGGGATAGAGGGCATCCCTGTCGGGTGCCACGGCTGATGGGGAACAGATCAGAGACCACACCGCTCACCTGTACTCGGGCCGTCGGATTGGCGTAAAGCAGTTTCACCAGTCCACGGAATTTAGTTCCAAGCCCATTTCTTTGCAGAACCTGATCCAGATAAGACCAATCCACTGTATCAAAGGCTTTCTCAAAATCGAGTAGGAGTAATGCTAAGGGATTATGTGATGGGGTCCCGCGATGTGCCAGGGCCAAGTGCAGCCATCTAATACAGTGCCTTGTGCCACGGGTGGGCATAAATCCACACTGGTCAGGGTGTACCAGTGAGGGCATGACTTCTTTCAGTCTAGCTGACAGGATCGAAGACAGTACTTTGATCTCCATATTCAGGAGAGAAATGGGCCGGTACGCTGAGCAGTATTTTGACGGAGGTTGCGTCTTAGGGATTACCACAATAGTGGCCTGGTCAATCCCATCAGGGAAACAACCTTGTTTTTCAGCTTCTATGTACATTTCAAGCAGGTGGGGGGTTAGGATGTCGCCACATTTGGTATACAACTCTGCCGGGAATCCGTCCGGTCCTGGGGTTTTGCCCGATGCCAGGCATACGATTGCATTAGTGATCTCAGGGAGAGTGAGGGCTTCATCTAATCTATTCCTTGCCTCTGGGGAGACTCTGGGAAGGGTTATTTCGTTTAGGAGAGGAGATTCTTTCTCCGGACTGGGGCGGGGGCGTTCTGCATATAGGCGAGCGTAGTATACGGCAAAGCTTCGTGCTATTTCAGTAGGAGTCTCAGCAAGGGAGCCTGAGTCATCCATGATTTCGGGAATTACTCTACTGGCTAGAGGGCGAGTAGCCAGCCAGTGTAGGAGTTTCCCATTCTTGTCTCCCCATCCATATACTCGGGCAGCTGAGGCCCTCCACATATGTTTAGCTGATTCTAACACTAAGGGGGTGATTCTAACATCGGCGGGCGGCGGAGGCCGCCCGCCGATGTTCCCCCACCAAAATACCGCTCCGCGGTCTAAAGACCGCTGAGGGTATTTTGGGATTTGCCCTGGGCTGGCGGGCGGCCGCCAAAAGGCCGCCCGCCAGCCCAGGGCAAATCTACCTTCCCACGAGGACGCTGGCTCCGAATGGAGCCGGCGTAGTGGGAAGGTGCGACGGGTGCAGTGGCACCCGTCGCGTATTTCAGTGTCTGCTATGCAGACACTGAAATACTTTGTGGGGCCCTCTTACGGGGGCCCCTGCAGTGCCATGCCCTGGGCATGGGCACTGCAGGGGCCCCCAGGGGCCCCGCGGCACCCCCTACCACCATCCTGTTCCTGGCGGGAGACCCGCCAGGAACAGGATGGCGGGAGGGGGTGTCAGAATCCCCATGGCGGCGGAGCGCGCTCCGCCGCCATGGAGGATTCTGCAGGGCAGCGGGAAACTGGCGGGAGACCGCCGGTTTCCCGCATCTGACCGCGGCCGAACCGCCGCGGTCAGAATGCCCTGCGGGGCACCGCCGGTCTGTCGGCGGTGCTCCCGCCGACCCTGGCCCCGGCGGTCAGAGACCGCCGGGGTCAGAATGACCCCATAAGTGTTTGATTTCATCTCTCACGATGGTGAGGTGCCTCAGAATGGAGGCTGATTTAGAATATCCATACTGTCGCTCCAGTTTTAACGCCCTAGCCTCTAGAGCAGAAAGTTGCGAGTTGCGGGCGCGTTCGCGGACACAAAGAAGGTGTTTAGCGTGCCCTCTCAGCGTGGCCCTACACGCAGCCCAAAGTGTGCCAGGGGATCGGACTGAACCCAGGTTCTTTTCAAAGTAGAGAGTCAAGTGGTCCCTGACCTCAAGGGTGTAGTCATTGTCTTGCAGGCACCATGCATTAAGACGCCGCACCGGTCGTCTGGCGGGGTCCACCCCTCCCAGTCGAACCCTCACTGGGGCGTGGTCGGAGACTCCACGCAGTAGTATTTCCGCTCCTGTGACTCTGGAGACGTCAAGGGCGGGCATAAATACGAGGTCAATTCTGGATTGTGTTGGGTGGGCGGACGATGTGTGTGTGTATTGGTGTTCCCTAGGGTGCCAGGTTCTCCATATGTCGCAAAGACCCAAACTTCCGGCCCAGCCTGTGAGACACGACGCTCGGTTGGATCTACTGGTAGTAATCTCGCCTGATACGTCAAGGCTAGGCTCGAGAACGGCATTGAAATCCCCTCCTATTAATGTGGAACCCTGAGGGAGCCCAGCAATTACCTGACGGAGAGAAGTTAAGAAGGCGTCAAACCCAGCTGGAGGGGCGTATATGCACACCAGGTTTAGTGGTGAACCGTAGAGTATTCCTGTGACCACTACAAATCTGCCCTGTGGGTCCAATTGCGTGGCCGTAATTACCATTGGTGGGGAACGGTGGAGCAGGATGGCTACCCCTCTTGAACCTCTGGAGAAGCCAGCATGGTAGACTCTATCGTACCCTCCCCGTGCAAGCATGGGGCATCTAGTTCCTAGAAGGTGGGTCTCTTGTAGTAGGACCACAGTGGGGGAGTATCTGCGGAGGGTGCTGAATACAGCGGATCTCTTGATTTTATCTAACAGGCCATTTACGTTCCATGAGATGACCTGAGTCAATAAGGGCCAATCGTGGGTTGCGTGAGAACTATCTTTTGCTGGATGCCTGTCTGTGAATCTTGGGATGACCGTTTCAGTTGCAACAGTGAAATATTAAAATAACAAGGTGAACTTATCAACACATTACTATCTAACCCCGGATCAAACTCTTTACCCCCAAACCACCCCATACTCCCACCCTGGACGCATCTGTCGCCCCATTACCCAACCGGAACCAAGCAGCCAGATGGACTGCTATTGGAGTGGAGTGGTGGACCCCTCCCTTTAGTCGGATCAATTGCAGTTAATGGCATTTCAGTAATTCACACAGTGGTGTGTTAAGGAGATGTAGAGCCATCTGTGGTGTCACCTTCCCTGGGCGCATGTCCAGGGCGGGCGCCTCTGCCGCATGCTCATGATCCTTCAAAGTTCGTTGGTCCTGCCTCAGCCGAGCACCGGAGACTGGCTCAGATCAGTGTCGACCGCAGCTCGAGCCGTGTCCCGAGGCCCCGGCGACCCGCTAGCGGCCCCCCCTTCCCGCACACCAGAGCCCGAGGGCGTCCCACCAATCGCAGTGGCGTCCGAGTCCTTACGTCTGCCCCTTCTGGATCGAGTTCGTCGCCTGCTTCTCAGGGGCCCCCCCAGAGGAGGGGGCTCCCTTTGGGAGGGGCCGTCCACCGGGCCCCGGGGACCCCGTCGAGCCCCGATGCCCTCTTCAGTCAACCAGTCCCATGCTTCCTCCGGGGACTCGAAGAAGTAGGCCTTTCCGGCCATTATGACCTTGAGTCTGGCGGGGAATAGTAGCATGTAAGAGAGTTGCATTGCCCTAAGTTTTTGTTTGACATGTTCATAGGAACGGCGGCGGTTCTGTACTTCACGGGTGTAGTCAGGAAATATTAAGATCTTATGATTCTCCCACTGAAGGTTCTCGGCACACCTGGCTTGCTTAAGGATATTGTCTCGGTCCTTGAAATTAAGGAAGCGTGCAATCATGGGGCGCCTGGGGCCGCCCGGCGGCGGGCGTGGCGCCAGGGCCCTGTGGGCACTTTCAATCGCAAACCAAGATGAGAGGGTTTGATCTGGGATCCAGGTTTTGATCCACTGTTCCAGGAAGTCGGAAGGTTTATCCTCCTCCGCGCCCTCCGGGAATCCAACAAAGCACAGGTTGTTGCGTCTCGACCGATTTTCTGCATCTTCAGCACGGCGGTGCAGGTCGTTAGTTCGGGTTTGGAGTTGGGTCACCTTGGCTGTGAGATCGGATAACTCGTCTTCTGTTTGAGAGACTCGATTTTCTACCTCAGTAATACGGCCCACGGCATTTCTGAGATCCTGCCTGATTAATCCCATGTCCTCCCGGACCTTCCCGATCTTGGTCTCCACGGCGGTCTGCGATGATTGAATCGCCTGGAGGATGGCATTCACTCCATCAGGAGCAGGACCTTCACTGGGTGTGTCTCCGTCTCTCCGCGGCCCCGCAGGCGCTGTGAACTGGTCAATCTTTTGCTGGGAGGCAGGGGGTTGTTTGTTCGGCTTGTCCCGTCCCATCTTATTACTCGAGGAGGGAACAGAATGTTTTGTCTAGTACGAAGTTCCCTTTTGAGTTTCGAACATTCATAAAGCTCCGTGCAAGAGGGATCCCTTCGGACCAGCGGGCCCCAAACTTCGCGGGATGGGCCAGGCGGGTGTTGTTTTTTTAAATAGGGTTTGGCAGATCAGAGTCAGTCTCTCCCATTAGCCGGGCCAACTCAAGATGAGAGGGGGACGCCCAAGCGCCGCGAGGCCATCCAATCAGGGCCCCTCTCTTCCGCACCGTCGCGGTCCCTCGGGATCCAGGGGACCCCAGCACGCGGGGGCCAGCCCTCGGAGCCACCTATCTTCAGTGTCTCCGCAAAGGGCCTACTCCTTTTACAGTTGTTGGTGCCTCTCCCCGGGGCCGGTGAGTAGTCGCTGTTTACAATGCAGCCTTGTGCACGTGTTAGGGATCAGGGAGTCACTCCTTCCTTCGCCTGATTTCTATCCTGTTTCTACTCTTCAAGGGAGTTGAGGGGATGGCTCACAGGGACAATGTCTCAGGGGGATTTTCTTGGGCCGTCCGGCTCCTCATTTCTCCCTTCCTCTCCTCTTACCGAAATCGGCGCGTCTCCCGTCCGCACCTGAAGAATGGGCCCGTTTCTGTGTGCCGCTAGGCCTCCG